>NC_077227.1:337244687-337915937 GCF_027887165.1 Monodelphis domestica | reverse complement strand
TCGTGCAATCCATTATTCCAAGGATTCATTCAATAACTAATTCCTTCACTTCTATAACCTTCCTTTGCATATGCCTTACAAAGTAGGAACCTCAAATGGACCCTCCTCTTTGTTCTCTCTGCTTCTGGCTTGTCAAGTGGCATCAGAAAAAAAGTTATAAAACCATCTTGGTGGATCCACCATCAATTCATGCTATTTAGCTTCAACTGAGCTCTCTATGTTGCTTGACAATCCTTCTATTCTTTTCTTGCTGTCTCCTCTCACTTCCCCATCCTTACCTCCCCATCTCACCCTAACAGCCACTTCCAAGCTTTTTCACTTAATGTAAGTGCCAATTCCCTTTCTAGTTCACTTAGCTAATTAATGCTATCTCCCCCAGTTCCCTTCCTCTATCTGGAAAAAAATCTCTTTCTTCACTCATCCTCTGCTCCTTCACTCTGGTTTCAGAAGAGCAGGTAGCCTTCCTCCTCTCCAAGGCTATGTCCTCAATCCCATATCCCCCTCCTGCCTCTTCTGGGATCTTGCTCTATCAATCATCCCAGTTCTCTATTGTTCCTTTGATCTCTCCCTGCCCAATATTTACTTCTCCTTGGATTATAAAAGATCTCCTCTCTCCTCTTCTTTTTTTTAAGCTTCCTCAACACTACCACTCCTTTTAGCAGGGAAATGGGGACCACTACCAGTTGTATATCGGGGGGTATATCCAGAGAGTCATAGCTTGAAAGAGCCTTAGAGACAATCTTCTAGGTGGGATTCACTCTGAGGCATGGAGTAGACTAGCTAACCTCTGAGACGCCACCATCTTAGTGTTACTCCCCTGCTGTTGTGGGAGGCCCAAAGAATTTCAACCATTTTACATAACTGGAACTGAGAGAGGGTAAAGTTAGAACTAAATGCAGAGTCTAGGGCTCTCCTATGATGAGACAAACAAACCTCACTAAGACCTCAGTGTCTCCATTCCCTTGGGGTTGGAGCAGACACTAAAGAAGCAACCTGATGCTTTCTTCTCTAGCTGTCATCTTTCTCTTAATCTGGCCCTCATAAACATTGTGATTTGGGGGGAAGGGAGAGTAAGGACACAAAGAAGGGGACCCCCTAGGGATCCCTGAGCCTCACTCCATCACCTCCCAGAATAAGAGCTCTGTTCCCTAGGGAGAGCAGCTGCCTAGAAGAGGAGTCTCTGGTCCCCTCCCTCCTGTCTCCCCTGCCAGACCTCCCACTGTGACAGTCTGACAGCCAGGCCTGGTTGCTAGGAGACAGGTTCTCAGGGGAGCCAGGCCTGGACCAGAGGTTCCTATGTGGGGGAGTGTGCTTATGGGGATGCATGAAGAAGGGATATAGAGGAGGTGCCTTCTGTAGTAGAGGTCCCCTGACCCAGATCTCTGAGCCTGAGAGACAGAGAGGCAGATGTCAGGGAGAAACAGAATTGAGAAGGGAGCATAGCTCAGTAGAGATTTCAGAGCCAGGCAAAATAGGGGTTACCATGGTGATTTGGCTTGCAGGTTGGGGTTCAGCTAAGAGAGGTCTTGTCCAATAGCTTAATGATTGAAAGACTGATCTTCCTCAGATGGAGAAACAGGGGATCAGTTCCCAGACAAAATGGATACCCCCAGCCCATGTATTCCTTGATGCAAAGGAAGCATTTCCGCCCCCCCCACTCACCCAGAATCCATGTTTTCTAATGTGGCATGTCCCAGTTTCCCGGAGTTTCCATGGCTTTCCCAAAACACAGTCCCTTAAGAGGAAGCCCTATCCGTCCCCTTTATGACTCCCAAAAACTGTCCCCAAGTACAGACAGTGCAACCAGGAGCACATTTCTGGGAACTTCTAGGATCTTATATATGGATAATCCTTAAACCCTCATGTCATTCAGAGCGTCATCCCTCCCATGATAACCTTTCTCCCACTCTAACCAGGATCCAAGCTTCAGGGAATGTATAGCATGATCCACAGTCTTGAACCCTAGTAGACCCCATTCACTTCCCCAAAAGGGCTTAGAGAGAATCTGCTTTCCCCAGTTTTGAGCCTGATGAGGGAGGGAAGCAGTCTGGATATGAGGGTCACTGCATCTTTATGCTTCATAATCCAAACATTTCTATGATAACTGAGTGCTACACAGGGGTCACAGAGCAATGGGTTTTATGAAGCAGAATACATACATCAACACAGACAGAGAAACAGAGACAAAAAGAGAAATAGAGGGAATAAAGGGAGAGAAAGAGAGAGGGAGAGGGAAGAGAGAGAGGGAGGGGGGGAGAGAGGGAGGGAGGGAGAGGGAGAGAGCAAGAACAAGGCAGAGAGGGAGGGGGAAAGAGAGGGAAAAGAGGGAGGAAGGGAAGAAGGGAGAGAGAGAGGGAGAGAGGAGGAGAGGAGGGGAGAGAGAGGGAGAGAGAGGAGGGAGGGAGAAAAGGAAAAAGAAACACCAGATATATACCCAGACTAACATGCACACACATCTTTAGTCTCTGAGCATCCCAGGCTGGCCCCGAGTGGCTCTGTCTGGTATTGCAACAACTACACACAACAGAGCTGTTTACCAAAGGTCAGTCTTTCCATCTTCCTGGCCTTCACACAGAGTTGTCCTCAAGAGGCCCAGACTGAAGGTGAGTTGAGGGGGATGGGGAAGTAGCCTAGTCTTTAAGCTCTAGTAAAGATAGTCCTGGTCTCCCTCATGTTCCTACTTCAAGGTAGGAATCAGGAATTCCATTCAAAAACGTCCAACTTCAATCTCTCTAGAGAAATGTCGACCCCTATTCCTTCTCCAGAGGTAGAAGAAAAAAAGGGGCCACTTCCCATTCTTCAACACAGAGAAGCACAGATGGTATAACCAGGAGAGAGTTTTTGGAGGAAGGTAGATTATTGTTGACTGGGGTACTGGTTAGGAAAATACAGCCTCTATTTGGGGGTCTGGAATTCTCAGGATTGACCAAACTCCTCTCCAACAAAATGGCACTTCATACCCCACCATCTCCCTTTAACCAATCTTCTTTCCTCACCCCACCCCAAACTGCACTAAAAGTGGCCATAGGGTGTTGGAATAGGTATTGACTTTAGAGTCAGATAGCACAGATTTGAATTCCAGCTCCACTGCTTAATATTGGTGTGACCTTGGGAAAATCATTTTAACCTTTTTAGGTCCTCTGCAAAATGAGAGAATTGGGGTAGGAATCCTCAAATATCCCATTCGGCTCTAAAACCTCTACAGGTATACTTATTCTTATCACCACAAAACCACAAGAGCACATCTACCTCAAAGTGCTATGCCAACCACCACCCATCCATCTGCCAAATCTGAGGAAGCATGCACAATCCAAAAGAGTAAGAGCTGAAAGGGATTTCAGCCACCTTCTAGTTCTACCTTTACCCCAAAAAAATCCCATCTCCTGAGGGGGCTCCTATCACCCTCCCCATCCTCACCTCCTCCCTCCCAGCCCAGCAGCTACTCCCAAGCCTTTTCACCTTCTTTAAGTATCAGCCCTCCTCCTAGTTTATTCCACTTTTGGACAGCTCTAATTGTTAGCAATTAGGTAACTCAAGTGCTGGGCCTTGAGGCAGAAAGATTGATCTTCCTAAATTCAAATCTGGCCTCAAACACTTACTGGCTTTGTGATCCCAGGCAAGTCACTCAATTCTGCCTCAGTTTCCTTATCTGCAAAACAAGCTGGAGAAAAAAGTACCTTTGCCAAGAAAACCCCAAATGAGTCACAAAGGGGTTGGACACAACGAAATGATAATTGTTAGGAAGCTTTCCTGACAACACATCCAAATTTGTCTCTTTGCAGCTTCTTATCCACTGTTCCAGTTCTACTGTCCAGCTTTATCCCCTCTTCCATCTGATAGCCCTTCAAATACTTGAATATAGTGCCCTTCTCCTCAAGTTTCTTCCCCAACTTGTTCAGACATTCAGACACACTCTTCCCCCCATTTGGGTGGGGTTTCTTCACAAAGAAACTAAAGTAGTTTGCCATTTCCTTCTCCAGCTCATTTTACAGATGAGGAAACTGAAGTAAACAGAGTTACAATACTTGCTTAGGATCACACAACTAGTAAGTGTCTGCAACGGAATTTGAACTCAGGAAGATGAGTCTTTCAGACTCCAGACCTGGAGTTCAATTCACTGCACCACCTAGCGGCCCCTTCTTCAATTTAAACATCCTCAATTCCTCCAAAATAATCTCCATAGGGCATGGATCCAAGACCCAATACCATCTTAGTGGTCCTACTCTGGAGGGCCCTTACTTTCTCAATAGCCTTAAACTTTGGCACCTATGCATAGCTAAACATAATACCGAGGATAATACCAGAGCAGGGGAGAGGCCTCATCATTAATGGAAGTCTTGTTCTAAATGCAATCCAAGAGGCCATTAGCTTTGGGGACTTCCCCATCATATGTTGAGTGTTCAATCCACTAAATCCCCTGGAATTTTTTCAGACAAGCAGCTGTCTAAGGATGCCTCCCCCATTCTTTACTTATAAATTCGATTTTATAAGACCTTACATTAATTAATGTAAAGCTTTCTATTAATCCCTATTCAATTTCCTCTTCTTAGATGCATCCCATTGCTCTATCATATTGAGACTTTTTTCAGTTCTGACTGTCATCCAGTAAGGCTGTAGAGGCATCTCCAACCATGGAGATTTTAAAGGACGGGTGGCTTAGACCAGAGTCAGCCATCTTGTTAACTAGGTAACAGAGACTAGGGAAAAGAAAGAAGGGATAACAAGAAGAAAACGTAGAAAAGAAGGTGGGAGGCAGAAGAGTGGGGAAGAGTTAAAGGAGCAACAAAGAAAAAAAGATGAAAATTAAATATAATTCTAGACCTTTAGAGTCAGATGAGGCTTTGGGGATCAGTTAACTTTTTCATCTTTAGTGAGAAAACTAGAGGTAGAGAAGGGAAAAAAAATAAAGAACAACATGGGTATTGGTTAGGATTTTTTCTTCTTTAAAAAAGGGATAATAGCTTACTTGGAAGGAGAGTGGGAATATATATTATGAAATTTCAATGATATGAAAACAGTAGCTATCACATAACAAAATATATAATAAAAAAATATATCACATAACATATAACAAAAACAAAAGATTTTTTTAGAGGGAAGAATGGTATGATTCTACAAAAATAGTGTCAGTGTTGTTAAGTCTCAGGAGGAGCTAAAGGTGGAAAAGAAAGGAAACAACCAAAAACAATATAGCCTTTAAAAAGCTATTTGGGGGGGGGGGGGAGTTCAAAAAAGAGGGAACTATTTTTCTGCATGGATGGCATTTGAGAGGAGGTAGGATCAAGTAGCAATGCTAACACCTGGGACCAGATATCTGGGGGCAAGGAACACCAAGGACAGCCTCTAATCAACTTCAAAAAACAAATAGGGGAAGGGAGGGGAAAAGATCAGAAAGTCACTCACTTCCAAGGTAGAGACCAAGGGAGACCCTAGCTAGAGGAGATCTTATCTGGAGGACAGCCTTAGGGGTAGGGCAGAAGCTAGCCACATGGTAACTTCCTATTTGAAGGAATTGTTCTTGCTAACTAGATGCTAAACTGGCTTATTTCTACCAGATGAGGAGTAAATGTGATATCAGAGCTGTCTAACTTTCAGCACTCTGGAGTAAAGCTCTGGTCACCTTGTCCTAGTTATATCTCTGACTCAACTCTAATTTTTATTGTTTTCTCTGCCAAGAATTATGATCTTCAGACTAGGGAAGATAGCTTTAAAATGACTGGGGGGGGGGGGGGAGTTAACATCAAAGGTAAGAGAATATAGCTTGCCTTTTATACCTTCAAGCATAAATCCTACATGAATTGCAGAAGTTCTGAGTGAATAGGAAGAAGTGATTACTGAACCATTCTTTGAAAAATAATAGAGAGGGGCAGATAGATGTATAGAGAGCTAGGCTTGGAGATAAGAGGTACTGGTCTCAGAAACTTTCTGGAGAGGGACAGAAAGAGGGAAGGGAAGGGAAGGGAAGGGAAGGGAAGGGAAGGGAAGGGAAGGGAAGGGAAGGGAAGGGAAGGGAAGGGAAGGGAAGGGAAGGGAAGGGAAGGGAAGGGAAGGGAAGGGAAGGGAAGGGAAGGGAAGGGAAGGGAAGGGAAGGGAAGGGAAGGGAAGGGAAGGGAAGGGAAGGGAAGGTAGTTAATAATAAACAGGGGGTTTATTTAAGGAAAGGGGGAGGAAAGGCAATTAGATGGGAGAGAGGATTTAGGGTTTCCCTGATCTTAAAATAATCCTAAATTAAAGAATAATATTGTAGAGTCTTGAATGAGGGATATGGCTAACAGGGTTGAGGATCTTGGAGTCACTTTCTGATACAAAAGAGAGAAATTAGTAAGAAGAGGATCTTCTCAGTCCTTACTCCTTCCTGTCTCAGGAGAAAGAGAACTCCAACAATTTGGATGCCTCCCTTCAACTGTCTTCTCCCAGTCACATTCTCTTCCGGAATGCTCCTTGATTGACAGCTTCTGCAAATCTTCATCCATTGCCTCTGTTGCAGGTTTTCTTCAATTTACTCATCCACACTAGTAAATAAAATTCTAGAACATAATATTAAAAAGATGATTTGCAAACATTTAGAAAGGAAAACAGTGATCACTAAGAGCTATCATGGCTTCATTCCTAAGGAACAAGTTGTGCCACATAGCCTCATTTCCTTTTCTAACAGAGTTACAAATTGGTAAATCAAGGGAATGCTCTAGATAGATCTAGATATCAATAGGCATTTATTTGCTAAAGTTTTTCATTCTGTCTATCTTTATAAGATAAAGAGAGGTGAGTTAGTAACACAGTTAGGTGAAACCAAAACTGATTGACTAGCTGGATGCAAAGAGTAGTCACTAATGGTTCTATGACATCTTGGAAAGATGTCTTTAGTAAAGTCCCCCAAGCATCTGCCCTTAACTTGTGCAATTCATCTTTTTTTATTTTTTTTAGACCCTTACTTTCCATCTTAGAATTAATACTGTATATTGGTTCCAAGACAGAAGAGTGGTAAGGCCTAGGCAATGGGGATTAAGTGACTTGCCCAGGGTCGCACAGCTATGAAGTGTCTGTGGCCAGATTTGAACCCAGGACCTCCTGTCTCTAGGCATGGCTCTCAATCCACTGAGCCACCCATCTGCCTAGTTCATCTTTTTTAAAGAGACTTGGATAAAACAATTCCAAAGGACTTATAATGAAAAATACTATCCACCTCCAGAGAGAGAAGTGATAGTGTGAATACAGATCAAATAAATCTATTTTTTCCTTACTTCCTTTGTGGTTTTTTAAATATATATTTTCTTTTACAACATGACCAATATTAAAATATGTTTTACATGATATCACATGTATAACCTATGTCAAATTGCTTACCCTCTCAGGAGGAGAGAGATGAAAGAAGAAAATTTGAAACTCAACATTTTAAAAAGCTAATGTTAAAATTTGTTTTTACATGTAGTTGGGAAAAATAAAATATTGAAAGAAAAAAAAAAGAAAGAAAATTACTTGGATAGTAGCATAAATGGTATATTCATCAAATTTTCATAGAAAACAAAGATGAAAGAGAGACAGGTATTCAAAATCCAAAAAGATCTTAACGGGGTAGAACAATAGGCCAAATCTAATAAGACAAAATCTAACAGGAAAAAACATAAAGTCCTACACTTGGGTACAAAGAATCAATAGCACAGGTACATGCCAGGGAAGGCATAGCTGGGTAATTCCTATAAAAATATCTACAGATTTCAGTAGCTTGTGAGCTCAGCATAAATCAATGAGGTAACATGGAAAACCAAAAAAACTAACACCATCAAAGGATGCCTTAAAGGAGCATAACAAGAAAGGGATAGTCCTCTGTCCCCTTCCTTCCTTGGATCAGGTATAGCACAGTCAATACTGTGTACTTTTTTGTTTAGGAAAGAAATCAACAAGCAAGAGGGTATCCGGAGGAAGGTAACTGATATGGCAAGGGGCCTTAAGACTATGCCATGTAAGGACAAGTTGAAGGACCTGAGGATATATAGCCTGAAGGAGCAAAGGCTTGGTGGGGAGGAGATAAGGATCCTTAGACTGTATAGCAAAGACAGCTTTGGACTCGTTCTGTTCAGCCCAGAGGGCAGGACTAGGAATAATAGGTAGAAATAATAGGACAAGTGTTGGCCAGGTCACCCTTGCAGGAAATCTTCTAGCAAAGACTGGACAATTGAGAGTCCTTCCTCTCTTCCAAGGTAAAGAGATTTTTGTAAGTCTGATTTTGAGAAGGGGGGCAGAGGTAGAGAAGGAGAGAGGGAGAGGGAGGGAAGGAGGGAAGGAGGGGGGAAGGGAGGGAGGGAGGGAGGGAAGGAGGGAGGGAGAGGGGGGAAGAGAGAGGGAGGGAGGGAGAGAGAAGAGACAGTAAAGAAGGAAGAAGGAGGAGGGAGAGAAGGAGAAAAAAGTCAAAAGAAGGAGGTGTACTTGGTAGGTGCTGGCAGAAAGGGTCACCCACCAACAATGGCCTTGGCTGTCCCCAGTTAATGCCATAGATTTCTAACTCCTAGTTGAGACATTCATACTAGATGAAGACAGGAGACTGGACTAGACAAATCCTCTGAGTTCCTCCCAGTCTGGAATTGTAGGAGTCTTTGATTTGGGCATATGTATGAACATTAGCAGCTCCCTTTACTTATACATTATCACTGTCATTTCTTTGCAAAGTAGGTAATTAATTACAATTACCCTCATCAATGCCTCTGAAATGGGGAGCTTAACATAAAAATGAATATCTAAAAAGCTGCACAGATGATTGCAAGTGGGAGACAGACCCAAGGTACTCGAATCAGCGAACTCCCAGCTGATAGGCCGAGGGCCCCGCTAAGGATGTACTGAACCTCTTCAGTTTCTGGCTGCCCCCTCTCAAGACTCCCCAGCCCTACCCATGCCTCTTCCTCCCTATCATGCACTTTCTTATTTCTGCTTGTTCACATAATTCCCTTCAACCCACCCCAGAATACCAATCTTTATTCATCATCCCCCTGTGATACCCCTCTTAGAACCCATCTCCTTCAGGAAATTTTCCCTGGCTTGACACATGCTGGAGGACATTGGTTGGGAGCAGAGGGGGGGGGGGGGGGAGGACACTGTTTTCACAATCAAAGTGCCTGTTTCAGATCCTGGATCTGCTACTTACTACTTGCATAACTTAAATGGCACAATGGATAGAGTACCAGACCAGACTCATCTTCCTGAGTTCAAATCTGGCCTCAGATACTAGTTGGGTGACTCTGAGGAAATCACTTAATCCAGTTTGCCTCAGTTTCCTCATCTGTAAAGTGAGCTGGAGACGGAAATGACAAACCACTCCTGTATCTTTGCCAAGAAAACTGGGGTCACAGAATCAGTTATGACTGAAAACAACAGAACAGCCTCTTTCAAGTCTCATTCATAACTTTTCTGGGTCTCATTTGCTTCATCTATAAAATGCAAGAATTACACAAGCTCTTTAAAGAATCTTCCAGCTCTAAATACATAATTCCTATGACCTCTATCATTCTTTTATCTTACAGTTCCTCAGGAAATAGCTACTTTTACTAGTACTTGGGCAGCTAAGTGGTATAGCTCCATTCTAAGGACCACTGGACCTTTCCATTTGTCTTGTCATTGAAACTTTCTGTGTATATTGTCTTCCCCTATCTGGATATGAGTTCCTTGAGGCAGCTAGGTGGTACAATGGATAGAGCCTAGAGTCAGAAAGTTCAAATCCTGAGTTCAAAACTAGAATCAGACATTTCCCTGGTATGTGACCCTGGGCAAGATACTAAACTGTCTGCCTCAGTTTTCTAATCTATAAAATGGGAATAATAATAAACACCTCCTTCCCAGGGCTGTTGTAAAGATCAAATGAGATAATATTTGTATTCCTGACACACAGTAGGTACCTAAAAATATTTGCAGCCCTCCTTTCTGTTAGTATGCTATTGTAGTGTCCTCATATCCTCTTATTCAGCAAGTACCTATTCAGTATCTGAATGAGAACAACCCCTGACATAAAGATCTTATAGTCTCAAAAAGGAGACAGGATGTATTTCCCATGCAAGGTAATATATAATAATTAAGAGGCAGCATGATGCAATGAGTAGAGTACTAGTTACATCAGTTGTTTCAGTCATGTCTGACTCTGTGGCCCAATTTGAGCTTTTCCTGGCAGAGATACTGGAGTAGTTTGCCAATCCCTTCTCCAGTTCATTTTATAGATAAGGAAACTGAGGCAAACAGTGTTAAGTGACTTGTCTAAGGTCACACAACTATTAAGTGTCTGAGGCCAGATTTGAGCTCAAGAAGATGAATCTTCCTTACTTAAGGCCCACTGTGCACCTAGTTGCCCTGAAGTTCTCAACTCAGGTTCAGATCCTGTCCTAGACCCTTCCTTGTCTTGGACCCCTGGACAAGTTGCTTAACCACTCATGACACCTTCCAAAGACAGTGTGGTGCAGCAGAAAGAATTCTAGATTAGTCATGAAAAGACCTGGATTTAAAGCCCAGCTCTGCTGCTCACCACTTCTGTGTGACTTTGTCCCAATTACTTAGCTTTTCTGGGGCCAAAAGGTCCTCATTTGTCAAATGAGAAAACTAAACAACCAACCTCTAAGGTCCATTCCAGTTATAAACCTACACTCCTATGTTCTATTACATCAGGCGTTCCCATCCATGACAGCAGAAGTTTCAACCTAAAAGGTTCCCCAGAGCAGGAGACAGACATGAAAGACTAGGGGGCTCAGAGTACAGAAAGCTCACAGTTATGGTAGGAAGAGCTCCAAATTTAGAGAGAATCTGGATTCAAATTCCAATCCCTCTCCTTGTTACCTGAGTGGGGAGGGAAAAGGAAAGAAGGGAAAGAAAAGAGAGGAGAGAGGAAGAAAGGAGGAAGGCAGGCAGACAGAAAGGAAGGCAGGAAGGCAGGAAGGCAGGAAGGCAGGAAGGCAGGAAGGCTGGAAGACAGGAAGGAAGGAAGGAAGGAAGGAAGGAAGGAAGGAAGGAAGGAAGGAAGGAAGGAAGGAAGGAAGGAAGGAAGGAAGGAAGGAAGGAAGGAAGGAAGGAAGGAAGGAAGGAAGGAAGGAAGGAAGGAAGGAAGGAAGGAAGGAAGGAAGGAAGGAAGGAAGGAAGGAATCATTAAGTTAGCTACTATATGCCAGGCACTGTTGTAAGTGCTAGGGATACAAATAGTCAAAAGATAGTCCCTATCTTAAGGAGGTCACAATCTAAAGCAGGAGTCCTCAAACTATGGCCCGCAGACCACATGAGGGCCCCTGAGGCCATTTATCTGGTCCCCACCACACTTCCAGAAGGGGCACCTCTTTCACTGGTGGTCAATGAGAGGAGCACTGTGTGTGGTGATGCCACAAAGCATGGCATCGCTCACAAACAGTACTACTTCTAGTGACATAATCCTTTGTATAGCACCATGTTCTGAGAGTAACTGAATGAGAACGAGGCACCTCACAAAGGATTATGTGGCTGCACGATGGAAGATGTCAGCATGGTGAGCAGCAATCTGGGGGAAGGGATTCCGCGCTGTGTATACTGCTGCCCGGTATAGTGGTGGCAGTGATGGGCCTGTACAAGGTGTGACAGGCCCATCACAGCCAGGCTTCAGCCTCCGCTTTCCCAGACAATGGTATACAGTGTCACAGGCCCAGCATCACCTCCAGTACTGTATACAGGGATCAGATAGTGGTGATCTGGCCTGTGACATCAGCGGTAAACCTCTACTGTGAGAAGCCCACCACTGCCACTGGGTATTTTATAAGATACCCCCTGTTTTAGGGGGTCAAATTAATATAAGAAAGTGTCTTATTTTCAGGGAAACATGGTAGTAAAATGGCCATCACACTCTCTTAGATGCACAATATAATGGCCCATAAGGGCCATTATGTTGTCAGTTTGTTGATTTAAATTTACTTGTCCTTTATTTTAAATATTGTATTTGTTTCTGTTTAGTTTTTGTTTTTTTACTTTAAAATAAGATATGTGCAGTGTACATAGGGATTTATTCATAGGTTTTTTTAATAGTCTGGTCCTCCAATGGTCTAAGGGACAGTGAACTTGCCCCCTGTGTAAAAAGTTTGGGGACCCCTGATCTAAAGGGAGATGCAAACAAATATTCATTTGATCCTTACAAGTGTCCTGGGATGAAGAGGTACTATTATCCCCATTTTACAATATAAAGCCAACCAAGGTGTACAAGGCCTTAAATGGAAAGACGCTCCAGGCATTCCACATAGTGCTAACCAGCATATGGGAAGAGGAAGACATGCCCCCAGAACTCAGAGATGCCTCCATCGTAGCCCTATACAAGAACAAAGGCTCACAAGCAGCCTGTGACAACTACAGAGGCATCTCACTACTCTCCACTGCTGGAAAGATCCTTGCCCGTGTTATACTCAACAGACTCCTGTCATCTGTTTCAGAGCAGAACCTGCCTGAATCACAATGTGGCTTCCAACCAGATCGCAGCACCATCGACATGGTCTTCATGGTGAGGCAAATGCAGGAAAAATGCCTTGAGCAGAACCTGAGTCTCTACATTGTCTTCATAGACCTGACAAAGGCGTTCGACACAGTGAACAGGGATGCATTGTGGGTGATCCTTAGCAAGCCGGTTGCCCAGCAAAATTTGTCAAACTGATCCAGCTCTTTCATGTCGACATGACAGGGGAAGTCCTATCTGGTGGAGAGACTTCTGATCGCTTCAACATCTCCAATGGCATGAAACAAGGCTGCATCCTTGCTCCGGTGCTATTCAACCTATACTTCACCCAAGTATTACAACATGCTGTGATAGATCTAAATCTGGGCATCTACATCAAATACCGACTGGATGGCTCACTATTCGACCTTCGCCGCCTGACTGCAAAAACAAAGACAACAGAGAGACTCATCCTGGAAGCTCTCTTCGCAGATGACTGTGCTCTCATGGCACACCAAGAAAATCATCTCCAAACCATTGTGGACAGGTTCTCTACCGCAACAAAACTGTTTGGCCTGACTATCAGCCTCAGCAAAACAGAGGTGCTGTTCCAACCTGCACCAGGGAGGCCAACTAACCAGCCGTGCATAACTATCGATGGCACACAGCTTTCCAAAGTCAGCACTTTCAAGTACCTGGGCAGCACCATCGCCAACGACGGGTCCCTAGACCACGAGAATAATGCCAGGATCCAAAAGGCCAGCCAGGCACTCGGGTGGCTGCGCTGCAAAGTCCTCCAACACAGTGGTGTAAGCACTGCGACGAAGCTCAAAGTGTACAACACAGTGGTCCTCAGCTCGCTCCTGTACGATTGTGAGACATGGACACTACCGGAAGCACATGAAACAGCTGGAGCAATTCCACCAACGCTCCCTCTGGTCAATCATGAGGATCCGATGGCAGGACCGAATCACCAACCAGGAAGTCCTCGACAGAGCCAACTCCACCAGCATCGAAGTCATGGTCCTCAAAACCCAGCTACGATGGTCTGGACACGTCATCTGCACGGACCCACAGCGAATACCAAGACAGGTATTCTATGGTGAACTGTCAGCTGGACTCAGGAAACAAGGCCGACCAAAGAAAAGATTCAAGGATCAGCTAAAGTCAAACTTGAAGTGGGCTGGCATTACACCAAAGCAACTAGAACTCGCTGCCTCTGTCAGAAGCAGCTGGCCAACCCACATTAACCATGACACCACCACCTTTGAAGATGAGCGACGTTGACATCTCGCAGCTGTGCATGAACGCCGACACCAGGCCACAACCACACCTCCCGTAACAACTGACGTCCCATGCCCCATGTGCCACAAACTCTGCGCCTCAGCCTTTGGACTCCAAAGCCACATGAGGGTACATCAATAAATGATAATGCACAAAGACAATCGTCATTCTCGGCTTCTGAGAGACTACTACTACAATATGAAAAACTGAGGCAGAATGAAGTTAGTGACTTGCCCAGGGGCACAGCTAGTAAAAGTCTAAACTCAAAATGAAACTCCAGTCTTCTGGACTGTAGGCCCAGAGCTATCCACTGCCCCACCAAGCTGCTGAGAAGAGAACTTGAGAGATGAGTGTGACTTAGGCAGAACAAAAAAAAAAAAGCAGGAGATTGAGGATCAGCACTGAGTCAAGAAAAGACTTGGGTTTGGGTGAACAATAAATGGACCAAGGTGTATAGCATAGATTAAGTGTTGGGGAACAGTGGGACATAAGGTAAGATAGGTAGATGGGCCAAGATTGCCCAAGGTCTTAAACATCAGGCCAAAGAGTTCAGCCTGAGAATCTAAAAAGTCTAAAAGTTGGAAAGAATCTCAGAGGTCACCTGGTCCAACATATATATGAACAGAAATACTTTTGACATCATCACCCTGAGGTGGTCACCTAATCTCTACTTAACAACTCAGTGATTAGGAACTCACTACCTCCTGAGGCAGCCAATTCCATTTTTGTACAGCTAATTGTTAAGAAATTCTTTCCAGTATCATCAAAATCTGCCTCTGCAAATTTCTACCCATTGTCTCTAAGTTCTGCCCTCTAAGACCAAATAGAACAAGCCTAATTGCTCATCCATATGGCAGCCTCTCAAACCCTTGACAATAGCAATTGTGTATCCCCCACCACCACCATTTGCCCTCTTCTAAGTCTCCTCTTTTTCAGATTAAATAGTCCTAGCTCCTTCAGAAGATGCATTGCATCTCTTCATCATACTGATAACCCTTCTTCAGATGTTTTCCAGTTTATCTATATCTTTCCTAAAATGTGGCCCATGGAGGGGCAATTAGACAGTTCAGTGGAGAAAAAAGCCAGACCTGGAGTCAGGAGGACCTGAGTTCAAATGTGGCCTCAGATACTTCTTAGCTGTGTAACCCTGGGCAAGTCACTTAATTCCAATTGCCTAGCCCTTAGTAATCTGCAGCCTTGAAACAGATGCTTGCATCAATTCTAAGACCAAGATTAAAGTTTAATAAATAAATAAATACAATGTGCCCCACCCTCCACCCTAGATCCAACATAAGATGTTTGAGTGTGGTCCATCCAGGGACCAAGCCAGCAGAACTATGGCTTCTCTTATTCTGAATAACCTGTTTTCCAGATGCGACATAATGTTATGTTAGCTTTTGGGGGAGGGAGTTGCCTCATTACATTGTTAATTCATACTGAGCTCATAGGGCTTTTCAAACATCTCCCCTCTGTATTTCTGCAGTTTGTTTTTTGAGCTCAAGTCTAGAACTTTACATTTTATAACAATGTGGCATTATATTCGATTCTATCATCATTCCAGCAGAAATCTTTTAGTATCCTTGTTTTCTTATCTGATGTGTTATCTGTTGTTGAAATAATAAATGCCTATTGAAGCTGTCGCTCCCAGTTTCATGGCATTTGCCAAGCCTGAGCTTCATTCTCTAGGCATGATGGAGGGAGGGAGGAAATATGCATTTATTAAGTGCCTACCATGTGTCAGGCGTTTAGCTGTGAGATGTTTGCAAATATTATCTCATTTGGGGGAGGTAAATCCATTGAAAATGGACGTGTTTTTCCCAAACAATTTCGCTGTGAGTTTTTTGATGGCAGAAAACTGATTTTGGACTTCTCTTGTTTCCACCTATAGCTAGGGTCGCCAAACCTTGAATCCCAAAAATCAGTCCAAGATCCAGACTTTCTTTCTCTTGATCTATCTTTGGAATATCCCTCAAACATTCCAGCCCCGACTTCCCCTTCCCTCCTCCACCCCTTTTCTTGCATCTCAGTTAGAATCACATTTACTTGCCACATCATAAACCCCAAACTACTGGTGTGTTTCCACATTCCTGGGGAATTTCACAGTAGGTACCATCTATCTTTCCTAATTGGTCCTCCCTGGCCACACCTATCTCCCTGCCCCCTCCCACCTGGGTTTTTCTCTTCTTGTCTTTTTTTTTTTAAACCCTTACCTTCCGTCTTGGAATCAATACTGTATATTGGTTCCAAGGCAGAAGAGAGGTAAGGGGTAGGCAATGGAGGTTAAATGCCCAAGGTGTCTGGGGCTAGATTTGAACCTAGGACCTCCCATCTCTAGGCCTGACTCTCAATCCACTGAGCTACCCAGCTGCCCCTCTTCTTGTCTTTTTTTTAATAACTTGGTCTTAGTCTCAATTCTAACGGAAGAGTGAGAAGGGCTAGGCAATGGAGGTTGTGACTTGCTCAGGCTCCCACGATTAAGAAGTTTCTGAGGTCAAATTTGAACCCAGGTCCATGCCTGGCACTGTACCCACTAAGCTACCTAACTGTCCCTACTATTGTGTTTCTCCTTTTCCTGAGGAATTTCACAAGTCCCATCTGTCTTCCCTAATTGGTCCTCCCTGACCTCACCCATCTCTCTGCCCCATCCCTAACCTAAACAGCTTTTCAATCATTATAGGACGGCCACTACAGGACCACAGATCTGGGATTGAAAGGTTTCCTAGTTTTCTAGTTTCCTAGTCCAATCCCTCATTTTACAGATGAGGAAACAGAGGAAAAGTTACTTGCTCACACAGTGAGCAAAGGACACACAGTGGCAAAGTCCCGATCCAAACTTAGATCTTGTAGTTTCAAGGTTAATACTCTTGGAAGCTGCCAAGTGACTCAGTGGATAGAGAACCAGGACTATCACTATAGGTGATCCTGGGTCTCAGACACTTCCTACCTGTGTGACCCTGGGCCAGTCATTTAACCCCCTTAGCCTAGCCCTTACTGCTCTTCTGCATTGGAACCAATATGCTGTATTGATTCTAAAACAGAAGGTATGGGTTTAATTTTAAAATAATAATAAAAAGTTCAGTGCTCTCTCCACTGTCTCACCTTGGGATACCACACTGCCACCCCTACTTCCATGAACTTCATAGTTAATGCTATATTAAGAGGCAGGGAGTACCTCACTTCCACCCCCAAAACAATTCCCTCACCCAAAAACCAATCTCTAAAAGTCCCTAAATAGGTGTCAATGCATTGCCTTCCATCTTGAAAAATCAATCTTAAAAGAAAGAAACAAGAACTTATTAAACATTTACTGTGAGCCAGACCCAAGACAAATATTACTTCATTTGGTCATCACAACAACCCTGGGAGATAGGTGCTGTTATTAACTCATTTTATAGATGAGGAAACCAAGGCAAAGATTAGGTGACTTACCTAGGATCACATAGCTAGTAAGCATCTAGGGCTGGATTTGAACTTGGGTTTTCCTGACAATGCCCTCTTTCCACTAGACTCACATTAGCCTTCTTACACAACACTGGGCTGAGTCAAGGTGTTGTCTATTTTGGGTGTCTCACTAATTAGCTGCAAGCCGCTTACCCAGTCTAAATGAACATTCTCTGAACACATAAGAATAGAAACTTCTATCTTTTATAAAAGGGAAAAGAAGCAATTTGTACAAAAATATTTCTAGCTGCTCTTTTTGTGGAGGCCAAGAACTGGAAAGTGAGGCACGGCCATCAGTTGGAGAATGGCTGAACAAGTCCAAGTCATGGTCTGTGATTGAAATGGAGTACTTGGAGCCATAAGAAAGAAATGAGGAGCAGCCAGTGCAGATTGAAGCGTATTATATTTCACTTTATTTTCTTCAAGAGTTTTTAGTGACATGTGTCTTATGTACTACATGAGAGCACACGTATAACCTATAGAAAATTACTTACCATCTCAGGGAGGGAGGGAAGAATTTGAAACTCAAAGTGCAAGAAAACAAATACTAAAAATTATTTCTACATGTAGTTGGCGGGGATGGGGGAATCATGAGCAGGATGATTTCCAAAAAACCTAGAAAGACTTACATGATCTGACGCAAAGTCAAGTAAGCAGAACAAGGGGAACATTATAGACAGTAACAGCATTGTTGTACAATAATCAGCTGTGAATCACTTAGCTATTCTCAGCAATACAGCCATTCAAGGCTACTCCAAAGGACGCACTATAAGAAATGCCATCCACCTCCAGAGAAAAGACTAATGTCCAAATGCAGGTTAAACATACCATTTTCTACCTTATTTTCCTTGTAGGTTGGGGTTGTTTTGTTTTGTTTTGTTTTTTTATAAACCTTCCCTTCTGTCCTAGAATCAATATTGTGAATCGGCTCCAAGGCAGAAGAGTGGTAAGGACTACTCAATGGGGATTAAGGGACTTGCCCAGGGTCACACAGCTAGAAATTGTCTGAGGCCAGATTTGAACCTAGATTCTCCCAACTCCAAGGTTGGTGCTCTATCCACTGTATTTCCTAGTTACCCTAGTGAAGGGGCATAATTTTATTTTTTAACCTTTACCTTCCATTTTAGGATTAATACTATATATTTTCGTTCCAAGGCAGAAAAGTGGTAAGGGCTAGGCAATGAGGGTTAAGTGACTTGCCCAGGGTCACACAGCTAGGAAGCGTCTGAGGCCAGATTTAAGAGGGATTTGTATCTTCTTCCACAGCATAACTAATATGGAAATATGTTTTTGAATGACCACACATATATAATCTATAGCAAATTACTTACCAATTCAGGGAAAAGGAAGGAGAGGGAAAGAATTTGGAACTCAACATTTTTAAAAACAGATGTTAAAAATTGTTTGTACATGTAATTGGGGGACAATAAAATATTTTTTAAAAGACAAAGTCAATGGCTTTCAATTTTGTCTTTGTATCCCCAGCCTTTAGTTCAGTGCCTGGCACATAGAAGGCACTTAATACATGCTCCTTGATTGATTGATTGATTAATGGTGATTCTCATGAAATATTAAAGATATTATTATGCCCATTTTACAGACAAGGAAACTCAAGCTCATGGAGACTAATTTGACTTGCCCAAATTCCAAAAGGAATACATAGATATATAGATATAGATATAGATATAGATATAGATATAGATATAGATATAGATATAGATATAGATATAGATATAGATATAGATATAGATATCTCAGAGGAAGAAATAAAACCTAAACTCCTTACTTATACTGACTGTTCCCAGTACCTGGAATCTCCCTCCCCATTCCCAGCTAAATTTCTACTTATCCTTTAAAGTCTAGCTCAAACACTACCTTTCTGTAACCTCTGGTACAGGTAATAACCTTCCTCCTCAGACCCAATCATCCTTTGTTTTTCAACTTTCTAATACATTTGCCATGTAATGTTGCGTATTACAGTCATCTAGGTTTCTGCCTCATCCCCCTCCATGTAAATTCCTGGAACGCAAGGACCATGTGTTCTCTAAACTTTACATCTCTCCCAGGACCTAGCTTAGAGGCTTTTACATGGTGGTGAGCTGGCTGCCACAAGTTACAAGCAGTCTTTAAAGGAAAAAGAGAGGCTGGTCTTGTGAAGGAGAAGAGAGTATGTGCTCCAATGGCATCAGAGATGTCAGGAGAACTTCAGGAATGTTCCTCCCAGCCATCAGGCAGGCCCCTAAGGGACTGAGAATTATTGGAAGAAATTGCCAAGCAGGCATGGATGGTATGTTCAAGTGTTGTTTGGTCATGCCCAACTCTTTGTGATTCCATTTGGAGTTTTCTTGGCAAAGATACTAGAATGTTTTGCCATTTCCTTCTCCAGATAGATGAGGGAACTGAGGCAAACAAGGAGAAGTATCTAAGGCCAAATTTGAACTCAGATCTTCCTGACTCCAAGCCTAGCACTCTATATCCACTGCCCTGTGGATGTCACATAATCTGATTTTTTTAACTATATAAACTATTTTTCTTTTCTTTAATTGAATTTTTTATTTAATTAATTAATTTAGAATATTTTTCCATGATTACGTTTCATGTTCTTTTCCTCCCTTCCCCCCACCATAGCCGACGCACAATTCCACTGGTTTTACATGTTAATCTGAAATTAATTAATAATTTCTGAAAAAATCTGAAATTTTTGAAGGAGTGACCAAATGGATAAGATTATAAATCTAGGGCAGACCTTAGAGGTCATGTAAATCATCTGTTCAGTCTTGTCGGTTTACAGATGAGGACCCAATGAGGTCAATGGCTCAGCCAAGGCCACAAAGTAAATTTAGAGAGAAATCTAGGATTTGAATTCAGGTCCTGAGACTCCAAGTTCAACATTCCTTCCACTGTACCATACCACTTCCATTCATTGGAGAACTAAAATATTAGTGCTTGATATATGCTTGTCCACCTGCAAAGAATTAATAAAGGCATTTTCCTTAATCCAAGATCTGGCCTTATGACTCTCCTACTCAATCAACTCCAATGGCTCCCTTTTGCCTCCAGAGCGCAACATGAGCTGTTCTGTCTAGCATTTCAAGTCCTCTGCAACCTGTCCCTAACCTAGCTTTCCACTCCCCCTCCCATGCTCTTCAATCCAGTCAAATTGGAATCCACTTTGGAATGTTCCTTACTTCATCCCCAGCCTCCATGCCTCTGCAGGGACAGTCTCACATGCCTGGAATACACTATTTCCTGCATCTGCCTCTTTCTTTAAGTCTACTCATGAATCACCTGCCTGAAGCATTTTCTGATCCCCCAGTGGCTCTGGGCCTCCCTCCTAACTTACCTGATATTCAACTACTTTGTATATGTTTGAATTTATGGACTTCCTATTTATGTTATATGTACTTATATGTGAACTCGTGGTCTCTCTCTAGAATGCAAAGTCCTTACAAATAAGGTTCTTCACTCCATTCTTTTGCACTTGTGTCTCCAGCACTAGCATGGTGTCTGGTGCACACTAGGCACATAAATGCTTGTGGAGAGATTGTTTGGAATTGTTTACAACTAAATCTCAGATCTAGGCACACATGTGGAGCCCTGCCTTGTTGTTCAGTCATCTTTCAGTCATGTCTGACTCTTTGGGACTCCATTTGGAGTCTTTTCTGCAAAGATATCAGATGGTTTGTCATTTCCTTCTCCAGCTCATCTGACAAATGAGGAAACTGAGTTAAACAGGATTAAGTGGCTTGCCCAGGGTCACGCAGCTAGGAAGTATCTAAACTTGTCTTTTGTTTTGAAGACTTACCTTCTGCCTTACTATTGGTTCCAAGGCAGAAGAGCAGTAAGGGCTAAACAATGGGGGTTAAGTGACTTGCCCAGGGTCACACAGTTAGGAAGTATCTGATACCAGAACCTAGGACCAGATCCTGTCTCTAGGCTTGGCTCTCAATCCACTGAGCTACCCAGCTGCCCCCTGAACTCAAGCCTTCTATGACTCCAGCCCAGTGCTTTATCCACAGTGACCTCATTATTAAATTTTCAGTGTGAGCATTTATGCTCCTGAAATAGGTAAACACTACAAATTTGGACTTGATATATTGTTTTGATAATTGTCTAGACTTAAGAAAGCATAGGGAAATGTACATGATGCAAATTAAACTTAAAATTATATCGTGGCATATATATTTTGAGAGCAGGTTGTTAAACATTTACCAGCATACCACTCAGGGGTGAGGAGAGAGGGCTACTCTCATTATGGGAATTCAAAAGCCTAAGCCTGCCCAGGACCTCTGGGGGGGGGGGGGGTCACCTTGTGATCATCTGTCCTCCTTTGACTGGTCTCAGATTTAAGATTCAAAAGGCATAATTTCTAGTCCCCATCCTGTCCTTCTCCCACTGCCTATCTACTGACCTTGGGCAAATCTCATGGCTTCCCTGGACTTCGGTTCCCTCATCTCTAAAATGAGACGTTTAGATTAAATAACCCCTGAAGTCCCTTTCAGGTCTGATAATCTATGTTCTATGGTTACTCTCCTGGAATAAGTGGATTCCAAGGTTCCCCTTCCCACCCTATCTTGTCAATGGGCCTGCAGGCTCTTCCTGGGGTCCAGCAGATTCTGTCCTCCTCTGATTGGACAGAAAGCCTCTAGAACTAGAACCAGAGGCGGAAAAGGCTGCTCCACTACGGTGGAAGAATATTCCCCAAGACAGATTCTAGCCCTCGTTCCAGGGCCCACATTAAGGTACCGAGTCCTGGGGACCTGTGGAAGATTTGGGACCCTAGATGTCAGCCAAGAGACAGCAATTAAGGGAACCATCGATTCACAGGGGGAGGGAGAGAAGAGGCTGCCATTCACTGAGCTGAACAGGATCGATAAAGGCTGGGACTCCAGGTTCCGATTACTAATTAGCTCCCACCCCAGGCCTTAGACTCCAGGAAACCCAAGCAGGGAGGTTTTCAGGGCCCCAGGGCCTGAGAATGGACACAGGATCCTGATCCCCCCAATATGGACTGGGCAGGGCTGAATTCAGCTGTCTCCCCTCCACCAAGACACTCTTTGCTTTGTTATGAACTACACGTTCATGTTGCTCCTCCAAATGTCCCAGTTAGCTGTTCCTCTGACTCCCTCCCACTCAAGTCTCCTCTGTGGACCTCCCAGCAGAATTCTTGCCCCTTCCCCAGCCTACCCACCCTCCCCTAGGTCTACTCTGGCTCTCAGAACCTGCTCGACTACAGCACCGAGATATGGAATATATGGACCACCAGAGGGCACCATCAACCCCTTGCAAAAAGAGAAAAATAGCAGGGGAATGGGCTCTGAGCCCCAGGGCTCGGGGCTAGGAGGGGGCTCCATCGAGGCTGTGAGTTTGGGGGCCCTGCTTAGTACCCCCCACTCACGTCCCGGCTAAACGCTTCATCCCTCTTTTGCATGCTCCCCTCTAAAGCCCCAGATTCCAGAAGGCAGGTGGTGTCACACCAGGCATTACCTGGGGAACCTAGGGAACCTGGGGCATGGGTTCAGAGACTCCCAGGGTCTAAACCTACAATCAGATTCTCCTGCTCCAGCCGCCGCCGCTGCCCCACTCAGGTCAGGTCCTGCTCACCCTCTAGTGGTCACTCAGCACAGCTGCGCCTTTGGGAGGGAGGAGGTGTTGGAGGTGCGCCCAGAGAGTTCTAGGGCTACTAAGCCTGGAGTGGGTGAGCATGAGGAGTTGGAGTGAGAAGACTACCCCACATTTAGGTAGTGTGTCGCCTCTCTTCACTCACTGATCCCAACCAAAGCCCACTGAAGTAGAGAATGTAAATCTTATTATGGCCCTTTTATAGAGAAGGAAACTGGGGGTCCTTACCCATGACCCCCCAGCTAGATTAGAACAAGAAGCTGGGTCTCATGGCTCCAGAGTCCCCATTCTCTCCACTCTAGCCAACTGACCTGGGAGGCGACAGAATATACCCTGGAAGAATGCTGGAGATGTGTCAAGTATCCCTAGAAGGTACCAAGTGTGAATTGGGGGGAGGACTAAGGATTGTGAGCCTATTTGAGGAATGATGGGAGAGTACACTGAGGGGACTGGGAGTGAGCTGGAAGGAGATTTGGAGTAACCCACAAAGTGTCTGAAGTAGCAGCTGCCTATACAATGTGGTGTTAGAGGCATCCCAAGATTGCCTCAGCCAAAAATCTGTTCCCACCACATATCCCGCCCCCCCCCTCCCCAAGCTCCAGGCTGCCATGCAGGGAACCATCATCCCCTCCTTCCCTGCAGAGAGTCCTCTCCAAGGAAAGCTCCCCAAACAGCTGTCCTTGCTCCTACCTCTGGAGCCCAGCCCTCTCCTTGGCACAGGGAGGCCTGTGGGGATCCTGACTCAGAGGGGGCCCTAGGAACCCCAAGACAAACCTCACAAAGCCAGCTCTTTGGTTTCTCAGGCTTGGACCCAGAAGTCCTAGCCCTAGCCTTGGCAGAGCGGGTGGGGGTGGGGGGTGGTGACTAAGCTGACTGGAGACACAGAATGGGGGGGGGGGGAGAGTGACTAAGAGAATCAGCCCTCTGCCCACTGCAGAGAAAAGGTGGGGGGGAAGAGAGGGAACAGGCCGCTTGGTGATGCATCGTCACCATGGTGATATTACACCATTCTCACTCTTCATGGCAACAGGGTCCCCCGCAGCCAGCCAGGCACTGCTCAGAGGAGACCCCGGGGAGCCAGGGTTCTGTCTGCCCAGCCCAACCTGCTGTTTGTTGACTCCGCAGGCTTGGGCTGCAGGGGCTCCATCCAGCCCCCTCGCCTGCCCACAGAGCATCCAGATAGGGACCAGATGCAAAGTCCCCTAAACCCTAGCAGCCGGGACACACTCTTCTCAGGGCCCCCCACCCCTTCAGCCCCCAGGAAGTTCTCTTGGAATCTAGCATTCATTCCACATGCTTCTGTGTCATCCCTTCTTCCCCAGTGTATAGGGAGAAGAAGCAAGGGAGGGAGGAGCTATTCTCTTCCCCTTTCATCCTTGGCCTTGGACAATCTTGATTCTGCTCTGGTTTTCCTCACCCTTCCCAGTGCAGGGACTGCCATACAGACAAATGGAGAGCAGACCCGGGAGCCAAGAGCCTTGAGTTCTAATCTAAATCTGCCATCTGCTAAACCCTCTTCAAACCTCAGTTTCCTCATCTGTCAAATGAGCTCAAGAAGGATATGGCAAACCCATCCTTTGTCTTTGCCAAGAAAGTCTCAAATGGGGTCACAAAGAGTCAGATACAACTGAAACAACTGAACAATAAACAAAACCACACTCTCCTATTCTGGGCCTGTTTCCTCATGTGTCCCCACCCCAACAAGAGGATTATATATGGATCAAAAAACATAAAGTAAAAACCCCTAGGTACATGGATTGGGCCATTATTACGATTGTTTCCAGACAAATGGCAGTGCCACAGAGAGGCTAGAGAATTGGATCCCATTCTCACCTCTGACCCACCCTGACTGCATGACCTTGGATAAGTCACTCTCTATGCTCTAGTAACAAAGACAAAGCCTGCACAACATGTTTAACAACAACAACAACAACAACAAAAATAGATAAAATTAAAATTTTTAAACAAGTCAACTCATGCTCCAGAGGGATCTTTATGTGAGGATTAGAATCCCTGTTTCTTTTCGAATTTGAAACAACTGTCTTCAACAAGTTTTAGAGGAGGTGGCGACTTGCATGGGTAGAGGGAGTCTCCTCCTCAGGGAGTTCTCTATACCATTCCCTAACCTGTCCCCAGACATTCCAGAATAGGTCACATCCCCTCTTGCTGTGGCTGTCTCTGTGAAGTAATTTCAATAAAAAACATCTGGGCCATAGTCTGGAGACTCCCAAAGACCAAATCCCTTGGCTCTGAGCAATGGGAAGCTGTTCACAAAGAAGGAAGGAAGGAAGGAAGGAAGGAAGGAAGGAAGGAAGGAAGGAAGGAAGGAAGGAAGGAAGGAAGGAAGGAAGGAAGGAAGGAAGGAAGGAAGGAAGGAAGGAAGGGAGGGAGGGAGGAAGGAAGCAAGGAAGGGAGGAAAGAAGGAAGGAAGGAAGGAAGGAAGGAAGGAAGGAAGGAAGGAAGGAAGGAAGGAAGGAAGGAAGGAAGGAAGGAAGGAAGGAAGGAAGGAAGGAAGGAAGGAAGGAAGGAAGGAAGGAAGGAAGGAAGGAAGGGAGGGAGGAAAGGAGGGAGGGAGGGAGGAAAGGAGGAAGGAAGGGAGGGAGGGAGGGAGGAAGGAAGGGAGGAGGGAGGGAGGGAGGGAGGGAGGGAGGAAGGAAGGAAGGAAGGAAGGAAGGAAGGAAGGAAGGAAGGAAGGAAGGAAGGGAGGAAAGGAGGGAGGGAGGGAGGAAAGGAGGAAGGAAGGGAGGGAGGGAGGGAGGAAGGAAGGGAGGAGGGAGGGAGGGAGGGAGGGAGGGAGGGAGGGAGGAAGGAAGGAAGGAAGGAAGGAAGGAAGGAAGGAAGGAAGGAAGGAAGGAAGGAAGGAAGGAAGGAAGGAAGGAAGGAAGGAAGGAAGGAAGGAAGGAAGGAAGAAAGGGAGGGAGGGAGGGAGGGAGGGAGGGAGGGAGGAAGGGAGGAAGGAAGGAAGGAAGGAAGGAAGGAAGGAAGGAAGGAAGGAAGGAAGGAAGGAAGGAAGGAAGGAAGGAAGGAAGGAAGGAAGGAAGGAAGGAAGGAAGGAAGGAAGGAAGGAAGGAAGGAAGGAAGGAAGGAAGGAAGGAAGGGAGGGAGGGAGGGAGGAAGGAAGCAAGGAAGCAAGGAAGCAAGGAAAGAAGGAAGGAAGGAAGGAAGGAAGGAATGAAGGAAGGAAGGAAGGAAGGAAGGAAGGAAGGAAGGAAGGAAGGAAGGAAGGAAGGGAGAGAGGGAGGGGGGAGAGAGGGAAGGAAGAAAGAAGGGAAAGCGGGAGGGAACATTTATTAAGGGTCTACTATGTGCCAGGCACTATACTAAGTATTTTACAAATATTATCTCATTTGATAATAACACAACACTGTGAGAAGTGGTTCTATTATTATGCCCACTTTACAGCTGAAGAAACTGAGGCAAATAGAAATTAAGAAATTAAGTGATTTGTTCAGGCTCAGACAGTTAGTATCTAAGGCTACATTTGAAGTTAGATTTCCTTTGATTCAAGGTCCAGGACTCTGTCTGCTGCATTACCTAGCTGCCTTTAGAGATCATATGATGATCCAACTGTCTTGTTTTACAAAAGAGGAAACTGAGGCCAAGAGACAAATGAATTAACCAAGGTCACAAAACCAGTAAGTGTCAGAGAAAGGAAGATGACGATTATGACTCTTAAGGTCCGGTTCCAACTTAAGATCCCCTCAGCCTCTGACAATGCAAGTTCTCTTTTATGATATGGAGGAAAGAACACTGCACTTGAAATTAGGAGACCTTGATTCGAATATTACTAGCTCGATAAGTTATGTCCCCTGTCCAGGTTTCAGTTTCTTCATCTGTCAATTGAGATAATGGAACTAGATTATCGTTAAAGTCCCTTTTGAGTTTGTTTTTGAAATCCTCATCTTCTGTCTTAGTATCAATTCTAAGACCAGAGAATGGCAAAGACTAGGCAATTGGGGGTAAATGACTGGCCCAGGATCACACAGCTAGGATATGTTTGAGGCCAGATTTGTACCCAGGTCCTCCTGACTCCAGGCCTGGTGCTCTCTCTGTTGTAGCTGCTCCCTCCTTTCCCCTCTTTAAGGTTTAACAATCTATAAATCAAGTAGAAATCCAATGGTGTTTAACCACCAGGACCTCAATTTCTTTATTTGTCAGATAAGGATAATAATCTACCCCACAGGATGGTTGGAAGGAAGGCTCACATGGTGAATGCTGCTGTTATTAGCCCCTAGGTTCCTTCCTCTATTCCCCAAAGGCAGAGCCCAACCAGTAGTTTTTCCAGTTTTTCTGAACCAATTCAACTGGAGATAGCAGGACCCGCATAACAGGTAGGTTCAAACTGCTGCATTTTTTGGTTTGCTTGGAGTCAACACTCCTGGGTTTTACCCCCAGATGGTGCCCCAGGCAGGATCCTCTCTGGGGTGAGGAGGAAGGGCTAAGGACCAAGGCTGAAAGATCTCCCAGCATCTGGCTCCTCCACCAGCCCCCAGTCAAGTGCCACCCACCCTTCTTTGACCTCTAGCTTCCATCCTATCATCAAGAGAATTTACATTCTCCCAAACTCTGGTCCCCAGAATCCCTGTTTGTCACTCCTGACCATGGAATGCAGTGTCTGTCTTCTGAGGGATAACAAAGTGCCTAGGATTGTGTTGGCTCCCCAGGGGCCCCAGAATCTGCACAATGAACATGGAGGAGGCTGTTGCAGATGGTCAGTGCCTGTCCCTGGATCAGAGAGAGGCTGGAGCTGCCAGTCCTCTCATGTCAGACTATGGAATCCTGAATCATCTATCTTTCCCCACCCCATCCCAGGAACATGCTGGAGGAGACACTATGGAGAGATAGGCCCCAACCCAATCCAAGGAAAGGGAGTAGGGAAGTGGATATTCGCCCCAGAGGGAAAGGGGAAAAGAGAGCAGCTGCATTCTACTAAACAAGGGAGAAATGGGAAAGATCTGGGACTAGGGAAGGGAAAGACTTTCCAACCAGAATGGATAAGGCTCTATTCAATTCAATTTGATTAATTTATTTAAGCATCTACTATGTGTCCTAGGGAGGTAGCATGGTATGTTGCAAAGAGAATTGGATGTGGAGTCAGAAGATCTGGGTTCAAATCATGACTCTGTCACTTGTCAAGTGACCATGGACAAGTCACTTGACTTTCTCCAGAACTCAGTTTCCTCATCCATAAAACGAGGGGGTTCAATTTAACAGCTTCTCAGTTTCCTTCCAACCCCACTCCTATGATCTGATTGCAAGGTGCTTACTAGATAATGTCAATACAAAGAAAAAGATGAAATCAGGTCCCTGGCCTCAAGGAGCTTACATTCTACCTAATGGAAGGAAGCAATATGTACACTGAAAAAAATAAAGGAGAGCACCAACAACTAGGGAGATCAGAGAAAGTTTTCAAGTAGGATCTGTACCAAGACTTGAAATGGGCTGTAATGATTTTTATGTGAAGCCTTTCTTGAACCTTGGGTTTTGAGGGTCATCCAGTTTCCAACAAAAAGTGATTTACTCCCAGGCCTCAGGGCATCAGGGCATCGCACTGGGCTGGCTTTTGTTGGAGGCACCTTAAAGACCTGCTCCTTATTTATCTCTACACAAGAACTCTCCTAGGTAAAAAAAGTCAGTGAGCTCTAACCACCATGTTGGACTGCAGTGACCCCTCCATTGGTGGGGAGGAGGAGGCAAACTTAAGGCCCACCTCTTCCTGTGATGAAGTAATGAGGGGGGAGTCTCTAAGTCCATCTCCTCAGGGGCTATTTGCAATCAGAGATGTCTTGGATGGTCAGAGGAGACTGAGTGATGAGATCACAGGGGGTATATAAGATGTGTGCTAGAGTTCAAGTTCTCTCTCTTTTTGCCCCTCTCTTTGACCCTCTTTTTCTTTTGTCCCACTCACTTTTCTTAGTGCCTGGACTTCCGGTCAAGATGGCAGCTTAGAGAAAGCTAAAGTTCAGAGCTCCAGAAACCCTTCCTTACCGATCTCAAACTGAATGCTCCTAGAGCACCGGAATTCAAAACAAACAACAGAATAGACCCCGGGAACACTCCTCCTGGACCTGGATCAAAAGGTACGGCCCCCCAAAAGTCAGAACCCAAGATCACTCGGCAAAAGGAAGGTCCCAGGACCCATCCCCCCCAACCCAGAGCTCTGAATCTGAGGCAGCAGCAAGAACCTCAGGGCAGGCAAAAGGGCCTCGAGAGCCGGATATTCTGAAGGCCACACCCTGAAAACAACCTGAGCCAGTCACGGGGGCACCCAGACAGCAGGGAAACAGAGAGAGACTGGGGGAGCCTGTAGCCCCCTGACCAGATCCAGATCCTTCCATCTGAGTCTCACGGAAGGTCCCTGCCTCAGGGCATACTCAGTCTGAGGTTAATCCTATCACCAGCCCTCAGAGCTCCTGGAAGCCACGGGGATCATCTGAAACAACAGTAACCCTCAGGGCTGGCAAAAAGGGCCTTGGAGCTGAAGGCCGCATCCTGAAAACAACCTGACCCAGTCGAGGGGGCACCCAGACAGCAGGGAAGCAGAGAGAGACAGGAGGAGCCTGTAGCCCCCTGACCAGATCCTTCCATCTGAATCTCACCAAAGGTCCCTGCCTCAGGGCATACTCAGTCTGAGGTTAATCCTATCACCAGCCCTTAGAGATCCGGGAAGCCACAGCCCCTCCCCCTCAGAGTGCAGGCTCCTCTGGCCAGCAAAGGCATTGAAATACATCTGAGAGTGTCAAGCCAGGCGCAGAGCATAGAAGTAAGGCAACAGAGAAGCATCGGGAGGGAACTGAGGAGGGTAGTAATACCAAAACACCGAAACACCAGCAATTCCAGGCTTCCTGGGGAAGACAGACAATTTGCCTGGGGCTAAAGCCACTGAACACCAGACAGATAACAGGAGAGCCAGCCCCCCTCACTCAGATAGAGATGGCAAACAGCACAGAAGCAAAAAAGCCTCAAAACAACAGGAAAAACAAGAAGGGGGCAACTTTGGACACATTTTATGGAGCAAAAATACAAAATACAGAGGAGATAGAAGAGGAAACACAAGCAAATGTGCCGAAACCTTCCAAAGGAAATGGAAACTCTCCACAAACTTTTGAAGAATTTGAATTGAAAATGATCAAAAAGATGGAAGCCTTCTGGCAGGAAAAGTGGGAATTAATGCAAAAGAATTTCACGCAACTTTTCTTAGTGCCTGTTTGGATTGTGGAAGGAGTCTACTGGCCATTGTAGATTTCTTGAGTGGTAGATAAATAAAGTAACTTAAAATTAAGAAATACTGCTTCTCAAGGATTTCAATCATTACAGGGCTAAGGATTCTAAGAGCTGAGGGTGAGGTAGGTACCCACTGAATAAGGAAAGGGGTCAAGAATCCTTAAGGACAGGAAGAATATCCTCTGGTCCATATGGGCTTAGGATCACAGACTCATAGAATGATAGAGCTCCAAGAGACCTTAGGTATCATCCAGTTTAACTCCCTCATTTTATTTATGCATGGGAAAGCTATTTGCCCAAGGTCACATATCTAGTGAGTGGCAAAGCTGTCACTAGATCCCAAGCATCTCACCTCCAGTCCCATTTTATTTTTCTCTGCACTATGTTGTAATCTTTGCCCAGAAGCAAGGGACTGGACAAAATGACCCTTCCAGGAATATTCCACCTTTGGATTTTCTTGGCTTCTAACTGATGTAATTATCCCTTAGGCCTCCCAAGCTTGCCTGTCCTTGATTCTTTCCAAGCCTGGGCCTTGAGCTCCTAGCCTTGGGCTCCTTCACCATCTGGCTCCAGCTCCTCTCCTCCCCCCAGCTGCCCCCACTCCCACACCCTCCCCTCAGTCTAGCCTAATTTTTTTTCCCTTCCTTGGATTCAGGTCACTGCTCCTCGTCCTCTCTCCTCCACAGAGAATGTGACTAATTCCCTCCCTTCATTTGCAGGATATTGTTACCTGGGAGGTATTTATAGCCAGCCAGCCTGCATCCCCTGCGTCTCTCCTGTCTTCCTGAGGCCGTCAACTCTATTCCCACATGCTGGCTCCCAAGTCTGCCTGCCATCATTTCCCTCCAACCCACCCAACTGCCATCTTCCCCAACTCTCTGCATCATGGGAAAAGGCAAGGGCCTGAGCATACAAAATCAAGCCTAACCTTCCTGTGTACTGCCAACAGGGCAGCCCCAGCTCCTCTTTGGGCTCCCTTCTGTCTTTTCATTAACCCCACCTTTCTTTCCTTTCCCTTTCCTGTGTTAATTTCATTTACAATTCCTTTCTTTCCCCAGAAAATAACTTTGACAGGGCTTACAGGGGGCGGTGGTTGGCCAGCCCCTCTGTGAAGCATTTCCTTTCCAAGTCTGAAAGAACATGCCTGAGTCACCATGGAACAGCAGTGAGGGGTCCAGACATCTGAACCCTAAGGTTTGGCCTGTCTGATTCAAGAGGTGGGCTGGAGATGGAATCAACACAATGAAGGGTTTCCTGGCCTGACCCAGTGAGGATGCCAGGATGGTCAGCAGTCAGACAGAAAGCAGTGATGGCAATGATGCCATCAAACAATCTCTCAACTGGGAAATAGGTTAAACTAGGGAAGGGGAAGCTAGGTGATCCAATGGATAGAATACTGGGCTTGGAATCAGGAAGGCTCATCCTCAGTTCAAATCTGGCCTAAAACACTTACTAGCTATGTGACCCTGGACAAGTCCCTGAACCCTTTTCACCTCAGTCTTTTTATTTATTGCTTATTCATTTTTCCACCTTCTATCACCTTTCTACTTGCCTTTCTCCAAATGTCTAATATTTAGCATTCCTTATAAGTATAATAATATTCTTTTACCATAATAGTACTGGGGTGTATGGGGTGCTCAGGAAGGGGTAGTATCTCTGGTATGGAGGGCTTGTCATGCCCTCCTAGGGCAGCTCTCCAGCCTCTGACCCCCACCTGACACCCAGTTCTCACTTGTGGCTCCCAGTAGCTGCCAGCATGCGGCAGCAACCACACCCCGGGCAACGGCTTGGACAGGCCATCTAAACCTTGTGAGAGTAGCCATCGGGTCATCGCCGACCCCTGGTGAACCAGGGCTTTGCTCACCCAGCATGTGAAGACTGCTTCAGCTGAACAGATGGAAGAAACCAATAAGAAGGTTCAATGGCTGAGAGGGCAACGCAGCAAAGCACTGCGGAGTGCTTAGGGCAAGTTGGAGCACAAAAGACAACACGGCCATCCAATGTAGCTGAGGAAGTCTCCAGCTGTAATGATTTTTCGTGCCACTGGACCCAGGCTTCCAACGCCAAGAGAGTGGGACTATCTCTGTGCACCGACTTTTCCACTTAAATCTCTTTCACACACAAGAAGTATCTTTGCGCACACATGCACAAAGACAATCGTCATTCTCGGCTTCCAAGAGACTACTACCATAATAGTACTAGGGCAGTGATGATGAAACTATGGAACAGGTGCCAAAGATGGCACACAGAGTGCTCTCTGTGAACACTCAGCCAACCTCTCTCCCCACCCCCCCTACCTCCCAAGTTTGTTACTAGAAAGACAGAGGGACTTGAGCGAAGCTGCTTCGCTTCCCTTTTCCATCAAGCCTGACATTTTTTCACATCCCCTGCCCCTCTGTCCAGCCACCCAATGGGAGTACACAGGGGTTAAGGTGGGTGGCTCACAGGTAGAAGAGCTAGAAAAGAGCAGAGCACTAGAGCCACTCCCCTCTCCCTGTCTACACTAGCTGAGGACATTACTCACTCTACCAGTCCTCCACCCAGCAGCCCAATGGGAGCACTTCCTCCCTCCGCCGTGTGGGGTGAGGGGGTGGACTGGGCATATCCAGCATGGGGAGGTTGGGCACATCACCTGGTCTCTTATGGGGGGGCAGAAACACCAGTCTGGGGATAGGGTGGGGGTAGGGTCCAGCACTCCATCTCTAAAAGGTTTGCCATCACTATACTAGGACTTCCCTCTACATGCAGTTCCCTCTTTCCCTACCCCCATCAACCTCCCAAACTCTTTTCCTCTTGACCCTACCCCCTGAAATGCCACCTCAGCATCTACTCAAAACTGTAACTGATGGGCTCCCACTAGTGGGTTTACTTTTGTAAGCTAGAGATCATGTTTGTTCACAGGCATTTAATTAGTTTAGCAATATGAGTGGCAAGATTCCCCACCCCCATAAATATGGGGTGCATTCTCCCATAGGTAACCACACAATTTGTGGTCATACATTTCTGCACACATGCAGAAAATAATGGGGACTAAGGGTCACATATGGAAGACACACATTGGGAAACACATGTAGCCAAGGATCATTTATAAAAAGGCACACACACAATACACTACTTCACTATTTATGCATGTCCAGGGCACATTCATAAAGTACATATGTATAAAGGGTTTTATGGGATGTTCAGGAAGAATTAACACCTCTGGTATGAGGGGGATGTCTACTCCAAGCATGTGAAGATTTCCCAGGAGAATGGGGAGATGAGAACAATTCATTCCAAAGGTCACGAAGATGGCAGAAAAAAGTGCTATGAAATGCTTAGAGCTTGGACAGACATGGAAGATCCCAAAGTCATCTAGTGCACCCTGAGCCCTCACCAGTTGTCTAGACTTTGTCTTGTCACTGAACTTCAAGGACTCTGGAAGAGAGAGTGAGATTGATGACTTTGTACAACTCTGCCCCACTCAAATCCAATTCACTCCCAAATTAAGACAACAACTAGTCATAGGTTTTCTTTGGAACAAAGGATTAACAAAAACAATGTTTAGGAATATATTTGGCCAGAGTGAACACATGACCAGGCCAACTCACCTCTCCAACAAAGATCCTCTAGTGATGTCATTGAATAGATCCTCTCTCCAGGACATAATACTTAATCCTCCTAGGCATTTTCTCTGGTTCCTATCTCTATCTTCAGTCTATAGAACCATCTCTTAATCTAGGCTACCATAGACTCTGGTGTAGCAGTTAGTAAGCCTCTCCCTGGTCAGGGAGGAATAAATCTCTTTTGGTGCATAGATAAATCTTATAAGCCACCACACTCAGTCAGGAAGCCAACAAAGCCCCCAGAATGCCATGGAATAAGATGTCTATCTTTTGATTATTTTTTTTCTGGTACAAACTCAACTCTTAGTCCCAAGAAAATTAATCTAACTTGGAGTTAGAAGATTGCTATTAAACCCCTTACTACCAATCTGCATTTCCCAAACCTCTCCATATTGGAGATTCCACCAAATAAAATTCCACGGGAATTACGAGGACTAGAGTGCAGAGGGTACCCTCAGTTCTCTAATTGGCATGCAAATGAACCCGAGGCAAAAACAAAAGGGTTTGATGAGTCATCACCTCAACCCTTGTTCCACATTCCTGCATTTATTATGTGCACCTACCTACCTACCTACTTGCCACAAGGCCACAGATTTTTGTCCTACATCCTGGCCAACAGGAACCTGAATGGCCACTCTTCACTTTCATATATGAACATTTCTTCTTCCTTTCCCCAATCATAGAGAATATGTTTTGTTCTCAGTTTTTTGCTATCATAGTTAATGCTGGTATTCAAAAAATATATAGATCTCTTCTTCTAGCAAAGGATGAACCCCTTCCTCCTGTCAAAGATCTCCTTGGGAGATAGTACTAGAACTAGACTCACCGGATGATGGACTCACCTCTTCATCTTATAGAAATGGAAACTGAGGCCCCAAAAGGGGAAATGAGTTCAACAAGGAGTATATGTAGTTGGAATTAGGAAGTGGATGAACCCAATAAAACTTTTTGCGAGTTCCAGAATCATAGTTTTCCAGCTGAAAGAGACCATCGAGGGAAGGAAACATAATGATTATGAGAATGACCAATCATCTGGATTGAAAAAAAAAGAAAAAGAAAAAACAGACTAGAAGAAAAAACTTCCTTTATTCTTACTCCTGATTGATAGAGTGATCATGAATTATTAAGAAAAACTGAGTGTATTTGTTATAGAATGTCAGAACTAGAAGGGCCTTCATGATTAACTAGTCAAACTTTCTCATTTCAGAGGTGAGGACAATAGGCCCAAAGAGGGAAAACCACTTACTCCAAGTCACATAGCTACCTAATCACTCAAGGACACAGTCAGATCCTCCCTAGTCTTTCCCTAACTAGTCTGTCCCTTTCTACTCTATCACAGACAGAATCTTGGGCCAGAAAGGTTCTGAGAATGACTCATGCTTGGGTAGAGCAGAGGTGGAGGTTGGGGGAAGAGAGAGAGAGAAAGAGAGGTGGCGCCACTGAGCTTAGAATCAGGGCAACTTATCTTCATGAGTTCAAATCCAACCTCAGACATTTACTAGCATCTCTAACCCTGGGCAAGTCATTTAATCCTGTTTGCTTCAGTTCGCTTAGCTGTAAAATGATCTGGAGAAGGAAATAGCAAACCACTCCAGTATCTTTGCCAAGAAATCCCCCAAATGAAGTCATTTCAGAGTCAAATATGACTGAAATGACTCAACAACAATACCTACGATATGCCCTTAAACAACAATATGAGAAGTCAGACCTACGAGGAAAGCTCAGAGAGCAGGAGAGGAGGCACCAAGAAGACTTGGTGAACGTGAGCAGACATTCCTCTCTCCCTTTCTTCTGAGGCCATCTTCTCCAAGAAGTCTTCTCTGACTTGCTGTTGTTGTTGTTGAGTCATTTCAGTCATGTTCAAGTTTTTGTGACCCTCTTTGGGGTTTTCTTGGCAAAGATACTAGAATGGTTTGCCATTCCCTTCTCTAGTTCATTTTGCAGATGAAGAAAATGAAACTGAAGCAAACAGGATAAAGGGACTTGCCCAGAGTCGCCTAGCTTGTGAGTGTTTAAGAACAGATTTGAACTCAGAAAGATGAGTCTTCCTCACTCCAGCCCCAGAGCTCTATCCACTGCACAATCTAGCTGTTTTCATTAATGCTCTCTTTTCTTAATATTGCTATTACTTCCCAATGACTTGCCCTGCCTATCCACCCAACCAAACCTTCCCTGGGACAGCTATTGTCGAAATGGATAGCACATGTAGCCTGGAGTCAAGAAGACCTGAGTTCAAATGTGGCTTCAGATACTTACTAGCTGAGTGACCATGGGAAGTTACTTAACTTGTCTGCCTCAGTTTCCTCATCTGTAAATTAGAAATATTAATAACACCAACCTCTCAGGGTTGTTGTGAAGATCGAATGGGATAATATTTGTAAAGTACTTAACATAGTGCCAGGCATATTTTAAGTGCTATATAAATGTTAGCTATTATTATTATTAACCAAGAAAGATAATGAAATAAAGCCAATCCATGCATTTGTCTGTATCTGAAAAGATATGTCATTCCACACCAGTGGTCTACCACCTCTCTTCTGAAAACTTGGAGGCATGCTCCAAGAGCAGGACTTGGAAGCCATAAGTGATCATTAAATTGAAGAGAATTCTGAAGTTACTCCATGTTGGTCTTCTTTCTGCGACAATGGTACCTGAACTGAAGTAAGGCCTGAAAGAAGCTCAGAAGAAGCAAACATTTCTTCATCTTAAGCAGAGTAGGCTGGGAAAAAAACCTCTTCCTCCTGAGAGCTTGGGATACATGTTTCTATGGGAGGGCAGGGAGGGAAAGGAGAGGAGATACGACAATAATACTAACTCCCATTCATATGGTGCTCTAAAGCGTGCAGACAATTTTCTTCCCAACCCATTTTACAGTTGAGGAAACTGAGGCCAAGAAGTAACAATATCAAGTGCCTTGGCCCAAGATCTCTCAATAAGAAGCAAAACTGGGATTCAAAACCAGGTCTTCTGACTCTAAGTTATGCTTGAATTTTTCTGAACTTTCCACTAGACCTAGAGACCTTAATGAAGTTAGACCTAACTGGGAAGTCTAATAGGATTCTGAAAGAGATGACCAAGTCTGCCTCCATTTTCCCATATGATGATAGAGGGCAAGGGGGAAAGCTTCAATGATCATTTGAGCTCCTAAGCATTGTGGCACAAAGGAACAATAATAATAACTCATGTTGTCTTAGTACTTTTCAGTTTACAAAACCAGGGCTGGGACCCAGGACACCTACCTGGGTTCTATTCCAGATTCTAATGTTGTTGTTCAGCCCTTTCAGTGGTATCCGACTCTTTGTGACCCCTTTTGAGGGTTTTGTTTTTTTTTTTGGCAGAGATACTGGAGTGGTTTGCTATTTTCTTCTCCATCTCATTTTACAGATGAGGAAACTGAGGTAAACAGCATTCAGTGACTTGTCCAGGATCTGAACTAGTAAGTGTCTGAAGCCAGATTTGAACACAGGAAGATGAGTCTTCCTGACTACAGGCCTGGCACCCTACCCACTGTGCCACCCAACTATCAGATTCTGACAATACTCTTATAATCATGGCATTTGGAGATGGAAGGGATATTAGAGGCCATGTTGCTCACATCCTTCATTTAACAAATAAAGAATCTTAGGACAAGGAAGGGAAAATGTCTTGTAAAATGTCATACGAGTCATCAGTGAAATAAAAGAGCTATGGTTCCAGCTGAGGCCTTCTGACTTTAGAACTGTTGGGCTTTCTGCCACAAGGCAAGACCCTCTCATTGGGCCTCAGTTTCCCCATCTGCAAAATAAGAAGATTGGATTAGCTGATGTTTAAAGGCCCTCCCTTCTAGCTCCAGAGTGAGACCTAATCAGTTACACACACACACACACACACACACACAAACTGACCAGGCTGATGGACAGGAAGGGAGGGAGAAAGGGAGAGTAGAGGTCAGTGGGGGGCTCCAGCCAATGCCCATACCACCTCCCCACCCACCATCTCCCACCCCAAGTCAGCGGGTGTTTGTACTGATGAAACATGGTGTATACAAATAATTAAATGGAAGAATTGGAGTGATTAGGGCAGATGATTATTGTCAAATTATGATTTATCTTGTAGTAGAATTAGTATTCCCCCAAAGGGTTCCGTCTAGCGAGGAGCCCGCCACCAGGCCCATGATTAATCGCTGTCTCCAGAAGGTCACCTACAGCCATTGCAGATTAACTCAGTGGGGAAAGTTCTTTCGGTAATTCAAGCTGTTGTTCTCACAACCTGTCATCTCCCGCTGAAAAAGACGGTTGCATCCGGGAGCCCACGGCCTTCACCACAACCCCCCTTCACCCCCATCTCCAACACACAGGGCTCTCCTGAACATGGGAACATGATACATGATGTATGGTGCAGCCAGACATGGGTGACCAAGGGAGAAAAGCGCGGAGAGGTGACAAAGGATGGCTGGGGGGGGGGGCTCCCCCTGAAATGGGCCAGCAGGAGGAGGTAGGTTCTAAGAGAGGAAGGAATGAGGTAGCCAGGAGCCAGGGGCATAGGAAGAAGAGATAGGGCAGAGGATGAGCCGGGCAGAGCAGGAAACAACAAGAGTAGGCTGTTTGCTCTATTGCAAAGGCTGGCTGCAATTAGAAAGAAAATTGAATTTTCCCATGTCCAGGAGATAGCTGGGAGCAGGAGCCAGGACGGAATGTGGAGGGGGGGCCTGAATTGGGGGAGCAGGAAGCTGGTTCAGTTGTCAGAAGCCACCTCTACCAGCTGCCTGGGGGACCCTAAGGGATCTCAGAGACTTGGGGCCCTGGGTCCTAAGAGGGCGCCCCCTCCTCATCCTGTCCTCCAAGCACAGGTCCCCATAGGAGTGCACAGTGGCCACAAAGAGCTTAGTCATTTGGGCCCCAGTGCCTTAAACCCAACCGTAGGAGGGAGAAAGAGCCTAGGACAAGATGGGGAGGGAGAGGGACATGGGCACAGGGAGCACCTAACATTGAAGCTCCTTAGAACCTCAAGCAGGGTATGCATGGCCTGGCCTGTTGTGACAGAGGAAAGCTGCCCTCTCCTCTCCAGCACCCCATCCTAGTGTCCTCAGTCCTGCCCTTGGCAAGGCTGCCTTCTGCCTGTTTACTGGTCCTTGGCTCCTTCCCTCTGCTTTCATTTGCCAATGGTGCCTTCAGCCATCCCCCTGGCTCTGTCCCATTTATCTCTGAGCTGCAGGGTGCTGCTCCCCCTGAATGTTAATAGGGTCTCCTTTCAATCTTTCTGCCTAGATCCCCTGTCAGGGAGAGAGGGGAGGGGAAGAGAGGGAGAAAGAGAGGGAGAAGAGGAGTTGGCAAACTTTCTTCTCTGCCCTGCTAGCCTTGGGAATCCAAGTCTCTGACCCTGAAATTGCTCTGCAAAAGGCAGGAGGTAAGCCCATGTCAAGAGAGAGGGGGTCAGGCCCATGTAGATAAGGATTAGAAGGGTTTCTTGGGTATAGGGAAAGGGGTGAGGGTTGGGAGACGTAGGGGTCAGACCACCCTCACACCAGAGGTTCTAGGCTTTCCTGAACACCCCATAGAGCCTTTGTTGCCCCTTTTTTGAAGAATGGTATAGTGAGAAGCTTATTAATGTGACTACAAGCTGAGCATCCTACACAGATACAAGATATATACAGGAGGGGGGCAGCTAGGTAGCTCAGTGGACTGAGAGCCAGACCTAGAGATGAGGGAGGCATAGAAATGGCCTCAGACATTTCCCAGCTGTGAGACCTTGAGCAAGTCACTTAATCCCCATTGCCCAGCCCTTGTGACTCTTCTGCCTTGGAACCAAGCCACAGAATTGATTCTAAGATGAAAGATAAGGATTAAAGTGGTGTCAGAGCCAGGAAAACCTTTCCCCTCTGCAAGAGAAAAAAATCCCTCTTCTTTTCCCTTCACTTTTGGTCTTGGAAAGTAGAGGTTTGGATTCCCTTGGACTCCCAGCAAAGGAGGCAGAAAAATATTTCTCTATCCCTTCCCACCCACTCAGGGGTTAGTTCTAAACCCAGGACACAAAGAATATGTGTGGCCTGAGTCTGAGACTGGATCTCAAGGGAGAGGCTACCTGAATCCCAAGATAAGAGGCAACATGGTCTTCCAAAAGATCTCCTACTCAAGTCTGCCAAACCTGTGGTGGGTTCTAAGTATATGGCCTCTCCCTTTACTATAAAGGGGCAACTCATGTAATACAGAGTATTGGATGTGGAAGACCTGTGTTTGAAACCTGTCTCGGACACCAGCAGACACAAGGTTACTAGGGTGATGTATAGTAGAGAAGAATGGTAAACAATGATTGGGTCTGAGAGATGCCGGCCCAAGGGCTATGTGAGGTCTGAGGAGCTGGGCCATTCCTAAAGGGGGGATTCCAGGATAAAGGGGCTGGAAAGAATGTGTAAGAATTTGACAAAGAGAGGGAAGATGGTTCAGGCTGCTGGAATAGCTTGAGCAAAGGCCCAAAGGCCAACCTTCTCTCTAGAGTCATTAAAATGCTGGGCTTTCTCCTCTAACCTAGGATGGAAGAGGATGAGGGGATGATTTGGAAGGGTAGTAGGTGAAAAAAAAAGAAGGGTTTGGGGGAGCTAAACAATTGGTACTAAAAAAAAAAGACCTAAAGTTCCTCTATACACATTCACTCAGCATGTTAGTTCCCCCATTATTGTTGTTGTTCAGTCATGACCCCATCTGGTGTTTTCTTGGCAAAGATAATGGAGTGGTTTGCCATTTCCTTTTCCAGTTCATTTGACAGATGAGGAAACTGAGACAAACAGGGTTAAATGACTTTCCCAAGGTCACCCAACTAGTAAGTGTATGGAGGCCAGATTTGAACTCGGGAAGATGAGTCTTCCTAATTCCAAACCTAGAACTCTATCCACTGTGCCAATTTACTGACTATATCAAGGCAAAATAGTCTGTGCACACACACGTGTATACATACACATGCACATATACTCAATTGCCTTTTGGTGACTTCTTTTCCTTCTTCTAGACTGCCCCCACACTTGAGGAAACAGAACCTCTTCCCCTATCCATTCCTTGACTCTCTAGCTAGAGTTTCCTCAAGACAATACCAAAAATTTGGAGAATCTTGAGTTGCTTTCCTTTATTTACTGAGATGGAAACCAAGGTGAAGCTTCCTCCAACCCGTGAGAAGCCTCAAGATAGGAAGATAGAGGAAGGATAGAAGTTCTGTATGCCGCAAGGGGCATGGTGGAGCCAAATTAGAGATATGAGGTGGTAGGAATGAGTCAGAAATCCAGGCCTTATTGATTACAAAGGAGCCACAGCAAAAACTCCGATCAGTGGACTACTCAGAAGGCTTATACCCATCCAGTGATCCAAATTTAATACCACACAGGTCGGAGACATGATAGAGAAAAGAAAGTGCCTGGCCAAAGGCCAGGTCCCAGGTGGGAGAAGTAGATAAGGAAAGGAATCAAAGATGGAGCTTGAAGGACAGGCATCAGTGAGAGCTAAGATCCAAGTAAGGAAGAGAAAAAAGAGGGGCGGAGCTTGCTGTGGCCCGGTATTTAATCTCTTTGATATGACACAATACATAGGGATGATTATCATTGGTTAATGACAAGGTATAGGTGTGGTTTCTCTTAGCCAGGTGAACACAAAGAAACCTGTTTTCCCGCCTAACCTGGGAGAAGCTGGGGTCAAGGGTCAGAGGCTTTCCCAGCCATGGGCAAGACTGAGCATGCTCTCTTCGAAACCACTCTGTACACACTAACTGTTTCCCTTGCCCATAGCTAGGGGGTGGACTGCTACACAAGGCATAGGAGCAGAAAAGAATACTGGTCAGTCAGAAAATCAGTGTGACAACCTGAAACAGGTGCTATATCTCTTCACCATTGACCCTCACTGTTCCAAGTCCTGAGTCCCTATAACCTGCTGCTGACACTCCAAACTCAGACCTGATACAAAGCAGGACTTTGAGCTAGAGAATCTGAATTAGAGATCATTTGGTCCATCCCCAACTCCTATGCCCCATATTTTATAGGTGAAGAAATTTTGATTCAGAAAGATGAATTTATTTTCCCAAGGTCACTCAGGTAATAGGCAGCAGAACTTGAACCCAGATGCTCTAGATTCCAAATAGGGAACTCTGTCTTTTGTGCCAAGCTATCAGATTATAATAATAATAATAATAAATAATATTAATAATACCAAACATTAATACAGCATTTTAAGATCACTTCCCCCAAATCCCCATAAGGTAGGTGCTGGTATTTGCTCATTTTACAAATGAGGAAGCTAAGGCTAAAAGTAATTTGCCCAGAGTCACCCAGCTAGTAAGTGTTCTGGGCAGGATTTGAACTCAGGTTTTCCTGCATATGAATCCAGCACTACCTAACTGCCTCAGAGGTGAGATGGGTTGTTTTGGTTTTTTTAAGAAAGATAGAGACTTTTATCTTCTGGTCTGAGGAAAAAGCTCACCTAGGAATTCACCCCTTTATTTGGGGACAAGTAAAGTATCAGAATTTGAAAAGGACAAGGAAGAAAGGCCCTCCCAGGGCAAGGAAAGGGGCTGAGCTTCCTAGGCAGGGGCAGGGGAGGACAAGGAGCCAGGAGGGGTCTGTTTGGAGAGCTAGGATCTGATTTCTCTGCACCGGGAGGCTGTACCAGGTCCCTCAGGTTTCTAGCACAATTTCCTTTGACCTTTAATTAGAGACCTCTGCCAGGCGGAGGGGGGTGAAAGTGGGGGCTCCTGGATCCCTGGGGAGGAGAGGAAGGGAGCTTTTAGCAAAGGTTCTCCCTGGAAGCTGGCTCCAGCCAAGTACTGACCTTTGGAGAGTGGAACAACTCCAAAGAACAAGGATGAGAGATTCTCTCCCCCACCCCCACCTTTCCTCCTCAGTGATAAAGGTGGGATTTGGTGCTGGAAGGAATATGATGGCAGCCCCAGCCTGAGAAGCTCGCCTGGAATTTTTAGAGCAACCCCTCCTTCCCAGCCCCGGTCATCGTCAGCTATTACCCTGGCAGGGGGCCTCCATCTATCCCTGAAACCAGCCCAGGGCAGTGCCCCAATGTCTGCCCCTAATGCCCATGAGGGGAAAGGGGCCCTGGCGGTTTCCCCCAAGGATCTGGGTGCTGTGGGCAATGCAAACAATTCTCTCCAATAGCATGGAGCAAGGCTAGGGAGGGGAAGAGGGAGAATTCCCCACCCACACTTTCTAAATCACTGGGACCTTCCCTACTAGACTGGGGCTGGGAGGGGCAGAGAATTGGCTACAGATGGCAAGTTTCGAGGAATTCTGAAGCCAGGAAGAAAATGATTTGGGAGAAGGAGAGTTGGTAGGAAACAGAAATGGGGAGGGGATTTAAATATTTGCTAAATTCATTTTGGACTCCTTTACACAAGTTATCGTGTTTGATATTTTTAAAAATGTAAAGGCCAAAAAGGTTTAGGGGGAAATCTTTGTCTTCCTTTTAAAAGAGAAAAACATTTTATGTTGCTTTTGGGGGGTTTTGTTCAGTTTCCAGCTTTCCCTTCACATCTCTCTCTGGGGCTGGTTGTCACACAGCCCCAGAGGCTCCTGGGTGGCCAGCATCTCCACTCTGCTTATATACAGTGACTAGAAGGAGGCTCCTGGTGGGCTCTGTGTCAGGGAGGAGGAAAAAAGAACCACAGATGAGCAAGCAGAAACCTGGCCTCAGGAGGAGAGAGATATTTCCCCATCCTCTAAGGAACTCTCCTAGCAGAGCTCAGAGCTTTCTATCAGTCTTCTGACCTTCCTTCAGAGCCTTGTTTATCCTCCCCATCTCCCAAAGGGAAAGACTGAGACCCAAAGAGGGGTGGGCAAGAGAAGTAGGTGGGCAGAATAGGTGTGTCCCTATGAGGCAGAGTCTGCCCTACCCCCAGATCTGACTCCAGTCTACCATGGACCTGAAACTCCTACCCAATGGTGATTGCAGATGACCTGTTCCCCAAAAAGAGAAAGGCTAAAAAAGACCTCGACCTCCCCCATTAACACACAGAATATGCCAATCCATGCATAATTCATTGTCACACTGGGAAGCTGAGACTTGAGGCCAATGTCTAAGAAAGAAGCCCTGTCCTGAGAGTCACTAATCACCTTGTTCTTGTTGTTCAGTCAGGTCCAACTTTCACAAGCCCTTGGCAAAGAGATTGGAGTGGTTTGCCATTTCCTTCTCCAGATCATTAGATGGATGAGGAAACTGAAGCAAGCAAGGTTAAGTGACTTGCCCAGGGTCCCATGGCTAGGGCATGTCTAAAGTCAGATTTGAACTCAGGTCTTCTTGACCTTAGCCCCAACACTCTCTTCATTGCCCAACCTAGCTGTCCACTAATCACAATGGGAGAGTCAAATCAGATATCTTCTCTAGGTTCCTGTTTCCTCAACTGTAAAATGAGAGAAGGGAAAAAAAGGATTTGGACAAAATTATCTTTAAAGATCCTTTCCAGTTCTAACATTCTGATTACATTTTAGGTCAAGGGTCCCCAAACATTTTACACAGGGGGCCAGTTCACTGTCCCTCAGACCGTTGGAGGGCCAGACTATTAAAAAAAAATGAACAAATCTGTATACTGCTGTCTGGGATAGTGGAGGCTGCAGCGCTGGCTGTGATGGGCCTGTCACACCTTGCACAGGCCCAGCACTGCCACCACTATATCGGGCAACAGTACACACAGTGCGGAATCCCCTCCCCCAGATCACTGCTCACCATGCTGACGTCTTCCATTGTGCAGCCACATAATCCTTTGTGAGGCTCCTCGTTCTTGTTCAGTTACTCTCAGAACAAGGTGCCACACAAAGGATTATGTCACCGGAAGTAGTGCTGTATGTGAGTGACGCTGTGCTTTGTGGCACCGCCACATACAGTGCTCCTCTCACTGACCATCAATGAAAGAGGTGGCCCTTCTGGAAGTGTGGTGGGGGCTGGATAAATGGCCTCAGGGGGCCTCATGTGGCCCCTGGGCCATAGTTTGGGGACCCCTGCTCTAGGTTATTCTGTTATGTTCTATGTGATTCTATGTTAGTTCTATGTTGGACAAAATTATCTTTAAAGGTCCTTTCTAGTTCTAACATTCTAGGTTACATTCTAGAGTACTCTATATTATTCTATGTTGTTTCATATTATATTCTATGAAAATAGATCCAAGAAGGGAAACCAGCCTGGGACACACACCACCAAGATGCTGAAAGAGACTGAGCTCCTGAACACCAGCCCCACTTGGCTACAATGATCCAAACGTGACCTAGCTAAGGAGTAGCCCCATCTCCACTCCTGAACTGGGCCAGGACTGGTTTCTATGCCTGGAGAAGTGGTAAGAAATCTAAGCAGTGCTTAGTGGAAAGATCAAAGAACCACAAGATTCCCAGATCAGTGACACCCCCCTGAACCCTCCCCAGGACTTCCAGAGTTTTGGGGAACAAGGATTTTCCAAGGATCAAGAATCTTGATCTTCAATCCATCCTAGAACAGCAAATAAGCCAGAGAGAATTCAAGGAAAAGAAATGTTTGCTGGTTCTTTTTCTTTTTTCATCCTCCTCAGTGGAGCTACCATGAGAGTACCCATTTGGGCTCAGAGAATTTAGAGCAGAAACTTAGAAATTCTCTTATCTAACCATCTCATTTTGAAACTGAGTCTCAGAAAAGTTAAGCAATTTGCCCAAGGTCACACAAAGAACAAGCCCCAGATTAACTCCAAATCCAGATCTTTCTCTACTCTGCTTTGCTCAGGTGATTCCACTGCTCAAATATTTTATGTGGCTCCCTGCTGCCTCCAGAACACATACTCCTCTGCTTGGCATTCAAGGCCTTCCACAATGTGATCCCAAAGTACTTTTGGGGTTATGTTACCAATTTCTTGCCTTTCACAAACTATATTTCAGCAAAACCAGTGTATTTGTTATTTCCTACTATTATTCCCACTATTAGCTTCTTATTCATACAATTTCTTCCACTTTAAATGCTTTCCTAATCACCTGTCAAACTTCTACCTCTCCTTTGAGCCCAGTCCAAAATCTATTTTTGACCCTTCTAGTTGGAAATAATCTCTCTTTCCCAGGACTCCTGTCCATATAGCTTATATAGAATTTATCCTTGTATTAGAGTTATGACTCTAACATTAAGAACCACCACCAGATCCAAGGAACCAAGACACTATCCACTCTCCTTCCACCAAGGGGCTCCTCTTAGCCCTGGACCCATGGCTGCATTTTGGACTGGGTTCACTCTTTAGGGAGCTCCTAGCAAGGAAGGCTAAGACTCCTTTTTTTCTAACACTTGTATTGCTCTATTATACCTTAGTCCTGTTGCTCTAAGAAAGGTATAAGTAATTATAGCTTAGATTTGGGTTCATGTTTCAGGTCTCCCCCAAAGAGGGAATAAAAAGGCACTTAACTAACAATATAAAACAGGCATAGGAGAAGAATTCATTTCCTACACACACAGAAGAAAAGTAAAAAGAGGGGGCAGCTGAATGGCTCAGTAGATTAAGAGCCAGGCCTAGAGAAGGGATGTCCTGGGTTCATATCTGACCTCAGACACTTCTTCTTCTTTTTTTTTTTAAATAAAAACCCTTACCTTCTGTCTTGAGTATTGGCTCCAAGGCAGAAGAATGGTAAGGGCTAGGCAATGGGGGTCAAGTGACTTGCCCAGGGTCACATAGCTCAGAAGTGTCTGAGGCCAGATTTGAACCTAGGACCTCCCATCTCTAGGCCTGGCTCTCAGTCCACTGAGCAACCCAGCTGCCCCTGACACTTCTTAACAATATGACCCTGGGCAAGTCTCTTAACCTCCACTTACCAGTCTTCTGCCTGAGGACCAATACACAGATTCTAAGATAGAAGGTAAGGGCTTAAAAAAAAAAAAAATATATATATATATATAATCACAGAAGACTCACAGCACATGTCACAGCACATGACAATAAATATTCAGTAACTTGCAACCACTGTTATATATAAATATTAGCTGTTTTTGCTATTATTATTTTATTTCCTAATACTATTATACAACCCTTAAAGTACTCTATAAATATTAGATTCCACCTTAATGCTGTCTTCCCTCTGAAATTGTCTCCAGCTCATCCTGTCAATATCTTGTTTTTACATAGTTATCTGCATTTTGTCTCCCTCATTAGACTGTGAGCTCCTTGAAGTCAAGGCCTGTTGACTTCTTGTTTGACTGTCATAATACCCCCAAAAGAATGAGTCAGAAACACTGGAATATGAAGCAATTTGTAGGATTACCAAATAGGCATTCTATATCTCATCTTGCTTCAGCACTGTCATCTGCATGGCAGATTCCTCTGGCAAATCAGACCTGAGATTGAGTATATCTTCCTGCTGGTAGTCACATTCTCCAAGGAGTATTGTAGTACTTGTCAGGAACTCATCTCTAGACTACCAATCACTTCTGGAAGCTCTTGCCCCTCTTCATGCAGCTCAAGGTGGCATTAGATTTTTTGGCTACCTCATTCCACTGCTAATTCATATTGTACTTGCAGCCCACTAAAACCCCTAGATCTTTTTCAGAATTGCTATCTAACTATGCTTCCCCATCTGCTACTAAGGTAGACTGATGTTTATATAAATAAATATGACTTTAAATTTATTCCTACTGAATTTTATCTTATTTAGATGCAGTTTGATTCCCTAATCCAATGATGACAAACCTTTTAGAGAACAAATGCCCAAATTGCAACCATCATGGGGTATGTGAGTGCCCTTCCTTACCCCAGATAAGGAAGGGAGAAAGCACTCCCATTGGGCTGCTGGGCAGAGCAGTGAGTGATGTGAGAAATATCCTCAGGCATACATAGAGAGGGGTAAGGGAATAGCCCCGTCTGGTGCACGTGCCATAGGTTCACCAACACAGCCCTAATCTATCAAGATCTTTTTTTAAGTCTTTATTTTTTACTTTAATATCTTACTTTTCCCCATTATACATAAGAACAATTTTTGACATTGTTTTTAAGCTCTAGATTCTCTCCTCTCCTCTCCTTTCTCTCTGAGATAGCAAGCAATATATGCATAGAGAGAGAGAGATACATACATGTGCAATCATGGAAAATATATTTTCATCTTAGTCATGTTATAAAAGAAAACACAGGGGGCAACTGGGTGGCCCAGTGGATTAAAAGCCAGGGCTAGAGATGGGAGGTCCTAGGTTCAAATCTGGCCTCAGATACTTCCTAGTTGTGTGACCCTGGGCAAGTTACTTAAACCCCATTGCCCAGTCCTTACCACTCTTCGGAAGGAAGGAAGGAAGGAAGGAAGGAAGGAAGGAAGGAAGGAAGGAAGGAAGGAAGGAAGGAAGGAAGGAAGGAAGGAAGGAAGGAAGGAAGGAAGGAAGGAAGGAAGGAAGGAAGGAAGGAAGGAAGGAAGGAAGGAAGGAAGGAAGGAAGGAAGGAAGGAAGGAAGGAAGAAAAGAAAAGGAAGAGAAGAAAAGAAAACACAGACTAAAAACAAAACAAGAAAAATAATGTTTTTAAAAGTATGTTAGGTGGGAGGGGCAGCAGTTGGGTGGCTCAGTGGATTGAAAGTCAGACCCAGAGACAAGAGATCCTGGTTCAAATCTGGCCTCAGACACTTCCTAGCTGTGTGACCCTATGAAAGTCACTTAACTCCCATTGCCTAGCCCTTACCACTCTTCTGCCTTAGAACCAATACGCAGTATTGATTCCAAAACAGAAGGTAAAAGTTTTAAAAATAAAATAAAAAGTCTATTTTGATCTTCATTCAGACTCTGTCAGTTCTTTCTTTGGAGCTGGATAGCATTTTTCATCATGAGTCCCTTGGGATTGCCTTAGATCACTGAAGTGCTAAGAATAGCTAAATCCTTCACAGTCCATCATCCTATAGTATCAGTTATTTTGTACCATGTTCCCTTGGTTCTTCTCTGTTCACTTTGCATCAGTTCATTTAAGTCTTTCCAGGTTTTTCTGAGAGCATCCTGCTCCTCATAGAGCACAATCATATTCCATCCCAATCATATGCCACAAGTTGTCAAGATCCTTTTAAGGATCACTCAAACAACAAGCATTTATTAAGCAGTAACTGTGCATCTGGCCCTACACTAAGCAATGAGGCTTTTTTTTTTTAATCCCTATCTTCTGGGAGTTTACATTCTAAGAGGGAGACAGAATGTAGATGAATAGGCAGATAGGAGATACATACAGAGTAGATGAAAAGAAACATTCTAGACTCTAGGATCCAGGGAGCAGAGGAAGACAGAGAAAGGCCCCATCCAAGAGGTACCTTTTGAGCAGAGTTTTGAAAGAAGTCAGGGAATCTAAGAGACAGAGGTGAGGAAGGAGAATACAGTATTCTAGGCACAGACACCGGGGACAGTCATTGTCAAAGTACAAAGCTGGGAATTAGTGAGCTCTGTGTGAAGAGTCACAAGCAGCCCAAGTTATAGAGTGAATGGAAGGGGCTAAAGTATAAGAAGACTGAAGAGGTAAGAAAGAAGCAGATGTGATGAGTTTGAAATGGCAAACATAAGATTCTCATTTGATCCTTAAAATAATTGGGAAACACTGGAATTTATTGAGTAGCGAAGAAGGGGGAAGAGGACAATGTATGACACAATCAAACCTAAACTTTAGAAAAATGACTTTGACAGCTATGTGGGAAATGGTTTGGAGTGGGAAGTCTTAAGGCAGGGAGAATAACTGGAGGTTTATGGCAAATAGTCCAGGCAGAAGGTAATAAGGGCCTCTACTAGAGGCAACTAGGTGGCAAAGCAGATAGTGTTATGCCTGGAATCAGGAATTCAGTTCTTTTTTGTCTTGTCCAACTCTTTGTGACACTTAGGGTTGTTTCAGCAAAGATACTGGAGTGGTTTGCCATTTCCTGCTCCAGCTTATTTTGCAAATGAGGAAATTGAGGCAAATAGGGTTAAGTGACTTGCCCAAGGTCACCCAGCTAGTAAGTGTCTGATGTCAGACTCAGAAAGATGCCCCAGAATCAGGAATTCAAATCCAACCTTAGACATTTGCTAGCTGAGTGACCTTGGACAAATCTCTTAATCTCTTTGTCTCAGTTTCCTCAACTGTAAAATGTGAGTAATAATAGCACCTACCTCCCATAGTTGTTGTGATGATCAAATGACATAATATTTGCAAGGTGCTTAGCACAGTGCTCAGCACAAATTAAGCACTTCACAAATATTTATTTCCTTCCTTACTAGTATGGTGTCTCTGTGAGTAGAGATCAGTCAAATGATAAACATTTTTTAAGGACCTACTCTGTGTCAGACTCATTTGGAGCAGTAGGGACACAAAGAGAAGGGGGAAAAAGCAATCTCTGCCCTCAAGAAGATAACGATCTGGAGAGACAGACATAGATAGGAGAGATGTTATAAAAGTAGAAATGGCAAGATCTGTTGAATAACTGAATACATAGAGTGAATTGGACTACTGTCTAAGATGACCCTGAAGTTTTGAACCCGTGTGACTGGGAGGATGGTGGTGGAAGAGCAAAAAGTTTGGGGGGGGGGGAAATGAGTTCTCAAGTTTTCAAGATTTTGAGTTTGAGATGTATATGGGACATCTGGTTTGAATTGTACAATAGGCCCCAAATACAAGGGCACTGGAACTCAGGAGAGAAACTATATATAATTGGATATACAGACCTGGAATCATCTGCATAGAGACAGCAATTGAGCCCAAGGAAACCAAAGAAATCATGAAATGAAATAGCTCCTGTCATCCATCCAGTGTGTTGACTATCCCTCCCAGATTTGTTTCATCTGTAATTTTACTGAGCAGACCATATATACCTTTATCTAAGTCATTGATAAAAATGTAATAAGACCAAGGTCAGATTCCACCAGGGTCCTCCACTAGAGACCTCATGCCATATTGATATGAAATGATTAATAACTACTTTTTAAATATGGGTATCTAATCAGTTTTGAATCCATTAAATTGCATTCTTCACTAACCCATAATTCTCTTTCTTCTCTACAAGCATAGGATGAGATAGTTTGTGAAAATCTTCATTAAAATCTAACTAGAGAAACAGACAGACCACAGCAATCTCTCCATCTACTAGATTACTACTCCTCCCAAAAGAGGAAATGAGGTTAGTCTGGCAAGACTTGTTCTTGATAAAGCCATGCTGGACTTTTGTGACCATCACTCCTTTTCTAGATGTTCCACAACCATCTCTTTAATGATCCTGCTTAGAATTTTCCCAGGGAATTGAAGTCAATCTCACTGGACTACAGTCTTTGTATTCTTTCCTTTTTTGAAAATCCCATTTGCTTTTCTCCCATCTTGTAGTACTTCTCCCATTTTCCATGTACTTTCAAATATCCCTGACAGTGACATAGCAATCACATCTGCCAATCTGTCTTTTTTTTTTTTACAATGATGGCTAGTGCCCTCCCCCACTACAAAATTACTTTATATGTCTTTTGTTTACTTATGCATGTTCATGTCCTTTCTTCCAAGTAGAATGTAAGTTCCTTGAGGGCAGGAACTGTACTTTTTGTTTTCTTTTGTTTCTCTCTACAGCCCTATCACCTGGCACCTTGCCTGGCATGTTAAGAGTTGGCACTTAATAAATGCTTGCTGAATGTTGAATAAATGAGTGGTGGGCTATCATGCCATCTTTGAAAGTGAACAAATAGGTATTTCCACTTGAATCCATATTGATCACAGAGTAGTCATAGGATCCCAGAATCTCAGAGTTGGAAGGAAGTTCAGAGACCAACCAGTACAACTCTTACCTGAAGCAGGAATCCCTGCCACAGCACATCCAAGTCTCAGCTTGAAGGCTTCCAATGACAGGGAATTCACTGTGTTCCAAAGAAGTCTGCTCCATTGTTGGACAGCTCAAACTCTTAGAAAACGTTTTCTTATAGGGAGCCAAAATATTGGTTTCTGTTATTTACCCCAATGGTCCTAGTTCTGTTCCTTAAAATCTACATAGAACAAATCTAACCCTCCTTACATATGCCACTTATCTCCCCCCCTACTTCCTGAATTCCTATGGCACCAATCCTTAGGAGACTTTGTCATTTGATAATGAATATCTTACTACCGAATTGTTCCCTGTTTGTAAATATTGTCTCCCCTACTCAAGGGAAGTGATGTCCCTGAGATTGCTGAGCATGGCCCTGAGCACCTAGCAAGGCCTCTGCAAAGACTCATCAACAACCAAAGAATTAACCAAAGTCCAAAGTATTTGTCCATGGGCTATGTCATCAGGGAAGTGTCCTGGGACCTGCCCTTATCTTTTACTTCTGCCCTCTGGGTCCCAAAGGGCTAAGAGAACAAACCACAAAGGCAGCTGGTGCTTCACACACACACACACACACACACACACACACACACACACACACACACACACACACCCCTCCCTGAAGCCATGACACTGAATCCTGAGCTCACTGGCTACAGCATCTTTGATCCCTGCAGCCGCAGCCCCCAAATTCTGATTGGCATCGAATTACCAGAGGCTGTGGAAGAAGATAATGATGGAGCCAAGGGAGCAGAGACATTAAAGGGGGGGACCATCGGCTCATAAACCACTGGGGTCCATTTTTAATGACCCAATAAAAATGAAGAAAGGGAAAAGGGGAAGGGAAGAGGACAAGGGATAAATCCCCCACCTACTCACCCCCAACCGTCACCACCCTACCCCACCCCCAGTGCCCCAGTGGCACTCAAAACAGAACCCATCTCTAAAATTACAGCCACCACTGCCGATCGGCTCAGCATGACGGGAGCCAGGGGAGGAATGTCTGGCGTTCACCTGTCTCTCTCTCTCTCTCTCTCTCTCTCTCTCTCTCACACACACACACACACACACACACACACACTCATAGGCTAACACACAGACATATAATCATACAAACTTGCCCAGATGCTTGCACATATATATTTGGATACACAGACCTGCGCACATATGCATACCATACATATACATTCTCTCACTCACAGATACATAATCACACATGTATGTTCAAGTATACATATATTTATGCACACATACATACACAGACTATATAACAGTAAGATATGGATGATATAGGTAACAGGGATTTGGAAGGAAAAAAAGAATGGGGAAGTCCATGGTCAGATGATCAGAGATAGAAAGAGTAGAAGGAGAGTGAATAATTTGGGGCTCACTCTTTGATTGGCTATGGAATCCAGTCCTGGTGCCTGTCCACCTCTGAACAGAAGAAAGAAGAAGAAGAAGAGGAGTCAAATGGGTCTCAGTTTTCTCATCTGTAAAATGGTCTCTGAAATACCTTCTGGATCTAGCCCCATGATCCTATGGCTATGAACTGGGAATTAAGTTTGTTCTTGAAGAGAATGAGAGGAGGCAACCATTTGCTTCCTTAGTCTCCTGTTTTGGCATCTTCTTTTGCTACCAAGAGGCTTCCCCTCTTGGAACTTCCCAGATCGTCCCTCTTTGATATGAAGTCACTCTGTACTGTTCTCTCTCTAAGGGGGCCTCTGAAAGATAATCCCTTAGTCCCATGACCCCTTCCCTAGTGAAAGCCAAAGACCATGGCAGCAGCATTGGGCTGAGCCAGCCATTAGGGGGCTCAGGGCACCCCAGCCAGACCCAGTTGTGGGGTGTCAGGGGTCAGTGCTAAGGAGATCAGTGCCAGAGGGTTGGGGGTCAGGACTGTAGGATCAGGGGTCAGTGCCACAGGGGTCAGAGCTGTTGGCTCAGGGGTCAGAGCTATAAGGGTCAGGGCTGTGAGGTCCATGTCGATGACCACCTGTCAGCCTCCCTCCCAGTAACAATTTATCACCTCCCCTAACCCCCCAGGGAGCCAGGAATGCAGTGTCTGCTGGGCTTCGTGTTTGTTTCCTGTGTCCCTGCTTCCTCCTCCAGGTGGACTCGGATTTTATGAACCATTCCTCAAGGCCTAATTAATGCAATTAATCAAAAGGCTCCCAGAACCCAGTGCCCAGGCCTGGTTCCTGGTGACTTGTCTTTGGGGACAGCTCAGTGAGGTGAGGGGGATGGAGTGGAGAAGGGGACGAGTTTAGGCCTTATTGAGCAGGGCTCAAGGGGTACAAGCAAGAGAAAATAGCATCTGTTTTTGTTTACAATACTGAAAAACAACACTAGGATGGAACCCCCAAAACTGTCATTTTATAAGTTTGCCCCCACCCAATCCCACAAGAGAAAACCTTGAAAGGTCACCTCTTCTATCCCCCTGCCTCTAAAGAGGGCCTTGCCTAGGCCAAACCAGGCAGACAGAGATCTCTATAGAGCCCCACTCTGATTACATTTTCCCAATATTTAACTCAAAAACTTCTCCCTGAACCCCTTAGTCCCAGGCCATCCAGCAAAATGGAACAGCCTCAGGGTCCACAAAGAATCGCAGAGTGGGTCAGCTCCACCAATCTATATCACAGATCTCCTAAGCTGGGCAGGGGAGGAATATTTAGACATCGCCTAACGCAACCCCATCTTTTCACAGATGAGGAAACTGAGGCCAAAAAGAAAGTGTCTTGTGCAAGTTCACATAACTGGTAAATAGCTGAGGCAGACCTCAAGCCCAGTTCTCCCAACCAGTGACCCAGTGTTCCTTCTATTATACCAAGTCCTCCCCTGCACTGAAGGACATGGCAGATCTCTCTTCTGTCCTCCATCCTAACCCCCAAAGTAATGGAGTGAAGGAGATAGGGCCTTCTCCTTCCAACCTCCAAACAAGAGGTCGGGATAATGCATCCGGGCTGGGGGGAAAGGGGCTGTGAAACTGGAACCTGGTTCCTGTGCCAGCTCCAGGCCTTTTGTCTAGACGTGTATGACTCCAGTCCTTTCTAGGCCTTGGCCACCAACTCTCCTTCTAGCCAGAAGCAATGTGGTTTTTCCCATCATCCCCTCCCAGTTAAGGCAAACTTCTGGGAAGAGAGGGAGGGGAGGTCAGAGAAGAAATTGCCTATTATTGAATTAATCAGAGTTCCTGGGTTCTAATTCTAGGGCTGCCACTTCCAAGTTAATTGCAAATAATAATATTATTAACTGATATTTATATAACATTTTATGCTTATCATCGCATTTCAGCCTAAAGACAGCATTGTAGGTAAGTGCCCCGTATGCTATACTTCCCATTTTATAGATGAGCAAACTGAGATTCAAAATGTTAAGTGACTTGCTCCACAGTCACAGAGTTAGTGAATGTCAAGGTCAAGATTCCAGCACAGGTCTCCCCAGCTTCAAGTCCAGCCCTCTACCGATTGCACTTTGCTTTCACATCTAAATCTATGATCCTTTGGGGGTGGAGGTTAGTGGCAGGAGGCCTCTGCAGTGCAATGGAAGTGTGAGACAGAAGACCCATTCAGATCTGCCAATACCTTCCTTACAAATCACTCCTCTCCAGGCCTTAGTTTCCTCATCTATAAGAGGACAGGATGGAATTAAATGATCCCTAACATCCCCTTCCAGCTCAAACTTTCTAGAGTTCACCTCATTCTGGGAGGCACGCATCAGGGTCCTTAACCTCTCAGAGGATCTGCTCCCCCCACTCCCCAGCCCTGCTGCCTTGGCCCCATGATCCCTTCGAGATCAGCTTCACCAGCAGAGCCCCAAAGCATTGTGGCCACAGGAAGAGGGAGCTGGAGGTCAGCTGCCCAAAGGAACAAGGAGGAAGGAGGGAGTGTGACCTGCCCACCAGATGACCAAGAGCGAGAGAGCTCCAGCCTGGAGTGTTTAGACACAAGGACAATGGCCCAGGGTTTCCTCCGTGGCTTCCTTCCTAAACAACCACCTCTACTGGACATTGGTACATCTCTCCCGGCCCCCCTGTCCTGAGGTCCATAGTCCTTGAATCTCCCCTATCCATTAATAAATTGCCCCAATTCCTCCAGCGAAAAGTTTGCCTCTCCAGGAAATTAGAGGACATGGGGGACGTGAGTCAGAGGAGGGAAGTCCTTCCTGCCCTGTTCCCTCCTGGCTCCCTCTCTCTGCAAGGGCACAAAATAGCTCCTGGCCTTTGTCTACCACAGGACCAGGGAAAGAGGACCAGGGCCAGGGTATTGGGAGATTCTGGGAAGAGAGGGCCGAATGAAGGAGGAAGAGGCAGGAGAGACCAAGATGTCAGGAAGCGAGAGACCCATGAGTCACTGACTCTACTGTTCAGTCATTTCAGTTGTGTCCAGTGCTTTATAATTTCATTCTAGGGGTTTCTTGGTAAAGATCCTAGAATGGTTTGCTATTTCCTTCTCCAGCTAATTTGACAGATGTGGAAACTGAGGCTAACAGTGTTAAGTGACTTGTCCATGGTCATAGAGCTAGTGCCTGAGGTTAGATTTGTACTCAGGAAGATAATACTTCCTGATTCCAGTCCTGGTACTCTATCTACTGTACCACCTAGATACCCAGACTCTCTCTGAGCCTCTATTTTCCTTATCTGTGAAATGGGAAAATAGTTTTCCAAATATAATTGGGACCTGAAAATTTTCCTCAGTTCCTAGTGTTTGGAAATAACCCTCCCTCGAAGAAGTTAGGTGGCTCAGTGTATACAGAGCCAGACTTGAAGATGGGAGAGTTCAAATCTGGCCTCCGACATTCTCTAGATAATGCAGCCCTGGACAAGTCACTTAACCTCAATTGCCTAGCCCTTACTATATTCTTCTGCCTTGGAACTGATACTCAGTATCTATTGTAAGAGAGAAGGAAACAGTTTTTAAAAAAGAAAGAAAGTAAGTATATCTTAGAAAGAAAGAAAGAAAGTCTATCCCTCAGAGAAGGCTGAGGGCAAAATAAAGGCATGTATATAAATATGTGTGTGTGTACATATGTGTCCACTCCAGTGTCAAAAGGATTACAGGTCTCAGTTTCCAGTCCTGGACACAGATTACGATCATCTCATTCATTCATTCAATACACAATGAGCACAGACTGGACAGTAGACACTGTCTTAGAGGCTGGGGATCCTAGGACAGCAGCTCCTGCCCTCAGAGTGCTTCTGTTTTACTGCGAGGATGCAAATGTGTAGTTTAGCAAATATAAGCCTATACAGAGTAAATGCTAAGAGAACAGCTAGGTGGCTCAGTGGATGGAGAGTCAGGCCTGGAGATGGTGCAGTGGATGAAGTGCTAGACCTTTCTGAGTTCAAATCTGGCCTCAAACACTTCCTAGCTGTGTAACCCTGGGCAAGTCACTTAACCCCCATTCCCAGCCTTTACTGTTCTTCTGCTTTGGAACAAGTACCCAGTATTTGGTCTAAGATGGAAGGTAAGGGTTAAAAAATAAATAAATAAAAGTAAATGCTAAACATCCTCAAGAGAAGGGGAACAAAAACTGGGGGGGGGGGGTGGCAGGGGTTTCAAAACCAATGAAGGAAGTCTACCTGGCTTCTTAGAAGCTGAGGTGAGGAGGCAATACCCGTTAGATTTGGGCCATCAAATTTGGAGCTATGCCCAAAGGGCGATAAAAGACTGTCTGCCCTTTGATCCAGCCATAGCACTGCTGGGTTTGTACCCCAAAGAGATAATAAGGAAAAAGACCTGTACAAGAATATTCATAGCTGTGCTCTTTGTAGTGGCAAAAAATTGGAAAATGAGGGGATGCCCTTCAATTGGGGAAGATTGAACAAATTGAGGTACATGTTGGTGATGGAGTACTATTGTGCTCAAAGGAATAATAAAGTGGAGGAATTCCATGGAGACTGGAACACCCTCCAGGAAGTGATGCAGAGTGAGAGGAGCAGAACCAGGAGAACATTGTACACAAAGACAGATACACTGTGGTACAATCGGACTTCTCCATTAGGGACAATGCAATGACCCTGAACAATCTGCAGGGATCTAGGAGAAAAACACTATCCACAAACAGAGGATAAACTGTGAGAGTAAAAACACCGAGGAAAAGCAACTGCTTGACTACAGGGGGGAAGGGGATATGACTGAGGAGAGACTCTAAATGAACACTCTAGAGCAAATACCAACAACACGGAAATGGGTTCGAGTCAAGAACACATGTGATACCCAGTGGAATCATGCGCCAGCAATGGGAGAGGTGGGGGGGGGGGTAGGAAAAGAAAATGATTTTTGTTTCCAATGAATAATGTTTGGAAACGACCAAATAAAATAATGTTTAAAAAAAAAAGATTTGGGCCATCATTGTTTAGTCATTCAACCATTCCTGACTCTGTCACCCTATTTGGGGTTTTCTTGGAGAAGATACTTGGAGTGGTTTGCCATTTCCTTCTCCAACTCATTTCACAGATGAGAAAACTGAGGCCAACAGGGCTAAATGACTTGCCCAAGGTCACCTAGCTAGTAAGTATCTGAAGTCTGATTTGAACTCAGGTCTTCCTGACTCCAGATCCAGCACTCTATCCACTATACCACCTAGCAGCCTTGATATGGATGAGAAAGATGGTCTGTGTAAATGTTTAATGGCTGTATACCAAAAACAAATAGGCTAGTTTACCTAAAACAAAGAGTATATGAGAAACAGAAATTATGGGAAATCAGTCTGAATTTTATCCTATTTATCTATATTTTATCCTAGAGGCAATGGGGAGCCACTGATGCTTGTTGACCTTGATTGTAGTGTAGCAGTCCAATCGAGGCTTTCAGAATATCAATTTGGTATCTCTGTGGATGATGAATTAGAGAGGCAAGAGACTAGAGCAAGCAGTCAACTTTTTTACATCATAGACTCCTTTGGCAGTCAGATAAGTTTATAAACCCCTTTTCAGAAGAACGTTTTTAAATACATAAAATAAAATACAAAAGATTAAAAAGGAAACCAATCATAGCAAAATACAGTTGTCAAAAGCAGCTAAGTGATACAGTAGATGGAGTGCCAGGACTGGAGTCAGGAAAACCTAAGTTCAAATCTAGCCTCAGATGCAAACTATGTGACTCTGGACAAGTTATTTAACCTCTGTTTGGCTTGGAAGCAGCTAGGTGGCTCAATGGATAGAATGCTGAACCTGGCCTCAGACATTCTGTTTGCCTCAGTTTCCTCACCTATAAAATGAGCTGGAGAGAGAAATGGCAAACTGTTCCAGTCTCTGCCAAGAAAGCCCCTAGCGGTGTCATGAAGAGTAGGGCAAAACTGAACAGCTACAACAACAGTCATCAAGACATTTTCAAAAAACAAGTTCGTGGACTCTGGGTTAAGAACCCAAGAACCCCCAGACCCCTAGAAAGCCTAGGAAAAAAAGAACCCAGTATGGAGGTTGTTGCAACAGTCCAAGCAAAAGTTGGTAAGACCTGACCTAAGACAATGACCTTGTAAAGAGGGAAAAGTGACAGATGGGAAAGACTAACTGGAGGGAGAATTGAGAAAACTCCAAAGTGAAGGAGAGTGTGATCTTTGTAGCTTTGAAATGGAAGGATTCAGCAATGATCATGACGGCTAGAGAAGGAATGAAGAAATGCACCTCCTTTATTTCATTAGACTCAGAATCTCCAGGACCCCACCAGGGGCAGCTCAGTAGTACAGTAGATTCAGCAGAGGGCCTAATCCGGCCTCAGATATTTACCAGCTGTGTGACCCTGGGCAAGTCACATAACTGTTTGCCTCTGTTCCCTCATCTGTAAAATGAACTGGAAAAGGAAATGGCCAGCCACTCTAGGCTCTTTCTCCAGAAAACTCCAAATGGGATTACAAAGAGTCAGGCATGACTGAAAACTGACTGAACAACAAGTGAACAACTTTCACTGGAAAGGTGGGGAACTAGGCATATGGAATATTGTAGAAAGTATCAGAGGTAGTTCAGAGTTTGTTTAACTTCATCTTTCTTTGTTCCAGGGGAAGCCTCTCCGAGTAGGGCACATGGGGGGTAAGGTGCATATACAACTGACTGTAATATAAAAACAAAAGGCATCAATAAAACTTTTTTCCAATAAAAAAGGATGATAATACAATGAAATATAATTAATCATACTATTAATAACTATGCTAGACTTAGAGTCAGAAGACCAGGGTTCAAATCTGCTACATACTATGTAGCCTCAGACAAACCATTTAACCTCTCTGGACCTCAGTTTTCTCATCTGTAAAATGAAGCAGCTGACAGAGGCCTCTACTTTCCAGTCCTAAAAATCTTATAATTCCCAACTGTACTATAAATTCTGGGAAGCAGGGATCTAGTCTCCAGAGCGGTCAAGATGAGGAGAGATACAAGATATAAACACTTGGCATTAATTTATGAAAGTTTATTTGGTCAAAACATAGGTCATCAAATTAATTGTAAGGCGTAGCATTTATAAAGCAGTTTGCAAAGGGTTGGCAAAACATGATGTGTCATTTAATCCTCATGATAATCCTTGGAAATAGGTGCTAAATTATTATTCTCATTTTATAATTGAGGAAACTGTGGCAGACTGAAATTTAGTCACATTGCTAATAAGTGTAGGAGGCAGGATTTGAACTCAGAGCTTCAAGATTCCAAGTCCATCACTCTATCCACTCTACTACCTCTAAGTTCAATAATTGAATATTTCAGTCACACACACTTGCATACAGAATACATCAGCATCTAGCACCTAGTCTGAGAATCTAGACTTCTGGTACCTTTCCTAAATTCCACTAGAGATTCACAGTTAAAGCAGTCAACTTAGAAAGCAAACCACGAGGGCAGCTAGGTGGCGCAGTGGATAGAGTGCTGGACCTGGAGTCAGAAAGACTCATCTTTCTAAGTTCAAATCTGGCCTCAGATACTTCCTAGCTGTGCAAGTCACTTAACCCTATCTACCTCAGTTTCCTCATCTGTTAAAATGAGCTGGGGAAGAACTGTGGTATATGTTGGTGATGGAATACTATTGTGCTAAAAGGAATAATAAAGTGGAGAAGTTCCATGGAGACTGGAACAACCTCCAGGAAGTGATGCAGAGCGAGAGGAGCAGAACCAGGAGAACATTGCACACAGAGACTAATACACTGTGGTATAATCGAACGTAATGGACTTCTCCATTAGTGGCGGTGTAATGTCCCTGAACAACTTGCAGGGATCCAGGAAAAAAAACACCATTCATAAGCAAAGGATAAACTATGGGAGTGGAAACACCGAGAAAAAGCAACTGCCTGAATACAGAGGTTGAGGGGACATGACAGAGGATAGACTCTAAATGAACACTCTAATGCAAATACTATCAACAAAGGAATGGGTTCAAATCAAGAAAACATCTAATGCCCAGTGGACTTACGCGTCGGCTATGGGGGGGTGGGGGGGAGGAAAAGAAAATTATCTATGTCTTTAACGAATAATGCTTGGAAATGATCAAATAAAATACATTAATAAAAAAAAATGAGCTGGGGAAGGAAATAGCATACCATTCCAGTATCTCCGACAAGAAAATTCCAAGTGGGGTCACTATAGAAGAACAATGATGACCACAACAACATGTGTAAAGGGATTGTCAACATCATTGATGTTCTTCATTCATGTTTAACTTTTTATAAATAAAAGAATTTTACATTAAATTAAATTTTAAAAAAGAATTTTAAAGCTAAGACTGTGCCTCAGTTTTTCCAGTTTCTGTCATATGAGAAAATCAAACTGTGCTTAAGGGCTTTCAGGAATGCCTAATCCAGATTTCATTACACATTTATTAAGCACCTACTATGTATAAGGTAAGATTTGTGCATTAGTGGAGAGAAAGCAAGCAAGCCTCGAAGTTCAGAAAACATCAGTTCAAATCCTTCCTCTGACGCATGTTAGTTGTGTGACCAGGAGCAAGTCAATTAATTCCTCAATGCCTCCAGGAAACCTTCCAAGATTGGGGTTCTTAACCTTTTGTGTGTTATGGACTCCTTTGGCAGTCTGGTGAACCTATTGACCTTTGATCAGAATAATGTTTTTAAAAGCATAAACTAAACTACAACTAGCTGGGGTAGCTAGGTGATGCAGTGGACAGAGTGCTGGGTCTTGACTTCAAAACCAGCCTCAGGTACAAGCTAGTTCTGTGACCCTGGGCAAGTCACTTAACTCAGTTTGCCTCAGTTTCCTCATCTATAAAATGAGCTGGAGAAGGAAATGGCAAAATACCCCAGTATCTCTACCAAGAAAACCTTAAAAGGGGTGGTGAAGAATTGAAACCAATTGAAATGGCTCAATAACAACTAAAACTACACCCTTTAGGAAGAAAACAAATGACACCGAAAGGACCGGTATCAAAATATTTTAAAAACAAGATCATGGATCCTGCTCAAAACTGATCTGCATTAGTGGAGGGAGTCTCTGCTCCAGGGAGTTCCCTACACCATTGAAATCACAGGTATGGACATTTTTCAAAGATGAAAAATGACCCAGTCCCTGTCCTCAAGGAACTTGCCCTTTACTGGAGGAAAAACAGTTAAGAGTTCTCCTCTGCAACCAATTGTCTTAAAAGGTGGCCTGATGACATTGAAAGACTAAGAACTACAGCTCCATTTCACAAAGATGGTATGTGTCAGGGCAGCTAGATGGTTCAGTGGATAGAGCACCAGGTCTGCAATTGGGAAGACCTGGGTTCACATGTGACATTTCCTTGATGTGTGACTCTAGGCAAGCCACTTAATTCCTATTGTCTAGCTAATTAATGTATAATATTTACATATTATATTATAATATATTATACATATTTAAATTTAATAGCTGAGAGGCAAGTATTGTTATCCTTGTTTTATAAATGAGGAAACTGAAGCAGATAAAAGGTAAATGACTTACCCAGGTTCATACAGCTAGGAAGTGTCTGAGGCCAGATTGGAACTCAGAAAGATGAGTCTTTCTGACTCCAGGTCCAGCACTCTATCCACTGCGGTTCTATCTGAGGTTGGATTTGGATCCAGGAATTGATTCTAAGGCCACAGTTCTACCCATTCTACCACCTAGCTGCAAGATAGAACACTGTCAATTGTTGAGGTAGAAGGAGAGAGATGGGGTGCCAAGCAGGGAGGAATCAGGGAAGGCATCCCAGAAGTGGCCATCTAAGGTGAGCCTTGAAGAAGGGCTTTGACAAAGAAGAGGGAGGAGGATGAATGCAGTCTAGGCATCAAGGACTCCCTGAGCCAAAACATGGGGCCAAGGATATCTTGGGAATGAAGCCCCAGGGAAAGAGCAGCTCCAAAGGACCGGGGTGGAACCTTGATGTCCTCCCACCAGTGTAGACGGGACTAGGAGCGGCACCGGCGCCGGCACCGAGAGAAGCTGGTCATGCGGCAGTGGGGAGGGGCAGGAGAGAGGGAGAGAGAGAAGGTGGCCAGGCAAGGGGCCGGGAGGCTCCAGCACAGCGTTATAAATCAAACGCGACTCAATTAGAGCCTGTGAAAGGTTGTGCACACCCAGCAGAAAACGGCTGTGCCTGGCTCCCCGCCAGCTCCCTGTGGGGGGGTGGGGGGGAGGGAGGGGAAAGGGGAGGGAGAGAGACTGAGAGCCTGTGTGAGAGAGAAAGTGTGTGTGTGTGTGTGTGTGTGTGTGTGTGTGTGTGTGTGTGTGTAAGGGAGGGAGGGAGGGAGAAGAGAGGAGAGGTAGATAGAGTCAGAAACAGAAGAAGGGAAGGAAAAAGGGAGGAACAGAGAGAGAAAGGGAGGGAGGGAAAAGAAAGGGAGTGAGGGAAGGAGGGAGAAAGGAAAAGAGGGAAAGGAGAGAGAGGGAAAGGGGGGAGGGAGACAGAGAGAGGAGAGAGAAGAGAGGGGAAAGAAAGGGGTCCAGCGAGAAAGAGAAGGAAATAGAGACAGAGAAGGAGAATGAGGAGAGAGAGAGGGAGAGAGAGGTGGGGAGGAGACAGAGAGAGGTAAAGGACAGTGAGAACAGCCACTCAGCCTATAGTTCTCACCCCTTTATGCTGGGGGACAAAAGAGAAGGAAATAATACTGAGAGAAGAAAGGAGGGAAAACTTGAAGAGGGAGAGGAAGAAGAAAGGAGAAAGGAGCTCCCAAGGCCTAGGACTTCTGGTTTGGTTTCAAATTGGGAGGTGAACCACAGCCCTCCCCCAACACACACACTGAGGTACCACACCATCCATCCCCCCAAAAAACTGGGGGAAGTCACACACAGTCTCCCCATAACCTGAGAGGATAGACTGAGTTTTGGGGTAGAACGTAAGCTCTGGGGTCTGAGGCCGACTGAGAACCTGATTCACTCCTTTACTGCCCTCTTCAGTACCTCCCCTTCCAGACCCTGGTGACTGGAGAAGAGCAGTCTGAGAAGATGTTGTCTACAGGTTTGGCCTTTGTTACAGGGAACCTTGTAGATAGAACAGGAAGGGAGTAAGTCTGACCAGGAGAACTAGAGTAGGGACCCCGACCCTCATTGCCAGAGATCCATCCCCTAGGAGGTTAGGCCATAGGGTGGTATCAAGGACTCAGGCCAGAGAAAAGAGCTCTGAGAAGAAATGGTCCCCCAGGCATATGCCCCATTACCTGCTCTCACTTTCGGAAGGTGGAGCAGAGCTTGAGCTTTTGGGGGGGAGGGGTGTTGGGTGAAGGGTCTGGCCTATATCTGAGCTGACAGGTGGTGCTGTCCCAGCTCTATCCACATCCCAGGGCACACCCCCCCTCCCCTGCCCAGCCAGCCGGCCAAGGCTGGACTTGGAGACAAAAGGACCCTCAGTAAAGACAGACAAAGCATTCTTCATATCTGGATAATCAGATCGGCACCAGCTGCCCGCTATCCAACGCAGCCTGTCTCTCCTTGGCAACGGCAGCTCCAGCTCTGTGGGCAGGCATGGCTCTGGGCACCCCTCTCCCGCCTGTCCACTCCTAAGTCCCAGAAAAATGTTGGATGGTAGAAATTCTCTCTCTGGCTCTGCTCTTCCTCTTTCCCACTAACAGATCTGGAATCTGGCTAGTCAGAGACAACAGCATCAGAAGTAGCCATTTTGATTTCCACTGCCTCAGCTTTCCCCATCTGTACAATGGGAATTACCACCTAGAAATGTTGGCAGGGCCTGTGCATGGAATTCAAAGTAACAGAGCCCTAGTACCTGCCCTCTAAGGATTCTCAATCCCATTATACATTTACCCAACATGATCAGTCACTCCCCCATGGAGCAGGGTGGGGCAGGAAAGAGAATGGCCAACTGAGCTCAAATAGCCTTCAAGGCTACACAAGAAGCATGTCCACACCATGGCCCTAACCAGACCACAAAGAAGGCCCTAGGATGCATGTGAGGGAGAAAGGGAAACTAGGTGAACATCTTCTATCCCCAGCTGTCTAAAAGGCATGCAATTATCAGACACTTCAAGCTTGGCATGTCCAAAGCCAAGTTTAGTATTTGCTCAAAACCTTTCTAAAATGGTGAACCCTCCTAAATTCCTTGTCTCGACCAATGTTACCTAACAGGGATGTGCTATGAAATTCTAAGATGTGCTAGACCCAGCCCCTGGTTTTACTATTAAGCCAATGGCTCAATTTTCTTTTTTTTCCCCTTTTAAAAAAAAAAACTTATTTTCTTTCCTTGTAGCAACTCTAAAAAATAGGAAGGTGTCTGGGGTCAAATTTGAACCCAGGCCCTCCTGACTACACTCTTGGTCCTCTACCCACTGTGTGTCCCCAGTGGTTCAGTTTTTAATGTCAGCCTTTACTCTAGAAATCGAATCAGCAAACACTGCAAACCCGGATTTGATTTATTGTTTGGTTGATGGTCAAAACTTAAGAAAGTAATTCCTGGTCTGCCTCTTCCTTCCCAAAAGTTATCTCTGCTACTTATTTTGAATATATTTATACCAGGCCCAGTGACATCAAAGAGCTTATTAGGGAAAAATGTGAAGAAATTCCAAACACTCAAACTATTATATGTGTCTATATGTAGACACACACACACACATATATATATACATGTGTGGTTTATCTATGTTAGAATCTAGGTGGCAAAGTGGATAGAGTGCCAAGTCTGGAGTGAGGAAGACCTGAGTTAAAACCCAGCCTCAGAAACTAGTTGTCTGCCCCTGAGCAAGTCACTTAATGCTATCTGCCTCAGTTTCCTCATCTATAAAATGAGCTAGAGAAAGAAATGGCAAACCACTCCAATATCTGTCAAGAAAAAAACACCAAAGGGGCCACAAAGAGGTGACCACAACTGAAAAGAACTTGACAACAAGATGGATATGTTAAATGTTGCATGGTTGCATGCATAAATGGTAGCATGACTTCAGATGGAATAGAGGACAGAGAGAACTGTTGGAGTTCAAGTCCTACTATTTACCTCTCCTGATAGAATGTAGGTTTCCTGAGGGCAGGCACTGTTTCATTTTTGTCTTCATATCACTGATAGATAGTTCCATGGATTGAGAGCCAAGCCTAGAGATGGGAGATCCTGGGTTCAAATTTGGTTTCAGATACTTCTTGGCTGTGTGACCTTGGGCAAGTCACTTAATATCCCACCCCACCCCCACCCCCCAGTGCTTAGCCCTTACCCCTCTTCTGTCTTGGAACTAATATAATATGATTCTAAGAAGGAAGATAAGGGTTCTTTTTTTTTAATGCTTACTGAAGAAGTAATGTTTCTCTGTGTTTCTAGATACTCACTATGTACAATGTAAAAATAAGCACAATTTTAAAATAAAAATTAATTATCTTAAAAAAAAAAACAGAGGCTTAATGAAAGGGCAGCTAGACAGATCAATGGATAGAGTGCCATACCTAAAGTCAGGAGGACCTGGATTCAAATGTGGCCTCATACCAGATTCTTAGCTGTGTGACCTTGGGCAAGTCACTTAACCCCAATTGCTTAGCCTTTATCTTTCAATCTTAGAGTTGTTACTAGGACAGAAGGTAGGGGAAAGTAAGTTGTTACTAGGCCAGAAAGTTAAACAAAAAAAAGCAACAACTTATTGGCTTGCAGAAGGGAAAGAAGTCAGGGTTGCCTAGCCAAGTAAGGAGAAGGCTAAGGGAAGATTTAGGCCAGGAGAAGAATTGGGAGTAAATAGCAATCTGAGTGGATAAGGCTAGATGATAAGAACTTTTCTGATCAAAGCTATTAAGTCCAGTAAAGGATGACCAAGATCTTGGGAGAATCTCCTTTCCCTAGCCCCTCCCCACGATTGCCAAGAACAAGGGACAGATAATCAGGCTAGGCTAGAGGCAATATGGGGAAAGAGACCTGGAACTAGAGTGAGAAGACCTGGATTCAAGGTCCATCTCTGCTCCTTGTTGCCCAGGTGACCCTGGACAAGTCACTTGCTTCTCTGGCCATCATCTTTCCCATCTCTAAAAGGAGGTAGATTAAATCACCTCTAGACACCTCCCAGCTCTAAAGCCCTCTCCTCTGGACCTTAAGGCTGAGCTAGGTTGGGTCCAATCCCAGCAAGAGGAAACTCAGCCTGGGCACCATCCCAAGTTCCCCAAAGAGTTGTGACATTGCAGGGACAACCAGGTTATGGAGGTGAGAGGTTGTGGGGAGAGCAGGGAGGAGGAGAAATGGGATCTAAGGCATCTGCAACAGGCCAAGGGACACAACTAGAACAATAATGCCCCACAAAGAGCCTCAGAGGTGACCTTTACAGCATTCCTCTAGAGACTCCTGCAGACCCAACATCTGGAACTCTTTCTGGGTGGGAAGAGCATGATTTCCTTCAGGGTGGGGATGTGGGGAGGGCTTTGGGGTATGTATCTCCCCTTTTGAAATCCTGTCCTGGAGAAGGGTCATGCCCTTTGGGGGGTCAGAGGTCCCAATAGCACACACACACACACACACACACACACACACACACACACCAACCCATCTAGGTTGGCCTTCTGGGACTTACAAAGTTGCAAGAGGGAAGGATTAGAATTAGAAATTCTCCCTAATGTGGAGAGGGAGAGAGAAGAATGCCTTAAAGATGGCACAAAGTGCCTGGAAGGTCAGATCTGGGGGGTAGAGGGCATTAAAGAAGTTGGGGTGATTTCCCCCATCCTTCAGAAGGACAGACAGACTGAAGAATGACATGAGATAGCCCACAACCTCATTTCCTCAGTGAGGAAGATGATGCGAGGGGCTTAGCTCCTTTCTCAGACATCCCCCACAGCTCTACAATTCAAAGAAGATTTTTATCTCTGCATGTGTATATAGGTGGGAACATGAAAATCAGTGTATGGCTTTAGATATCCATGTGATGGGGACACTGGCTTTTGTGTGTATGCAGTGAGGACCAGGTCTATTTCTAGGTATCTGTGTTGTGTATGACGAGGTATGCATCCATGACCATGTTCATATGGGTCTGCACAAACACCGTCAGCATCAGCATAATTTTTTTCTGAACTTTGGATTTCAATGATGTAATAATAAGAATAATATAGTGTTGTTTATATAAGCACCTTAAGATTTTCAGGGTCCTTTACATTTATTATCTCACTTAATCCTTACAACACCACTCTAAGATAGATGCTGTTGTTATCCCCGCATTTTTAAACTGAGCAAATAGATACTGAGAAAGAGCAGGTTACTTGTTCAGGGTCACCCATCCAGGGAATGTCTGAAGCAGGAGCCAAACTCAGGTCTCCAGTTCTAAGCCCAATACTCTATCTATCAACCATAACCTCAACTCCAATATGTTTGCTGGCCATTTCCAAAAGGATATCTTCTAGGCATCACAAAACTAACATGTCCAAAGCAGAATTCATTTCTTCCCCCATGAAACCCGGTTATCCTTTGAGGCTCTCCATTTTTGTAAGAGCATCATTATCCTTCTAGTCACTCAGCTGAGCAACTTCAAAATCAACTCAACCCCTCATTCTCCTTCATTGTCCATATTAAGTCATTTGCCCTCTTTTTTGTCAATTCAACCTCCACGATGTCTCTCTCCCATCCCTCCCCCTCTCCCTAGGTACATGGCCACCACCCAAGTTCAAGCTGTCATCACCTCTTCCTAAGACTATTGAAAAAGTCTCCTAATGGGTCTCCCCACTTCCAGCCTCTCTGCCTCCCATCCATCCCCCACACAGCAGCCAAAATAATTGCCCCACACGAATTTAACCATGCCACTCCCTTGCTCAAGAATCCTCAGAGGTTTCCTATTGCCTGTAAGACAAAAGCCAAACTCCACATCTTGGAATTTAAAGCCTTTCAGAGTCTGGCTCCAGCCTACTTTTCCAGACTCCTATCACATTGTTCACCTTCACACCCTCTTTGTTCCGGTCAAATTGGTCTGCTTGCTTATTCCCTTAACTCAGCAGTCCAAGTTTTCCCTCAGTGCCTTTGGCCAAGCTACCGAGAAGGCCTACAACATATGCCCTCCTCATCTCGACCTTTTAGAGTCTTTTGCTTTCTTCAAGGATTAGCTCAGGCACTACCTCCTACAAGATACTTTTCCTTCCTTATTTCCCAAATTTTACGTGTTCTCCCCTCATATTATTTTTTTAACCCTTACCTTCCATCTTAAAATCAATACTGTGTATTGGTTCTAAGGCAGATGAGCAGTAAGGGCTAGGCAATGGGGGTTACGTGGGTCACACAGCTAGGAATTGTCTGAGGCCAAATTTGAACCCAAGATCTCCCATCTCTGGACCTGGCTCTCAATTTACTGAGCTGCCGAGCTGCCCCCACTCATTATATCTTCTTGTACCTATAAATGTATGTGGGTAAATGTTGGATCCATCCAATAGAATGCAAACTCTTCCCCAGAACTCCATCAACATTATCCCCTCCTCTCTTCCTTTTCTCCCAGCTCTGACAATGAGGTGGCCCTCACCAGCCAAGACAAGCCCCTCCACATGTACCCTCAATCCCATCCCCTCCCATCTTATCCAGGCTATTGCTCCCTAAATCACTCTCATCTCTAATCTTCTCTTCTCTAATCTCCCTATGTACTGGTAACTTCCCAGCTGCCTATAAACATGTCTGTCTCCCCCACAGTAAAAAATAAAAGCAAAACCTTCACTAGATCTTACTGTCCCTTTACCACAATTCTTCTTGCCTCTGATTTGTAACCTCAATGTTATCTTCCATTCCTCATTCTCCCTCACCCAACATTTCCAGTTGCCAAATCTTAGTGTTTCTACATCTATAACATTTATCCCTCACATCCAATCAATTCTCTCTGCTGACGTTGATACTGCCTTTGTTCAAGATTTCATCATCTGTTGTTGTTCAGTTGTAATCTAAGACCCTTTATGACACCATTGGGGGTTTTCTTGACAAAGGTAAGAGTATGGCTTGCCATTTCCTTCTCCAGCTCATTTCTTTAACAGATGAATTCACTGAGGCAAACACAGTTAAGTGACTTGCCAGGGTCACACAGCTAATAAGAGTCTGAGGCTACATTTGAACTCAGGTCTTCATGACTCCAGGCCCAGTGCTTTATTCACTATGTTACCTAGCTGCTTCATCACCCCAACTATTGCCTTCTAAATGATCTCTCAACTTTGAGTTATCATCCCATGTCTCTTTTATCCTCAATTCAATTTTTAGAAAAAGTTGTCTACAGTCATCACCTCCTCTTTCCTCCCTCCTCTGTGTGTGTGTGTGTGTGTGTGTGTGTGTCTCTATCTGTCTTTCTCTGTCTGTCTCCCTATCTCACTCACTCTCTCTCTCTGTCTCTCTCCATTAGCTACCATGAGCTTAATAAACATTTCTATGCAGATGACTCACTCACAAATCTATATATCCAGACCGAATCTCTCTTCTGAACTTCAGTCTCGTCTCTCAAGCTGCCTATCAGAAATTTCAAACCAACTGTTCTGGACATACCTCAAACTCACCATGTCCCAGTAGTCATTTCCTTTGCCCCCAAGCCCATTCCTCTTTCTGACTTTCCCAATTCTGCTGATGGCACCACAATTCTCACTCCTCAGGTTTGTGACCTCAATACTAACCTCCATTCCTCACTCCCTCTCATCTTATATGTGGAATCAAGCGCAAAATCTCCACTCAGCAATGGCTCTCACAGCCAGCCCCCTCTTTCTACTCATACAGCTACCACCCTGGTTGAAGTCCTCATCACCACTCTCCTGCAAGAGCCTTCTACCTGGGGAGAACTGAAGTTTCTCCCTCATTCCAACCCAGCCTTCCCATATCTGCCAAAGCGATTTTCCTTAAATACAGATCTGACTCAATAAATTCCGGTGGCTCACTACTACCTCTAGGATAAAACATAAGCTCTTTTTCTTGAATTTTAAAAGCCCTCCTCAACCTGGAAACAGTTCTATATTTCCATTCTCATTATACACTTCTCCACTTCTCACAATTTACAGTCCATTTGAACTGGGCTCTCTCTGTTTTTCATGGACAGCCTACCATCTCCCATCACCTAGCCTTTGCCCTGGAATGGATTCCCTCCTCACCTTCATCTTTTGGAGTCTTTCTCTTCCTTCAAGATACAGCTCAAACAAAACATCTTCTATATGAAACTTTTCCTTTTTAAATTTTTAAAAATTAATTTGTTTGTTTGTTACATTAAAATTCACATTTATCTCCCACCCTCCTTCTTCTCCCCAAACAAGAGAAGGCATGATTTAATTAAAAATATAGATACAGATATATGAATATATAGATATATGCCTGGCTTGGGTTTTTCCTTATGCAAACTCATATATGCCCCCCTCTAACCTCCCTAATTATCAATTATGTGTCTGTCTACACATATGCTATTGCCCAGGATCCAATGGAAGCTCCCTGAGGGTAGGAGCTATTTCCTGTTTTTGTATCCAATGCTGGCTCCCAGCATAGTGCCACAGTAGATGCAGTGCTACCAACTGATTGCTTGGTTGAACACAGGGGTTATTTTTCATTTTATCTTTGTACCCCTCCAGTGCCTAACCCAGAGTGCCTTGCATTTAGTAATTACTTAACAAATGCTTATTTTGTAAGTAATTACTTAACAAAATTGGGTTGAATTGAATTCCAAGTCTCTTTCACCAGAAATAATGGTGGCCTACATTTCTTAGGCATTCCTTCCATGCTTTACAGATGTGTAAAGTGGGGTACAGGACACATAAGTGACTTATCCAGAATCACTCAGCTAGCAAATGTTAGAGCCACACTCAAACCCAGATCTCTTGGATCCTAACTTAACTGCTCTTTCCATAGTCTGATTATTAACCTTGACAAGCCTCCATGGGTGGGACAAGGCCAACAAGGACAGACACCCAAGGACAAACAAGACCTAGGGGACAGGAAAGGAGTCAGGAAGAAGAAAGAAATGTAAAGTCAAATTTCAAAAGCTAGCTTCTCAGTTTCCTTGACTATGGATTCTAGCCAGATCTGGAGGCTAGTAAGCCTGAGAGGCAGAAGACAGGGGAAAGTGTTCACGAAGCCCATCACATCTGTTCCTTTAACAATCAGTCAACCAGCAAGTCTTTGCTTAGGACCTACTGTGTACGAAATCCAATTAAAGAAAGACTTAGTAAGTATTTCCTTCAATGTTCATAGTACTGTGCTAGGCTGAGGGGGAGATGCAAAGCTTAGAGAAAATACAGTCCCTATTCTCATAAGGTTTCCAGTTAATAAAGGGAATAAGACAAACTAAACTACAAAATAATACAAAATCCAGAGAACTAGAGAGAGGCAGACACAGTTTTAGGTTTACTTTGAGCTGTTAAGTGAGCAAAGAAAAAAGTAGGCCAGAGAAAACATTCCAGCCATAGGGAACCACATGGGCAAAGGCCCTGAGGTGGGATGCTAGGTCATTTTCAAGGCACAGCCCACTTTGTTGGGAGTACTTAGTACTTAGAAGATGATACTAGAGGAACAAGACTTTTGTTAGGCACTGTGAGAAGAAATGGGTTCAATCTGATCCAGGGAGGACTCAGTGACATAATAAAGCCTCCCAATGACAAGGTACCATTTGAGGTAAGGTCAGCTCCCTCACCCCCAGCTCTTCAGAGGTTTACCTGTCCCACTGGAAACCACGGTTTTAATTCTAAGCATCTTTTCTTAGGCTCTATTTGACCCCATAAAAAGTGTGCCCCCAAAGCAGACTCCCTGCACAGCTCAGTCATAAGTCTATGGTCTGCACCCTGCTTCAGGTCCTCCACAGCCCCCTATTTTGTGGGCAAACACAAGGAGGGTGGAGGGGAAGGAGGGTCATCTGCAGACCAACTGAGAACACCATCCCACAAACCCCTGACAGTGCCCTTGAGCCCCAGTCTGGTCCCCTTTGGCAGCCTCCCCAGAGCCTGGCTCCTTTCCCCTACCCCCAATTTATTTCTGAGAGTGATGGCTTTGCTGCCGCCTCCCACCAGGGCTCCGGGAAATCAGGTGGCTGCTCTTCCCTTTATTTATTTCCCTTTTTTTTTCCTCCTTTTTAGGAGACGATAATTATTCAGATGATCACGGTGATTTACTCGGCAATCAGAGTGGCTGAACACAGGCCGGCCAGCGGTGCCCAGAATGAGAATCACTGCGGGCCCCAGGGCTCCTGGCTCCTTCCCTCTCCTCTCCGCTTTGTTTCCCTCTCCCCATTTCCCCAGCCCGAATGGGAGGGGAGAGAGCTGTACATATGCCCGAGCAGGTATGGGCATGTGTGCAAGCTTCGGTGTGTGCAGATGTGTTTGCTTCACGGGAGGGCATGTGCATGGATGTGCATTCAGCTCTGGGTATGCGTGTGTGCGTGTGCATACATATGAGCATGGGCGTGCAGCTTTCCTGAGGGTGACAAGCTTGCTCGTGCTTAAACGTGTTCATGCACCTAATGGGTGCATATTGGAGGTCCATGAATGTGCGTGTGTACTCGTAGCTAGGCTGTGTGTTTTCCCATGTGTGCCTGTGGTTAGCCGCCCTCCCCCCCCCCCCCCCCATCCTGCTGCCCAGAAAGACTGTGCGACAGCAACGTTGTAAATGGCGGATCCGAGGTGACCTCATTAACATCTCTGCAGAGGCCCCTTAAAAACCATCAGTCTCATTTGGCTGCTCTAAGTGGAGGAGAACGCGGCTGTGTTTCCTTGATCAATTGCTTAAAATTCAGGGTCGGGGTTCGGTGCTGAGAGAGGGCTTGGTGCCAGCCCGCTCAGACGCTAGGGCTCTCTCTCTCTCTCTCTCTCTCTCTCTCTCTCTCTCTCTCTCTCTCTCTCTCTCTCTCTCTCTCTCTCTCTCTCTCTCTCTCTCTCTCTCTCTCTCTCTCTCTCTCTCTCTTTCTCTCTCTCTCTCTCTCCTTCCTCCCCCATTTTCCCCTCTCTCCCTCCTCCCTCACCTCACTCCCGCTCTCTCAGTGGGGGGGGGGGGGGGAGGGAGAGAGAAATAGTGATGCTGTCGTATTGGAAAACATCCCTGTGCTGGCTGGGAACGGCCGGTAGGGAATCGGCGCTGGAAGCCGTTCCACTCGAGCAGATGGCTGAGAAACTTTGGCTGCGAGATAAATTGGGTCTGACGGTCTGAGGCCCAATCACAGATGGGTGGAATTCTCCGCACCGTCCCCAACGTCCGGGGCGGGGAAAGCACCCCGCTCTTGCACCCCCTTTGTGCTCGGGGGCCTCTGTGCCTGCTTAATGCGGGCTGGAAAAATGTTTGCTGAGAGAGGCTCCCAACAAACAGACTCATATTAAATACTCCCTCTGTCTCCGCACCATTCACAGGACCCCTCAGGGGCCAAGAGGAGCCAGGGAGGCAGAGGTCCCTCTTGTCACCACCTCCGAGCTGGCAGCCTGGTTTTTCCCCTCCTCCATCCTTCGAAGAAAGTGGCCTGAAGCGTGAAGGTTAACAGCTTGGGGGGGGAGGGGGGCTGCCTTTCACTCCCCTCGCCCCCTTCCTTTTACCCAACCCTGGGGATCATTATCTTAAATAGGGTTGTGAGGTGTGAAGAGAGAATGAAGCCGAGATGCTGGAGATGGGAAAAAGAGGCACATGGACAGGCAGCCAGAGCCGGGGAGACAAAACCAGAGATTTGAGGCAGAAACAGAAACAGAGACAAGAGACAGAAGCAGAGGCAGACAGAACAGGTCAAATGCCTGAGCCAGCGTGAGAGGGACACAATGAGAGAGGGAGACATACACACATAATGAGGAAAAGTCAGAGAAGGAGACAGGGAATGAGACAGAAAACACACACGCAAGGGGGGGGGGGGGTTGGAGTGGAGAAAACAGACAGAAAAGGAGAGAGACAGAGCAGGAGAGAGATACACAGAGAGACAGAAATCCAGGCAGAGCAGCCTCTGTGAGCATCAGTTGTGCAGAACAGCTCCCAGAGAGCAATGGTCCCTGCACATCTGTAGAAGCCATTTCTCTGGGGAGGGGAGAGAAGGGGAAGGGAGGGAAGCAGCCCAGGGCCAGATGCTCCCCCTCAGCCTGTCTCTGCCTCCCTCAGGAATCCCTCAGGCACTAGGACTATGGCCTCAAGTCCACCATCTCAGGCTCTGTTTTTATCTCTTCACCTCTCCCAGCCTCGGTTTCCCCAGGAGCTTAGGGTGGTGGTGTGAGGAGATTGATATTGTGAGAGAGAGGGAAGAAGGGAGGGAGGGCGGAAAGTGGGGCTTGGATTGCAGTAATCAGACTGCAGCAGATAGCCTTGCCAGTAGACAGAGGCAGTTTCCCAAATGCATCAGTCCAGCGAGCAAATATCGATCACAGCAAAGCCAAGCTCAATACCCACTTGAGCAGCACTAAATCCTGTCTTTCCCTCTGCAGAAGGCAACACCTGAATCGCCACACACCCGATCTCCCTGACAGCAGGGGCTCCTGGCGCCAGACTCCCCATCTACCCCCAGCCCATCACACAAATGCTACTTCATTCCAAATCTCAAAACTCTTGCAGATTCAGGGACAGAGAAGCTCTGTCCTTGAGGATCCCTAAGAAAAGAGATACCACTCCTCCCTCCCCCCTTCCCCCAGCCCCAGGCCCTCCAGTCTGGGTGGGCCAGAGAAAAACCATTCTGCTCAAATGCTGAATAGGGCACCCTCCAGAGCTCTCCCCCACCACTGTTCTAACACCAGGGTCCTGGACCCTGAAAGATTGGAAAATCTTGCAGAGTTGATGAAGTTGAAGTTTCATAAAGGGCTTGAGTGATGCAGCCAATCAGAATGTTCTCATTTACATAGGAATTCTGATTGGCTAAGGAGGCTTCCCTTTAGAATTTTAGTTTCAAAAAACAAAGGAAAAACCAGGCTCCTACAGGTGAAGGGGAATGGAGGGGAAGGTCAGACAGTTGGGGCTCAATCCAGAAAGCTTCCCAGGGCCCTTAGGGAGGGACTTCCCTTCCCTTCTTCCCCAAAAATGTCCTCACTGACCTAAGGCTCTGAGTCTGAACACCTCCCACTCCAACCCAGGGAAATGAGCTCTTTTGGAAGAAAGGGCCTCTTCCCTGGGGTTCATTAATGCTTATTTCCTCTGTATCTATGGAGAGAACTCAGAGTCCTTCAGGGGAATGATGTCAGAGGTTAAGCTTGGTCAGTCTCAAGGATAATCTTGCTCCCCAATTCCATATCCTGAGACAATTCCCCAACCCATCCCCTTCCCATGGCATCTACTGACCCCCTCATCCCATCAATGGGTCCAGTTACCCTACCCGCCTGATCTTGGACACCATCTTGACTTTGAGATCAGGTGTCCTCTTCTAACCATGGGGCCTATGCCCCCCCCAAGATACCTCTCTGCATCATTTTGCTTACCCCCACCAAAATGCAACACAGAAGCTATTGGTTTGGGTTAAAGGGTAGAGGGTGGAAGATGGGAGGAAGGCTCTGGATATTAAAAAAAAAAAAAAGATGAATTCATGAGGCTCAGTTTCGGTCAAGGGCAATCAAATCTGATTTGCTGAAAGCTCCTCCTACCCCAAATCCTCCTCTCAACCCTATCACTGTGGGCCAACTAATGGCCCACAATGAGTGCAGGAGGAGGAGGAGAAGGAGGAAGAGTTCTTGGGAGGATGGGAAGGCTCAGGGACTGAAAAGAGCAGAAATGAAAAAAGATTTAGAGCAGTTCTGGTTAAAAGAGACAGTTTCCCCCACTCCCCAACTCCTCCCCTTCTCCCTCACCCTTTCTACAGATTCAGCCAAGGCTCCTTCTTCCTGCTGGGAAAAGATTCCCCTGAGCTTATCAAACAAACACTGAATCTTGTCTCCTCATCCCTCCCTCCCCTGGAGAGAGAACAGGACTATGTAAGGCTACTTTAGTCTCTCAGGGATCTCTAAGCATGTTAGAATGTTATCAATTATTACACACACACACACACACACACACACACACACACACACTGACCCAACCCAAGATACTAAGTAGTGGCTACAGAACAGTGATCGACCCTGTCAGGAATGAGAAAAGGGAAAGGGTCTCTCTGAGTGGCACAGTTCTGATAAGGAGAAAGAAATACCTAGCACCCTAAGACAAATGCCCCAGAGAGAGCTCCCTTCCCCTTCCCTAAGTCCAAACCAGGTAGAGAAGGGAGCAGTTTGGGCTGGATGTCAATATCTGTTTATGAATCTGCCTTTATGACGTGTCTGTCTTGGGATGAGGAAAAGGTTCTGTGCTGTGCCTTCCTGGGTTTGTGTGTATCACTGCAATTAGCTGGATCTGTATGGCTGTATTGCATGAGTATATGTATGTGAGAGAGAGAGAGAGAGAGAGAGAGAGAGAGAGAGAGAGAGAGAGAGAGAGAGACAGAGACAGAGACAGAGACAGAGACAGAGACAGAGACAGAGACAGAGAGAGACAGAGACACAGAGAGAGAGAGAGAGACAGAGAGAGACAGAGAGAGAGAGAGAGAGAGAGAGAGAGAGAGAGAGAGAGAGAGAGAGAGAGAAAGCATGTCTATATGTTTCTTTGTGCACAAGTCTCCAGCCTGGCTTGGGCTGCCCTGAAGCCCACAGCAAACATGCCTTGTTTGCAGAACGGAAATGCCGCAGACCCAGCCCTCTGATACAGCAACACTGAAAGCCACCTGACAAAGCAAACAGCAGAGGCCTCCTGGAGCTGGAAGCCTGGGCAGAGGGAGGAAGGGACAGAGGTCAGCTCAGAGGGCTCCTGCCTATAAGGACAGGCCTTCGCCTCTACTCCTGCCACTAACCAACATAGAAGATGGACAACTGGGTTCCAAACTAGCTTCTAGGTTTGACCTTAGCCAAATCATTCGGTCTTAATGTTTTTCTCTCCCACCTAATGAGTAGAAACTAGTTGGGTGGGGTAAAGAGCAGATAGCAAAGAGGTCCTGTCAGATCTCCCTGGTCTGACTTGAAGAAGAGCCAGTCCCCCTGGAGGCAAGGGAGGCAGTGGACCTCTCCTACACTGAGAAATTCACACTCCCATCAGCAGGGCTTTCTAGTTGGACTTGTACAGTTCCAGGCTTGCTCATTCCCCACTCCCACTGGCATTTTTTTTTTTGCCAAAAGGAGACAGCACGAATGGGGCAGGAGGGGTTGTGTGGAAGTGGGAGGAAGGGGGAGGCAGCCTAGGAGATGAGCTCTACCACCAGGACCCACACTGTGAAGCTGAGATAATCCCGGGCCATCTGTCTTGTTTTTGCTAACCCGCTCAGCCGGACAGCTGCCTGGAGGCCCTGGGCAGAGGCAAAGGCATGCTGAGTGGCTTGTGGAGTGCAAGAGGGAGCCAGGCTCACAGGGGGCCCGGATGGTAGAGAGGGAAACAGGGCCTTTCTGCCTCTATCTACAAACATCCCCATTCCCTCCGCCTGCTGCTCCTGGTTTTCTTCTCTTTGTCTCTGCAGAAGTCACCTAAGCATCCCTCTTTGTCCCCTCTCCAAGGGTAAACCAAAACAAAGGCATGAGGCTAGGAAAGGATGGACAAAGTGACCCCTGGACAGACATGTAATACTGACTTTTTTTTCCCAGTTGGTTTTTGGTTTGGTCCAGGACAACCACAGCCTTTCAGCAATTCTGATAGGAACCAGGAAGTAGAGAATCAGCCCCAGTCTTCCTTGCATGTCATTGTTTCCATTTGAGACCAATGAGAGTGACTCCAGCTGGATGACTCCCGCTTCTTCTGAGAAGGTCAGTCAATCAGTCAACAAAGTATTCTTTAATCACATACTATGTCCAAGGTATGGTGCTAAGCATTCTGGATGAAGGAAAGGCAAAAAGCCCCTGACCTCAAGGAGTATACATTCTTGATTCAATGAATTGAGAGCCAGGTCCAGAGATAGGAGATCCTGGGTTCAAATCTGACCTCAGACACTTCCCAGCTTTGTGACCCTGGGCAAGTCACTTAACCCCCATTGCCTAGCCCTTACCATTCTTCTGCCTTGGGACCAATACACAGTATTGATTCTAAGATGGAAGGTAAGGGCTCAAAAAAAAAAAGTAGAGTATATGTTCTATTGGAGGAACAGGACATATAAATAAGTAGAAATAGTAACTGGGAAGTAATTTGAAAGGGAAAGGCATTAGCCGCTAGGGAGTCTGGGACAAGTCTCCTGTAAGTAGGAGAGAGAAGGAAAAGTTCCTAGCCCCTGGTGGGAGACACATCCCCATGCGCCCCCCACCCCCCATCTCTGACTTTCTCAGCTTGACCTTCAAGTGGTGAGAGGGCTGGCTTTTATGACTCTACAGTTCCCACTGGGAGAAAGGACTCACTTCCCACCATACACACACACATTCACAAAGAGCCAGAGAGTCACATAAAAACTCAGGCCCGTACAAACCCAGACAAGAGGCACATACAAACTCAGACATTCTTAAAGACATAGTCACAAGCTCAGCACGCACATACCTCACAGAAACCCTGGAATCCCCACAAGGCAATGGGGCCTGAGAGGGACAGCCCAGAGGTAGGGAGCAAACAGAAAAGCTGTCACCTGGTCATATTCAGCTTGTGCCCCCCAATCTTCAACAAATCACTTCCCCTCTCGGCTTAGTTTCTTCATATCTAAGTTGAGCAGGTTAGAGTGAATGGTCACAGAAGCCCTGTCCAACTCTGGTGTTTTGTGATTTAGACCTGCACCCCCATGTTCATAGTCAAAGCCTCAGGACAGTCATGAGCTCATAGATTTCAGGCTTGAAGGCACCTCTAGTCCAATGACCTCATGTTACAGATGAGAAAATTGAGGCCCAGAGTTTAATGACTTGGCCAAGGTCCTATAATAACAACTCACGATAATGGGGAACATTTCTATAGTGCCTACTATGTGTCAGCACTGTGCTGAGCACCTCATTTGATCTTCACAACCAATCTGAGAGGTAGGTGTTATTATTATTGACAACTGGAGAAACCTTGCAATTTTACAGTTGGGAAAAGTGTGACAGACAGACACTAAATGACTTGCCAGGGGTCACATAACTAATAAGGTTCTGAAGCCACATTTGAACTCAGGTTTTTCTGACTCCATGCCCAGCATTGTATTCACTACATCACAGAGGCAGGGATAGAACTGGTATATGAATGGAGGATGTGCTGACTCCATATCTGGCACAGTTTCTGATGTCAGCTGATCAATAAGCATTTATTAAGTACTTACTGTATGCCTAGTGTCAGTTAAGTGGCACAAAGGATAGAGTACAGACACTTTTCCATGGTGTGATCCTGGACAAGTTACTTAACCCTGTTTGTCTCAGTTTCCTTATCTGTAAAGCAAGCTGGAGAAGGAAATGGAAAGCTATTCAAGTAGGTCGGTCAAGAAAACCCCAAATGCGGTGATATAACAACACCGGAGATACTAAGACAGGGAAATGACCATCTTGCCCTCAAAGAGCTCACAATCAAATGGAAAAGACAACATGCAAATAAAATAAGCACACACAAACAAGCTATTTACAGACAAATAGGAAGTAATCAATAGAAAGAAAGCACTAGAATGAAGAAGGATTAGGGAACAGCTAGATGACTCAGTGGACAGAGAGCCTGGCCTAGAGACAGAAGGTTTTTGATTCAAATCTGACCTAAGACACTTCCTTCTGTGTGATCCTGGGCAAGTCACTTAACTTCAATTGCCTAAGCCCCTACTGCTCTCCTGCCTTAGAGATAGGAGGGGGAAGAGGAGGAGGAAGAAGAGGAGGAGGAGAAAAAAGAGAAAGGAAGGAAGGAAGGAAGGAAGGAAGGAAGGAAGGAAGGAAGGAAGGAAGGAAGGAAGGAAGGAAGGAAGGAAGGAAGGAAGGAAGGAAGGAAGGAAGGAAGGAAGGAAGGAAGGAAGGGAAAGACTTCTGACAAAAAGCAAAATTTTAACTGTAACTCAAAGGAAATAGGAAGTCAGGAGGCAGATTTGAGGAGAAAGAGCACCCTAGACATGGGGAATAGCTCATGAAAATGCCCAGAGCTGAGAGTGAGGTGTCTTGTTCATGGAGCAAATAAGAAATCAATGTTGCTGGATAAAAGAGTATGGGTAGGTGGGGCTTAAGGTATAAGAAAACTAGAAAGAGACACTTCCTGGCTATGTGACCCTGAGCAAGTCACTTAACCCCCATTGCCTAGACTTTATTGCTCTTCTGCCTTGGAATGGATTCAAAGACAGAAGACAAAGATTTAAAAAAGAAGACTGAAAAGGCATCGGGGGAAGGAATGCTGATTTATGTATGAAAAGCAATGTGCAACAATTCCAAATATCATAGACATGCACAGAGTATGGGTTGGGTGTGCCCAGTGTGCTGCCACACCCTGGGAGACCATTACCCAGGGCCTATGCTTTGAGCAAAAAGGATCTCACACACTCATACACACACAGATATTCTCCCACGTGCATACATATGTTACATGTATATACTTAATATACCATATTTATACACACACACACACATTCATAAAGAACTCAGCCCAGAGCCTCTCACGGAAAGGCACCCTCCCACCCTCACACAGTCCATTCCCCCTCCCTCCCACCCACCCACACAGTTCACATGACCACCTCTCCCAGTCCTTGGGGAATGTCTCTGCCCCTGCTGAGCTACAGCTGTTGTCATCAAAGACAGTCTCGACAGTGGCCCTCCCCCACCCCAAGAACAAGTTAGATAGAGTCCGGCCCTGTCCGGGTCTCTTTCCTTACTATTAGGCCCATCCCTGACTGCAGACAAACTGCCCCCTGGAGCTAATGCAGAGAAGTAGTGCAGAGCCAAACAAACAAGGCTTCGGAAAATCTGCAATGTGGTGCCCAGATCCCTACTGTGTCCCCAGTTAGGGGGGTCCCCTACTCTCAGAGAGTCCCAAGTCCACTTGGGGTGTGGGTGGGAGTGTTTTGGGAGTGGGGATCACCTAAAAACCCTTACCTTCTATCTTAGTATCAATTCAAAGACAGAAGAGTGGCAAGGGCTGAGCAGCTAGGGTTACCTGACTTGCCCAGAGTCACATGTGTAGAAAGCATGGGAGGTCAAATTTGAACCCAGGTCCTCCAGACTCTATCCTCTGTGCTACCTAGCTGCCCTCAACAAGCATTTATTAAATGTCTACAGTGTGTGATGAAGCCTTTTTTTTTCAACTCTTATCTTCTGTCTTGGGCAAAAGAGCGGTAAGTGCTAGGCAATGGGGGGTCAAGTGACTTGCCCAGGGTCACACAGCTGGGAAGTGTCTGAGGTCAGATTTGAACCTAGGACCTCCCATCTCTAGGCCTGACTCTCAATCCACTGAGCCACCCAGCTGCCCCTAGTGAAGCCTTTTAACAGCTGCTAGAGATTTGATGGTTCAAACATTTGATTTAATTGCTATGTGAAGTTACTGGCATGGAAATTCCCTTTGCCAATGTTAATCAACACCCCTTTGGCAATCAAGTGACTTGCCTCTGCCAGTGGTCATATAGATAAATGTTAGAGGTTAGACTTGAACTCAGGTCTTCCTTATACTACAGTCAGCTCTTGATCCTCTGTATTTTTTCAGGTACTGGGGATATAATGACATAAACAAAATCATCCCCAACCTGTGGCATTGTGCTCTAGTCATATGAAGATGCCCAAATCAAACTCTTGCCCTCAGAAGGGCTTATACTCCAAAACACTAAGAGAATCATAAAGACAAGAAATAGTTAAGAAATTCCTGAGCAGAGAATCACAATAAAAATACATTTGATCTACTAAGTAGGAACAGTATATAATAAATAGAAACATTTTTATAGCAAGTAGTTACAATGTAATGGAAATCAGCTTTCTAGAGTAGAAACCTCTTCAGACAGAAGGATTATTCATTCGTATTCTTGTTGATTGCGTGAATTAAAAAATATTTATTAAGTATGTATTATGGATCCAGCTAAGTGCTAGGAATATAAATAGATAAATAGAAATAGGCCTTGCTGTCAAGGAATTTACACATTAGTTGAAAGAGACAACTAGATGCAGGGCCACTGACAAAACCCCAAAGTCCTAAGGGTGTAGCAGAGGATCAGGTGAGATGGAAAGGCCATTAAAGATTATTAAAGAAACTATAGTACGGTAGTTGATACATATAGGACACTTCTTATTTGTATAAACCTGGACAAGTCACTTAACCTTGTTTGCCTAGCCCTTGCCATTTTGTCATAGAGTTCTTACTGAAGTGTAGGGATTTTTTTTAAAGTATCCAAAACAGTCTATTTTATAAACAATACTTATTATCTAATATGACATATATTTGTATGTACTACTTAATTGATTGTTGTTCTTTATACTCGAAGAGAACCAAAATGCCATCAAATGATGTCTTTTTGACTTGGGTATGAACTGGATTTAAGTGAGGCAGAGTTGTACAAAGTCATTGGCCTCATTTTCTCTTCCAGAGTCATGGAAGCCCAGGGGCAAGACAAAAGTTGGGATGACTGGTAGTAGTTGACTGGCATCTTTAATGTCTGACCAAGCTCCAAGTACTCCACAGCACCTGTTTCTATCACCTTTGGAACAAACCGTTCAAATCTGCCCCTTCCATCAAGGGAAGTCTTCACATGTCTGGTATAGACACTCCCTTAACTCACCTGTAGGATTGAGGCCTGTCAGATACCCTCAACTTGACTTGGCCCATCTGCCAAGATGGTTTTACTGGGCTGTGGCTGCTGCACACAATAACAGCTTCTCAGAGCCACAGATGAGAGCTCAAGGAGGAGAGCAGCCCTGAAAAGGACTCAGCAAGCCCTCATGATAGAGGAACTAGTCTTCCCTGAACACCCCATAGAGTAAGTAGTGACAATATATGGGAAGGACACTTTGTAAAAGTCAGGGGTCTGTGGTTTCATCACCTAGGCATTCCTTCCACTTGATGAAGAGAGTCTTCAAGAGCTTCTGTGGCCAAAAAAATTCAAGACCTTGCGGCTAACCTGGTGATGAGCTTGGAGAACCAAGTTTAGCACACCAAGACCTCAGCTATGACAGGTATAGAGCTCATTACTAGAAATCTTGCCAGGCTGGTAGAGCCTGCCAGAGCTTGTGCTCCACTAGTATAGCCTTCAAGAACCCAGGATCACCTCCCTGCCATGATGAAGTGACAGAGGAAGACTCGCTTTAGTGGAGATTTTTAAATTAATTTATTTATTCCGAATATTTTCCATGGTTACCTGATTGGTGTTCTTTCCCACCCCTCTTCCCTCTTCACTCCCAGACCGGATAAACAGTTCCACTGGCTTATACACGTCATTGTTCAAAACCTATTTCCATGTTATTCATATTTGCAATAGAGTAATCCTTTGAAGCCAAAACCTCAATCATATCCACATCAAACCATGTGATCAGACCTATGTTTTTCTTCAGCATTTCTACTCCCACAGTTCTTTCTCTGGATGTGGATAGCGTTCTTTCTCATAAGTTCTGTGGAGATATTTTGTAAACCCTTGCCTTCCTTCTTAGAATCAATATTGTATATTGGTTATATATAAGGCAGAAGAGTGGTAAGGGCTAGGCAACGGGGGTTAAGTGACTTTCCCAGGATCACATGGGTAGGAAGTATCTGAGGTCAGGACCTCCCATCTCTGAACTTGGCTCTCAATCCACCAAGCCACCCAGCTGCCTTTAGTGAAAAATTGTGACTTGCCCAAAGCCACACAGGTGAGTAACTGGGTCACAATTTGAACTACACTTCTTTCAAAGCTGCCAGTCCCATTTGCAAGACCTGGAAGATTGGGTAAATGGACCAAATCTTGAGTAACTGTAGATCTTACGTTATCTTGTCTAATTAAACTCATGATACATGAGATTTTATATAAGTGTTGCTACCACATGTAAGAAAATAGGCTTTATCTAAAGAACAACTGCTAGTTGCCTAGAAATAGAATAATGGATAAGTGGTAATAACATTAGACTGAATAGTAGTTCAGATACTGATAGCTTCACTGTACATAGTGAGGCCAGGAACTAAATTTGTCCAAAGTATACTGGGCAGTCTAGCTAGCTTAGTGATCCATCTAGGAAAAACCAAGTAGCAAAAGACGGCATACTACCTATTTTGTGAGATGAAAACAGTGCCTTAGACTGGAGAGAATCTCAGCTTTGACACTTCTAGCTGTGTGCCCATGGACAAGTCAACTAACCTCTTTAAAAAAAAAATCCTTACCTTCTCTCTTAGAATTGATACTAAGTTTCAAGACAGAAGAGCAGCAAGGACTAGGCAATGGGGACACAGGTAGGAAGTGTCTGAATTCAAATTTGAACTCAGGACCTCCCATATCTAGGCCTGCCTCTCTATCCACTGAGCCACCTAGCTGCCCTAACCTCTTTGTGCCTCGGTTTCTTGATCTATAAAATGGAAGTAATTCTATTTGGACTATCTACCTGCTAAGAAAGTACTTTGTGGGCCCCAAAGCTCCCACCTGATTGACCAAAAACAGAAAATATCTGCACATGTACTAGCCACGTTATTATATCATCATGGCATATAGTTGGACCAATGGTTCATTGAGTGAGTCCATCAGGATGATGCTAAATATGGACAATAAGCTGAATTAGGAATTGAATGAGAGGAGGAGAGTGGGCTGGGTCGCCCTCAGGAAACTATATGGTTCTTTCAGTGGTCCCAAACTATTCCCTACTCCAAAAATCTGGTCTTTTGAATATTGATATTCTCCCATTGATGCAGTAGGGTTGTGAATAACAAGGCTCCATAATTACAATTATAAAGTGACTCTATGAAGAATTATAATTGCAAGTAACCCAAAGAGTGGTAAGAAAATGCCAGGTCGGTGGTGTCAATGGACCACAGTGTCTTGTTGAAAATGACTTCCATGCAAGGAGTGGCATAAAAGACATCAAGAAGATGGGGGAGGGAGGAAGCTGGGTGGCTCAGTGGATTGAGAGTCAGGCCTAGAGATGGGAGGTCCTAGGTTCAAATCTGGCCTCAGATACTTTCTAGTTGTGTGACCCTGGGCAAGTCACTTAACCCCCATTGCCTAGCCCTTACCACTCTTCTGCCTTGGAGCCAATACACAGTATTGATTCCAAGACAGAAGGTAAGGGTTTAAAAGAAGAAGAAGACCTGTGGGGCTGGGGGAGGGGGAGTGGAGAGAGAAGCTGGTCATACAGTAAAAATAATGGAAAATAGAAAAGCAGGTGTCCATGAGACAGACAGATAAACCTTTTGTTTTTGCCTCACCTTCATTTTTTAATATATACTTTGACACAGACCTCTGATAACAGGCTTATTACCTGTAACCTTTCTAACTTGGTACGGACTGCTATGATGAGGTACCAAAAGAGAATTTTCTTTAGTAGAGACTTTATATCTACATTCCTTTGTAACACAGAATAAAAAGGTAAGATTTTTAAAAAGCATTTCAACAAAACCAACCAGTGCTTCCACCAAGTTTGGCCATGTAATCAAGGGTCTTTCCCCATAGTCCCTGACCTCTACAAAGAAGAGAAATAATTAGGTGAATTTTCACAACTCTTCTCAAGGATCAAGGTAGGTCTCTATAATTATATAGACTCAGTTTCTTTTATTTTTGCTTTCCATTTCCATTGTTGTAGTGATTATGTGTGCTACTTTCCTGGTTCTCCTTAATTCACTTTGCAATCAGTTCATATATGTCTTCCTATACTTCTTTGTATTCATTGCTTCTGAAGTGCAGCAATATTTCATTATATTTATGTACTTCCATTTGTTTAGCCATTTCCCCAATAATGGACATCTACTTTGATTCCAGTTCTTTGCTACCACAAAAAGTGCCATTACAAATATTATGCTGGAAATGAGATCTTTCTATTTTTGACCTCATTGGCTAGGCATATATTATGCCTAGCAATAGAATCTCTGGATCAAAGGTTATGGACATTTTCATCATTTTTTAAAAAGATTGTTACAGATTGCTCTCCAGAACATTGGATAAAGTCACAGCTCTACCAATGTTAGTGTGCCTGTCTCTTCATAGCCTCTGCAACATTAACTATTGTCATCTTGAACAATTTACAGAGAATAACATCTCCTGAATGTTGGGTTCATCCTTTATGGAGGATTTGTGGAAAGATAAGAATCATACATAATAAAAAGGCAAGGAAGACATGATCCACAGGGATGGAAAGGGTACCCATATAAATGAGATCAGAATCCATCAGAATCCACCACAATGACCAAGGGATTCTGGTGGATGAGGTATAGAAGAGATTACAGTTACAAATCTCCAAACTCCAGTTGAGTCCCACTCTCAAACTTGGGACCTAAACTACAAACAACCAATAAAGTAAACTGTTGTTCAGTCATCCAATAATGTCCAACTTTTCATGATCCCATGAGCTGTAGCTATCTGTGGGGTTTTCTTGGCAAGGATGCTTTGTCATTTCCTTCTCCCGTAAATCCAATGAATTCTTTTGTCAGAGAATCAGAGATTAAGTGACTTGCCCAGGGTTACCTAGCTAGGAAGTATCACATTTGAACTCAGGCCTTCCTGACTCCAGGCCCACTGCTCTATCCACTGAGTCATAGCTGCTTCATGAAGTGAACTAGTAGGACTTTATACAAGTCACTACATGATCAATACACAGGACAGTGAGAAGGATGAGCCATGGCCCCTAGATATTTTATTCCCTACCTGATGCATAGTCTGGTTCTGCTTAGGATCACAGATTTCAAAGTGCCTCAGTACTGTAGAAAATGTATTTGGAGTCAGAGGACCTCTAATAAGATCCTAGCTCTGCCATTTCTTCCATTTGACCTTGAGCAAGTCATTTACCCTCTCTGAGGCTTGGTTCCTTATTTGTAAAATGAAGGAATTGGAAAAGATTATCCTGGAGCCAGATGTAGTCCAGCTCCTTCATTTTACAGATGAGGGAGGAAGGTGGAGGAGGAAGAGGAAGTTTAATCAGCTTGCCCAAAGTTCCACAAGTAGGATACATCACAGATGGAACCTGAACCTGGGTCCTCTGACTGCAGAGCCAGGGTCCTTTCTACTATACTGCCATATTCTGAAAGGCAAGGCTCCCCAGGACCAGCATTGTCTATCTCCATTCTCCAGATCTGCCATAGAGCTGTGGACTAGTTATTCCTCCTTCTCTCACTGTCCCCTCCCCCAAACACTGCTCTCCATGTTCTTTTCTCTGTCCATCAGCCTCACTCATCAACCAGTTTAGGAGTGGGGGAAAGAGCTCTCCATGCTGCCCTCTCCTAGGTGCAAATGCAAGGATTTTCTCACCTCCCCTATGTAGACAGCGAAGGTCAACGGGGAGCTTCTGTCTTTCCCCCCCACCCCAGGGGGCCACTCTGACAACTGACTGCCATGTGCTGAGTCAGACAGGAGCAGATGAAAAAGCTGGTGTTGGGTATCAGGGCAGAGACCAAGGCATCTGATACCCCCTGGAGTGGAGGGTAGGAGAGGGGAAGGAGGAGAAGGGGCCCAAGCAGCAGCTTGGATAGCCCTGAATAATTCAGGGCTGTTTGGCTGTATTTGCAGCCCTGGTGAGTTTTTGTCCTGATCCTCCACTCTCCCTCTCTAGCCACAGGAAAAAGTGGGTTTCCTGGAATCTCCATCAGATCCTACATCATTCCTGGAAAAGAAGAGCCAGGTGTGTCTGAGAGCCAGACTCTTTCCCTTCCAAGGGGGAGAGAGGTTTCTGAGGTTTTGCCTCACATAAAGCAGCAATGGCTTAAGCACCACCCCCACCCCCAATGCTAATCAGAGGAGGTTGAAGGAAATGAGGCATCTCAGACGAAGATGGGACTCTTGCTACCATCATGAGGGCTCACTCTTCCTTTTCTGATAATACCCCCATCCCTGGAAAGAGAACTGGGTGACCTGGAATGTTGGAGCTGGGATAGATCACACCCTCCCTCTGTCTCTCTCTCCCTCTCCCTCCTCCCACCCCTCTCTCTTCTCTCAATCTGAAAACTCCTTCCCAAATCTATTCTTCAGTCAGCAAGTCAGAGGCTACCTGTTTCTACTATTCAACAATCAACAAGTATTGATTAAGTCCTACTGTGTGCCAGCCACTGTGCTAGGTGCTAAGACTACAAAATTCTCAAGGAACTTTCAGTCTCTCTTCCCATTCCACCTATTCCCTGGGACCATTAGACATACATTCCTCAGAGACCCCAGTAATCTTGCCCAAACCTCCTCTCCTGCCCACCACAAGCACACTGAGGCCCCCGAGACATAACACCAGCACAATGCTCAACAGAAAAGAGATCATACTTGAAACTGTTTCTGTCTACCATATGGACCTTGAATAGATTCATTCATGCAACCAGCCTTGACAGCAGACGCCTGGACAATCAGACTGACAGATAGACAGAAACGGGCAGGCAGGCAATGTGCTGTGGGTGTCTGTGTGTCTGAATGTCTGTGTCTGTGTGTGTCTGTGCATATGGGTCAAAGCAGACAAAAAGCTGGCCTCAAAGCCAAGAAGACCTGGGTTCAGGCTCCAGTCTGTGAACTTGGCTGGGTGAACCAGGGCAAGTCGCCCCTAGGCAACTCTAAAACTGAAGAGAAGGTGTAGACCAGCATTGGAAGAAGAACTTTCCTTACCTAAAAGTTCCCAAGCATATATGCATACACATACACACTCATTGCTTTTCACAATGGTTGGATAAAGTCATAGCTCCACCACCATTAGTGTGCCTCTTCGACAATGACTGTTTTCATCTTGGACAATTTACCCACTCTGAGGTGATGCTACAGAATCATTTTGATTCCCATAATATTAAGAACCACAGGGACAACTGGGTGGCTCATTAGATAGAGAGTCAGGCCTGGAGATGGGAGGTCCTGTGTTCAAATCTTCCCTCAAACACTTCCTAGCTGTATGACCCTAGGCAAGTCACCTAGCCCCAGTTGCCTACTAGCCTCTGCCATTCTTCTGCTTTGAAACTGATACTTATATTGATTCTAAGACAAAAGTGTTTTTTAAAATATATTTTTAAGAATAGAAAACAGGAAGTCCTGGGTTCCAAACTGGCCTCAGACACTTCCTAGCTGTGGGACCCTGGGCAAGTCACTTAGCCCCCAGTTGCCTAGCCCTTACTACTACTGCCTTGGAACCAATACCCCCGTATTGATTCCAAACAGAAGGTAAGGGTTTTAAGAACAAATAAATAAATAGAAGAACAATAGAAGAAGAGATCAAGTATGTTGGGTACATCCTATATTGTGTGAGTATGTGTATGTATGTATACATATATAAATATACATATATAGTATTATGGTATATACATGTGCGATTTCCTGGTTTTGTGTATGTATATATACATACATACATGAAACAAGTCTACACTAAACTAGAAACTTTTTAAATACAAACCTGTATACCTGTGATATCTTTTTTTTTTCTAAAACCTTTACCTTCTGTCTTAGAATTAACTATGTACTGGTTCCAAGACAGAAGAGGGGTATGAGCTAGGCAATGAGGGTCAAGTGACTTGTCTGAGATCACAAAGCTAGGAAGTGTGAGGCCAGATTTGAACCCAGGACCTCCTGTCTCTAGGCCTGGCTCTCAATCCCCTGAGCTACCCAGCTGCCCCCTGTAATATCACTTTATTTAGTGCTCTGCTAAATATCTTCAGATGCTCATTAAATGCTTGTGGATGATGGGATAACAGTGTGGTGTGGTAATCAGAAAAAAGTAAACAGAACCAGGAGAGCAATTTACACATTGGCCTCAGTAATGTAAAGGAAAACAATATTGAGAGACTTCAGAACTCAAATCAATTAAGAGACTTCGTAGGAAAGACAGTAAAGCCTATCTCCTGACTCTCCAAAGGTTGCAGATTAGGTAGTGGACTAGATGGGAGGAATGTAACAAGCATTTCTAGACATAGTCAGTGTGTACATTTCTATTACTCTACTGGCCACATTTGTTGCAACAGGGAGTTTTATTGGTTGTGAGGAAATACTTCAGAGGCCACGGTAATAATAAGAAAACAAAGAATAGAATAAGTTGTGCTATATGATTGTGATGGCATACTATTGTGCTGTAAGAAATGACAAAGGGGATGACTCCAGAAAAACCTGGGAAGACTTATATGAACAGATACAAAGTGAACAGAACCAAGAGAACATTGTAAATAGTAACAGCAAAATTGTACACAATGATCAACTATGAAAGACTCAACTATTCTGATCAATACAATGATCCATGGCAAGATTCATGGTGAAAAATGCTATCCCCTTCCAGAGAGAGAACTGATGAATTCAGGGTGCAGGTTGAAACACATTTTTTTTCCATTTTATTTACTTTGCCCTTTTTTTGCAACATGGCTAATATGGAAATATGTTTTGCATGACTTTACAAATAGTTTCATTTCCTTTTTTGCTATTGTTTCAATGGGTGGGCAAAGGACTAGAGGCAGGAAGAGAATTTGGAATTAAAACTAGTTTCTTTTTAAAAGAGTTAGAAATAATGAGCAGGTTAATTTTTTTTTAATATGGAAAGACATGAAATTATGAAAAATAAAACTTCTTGAACCAAGAGAACATTATAAATAGCAACAGAAATATTGTTTAAAGAATGACTTGTATATAACTGCTTCCAGAGAAAGAACTGATCAATATAAAAAAGAAAAACATAATTTTATGTATACATATATCTTCAAATGATGCCTTCTCTATTGGGGGGGAAAGGAGGGAGGGAAGGAGATATCTAAATTTTAAATGAAACAAACAAAATAATTTTAAAAAATTTAAGAGTATAATTAAAATATCTAAATATTAAAAGAAAAAATTTTAAAGCCTGAATGCTACTCAGATCTGACTTCCTAGTTATACCACTGTCTCTAACTTGCTGTACAATAATGGACAAAGGACTTCCCTTCCCTGGGCCTTAGTTTCCTCATTTCTAAGATTAAAGAACTGAACCGGATGATCTTTCTGTTCTTTCTAGGATGATACATGCAGAGGCAAAAGGCACACAACTGAAAAATAGAATGAGATGCTCTGTTCTTATCTATAGATAAAAACAATAATGTACATTTTGTGTTTCTATTTTCTTTGTATTCATAAAAGCCTGATACTAAAAGAGGCAGCATGGTATAGTGGCTAGAAAGCCGACTTTGGAACTAGGAAGAGGTGAGTTTGTTAGCTATAATGGTACACAAATTAATTGGGAGAAGGTAACATAAAATGTTGATATATAATAAATCTTACATTTAAAAATTATTAATAAGAATGATAATGGTTAGCATTTACAGAGTACTTTAAAGCTTGATTACAAATATTATTTCCTTTTGTCCTTACAACAGCTCTGAGAGGTTGGTGCTAATATTGTTGCTGTTAACTTTTCATTTTCTTTTCTTTTTTCTTTATCCTTTGCCTTCAGTCTTAGTATCTTTTTTTTTTTAAACACTTAGCTTCTGTGCTTTTTGCAGTAGCAAGGAATTGGAATCTAAAGGGATGTCCCTCAGTTGGGGAAAGGCTGAACAAATTGTGGTATCTCATGGTGATGGAATACTATTGTGCTATAAGGAATGATGAACAAGATGATTTCAGAAAAAGCTGGAAAGATCTACATGAATTGATGCAAAATGAAATAAGCAGAACCAGGAGAACATTATACACAGTAACTGAAATATTGTGGGATGATCAAATTAGATTGACTTTGTTACTAACAGCAATATGATGATCCAGGATAATTCCAAGGGACTTATGAAAAAGAATGCTATCCATCTCCAGAAAAAGAACTGTTGGAGTAGAAATGCAGATAGAAGCATATGATTTATCATTTGTTTACCTGGGTTTATGATTTGGGGTTTTGGCTTTATAAGATTATTTGCTTACAAAAATGAATAATATAGATATTTTTAAAAAATAAATACTATATAGCAAGAGTTGTACTAAGCATTGTAAAATACATAGGAGAGAACTGAGGAAATTCAGAGGAAGACAGATAAGGATAGCTTTGAAACTAATGTATCAAATTTATCTTATACTTTAAAAAGCTTTACATAATAGATATTTGTGTTTTCATGTATACCTTTATTTTCCTTTTATTCTTTGCATATGGAAATATTCATGTTGTTTGTTGCTCTTTGCAAAGTTCATAATAACAAAAAATTAAAATTATAAAAAACTAACCTGAAAAAAATTCTTAGCTTCCATCTTAGAATTAATACTGTGTATTAGTTCTAAAGCATTAAAGTGGTTAGGGCTAGGTAATGCAGGGCCTGGTCCTTTAATCACTGGGCCACCCCATTATCAATTCTAACACAGAAGAATGTCAAGAGCTAGGCAAATGGGGATAAATGGCTTGCCTTGAGTCATACAGCTAGGAGATATCTGAGACCAAATTTGAACCCAAGTCCTCCATATAGGATTGGCATTCAATGCACTGTGCTAACTAGACCAATGACACCATAAAGGTAATATCTTGACTTAGTCCTTAATTGGATTTAAGTGAGGCAGTATTGTACCAAATCATCAGCCTCACTTTCTTCCAGTCATCTAAGTCCAGTGGAAAGACAAAAGTCAGGATGACCAACAATGGCCCAGGATGCAGTGGATAACCCTGGCATTTTTGTATGTGTTTCAGTGCCTTCATGAATGTTGGAATGAATTGTTCTCATCCACCCATTCAACTGGGAGAAGTCTTCATATGCTTGAAGCAGACATTCCTTCCTAACTCTCCAATGGGTTTGAGGCCTGTTTGGTTACCCTCAACATGGTTTAGCACTCTGCTGAGATAGTTTTACCAGAATGGCCACTACACACAAACAAACACACACACACACACTACCTACAGCTTCTTGGAGACACAAATGAGATCTGGGTGAAAGGTGAACATCAGAGATAAAATAAACAGCCATGAAAAGGGCTTGGCAAGCTCCATACTCACTAATATTATATCCATTTGACAAATGAGGAAACTGAAGCAAATATGAGATCATATAACCAGTGACTTCATTTTAATATGCAATATGCCTTCCTTTTGTTGAAATCACTCATTTTACATGGACTAGCATTAAGTACACAAGAGTACATTTTACAATATTTTATGAAACTACTCTCCTTTTATCAAGGATCACCTGGATCATAGCAATAGGTTTTCAAAGGTGCCTAAATCAGACAAGTTCTCGGGCTATTGAAAATATCTATTTCTATCTTTTGGATAAACATCATATTCTTTATTGATGAATGACATGGTGTAAGGTTGGGTTATAGTATTATATCTACATCTGGTTATTCTATAATTCCAGAACAAGTCTGCTTCTCAGTATAATACTTTATTTATCAGAGTCCATTATTTCTTCAGTAAGGCCAAGATTTCCAAATAATTATTGAAGGGTATTTTGGTAGCCTGATAAAGATGACCAGATTTCACAGGCTCACTGGTTTTGGTATAACCTTGAATGAAAGGGGAAAAAAATTAGTCTTCTCAATAAAAAATTACTTATTTTTATCCTTCAGTGCTCCAGGTTTTTTATTGTCTTACCCCTGGCAAACATTTTTTCTTCATAGCAATGGTTAGCAGTTGGTTTTTAATGGTCTTCTCACTGTTCTTCCAACTTCAAAAAGCTTATTCCACCTTGTAAAGAAATTAATAACCACTCTTCCAAATGTCATGTCCCTCTAAAAGTCTTTGCTTATTTTCTATTTCTTTTTTTTAAACTCTTACTCTCTCTGTCTTAGAATCAATTCTGTGTATTGCTTCCAAGGCAGAAGAGCAGTAAGGGCTAGACAATGGGAGTTAAGTAAGGGAATCACCCAGGGTCACACAGCTAGGAAGTATCTGGAGTCAAATTTGAACCCAGGACCTCCTTTCTCTGGGCCTGGTTCTCAACCCACTGAGTTACCTTATGGCCCCATACTTATTTTCTGAGGATTAATTAGGCTGCTTCATAGCAAGGGTTTGTCAGCTATTGGCAATTTTTTAATTTGTTTGTTTTGACCACATTTCCTTTGCATTTTGTACTATTGGTTCTGTTTGGGCAGGGGTAGTGTGTGAGTTTGAATGACCCTTGAAATATCTGGCTTCCTAATGATCAATAAAATGTCCTTGAAAGTCATTAAAGTATGCCCTTGAAGAGCTACAATTTGAGCATGTTTCCTTGGACTAATATTCATTCTTATAAATCACAGGTTTGGGGACAGCTGGGTGGCTCAATAGATTGAAAGCCAGGCCTAGAGACAAGAGGTCCTGGGTTCAAATTTGACCTCAGACACTTGTTAGCTGTGTGACCCTGCGCAAGTCACCTAATCCCAATTACCTGGCCCTTACTGTTCTACTGCCTTGGAACCAAAATTTAGTATCAATTTTAAGACAGACGTAAGGGTTTTTTTAAAAGGCCACAGAATTAAAAACACCACAAAAGAGATCAATGAAACAGGTGTTTGGCATAACATTCAACATTTGACTCAAAGAGAACTAAAGGTGGAGAAACCTGCTCAAATCATTTCCATGTGGTCAAGGTCAGACATTCTAATTCAACCTAGTGTCAGTAGAAGTACATGCAGAGCCATTACTGTCACAGAATACCATAATAAAATGATGACTTGGGGACAGCTGGGTAGCTCAGTGGATTGAGAGCCAGGCCTAGAAACAGGAGGTCCTAGGTTCAAATCTGGCTTCAGTCATTTCCCAGCTGTGTTTCACTTGACCCCCATTGCCTAGCCCTTACCACTCTGCTGCCTTGGAACCAATCCATAGTATTGATTCTAAAATGGAAGGTAAGGGCTTAAAAAATAAATAAATAAATAAAATGATGACTTGTCCCAAGTAATTTGCATACCACTGTATTTTGGATCCTATTGGTCTGAAAGAACACCTAGATCAGGGGTTCTTAATGGGGGGGGGGGTGCCATGGACCCATTTGGTAAGTCTGGTGAGATCTCTGGACCCATTTTCAGGATAATTTGTTTTTGTGGGGGAGGAGAGGAATTCTAACCATTCATAATTGGAGGAAATGATAAATTTCAGTTAAAGGTTAGTGAAAATAAAGTTGGAATTTTTTATCACCCAAGTTCATGTATTCCCTGAAATCTCTCCATGGGCTCTTGCTAGGTTAACCCCTGGAGGAAGAAGCCCTGCCCTAAATGCAAGCCTGGGGTCTCACGTGTTTCTGGGGGTGTCTTCACCCTCAAAGTTAGGACAACAATCAGCCTGGTGACCTTTAAGGAATGATTCCCCTAGAGAATCCAGGCTACCAGCCCCCAACCCTGCTGCTTCAGGTCACACAGTGCTCCTACCAATAGGGCTTATTCTCAAGGTCAATCACGTACTTCCCAGCATCATCCTGAGAGGAATGTGTCCAAGTCCACATCCCGCTGGCCATCTGCTCAGGGGGAACAGAGAAGAGACTTTGTGCTGGAGCGGATGTGGCTGGATCCCTGCAGCCTGACCTTTTAGACACCACCCTACTGCCCCCTGCCCTCCCCCATACGCACATGCTCTCTTCTGCTTGGCCTTTTAAAGAGGGACTCCAGTGCCTCTTCCTACAGCCCTAGCAGAGTTCTGGATGGGACTGCTTCCTTTCAGCTGACCCCAAAGCCAGTCTTAGCACAGAATGAGCTGCTAGCCCCTCACATAGTTCTGACACAATTTCTTTGGGGTGATGTGGAATGCAGAACATTTGGACACTGCACTCAGTGGAGCTGGCTGAGGGATAAGCCTACAGAAATACACACGACTCTCCTCTGCTTCTAATCACCCGACTACCATCATTCCCTTCACTTTTCCTCTCTCTCTCTTTGCGCCTCTCTCTCTCCTCTGTTTCTCTCTCTCTCTCTCTCTCTCTCTCTCTCTCTCTCTCACACACACACACACACACACACACACACACACACACACACACACACACACACACAAGTTTGCAGCTAAAACAGGCCTTAGAAATTATTCAGCCTCACCCTCTTATTTATAAATTGGGAAAGAAAGGAGGGATAAGTAACTCACTTAAGGTCATATAGATAATAAGTAGCAAGAGCTTGCATCCAAACCTAAATCTTTTGACTCAAAATCCAGCAGTCTTCCCATTATATCAAGGAATCAGTCAATCAACAAGTATTAAGCGCCTACTGTTTGCCAGTCATCTTACTGTGTCAGGTGCTCAAGATACAAATAAAGATTAAAATTACTCTCAGTGAACTTACATTTAAATGGGGGAGCCACAAACATAAATATATATGTATACAGTGTGTATATAAGAGTATATGTATCTGTGTGCATATAGCTTAAATATAATATGACTATATATACATTTATATAATGCAGCTAAATACAATGGAGTTTGAGGAGAGCTCTAGCAATTGAGGAGATAAGATTTCCATGTTCTATTTTGTTATACTTTCACACACATATTTATTTCTCTTCCTGTCTTCTCTCTCTCTCTCCTCATAATTGTATCTGTCCCTTAAGGATGTCTCTCTCCTTCCTTCTCTGTGTATCTCTCTCCCTTGGTGCTGTGTATGTTTCTCTGCCTTTCTTCCTCTCTTGGGGTCCTATCCTAGCCCGGCCCCCCCACCTCCCCTTCTTCTCCATGTTTCCCAGTCCATCTCTCTCCCTTCTCCTCATATTCCCCCATTAGGATTAGTCCATGATGGTTTCCCTCCTACTGGAGGGGGAGACAATAATAGCTGGGGCCTGTGCCTGGAGGGAGTCTCACTTGGATATTATTTTAGACGCAGACAGACACGAGGCAGATGGTGACAAAATTCCTTCCCCGTTCCCCACAGATGATCAGTTGACGCCCTGAAGCCTCAGGGTTGTTCTCCCTCAGGAATATTTCCGTCCTGACTCTGTAGCTAAATGTGGCTGCTTGTGTTAGACGCAGTGTGCTCGCTCTGCCCCCTCCCCCCCAGCCCACAAGGTGGCACAATGGGCTTCCAGCTCAGCTCCCTTCACAACCCCCACAGCACCCTATCCTCAACCCCTCCCAAACCCATAGAGGGGCTGATCTTGCCCTTTCACCCAGTGGCAGCCATCTTGATGATGAGATACAATGCCCTCACCTGGCACCACAATTGAGGAGATAGTTCAGAAATCAAAACACAAGTAAAGGAAGGAGCAACAACCCACCCAAAATGTGTTCTCTGCCAATCCAAAGGCTCTGAGGTTCTGCCCAGGCCCCACCCTCTCTGGGAAGCTTTCCCTAACCCCATCTTATTGGTCGTTTCCCTCTATATTCTGAAAAACACATCCCAGCATTTATCATACACTGACTTGTATTGTTAATTACCTTTTCAAGGCTCTGTCCCATCTCCCCAACTACATTTTCATGAACTTTGGGTGTCCTCCACAGTATTCTTCATATAAATATTTAATAAATCCTTGTTGATGTTGAGAGGAGGGGGTGACAGTGATGATGACTGATTCGAACTGAGGGGGTGAAGATAAAGAATTGCATGCTGCTCATCAAGACCCTGAGCTCTCTGATGGCAGGGACTTTGCTTCCTGGTTTCTCCTGGCAAGTGTCTAGTATGGGACCAGGCATAGAGTAAGCCCTCAAATATTATATCAATAAACTGAAGCTGAGCCCAGAAGCCCCCAAAGGGAAGGGAGAACTTAAGTCATGGTTGAGAAGATCAGAGCCTGGGGAAAAGCCATTGTGCCCCTCTGGGCCTGACCAGCAGCCAAGTCAAAGGGAGCTTAAACCTTCCCCTCCAGAGTGGTCCCTTCCTTTATGCTGATGTAGCTAAAATTGGGGTCACTGCCTCCAAGTGGGAAAAGGGCTGGATTGGGAAGCAGATTTCTGTAAATACCCTAGCATTGGCACTTGCTAGCCAAATGACCTTGGAGAAGTAACCTTCACCTCTCTAGGCTTTGTTGTTTGTAAAATAGGGATAACCTCTGTCCTGCCTGCCCCATAAGCTGACATGAAGTTCCCAAATGACATAATGCCTGTAAAAGGACTTTGTAAACCATAAAGTGCTGTACAAATGGGCATCCTGCTGGTGGGCCAGCTTCCTTACTGAACAGTGGCTAATGGGGTCACATACCCTCCCCCAGATCTCTCAGGGCCAGGAACCCATCCTTCTTTCTCCCTCCCAAATCAGGGCCCACTGCTCACCTAATTTGAGCCCTTGTTGGAAAAGTCAATGTCCCTAATCCATTCTAATCATTAAAAATAAACAGAAACTTATAGACTTGAGATGTGGGAGGCTGTCGAGGAGGGGGTTGAAGGGGGAAAGGAAGGAGTATTGTTCCTACCAAACCGTGGAGGTAGTCCTCTGACAGTGTAGGGGCTAGAGAGGGGAGGGGGCAAGCATCAGGAAGGAGAGAGTGTTGGCACTTATACTAAGCAGTAGAAGTGGCCCGTCCCCCTCCCCTCCCTAGGGAGGCCTCCCTCACTCAAGCAGGGTGTGGCTCTCTCCTTCCCTCCCATCCCCACCCCAATCCATTCCAAGCCCACATCCCTGCTCAGAGCTTCCTCTCTTTCCTTTTGTCTGCTGGCCCTCCCAGGGTTTGGCTAAGGTTACACCAATTCTCTGCCTCTCTCTTTGTCTCTCCTTTTCCACCCCCTCCCAAAGAGCTTGGAGGTTTTGGGGAAGGCTAGGAAAGGAAGGTGGAATGAGTGACTGCCCGGGAGGGGTGACACTCCTCTTAGCTCTACCGGGGACAGTTTGTCCCTAGGGAGCTGATGCAGGGACATACATGCTGTGTCTCCTCTCTCTCTATTGTGCCCTTCTTGCTGGCTCAGCTCTGCCCCCAGCCCTGCCCCTGTGCACATCCCTGACACTGCTTCCCAACAGACAGCTCAGTCTGGCCCAGGATGGACTGGAGGCAGGGAGTAAGGGGAGAAGCTGGGAGGGTCACGTTAGGTTATGAATTGGCTTCTCTGGGAATTAGGAAGCATCACTGAGCAGATGAAAATATGTTTACTTTGGGTAGGAACCCAGGCTCTGGCTCAGGGACTAAGACCTTACCCAGCTACAGTACTGGCATCTTCCATCAGAGATCAGCTGCCTCAGCACAGAAACATGGGGAAATGCCATATACAGATATGCACATACTCTACATAAGAGACATCCAAATACATACAAGGACACAGAAGGGATATCAATACACATATTCCACCATGAAGACACACAGATCTTCCCAGGCACCTACCGTGCACACAAATCAACATCTCTGCATAGGAGTGCTCATAGAGGAACATACTCCACAAAGACCAGTCACACCAGAACACATACCACAACCTGGAGACACCCAAACACACTACACAGACCCACAAATACATCCAACATGTCATATACACACAACACACTATATTGAGAAGCACAAAACCATGTGCCACATTTAAACCTAAAACAATAGACAACAGGGAAGCAAGTGCATACTCTGTATGAAGCCCAGATAGAAACATCTGCCACACAGAGACACTCACCAATGACACACAGAGCTGCCAAGACTTTATTCTCCCCAGGAATGATTCAGACTTGACTAGGGCCACCTGCTGATCAGCCCACCAGGTCCCAGTGGGAAAGCATAAGAAAAGGGGGAAAAAGTATCTTTCAAGGGTATCAGACCCTGGGGGAAAAGGAGGAAAGGACAGAGGCATCAGGCAGAATTTAAGGATATCCTGATTCTGGGTGGCATTCTTGGTCTCCTTGGTGGACAAAAAGGGCATGTGGCTATCTATTACAGTCAGGCATCAGGCCTGTTTCCAAAAGTGGCCACACTTTTAATTCAGTTGCTAAATGTCACCCAGCTGCAAGGCCATCTAGTCCAATCCTCTCATTTTACAGATAAGAAACCAATTTCCAAAATTTTAGTTTAGTGATTTGTCCAGGAAAAAATAGAAAGTTAGCAGAGGAAGAATTTGAACCCAAGTCTCAACTCCTATTTCTACTCTACCACACCTTAGAATTATCTTTGATTCCTCCCTCTCCCTAACCCAATCCAGATTTCTTTCTATGCCTGTCTCATATCCAGGAGGCTGGGCTCAGGACCGTGAACAGAGGCCGGGCTGAGGCACAGAGCTGAGTCTGAGAAAAGGGGTTCTAATAAGAAGGGTCAGCAGCTCCTTGGGGAGGCTCCACACCTTTTTGAACACCAAGGCTCTGGCCAGCCAGGCTGAGATGAAAGCTCTAGCTACCCCTCCTCATTTATATGTCCTTCATCTCCACCGGGTCTTTGAGACCAGAACCTGTTTTGTTTTTCCCTTTATTTCTCTAGCACCTAAGACTGTTTTTGGCATATGGTGGACTTGTTAGGAAAATAAGGTCCAAATTCTTTTCATAGCTTTCAAGATCTTCCACAATCTGGTTGAAGGCTACCTTTCCTTGCCTTTGTGTGGGAAAAGGGCAAAGTCATTTTTATATTAACTTCATTAAACAAACATTTGACAGCTAACTATATGAGCAAGGCACTATGCTAGGCATGGGAATTACAATGATAAAATAGCCCCTGTCTTCAGAAAGTTTACAATCGAGTGGAGGGGGATTAAAAAGTCTGCACAATTAATTAAAAGGCAGAATGCAGTTAAAGCACAAGAAAGGCACAAGTCAGGAATGGAACAGTCTAGAGAAAGGGCAGATCCCATCTTTCTGGGACAGTGGGATCAGGGAAGACTTCAAGAAGGAGATTAAAGCATTTAAGAGAAAGGAGGCTTGAAGGACAGTAGGACTTCAAAGGGTGAATGTTCAGAAGACATTCCAAGTACTTAGAAAGACAGGAACCAAGGTTCTTTGAAAACAGGAATCTCTCCTATTCCTCTCACATTCCTAACACTCCAACTAAACTCCTGCTGCCCTTTCAACCTTCCTTAAAGAAAAGATTTGATAGGCAGGGGAGCTAGATAAAATGGGAGACAGGACTCGGAGATCACAGTCACAAATTCAGAGGGACTTTAGAAGCCTTTGAGTCCAACTCCATTTTACAAATGAAGAAACTGAGATTGAAAGTGATTTGCCCAGGATCATATGGCCATTAAATGTCAAAGGCTGAATTCAAATTCAGGTCTTCCAGAATGTGAAATAACTATTTTTCACTCTAGTAAAAAGCCATTTGCCAAGATCTCCACTGAGGACAAAAGGAAATAGTATCGATTTTGCTAGAGAGAAGTTGACTGAAACCATAAATAAGAAAACAACCTCCAGATGGGGGGGGGGGGTAGAGAGAGGACACCAATTCTAGGGAGCAAAGGGAGTTGAGAAAGTATCCCCTTGGAGAACTTGAAAAATAGAAGTTTCTCCCTTTCTCTATTTCTCTTCCTTCTCCCCCCCCCTCCCCGCCCCCCTTCAGAGAGCAGGGAAGCCACAGGGTCCGGAGGCAGAGGTTCAAATGGGACCTCTCTCATGACTTCCACCTTTAGATCTGGAACTGCTCAGGAGGCTATGAGAGTCTGTTGTGATCACGGGAAGGAGGGGGGCATGTGTCGAAGGTGAGAAAACCCATGTCTTTGGGAAGATGACCCCTCACTAGTCTCTCTCCATCCTAGGCTAAGCCAAGCTGCAGGAGGCTGGGCTCAGGACCGTGAACAGAGGCCGGGCTGAGGCACAGAGCTGAGTCTGAGAAAAGGGGTTCTAATAGGAAGGGTCAGCAGCTCCTTGGGGAGGCTCCACACCTTTTTGAACACCAAGGCTCTGGCCAGCCAGCCTGAGATGAAAGCTCTAGCTAGCCCCCCTCATCTCAAACCACCCGCCCCCCCCTACTCCGCACAACCCACTTCTTTCTGCCTCCCATGAAAAGGAGCCGGTTTTAAAATTAATGTACCCACGGAGGCGGTGGCGGCGGCGGCGGCGGCGGCGGTGGCGGCGTCTTTGCGCACAATACAGAGGGGATATTATGTGCCCAGAGAGAGAGCGTGTTTTGTTTGGGAGAAGCAGACAGCAGGGTTGTGTTCTGGTGGTCATCTACAAACAGGGAGAGGGAGGGGAGGGGGCGCGGGAAAGGCCGGGCAGGAGGGCACACTGCGCTCGCTGCCTCGCACGCACTTCTCCCAGGCCAGGTTCACAATTAAGCCCAGTATCAAACTGAGAAAGCATCGATTGAGGCCAGGAGGGCCAGAGAGCGCTGGCTCTGTCCCCGCGCGGCCGGCGCCGCCACCGAGCCCGGAGCCGGGGAGGACGCGTCCGCTTCGCTTGGCCGTGCCCACGGCGAGAGGACGCCTGCTGTGTCCTCCGGTACATGATTAATCGGGCTCAGGGCAGGAAGCTGCAGGCGAGGATTCTGCGACAGGCAGCGCAGGGGAGGCGAAGGGGAGGGAGGGAGGGAGGGAAGGAGGGAGGCGGGGGGGGGGGGGGGGGGGGGAGAGAAAAAAAAAAGTTTTAACGCTTTGAACGCTGGATCCAGCACAGGAAAGGCCTAGCCTTCTGGAAAGAGGAGGAGGCGGCGTGAAGGGGTCGGGGGAGAATGGGCCTAGAAGAGGAGGGGGCATAGGACTATTTTTCTCCCTGCTCTGCTCTCGGCCTGGCCCTGGGTGGTTGCTGCCTGTGCCCAAAACGGAGATCAAAACCGAGGTGCCGCTTCTGAGCACTCAGACAAAGGGCTGTATTGTTCTTTCTGAGCTAGGGTGTTTGCTCGCTCCCCGCTCGCCCCCCACTCCTCCCCCTACCCCACCCCCGCCAACCCCTCTGCGGCCCAAGCTTCAGGAATCTGGCTGGATCCGGTGGCCCCAAGTTATAAGGGACCCAGGCATCCGGCTCTCCCAGTCGGGTGGGAGCCGGGTGTGCCTCCCTTCCCCCACTCCTCGGGCTCACTGCACCTGCGGGGCTGGGGGGGGGGGAGGATACGGTAGGGGGGAGGCCACTCTCTCCGACATCCGGGTCCTCCCGCCTCCCCCGCCTCATCTCGCCTGCGACCTTGCAGCTGGGGCGTGCCAAGGAGAGATTAGAGACAATTAATATATTAGGCCTCTAATTGCTGGGTTTGGGGGCCGAGGGGAGGGGGTGCTGCAGTGTGGCAGCGAAGCTGCGGAGGGCGGTGTTACCCTGAGGGAGGAGCCCAGCTCTCTAGTACCAGGGCTAGCTAAAAGGCCTCGCCTGCCAGGGCCTCCCCCAACCTCCTCTTTCACCTTCCTCTTGGAGGGTGCATCTTAAAAGGCTTCCAGTGTAGGACTCAACATACACATGAAAAGTCTGTGCCCTTGAGACAGACAGACAGACCCTTGCCCTCTGCACTAAGCCTCCAGTCCCAGCCCGACCATCCACACTTGAGAGTATGCAGATGGCCCTAAATCCTCACCCAGGAACATATCTTTCATCACCAGACACTCCTGCAGATATACACAAATCCTAATAATTTCTTTAGAAATGGTGTTATTGCCACTAACTAGCAGGGTGATCTTGGGCAAGTCAGTTCCCCATCTCTGCACCTTCAAAGAGAGAACAGGTCTAGATTTATTGAAAGATTCTCTCCAGCTCCAACAGCCTGTTTCTAAGATTGTCCTCAACCCTACCTTATCTCTTATACGCTTCCCCCAGCCTCCCCACCTCAGGGCATGGGGTTCCAGTATTTTAGGTCCCCACACAGCCACATCCCTCCCAGGATTGTACCCTGGCTGCCACAGTGGTGAGACCCTTCCCTCCAGCCCAGCTTTCTGGCCTCAAGGCAGCTGCTGTTTCCTGCAGTTTCATTCCTTCCCTCCACCCCCCACTTAGACAGCAGTCCCCCCCCCCCCCCCAGACACTCACACCCACAGCCCGAGGTCTGTGGCTGAGCCGTGTCATCTTTAATTAAAGGCAGCCAGAGCCGAGCAGAGAGCCTGGGATCTAGCCCCGGCCTTAGGAACTCCAGCACAGCAGTACAGCATTGGGCTGGCAACAGGGATGACCTGGGGCCAGGAGAGGTGGGGAGAGGGGGAGCTAGGGAAGTGGGGGCTAGCACGGAGGCCCTGGCTTTTTCCACCAGCCTGTGAGCTGATCCACCAGGCTAGGCGAGGAGTGTGCTGGCGTCAGCTCCGAGGTGTCCCTAGCTAATCCGCATGGCTGCTCCGGGCGGGGGAAGGGAGGAAGAAGAGGAGGAGGAGGAGGAGGAGGAGAGCAAGGAGGAGGGCTGGGGTGGTGGTGGTTGTTTTTTTTACACTAACTGAAGCAAGGAGGAGAGGAAGTGGAGAGAGAGCAGGGCCCCTGGGGACAATTGCAGAACCAACTGCAGGCCTGGGGAAGGAGCAGGTTTGGCTTTGGCTGGGGAGAAGGCAGTCCTGGGGGGGGAAATGTCTGCGTGTGTTCAGTGAGAAGACAAACAAAGAGACATTCACCAGGCTTGCCCCTCCCAGCCTACCCCAGAGCTGGCTCCCTCCCTCCCTCCCCTGGGGAGTTTCTGCCTTTGCACACCTCTCACCCCCAGAGCTCAGAGCCATTCCCAGACCCCTTCCCACCCCCAGTCCTACACACGGGCCTTCCACAGACCAGAAGACACAGAGGGACCTGTGGTCTTCCAGTTTGCTAGACTGTTTGGGTCCTGCCTCCCAGCTCCCTTTAGTGTCAAGTCCAAACCCCAAAGCTTCCCTTGAAGATGAAAGATGGAAGAAGAGGCAATGTTCCAAAAGGCCAGGTGAATGCAGTCAAACGAAGCTTTCTCTCTAACCAGGAGGTCATTCCCTAGCCCCTGTCCCACCCACCCACAGCCTTTTAGCCCACCATGCACCCAGAAATTCAAGTCTCACCTTGGCATTCAATAGACAATCATCACCACTCTACTCTAATAGAAGGAATAAAGGTCCCATCGTTTATGTCTTGGCCTTGATCACCCACCACCAGCACTGGTCATTCACCCTTCTGTTCACGCCTCAGCTGAGAGAGGACTCAGAGACCATCTAATCCAAACCCCTCATTTTACAGATAAGCAGGTCATACAGTCTGAAAGAGGTTGACTTGCCCAAGGTCACACAGGTAGTAATGGCAAAAGCTGGGATTTGAATCCAGCTCCTCTAATTCCAATTCATCCCACTTTCCACAGTACTACAGTGCACAGAATTGCAGGAATCAACTCAGTCTGAGGCCAGATGGTCAGCATCCATGGACAGAGTCCCCTCCATGGTCAGTATGATCTCCATGGTCTACAGTCTATAGTGGATACTAGTTAAGTTCAATGCCCTTTTTCTGGGGGTGCATAAAAGGCCCATAAAGAGGGTTCATATCCTCATAGTGTCCTTGGAAAAAGGATTGTGGAGAAAAAAGGGAGGGGTAAATAAAACTGCATTAAAACCCCCATGTCATTGTTATTAGATCATAGATACAGAACAGGAGGGGGTCTTACAGAGTATTCAGTTCTGAATTATCATTTTACAGATGAAGAAACAGATGCAGGAAGGTTAAATTACCTGCCCAAGTAGTAAGTGGAAGGCCACTTTCTAGGCCACCCAAGTAGCAAATGAAAGACTTAGGATTTGAACCCTGACCCTTTTTTATTCCAAATTTCCATGTTCAGGACTAACCCAAATCTTCTCAGAACTCCCTCTTATATCCTTCCTGGAGGATGTGGAATTGGCCCACTGGTTCATGATAGCCCACTGGGCTACCAAACTTGGGTTCAGATTCTGCCTCAAATTTTACTAGCTATAGAGTCTTAGGCATGCCATTTAAACTCTGGGGCTATTACTTCATCTGTGAAATTGGATGATAATACCTTTACTCCCAACCTCACAAGATGGTTGTGAGGAAAACACTTGGCTAACTTTAAAAGTGCTATTTAAATATGTTTTATACAATGACTGATAATGTAAATGAAAAAAAAACAAGAACACACACACACAAACACAAAACCTGACCATTGTGTTGTGATGACCAGGAAGGAGTTAAGAAAATGAATCTTCCCCATTTCTTTACAGAAGTGGGGGTCCTGTGAGTGTAGAACATTGTATATGTCCTCTGACTTGGTGGAGGTATAAATTGTTTTTAAGTATCCATTCTAAAACAGAAGAACAGCAAGAACTAGTCAATCAGATTAAGTGACTTGACCAGGGTCACACAGTTAGGAAGTGTCTGAGGCCAGATTATATATCAGTTAGGCTGACCAGATCTTTGTTTATTCTTTATTACAAGAGACAACTTTTGAGATAATGGGAGTGAAGGTAAATTTGGCCCATAATGTATTGGGAACATCATGCTAAAAGACATTCTTTGAATGAAATAAAATCTATGAGGAAAGAAAGAATGATGTCTTATCTGCTTCTTTCTCTTCCCTCCTATATCTGAATCAAAGTACCCTTGTTAGTACTCAATAAAGACTTATAGAGTGATTAAAGATTAAATTGTTGAGCAATTAAACATTTTTTAAAATAAAATTTTATTTGCTGAAATGAACATTTTCTCCACCCCCTGCCTCAATCTACTCTTTTACTGAAAAAGAAAGAAACCTTTGTAGCAAATGTGTATAGTCAAGCAAACCAAATACCCATGTTAGGCATGCTCAAAAAATGTCTCAATAGTCTGAGTCCATCCCCTTTCAGTCAGGAGATGGCCAACATGTTTCATCATGAGTCCTGTGGAACTGTGGTTGATCCTTTCATTGATCAGTTCTTTAATATTTCAAAGTTGTTTGTCTTTATCATTTTGTTATTATAGAAATATTTCTCTTGGTTCTACTCACTTCACTCTGTATCAGTCATACAAACTCCCAGAGTTTCTCTAAAACTCATCTGCATCATTTTTTACATGACCAGTATCCCATCACATCCCTATACCATAACTTGTTCAGCCATTCCCCAATTGATGAGACCCCTTTGGTTTCCATTTCTGTACCACTACATAAAAAGCTGTTATAACTATTTGAGGGGAGTGGTTAAAATTCTTACCTTCCATCTTAGAAGTAATACTATGTATTGGTTCCAAGGTAGAAGCACAGTAGGGCTAGTTAAGTGATTTGGGGGGTCATACAACTAAGAAGTGTCTGAGGCCACCCAAATCACTTAACTAGCCCTACTGTGCTTCTACCTTGGAACCCAGAACCTCCCATCTCTAGCTCTGGCTCTCAATCCACTAAACCACCTACCTGCCCCCTATAAATACTTTTGTACATAGGAGGCTTTCTCCAAAAGCAACTATTTCCCCAAAATCTAAACTAGAGAGTCTGAGGCTAGGCATCCCTGGTCACCAACCTCTTGCTCCTCACCTATATCTATGCTGGTCCCTCCCACAACTGGCATGACAAATCTCTCCCAGTCTTTCTCTTCTGGCCTCTCACCTCTAGCTTTAATTCACCATTGAGGAGTCTGACTCATTCTCTCTCCACTGTGACCAGATGAGGAGGATTGTAAAAAGAGGCCTGGAGTTGGAGGCAAAAGAAACCTGGGCTCAAAATCAACTTCTGATTCTTATAATATGTGTGTGTATGTGTGTGTGTGTGTGTGTGTGTGTGTGTGTGTACACAAGAGCACCTGATTTCCTCATCTGTAATATTGGGATGATAATATGGCAGTATTAATTTCCTTATAACAGTGCATTGTGAGGATCAAATGAGCAAATGTGAATGCAGCACCTTGTAAACCTTGAAGTGTTTTAAAATAAATGCCAGCTGCTATTGGGCCTGGATTTCAAAGATGCCCACTTCACTCTGTTGGGAGTTTGGGAAGACTGGTAGAGGTGATAGTAAGGTTTCTGATTTAGAATTCTGATTCTAGGACACATTTCCTCTTCACAGAATCCTCATTCTCCCTCCACTGGTCTTCTGTTCCCAGAGTCTCTGAGACACAAAGTGTCCTGAAATCCTCAATTGGCTGTGCTGGAAAAATATGTTTAGAAGGAATTTTTAAGGTCTTTTAAGGTACCTAGGGCTCAGTGGATTGAGAGCCAGAGACAGGAGGTCCTGGGTTCTAATCTGACCTCGTATTCTTCCTAGCTATGAAACCCTGGGCAAGTCACTTCAAAAAACCTCCATTGTTTTTCTACCTAGGAAAGAAAGAAAGAAAGAAAGAAAGAAAGAAAGAAAGAAAGAAAGAAAGAAAGAAAGAAAGAAAGAAAGAAAGAAAGAAAGAAAGAAAGAAAGAAAGAAAGAAAGAAAGAAAGAAAGAAAGAAAGAAAGAAAGAAAGAAAGAAAGAAAGAAAGAAAGAAGGAAGGAAGAGGAAGGAAGGAAGGAAGAGGAAGGAGGAAAGGAAGGAAGGAAGGAAGGAAGGAAGGAAGGAAGGAAGGAAGGAAGGAAGGAAGGAAGGAAGGAAGGAAGGAAGGAAGGAAGGAATCTAGAGACATCAGGAGGAGAGAAGGAAAAAGCTGAAAAACCACCCCTAGAAGTATTCACATGTCACTAGGTTCCTCCTGTTGTTCAGTTGTTTCAGATATATCTGACTCTTCATGACCCCATTTGGAGTTTTCTGGGCAAAGATCCTAATGTGGTTTGCCATTTCTTTCTACAGTTCATTTTACAGATGAGGAAACTGAGGCTAACAGAGTTAAATGACCTCCCTAGAATTACACAGATAGCACCTGAGTTTAGATTTTAATTCAAGTCTTCCTAACTCTGGGCCCAGCACTCTATCCACTTTACCATCTAGCTACCTCCTGAACTATTTCAATAACTGGTTGGTGGCTCTGCCCTAAGTCTCTTCTCCATTACAGTCCATCCTCCATTTGACTATCAAATTCATCTTCCTATAGTATAGATCTGATCATGTCAGCCCCCCACTCAAACTCCACAGGTTCCCTATTACCTTCAGGATCAAACATAAAACCCCATTTAGATTTTCAAGATCTCTACATCCTGGCCTTTTTCAGCTTTCTCATGCCTCACTCCCTTTCATGCACTCTACAATCCAAAGACACTGGCCTCCTCACTGTTCTTTCAAAAAGATACACAAGCTCTGGACTCTGGACTTTTTCTCTGGCTGTCCCCCATGCACAGAATGCTCTCCCTTCTCATCTCACTCTCCTGACTTCCCTGGCCTTTTTCAAGGATCATGGAAAATTCTACCTTCTGCAAGAAACCTTTGCCAATCATACCCTTAATGGTAATACCTTCCCCCAAGATTATCTTCAATTTATCCTGTTTCTCTCTCTCTCTCTTTTTTTTTTTTGGTCCATGGTTATTTGTACGTTGGCTCCGCCATTAGCTTATGAGATCTTTGAGAAGAGAGTCCAGCTTTTTGGCCTTTGTATCTCAGCACTTACTTAGCACAGTACCTGGCACTTAAGAGTCATTTAATAAATTATTTTTTTTTAAATAACCCTTACTTTCTGGCTTAGTAGCAACCCTAAGAAGGGCAAGGGCTAGATAAACAGACTTAAGTGGTCACACAGGTAGGAAGTATCTGAAGACATATTTGAGCCCAGGTCCTCCTAGACCTGGTTCTCTAGCTACTGGACCACCTCACTGCCCCCCCCTTTAACAAATTCTTGACTTGGCTCAACCTAATAAGGTTTATCTATTGGCTGTGGCCAAGGTGGGAATCTTTTACCAAAGATGGAGGCTTCCTGGATTGACTCCATCCTGAATAGAGAGGTCAGTTCCGTCCTTATTCCCAAAATGCTCATAGCAGAAAAAGGTAATAAAGTCGAGGGTCAGTCTTCCTGATCTCTGGAGCCTTGGTCCCTTTTAGTTGATCTCTCTTCTCAAGTCTCCAGAGTCCAGAGGGACTTTGAAAGCCTCCTCTTACCTGCACTTACTGTCATCATCTTTATTAGGGCATTTATGTCCTTGTCTTATATTCTCTGCTAAACTCTATGTACCTTAGGGGTAGAGTTAGAATCTTAATCATCTTTGTAACCCTCAGAGCCAAACACTTAATAAATGTTTGTGAAATTGAATTCCTCTCTTAAAATGGGCCGAAGAGAGAAAGGTTTTCATGACTCTGAATGGTATGAGTAATCATTGAATCAAAGAATGTCAGAGCTAAAGGAGACGTTCCTTGGAAATGTTTGAGTCCAACCCTTCCTTTTACAGCTGAGGAGACTGAGGCCCAGAAAGGAAATGGAAATTGTCTAATAGGGTCACACAGTGAATTCATGACAAAACCAGGAAACTTGGGTCTCCTGACTCTCAGCTCAATGAAGGACAGATAGTTATCACATATAGGAGAAGTAGAGGGTTATCCCAGACAACCTCTGCCTCCACATAGAGCTGTCTGCAGATGGAAGCCATCTTCAAAGACACTCAGAACCTAAGGCCTCTTTTTTGCTAATCCCATTAAATCCTTAACTAGTCTACTACTGTAGTGTCAACCTGATCTCTCTCCCTCTCTCTCTCTCCTCTCTCTCCCTCCCTCCTTCTCTCTCTGTATCTCTCTCTCTTCCTCTCTCTCTGTCTCTGTCTCTCTCCTCTCTCTCTCCTTTTCTCTATGTCTCTGTATTTGTTTCTCAAACATATACCCCAATGACCCTTCCTGTCTACCAAAATCTCCAGGAATGGTGATCCTCTCATTACCCCCAAGGAAGAATGTGTTTTAAGTCCCTCCCTTGCCTTGATTCCTTGGTGCCAGTGAACATCCTCTCCATTTCCCCAGCTTCTGTCCTTCCAATGCTATCTTTTCCCAGAATCACTCAGCAATGAATCAGCTTAATAATAGGAACACCAGGAAATTCAAGACAGGGAACCAGAAAGACACATGCTCAATCAGGGATAAGGGTCTGAGTGGAGAAGAATAGGGAGAACAGAAGGTAGCCCTGGGTGTGGAAAATAACCATGAATTATTTGCATATCGTTTAAGTTAAATCCTACCCACCCTCCACCAAAGTCCAGTCAGGGTAGTCAGGCACCAGGCAATAAAAACTGACAATTTGGCTCAGAGGAGAGAGCCCTCACTCATTAAATAGGAGACAGACCTGGGTCCTTGGGCTCATTTTCCATTGGCATTGAGTATTCCTCTGAGCTTCACTTTCCTCATCTGTAGAATGGTAGAATCCTTGAACTGTATTTTACAGACAAGTTGGACATGGAGAAAAATTCACATCAGCCAAGGGGCAAAAAGATGGCATAGGCTAGGCATTGGGGGAAACCTAGATGAATAAGAAAAGGGCCTTATCCTGAAGGAACCCACAGTTAATAGGGGAAATGGGATCTATACAAACATAAACATAATACATGTTCTAATTTGATAAATGTATCCCAGCTCTGGGACAGCTAGGTGGCTCAGAGGATAAAGCACCAGACCTGGAATCAGAAAGATTTTTCCTGAGTTCAAATCCAGACACTTAGCTGTGCAACCTTGGAGAAGTCATTTAACCCTGTTTGCCTCAGTTTCCTCATCTGTAAAATGATCTAGAGAAGGAAATGGCAAACCACTCAAGTATCTTTGCCAAGAAAACCCCAAATGGGGTCATGAAGAGTCAAACACAATTGAAACCATTCAACAACTACAAAAATCCTAGCTTTGCTGTTTACTGGGGGGGGGGGGGGGGGGGGAGGAGGGAAATCACTTAGGGAAATCACCAGTCCTCTCTGGATATCAGTTTGCTCACCTGTAAATGAACAGTGGAGCAAAACTTCAAGCTTTAAGTCCAGATTCTCATCATTCGTTAAGCATACACTATGAGACCAGATGAGAGAATTCTTTTAACTGGTTTGAGATCAGGAAAGACTATAAGGAATGGAGTAGCCTTAACCAGGAGAGGATGTAAACATACAAAGATTTTAGCACACAGGTGGTGAGCTATCAAGATAGGATTGGAACCCAGCTCCTCCTAAGCCAAGCTCTTTCCACTTCTTCAAGCTGCCTTCTTTGGGAATAGGGGTGTCAGCCAGGGAAGAGAGATATTTCAGGCAAAGAGGCCTGGCAAAGTCAAAAAAGTAAGAGGGCATTAGGGCAAGATCTGGGAGAGGTGGTAAAGAGCCTGAATCTCATCATTTCTGCCCCCTGAACATTATCTTTAGACTACCATTTTCCATGAGGAAGCAACAGGAATGGTCAATAGAAAGAAATGAATTTTGAGTCAAGCAGAGGTCCTGAATTAAAGTCTCAGTTCTGCTATTTATTGTTTTTTTCTGAAACTCTCTAACATATGTTCCTTTCCCAAGAAACTCATCGTTATACTGCAAGATTGGATCTCCCTGGTACTAACATCTCATTAATATTCTTCACCCTTTGGATTGGATCCTATGATTAGAGCACATGATCATGGGTTCTAGGGCCTCTATTTAAAGAGGAAGCCAAGCCATTTTTCTACCTCATTGACCACTAGCTACACTTATTTTGGACTTTGCTGAAACTCTCCAACATGCCCCTCTGTTCTGGGTACCTTCCTTCTCTCCCCTCCCTTTGCAGCTTCCTTTTTGTGGTTTGTCTTTCTTCATTAGATTGCAAGCTCCTTGTGGGCAGGGACTAGATGTTTTTATTAGTAACTGTATCCCTGGTCTTCTCCCATTAGATTGTAAACTCCTTAATCTATATCTGTATCCTCAGTGCTTAGCACAGAGCCTGACACATAGTAGGCACGTGACGTTGATTGATTGATAGACTGTGTGATATTGGGAAAGTCACTTCATATCTCTGAGGCTGTTTTCTCATCATTAAAGTGAGAGGGTTGGCCTAGATAACCTTTAAGACCTTTTGCAGCCCTGAAACTATCTATGATCCTAATCATCTAGCCCCACCTGACTGGCCCCTCTCCTGAGGACTTTCCATCTTATTTATGCTAATCCAAGTCAGGTACTGTCAACTGTATCCCCACCTCCACCCCAATCACCAGCCTTTGCCTCTGCCAGTCTCCCCCTGCCACTGCCACCACCCACGCACACACCCTTTATCAGAGACAGAAATTAATTTCCCCTTGGCATAAACTGGTTTTGATGAGCCCATGTCTCTGGCTATTTATCATGGATGTCGCTGGAAGGGAGGGAGAAGCATGACTTATGGGTGTACTCACCCTGGTCTCTGCACTGCCTCTAATGGCTCCATCCCTGTCCCCCTAAATCAGTCCACAGGCAGGTAATAGGTCTCATGGGATTTACATTGGGGAGGGGTGACTGGGAGGTGCACCAAGGTTCCCCTCCCAGAGCCTTGGGTGGGAGCTAGCCGCCCCAGCTGAATATAGAAACAGGAGGTGACTTCATCTGGCCAGAGGAGAGGCCTGTTGTCTCTTAACCCTGGCATCCTTGGGCATCAGATTCTACCTGCACCTGTCCCATATCCCCCTTGATGCCTGGGAGGGTGGAGGGGTTGATTGCTAAAAGGTGGGGACTCAGTCCAAATCAGAACCTTTGAAATCCCTCTCTCCTGCTCTAATCTTTGTAAAATCCACCCAGCCCTGATCCGTCCCCCCCCCCTCAGACAGACATCTGGCTTCCCTTCCTCTCTCCCTCCCCTGTTCCTTACCCACCCTCCCCCTTTCTCAGCCTCCTCACGGGTGTGAGGCTCTGTGACTCCCTGCAGTGGCCTCCTCCCAGGGAAGAGCTCCCTGCTGTGGGCAGCAGATGAAGTGGTTGTCAACCAATCAGCATTTTCCAGGTGGCAATGTCTCCATGAAACTCTTACTTCCTGGGGACAGACTCCTAGGGGGCCAAAGTGGTCTTTGGCCTATTCTTCCCTCTCCCTTTAGCAGTGCTTCTGGCCACCCCATCCCCCTAGCCCAAAGCCTGCCCTGGCAGATTCTGTTCCTGCAAGGCCCTGCTCTTAGGGTGCCAGCACAAAGCCTTGCTTCAACATTAGCTGATGAGACTGAGAATGTTCTTCCTGCCAAGGAGGGCAATCTCTATTATTTGTATTTTGACAAAAACCAGACTGAGTCCCAAAGAAATGAAGCTCTAACAGTAGAATTTCAAGCACTCTGACAGACATTTGGGGACTAGACATCAAGATCCTTCCTAGGAACATCCATAGAGCTTTCTCCCCCTGTAGCTGTCAGATTCCCTTCTCTAAGATGGAAGAAGGACTTGAACTAAATAAGACTTTCGCATCTAATGGCTGTGTAACCTGGGACAAATCATTTGGCCCCTCTGAGAGCTCCATTTCCCCCATCTATAAGTGTGAACAATAATATGTGTGTTTAGAAGTTATTATAAGGCTCACATGAAGTAATGCTAGAATGAGAGCACCTATCTCTCAGGGTTGTTGTGAGGAAAGGGGGAGCTAATCTTTGTAAAACTCTTTATAACCCCCCAAATCCTACATTAATAATAATGAGAGTAATCATCGGTACTGTGCTTGCACACACATATATACTCCCGTAGATATAGATAGACCTCTATGTATGCAGAAGATAGCAAACCACTCCAGTATCTTTGCCAAGAAAACCCAAAAGGGGCTCAAAAAGTTGGGCATGACCGAAAAAATGACTAGACAACAATGTCATGTGTGTGTGTGTGTGTGTGTGTGTGTGTGTGTGATGTTCATGAAAATTTCCATATTTGAAAAGTACTTTTAAAATATTAGCTCATTTGAACTTTACTACAACCCTAGGTGGTTAGCACTATTATTATCCCCATTTTATAGATGAAGGAACCAAGGATGAGAGGTTAAGCCACACAGCTCAAAAGTGTCTGAGGTTAGATTTGAACTCCTAGTAGTTGCCTCAGAAATTCAGCTATTATTTCCCCATGAGGTGTTCTCCTTACATATTTAATCAATGATCATTTCAATTCAATTCAACAAACATTAAATGACGACTATGTACTATTGTGGTTACTGAGGAGTGGCTAGGTGATATAGTAGATAGAGTACAGGGTCTGAAGTTAAGAACACCTGAATTCAAATCCAAGCCCAGGCACTTACTAGCTGTGTGAACCTGGATAAGTGCCCGACATTTGCCTCAGTTTCTTTATCTGTAAAATGAGGATAATAATAGCATTTATCTCCCAGGATTAGTGTGAGGATCAAATGAGATACTTGTGAAGCACTTAGGATTCATGTCTGACACATAGTAGGTGCTATATAAATGTTAGGTATTATTATGATAGAGAATCATATAAGGTACTGAGGATGAAATAAAGCAATCCTTGCTGTTCAAGAGCTTACAATCGAACAGTGTGGAGAGGAGTACACAAAATCTTTTGTTGTTTAGTCATTTTTTAAGTTGTGACTGATCCTATTTGGAGTTTTCTTGGCAGAGATACTTGAGTGGTTTTGCCTTTTCTTCTCTAGTTCATTTTACAGATGAGGAAACTGAGGCACACAGAAGCCTATAGCATAGAGTATAGTATCTGGCAAAATGCCCAGGAAAGGTACCAAATCATAAGGGGATGGAGGATGAAAAATGGAGACCTTTCCCCTCTCAAACACTCCAGTGTGGTTCTATTTGTAAGGTCATTTGGATCAGAATCAGAGACTGTTAGTTCTTAAGAGGTCTCTTAGAGATCACCTAGTCCAATCCTCTCATTTTATGCTTGAAGGAACTGAGGACTAGGGACTTACCCAAGGTCACACAGCTCATTAGTAAAGAAGTCAGGACCAGAGCCCAGGGCTCCTAAATCCCACAGAACAACACTATCTGTGGAACTCCCTCAGAGTGGAGGAGGCTCTCTATGTGGGAGCCCATGTCCTTTTTTTTTCCTCCTGGTTCTGTGGACAGATAGTTCAATAATTATCTCCCTGAACCAAATCAATACTAGCAGTTCTTCTGGGGAAAGTGGGTCAACTGACTCTCCCATAGCTTCACTCATTCACCACTTCTCTGACTTCTCAAACCTCAACACCCTTTCCTGTCCATTACTCCCTTCTACCTCCTCCTCAGGCTGTGTCCTATATTGTCTGAGTCTAGAATATAAGTTTCTTAAATTCAGGGGCCCAGGTAACTTAATGCTTAGTATATAATAATCTTTTTGTTATTGTTCAGGCATTTCAATCATGTCAGGTTCTTCATGATCCCCATTAGGGTTTTCTTAGTAAAGATAGCAGAATGGCTTGTCATTTTACAAATAAGGAAATTGAGGCAAACAGGATTAAGTGACTTGCCTAGGGTCACACAGCAATGAAGTAGATGAGTCCAAATTTGAACTCAGATCTTTCTGATTTCAGGTCTGGCACACTATCCACTGTACCACCTAGCTGCCCCAACAATCTTTTTATTAATATTCAACTTTATCTTTATCTTTCAAATTTATTTGTATTCATGCTCATTTTACTCATATTCAAATTTTTACTCATAATCAGTCAGTCAATCAGCATTTATTAAGTCACTCCTGTGTGCCAAGCACTGTGCTAGGATCTGGGAACCCAAAGCCAAAAAGGAAAGTCTTTAGCCTCTGTGAGCTTACTTCACTCATTTCTGTTCACAGTGGACCCTCTACCAGTCATATGGACTAACTGATACTGGGAGCCAAGGGAGGGTGAGAGCAACTCCCTCTTTCCCATGATGCTCCATGACCATCCAGTATGTAGGGAAAAATGTAACCTCAAGGAAGAGGTTAACAACTCCTGCCCTTGCTGCAACCTCAGAAATGCACGAGGTACAGTTCAGATTTTGGACAAAGGTCTGAGTGGGTCTTATTTTATCCAAATGACTGCCTTGCCTGTGGCTCTGAGAGCTGGCTCTGGGTTCTCGTGACAAGCTCAGGCCTATGACACCCCCCTCCTCCTTTTTCTCCCTCGGGCCCAGCTCCCCGCCTCCCCATGCAGTTCTCCCACCCCCTACCCAGCAGGAAAGTAGGAACAGCTCTTCAAAGCCAACAGCCTCTGAAATGAGGCCGCGTGAGATGGCGGCCACAGCAGGAGGAAAGCACCAGGCTCCCCCAGCCTCCCTCCTGTGTTGCAGTCAAGGCTGGATGGAGCCAGGCAGAGCCCAGCCAATCATTTCCTCTGGACCAGACTGGCTAGCCCCACCCTGCAGAGTCTGAGGAGAAGAGAACAGGGTGATGGGGGAAGAGGACCAGTTTTACATCCTCGAAATAGGATATCTTCTAAGACAGACAAAAACTATGATACAAATGTGTATATGGCATTTCTGAGTGAGCAGTGGCTCAGGCACTCTTGGCCTAACTCCTCCCATCCTGTCCTAGCCTGGATGCTTAGACTGAGCGGTTATATGGAGACTGGTCCTTCTTATCTCCAGGGACCCATGCTGGAACCAGACCAGTTGCCAGGGGAATTCACAGCATCCTAGGATGTCAGAGCTAGAAATCATCTCGTTCAGTGCCCCTTGGTCTTCAGGGAACCCATCCATACTGCCTACCAAATATGAAAGGAAATAAATTCTAGAGTTTTCTATGCATATACACATAAGAAATCAAATTCTTAGATATTATATGTTTTGCTGTCCCCAGAGGTGGAATCAGTGGGAAGGAGGGAGAGAATTTGTAATTCAAAAATGAATATTTTAAAGATTTTTACATGTAATTGGGAAATATTTAGTGAAATAAATAAATGGATTAAGAAATATGACTCAATAGATCTTCATAAAGAAAAATTTTATTCAGTACATAAAAACATTTTTTGCTAATATTTTGGAATATTTCATTAGGATAATGCAGTTTTTTACCCAACAGTCCCAATAATCGCTTGCCAAGTTTTTCATGCCCCCTATGAGTATGTATGTCCCAAACTGGAAACCTTTGTTCTAGCCTATCCCCTTATTTTACAGCTAAAGCCCAAAGAAGCTGAACCATGTTATAAAGCTGTCCTAAAGACTAACCCCACCAAACACCCAGTCCTTGAAAGAAGAAAAGAAATTAGTAGCTTAAGTACCTACTACTGCTCTGTGCCAGACAGTTACCATGTGCTTATATAAGTATGATCTTATCTGATCTTCATAGCAACTCTGGGAAGTAGGGTCATATTTTAATCTCAATTTTACAAAAGAGGAAACTGAGGCTAACAGAGGTTAAGAGACTTTCCCAGAGGTGACCTGCCCAGAGTCACATAACTAGTGAGTACTATACTATGATAAAACTGGATTTGAACTAAGGACTTCCCAACTCCAAAACCAGCTCTCTCCGCTGTGACATCTACCTGCCTCAGGAGCTGCTAGACATGACAGTCAGCAGGCTGGGGAGAAAAACATCTGGGTCAGTGAAGCCCTCTCTGCTCCCCATGGCTCAAGAAGATACCCAGAAGAGTTGTCTTGCATAGTAGACAACACCTCCCTTCTCAGACTGATAGAAATATTTTCTATGGTTAATGCAAGAGAAGAGAATTCAAAGTTTCTACTCAAAAAGTTCTTCCTCAAGCTTGTCTTCCATCATCCAACAGAGTAAGCAAAGATGTGTATGATGAAACAAAGAAACTCAGAAAGATCCATATGAACGGATGCAGACTGAAGTGAGGCTAAGAAAACAATGTACAGAGTCACTACAACAATGTAAATGGAAAGAATTACAACATACCAAAAAAGCAAAAGTAAATGTAGTTAGGTAGCACAGTGGATAGAGCACCAGGCTTGGAGGATAGAGGACTTGGATTCAAATCAGGACTCAGACACTTCCTAGCTCTGTGACCTTGGGCAAGTCACTTAACCCCAATTGCCTAGCCCTTACTTAGAAGTGATACTGAGACAGAGGGTAAGATTTTTTTTAAAGGTAAAATTATTAGGATCAAAGAGGACTGGAATGAAGAGTTAGAAGCTACCCCTCTTTCTAGAGGTTCATAGGTGTTACACATTGCACATTTTTTAACATTTTCATTGTAATGATCTGTTGTGCTTTTTATTCCTCTCTAAAATATACCGTTATATGGGATGTCTCTGGGAGAGAGGGAGAGATATTTAGGATAACTCTGATGGAAACAGAAAATATCAATAAAACCTTTTTTTTTTAAGTCAAAGCAGAGCATGTAATGGGCAGGGGCCAGCCACATGGGCTATGAGGCAGGTGTGTTGGGATAATACACCAGGGATTGCCCTCTCCTGAGTGGGCTCAGGATAGCATATCTCTCAAATGCCTAGAAAAAAAGATGATGACAATCTGATTGATTGCCAGCTCCCATCTCCCACCTGTTTAAGCTAATTATTTTTGTAGAAGTCAAACATTCCCCACCCCACCACCACCCCCAACCTCTCCTTGGAATGGAGGATATCCCATGGGTGAGGAGTGAGGCCCCTTTCTCTCTTTACCATCATGTCTAAGATTTGTGGAGTTCAGAGGGTTGCTTCTTGGGATTTTCATATAATATCCCCATCCCCATTCCTCTGTCACTGCTGCCTACCCCTGCCCCAAACCACCATCTCTCCACACACACACTCACTCTGTAGCAGTCAGCCTAGAATATAGAGTCTGACTAAAAGTCCAGGATCTAGGTGGGGGTAAGAAGTGGCCCCCTAAGGCCATATTGCCTTCAAGACTTCAAAATCCTCCATCCACTCAATCTTAATTCCAATAAACTTCAGCAAATGTTTCTTAAGCATTTACTAAACACAGATGATAATGGCTCAGCACTGAGACAGATACTAGGGCCTGACATGTCAAAATTCGAGAAATATACAGAAGAGAAAAGATGTTTCAGCCAGAAAAAATCACAGGCAAACAGGACAATTTTTAAAAAACTATATGTGAAATGTATTATTAAATTTAAAAGAAGGGGGCAGCTGGGTGGCTCAGTGGATTGAGAGTCAGGCCTAGAGACGGGAGGTCCTAGGTTCAAATCTGGCCTCAGACACTTCCCAGCTGTGTGACCCTGGGTAAGTCACTTGACCCCCATTGCCTAGCCCTTACCACTCTTTTGCCTTGGAACCAATTGACAGTATTGATTCCAAGATGGAAGGTAAGGGTTTATAAAAAAAAAATTTTTTTAAGAAAAGTAAGCTGTACATGAAGATCCACAGTTTCATCTTTTTTTCGGTTCTACTATGAATATGAATATGACCCTTTATTTGGTTTAATTTTAGAATAAATTAAATGAAGGGATGAATTAAAATGTGTATAAGGCACTATCCATGCTCTCATGAAGCTTGAAATATAGGATGGGAAAGACATATTATCTCACACATACACAGTAACAATATGATAAATGTTAAGTGCCTAAACTTAGTAGCCATGTTGAGGGAAGAGATGGATTTGAGGAAAGATGATAGGATTGACAAGTCTTGGTGACTAATTGGATATAATCATAGCTATTTTGTTTATAGAGGACTTTAAAGTTTGCAAAGTACTTTACATGTCACCTTCATTTGAATTTCACAATAACTCTTCAAGGTAGGTACTAATACTAACCTTACTGATTTGGTGGTAAATGGTTAACAACCAGCTACCTAGGAGAAGATACAATGTACATAGACTTTTTTTTAACCCTTTCCTTCTATTTGGTATCAGTTCTAAGATAGAAGAGCAGCAAGAGGTAAGCAATCTGGATTAAGTGACTTGCCCAGGGTCACAAAGCTAGGAAATATCTGAGGCCAGATTGAACCCAAGTCCTCTCAAGTCCAGGCCTAGCTCTCTCTATTCATTAAGCCATCTGGCTGCCCTTAAATACTTTTAAGTTTAATTTGCACCATTAACATTTTCTCTGTTATTGTCTTAAGTGTAGATAATCAACCAACAAAACATTAAGTCAATCCCTGATCTGTAGCATTTGCCAATTTCCAAGGTGTGAATGCTCACACTGAAAATGTGACCATCTTTGAGCTGGCTCCAACATACTCCTGATTATCCTTCATTTTACAGATGAGGAAACTGAGGCATGGGCAGGTTAAGTGACTTGACCAGGATCACACAGTGTCCAAGTCAAGGTTTGAACTGAGATCTTTCTCACTCCAAGTCCAGCATTCTATCTGCTATACTGCTTAGGTGCCTCAGATAATGGCTATGTGACCTTGGTCATTTAACCTCCCCTTTAGCCTCAGTCTCCTAAAGATACAGGAGTAGGAAGATAATGAGTTGAGAATGACTCAGAGGCTGTGAACCTGGGTAATTGTGAGCATGGTGACTTACTCAATAGAAATAGACTACAATTGGAGGAGAGATGTATTTAAGCAATAAGCCTATATAGAATTGCCACCAGGATGGGGAAGTGACAGCACTTACATCTGAGTCCTAAAGGTTTTCTTATTCCCAAACCACTTTGTATCACCAGATCTGCAACTCTGTTTTGTTACCATTATGACATAGTCCTTCTTAAGCTATAAAGGGGATTTCTTCAAACACATATCCATTCTGGAGGAAGTAGAGAGAATTCTAAGTCCTTCGGATTTCAGAAGTCCATTGTCTTTCTCCCTGTCTCTAGGGGAGGGGAGTGGTACCTCATGGAGTCCAGACACTCTCCCAATACCTCTGCTGTAAAAATATGTTGTTGTGAGAAGGGCCCTTTCTACCTGTTTCTTAACACTGGGACCTAGGGATTTGGAGGTGGCTGGATTCTGGGAGGGAAGAATAGCCCTGGAGCTCAGGAAGAGCAGATGGGTGACTGCAAAAAAGGACTAGAGAAAGACTGGAGTCCTAAGCAGCCAGACAAAGGATGACCCCAGGCAGGGCCAGGCCACCCCCCCTTCTTGCTGGCTCCCCCCCCTCCCCTGCTGTCTGCGGCAGGCGGCTTGGCAAGGACTATGAGCCAAGCCTGAGTTCCTGCAGAGCGTGCTTAATGCAGAGCCGGTGACATTTCTGCCGTCAGAAGCAAAACAGGAACCCGGCCATTTTGATTGAGGGTGACCAGATCACGTTGGCAATTTAATCAGATTAGAGCGTTAGGGTTTTGGCCAAGAAGTGGGTTCCTACAGTCTCCCAGCCCTGCCTGGTTTTCCCTACTTCCCCCTGAAAGCATCAGAACCATGAGCTCCTCACCTGCAACTCTTTTCTGATGCCCAGGAACCCCAATATTGCTCACCAAATGGTCCAAGAGATCCTTAAATATGTTTTATATCATCTAAAGTTGGGTGGGGGGATAAAAATGTGTCTTGAGTCACAGAACCCCCAAGCACTCACCACCCCCAACCAAAAGCCAATTAATCTAACTAATTCTGGCCACACAAATCACTGGTAAGACAAAGCTCATTCTAGACCAAGGATTCACCACTTGGGTTCCATGAATTAATATTCAATAAATTCTATTTCAGTAGAATTGGCTTTCTTTGTAATCCTGTGTACTTTAGTTTATGCATTTAAAAATATTATTCTGGAAATGAGTCCATAGTTTCCCTCAGGCTGCCAAAGGGGTCCATATCGTACACAAAAATGGTTAAGAAGCCCTGTTCTAGACAAGGAGGTATGGATTAGTAGAGCTAGAAGAGACCTCAGAGAGGCAGGAAGAGGTAATGGAAAGAATTCTGGCTCCAGGTTTAAGTCAAATTCTGCTACTTAGCTACCTGACCTGGGACAAGACCTAACTGAACCTCAGTGTCCTCGACTGGAGAATGAGGAAGCTGGACTAGATGGACATTGCTATAGTCCCTTCCAGCCTTAAATCCTATGAACTAATTCAAGTTCCTCGATTTTACAGAGGAAGAAACTGAAGCCTTAAATTTTTTTTTGAAAAGACTTTTCCAAGATCTCCCAGTTTGTAGAGGCTGGAAGCACATATACATAACCCATAAAACTAAAGACAATGGGAGTCGAGGAACTAGCATGTGAGAGAAATAACTTGGAATCTGAAGGGTTAGAAATTACCCTTACACCTGACCCCCAAGTACAAAGAAGAAAAAATGTGGGAAGAGGGTAGGACTCTGGTATTCCTGCTGCTGTTGCTGCTGCTGCTGTTTCCCAGTCACCAGCACCATTTAGCAATTAGAGGGTTAAGTTTCCTCCCCGTACTTGCTGCATTAACTGGAAAGGAATGAAGTGTCAACTATGTTCTCACCACAGCGGGCTGTTGGATAGCAACCCCCCCCCCAACCAACCCACCCCTCCTCCCCTCCCACTCCCCCCTCCGAGTGCGTAACGCACACCTCCCACTGCTTCGCCCAAATTATTCCCGATCCTCTGGGGACTCAGGATGCCAGACGAAATCGGCAGCCTGGCTCTGATTCATTGCAGAAGGATGCGGATGTAATATTCCCTCCTTCCCCAGGCTTTCCCGGCCAGGTCTGCGCCCCTGAGCGACCACTGGCCTGGGTCTAATCGGGAATGGGGTTCTAAGGAAACAGAGGACGCGTCTGTGCATGGCCTGGAGTGGGGGTTGGGGAGAGCAGCCCTATTGCCCTCCCTGTGTTCTCAACACCTCCCCCTCACCCACTCAACCCCACACCACCCCCCAGTTCCTGGGATCTGCGGAAGGCAGGCCTGGGCGCGCTAATTAGCTTCCTATTTCGCAGTAAATAGGTCTGATTGGCGGTAATTTCCTGGCTGAGCCGCCGGCCGGGGATCGTTTGTCTCCGGCGCTTGTGAGCGCCGGGAAGGTGGGATGGGAACCTGGATCAAAGGCAGCTTTCCTTTCCCCCTACTAGGCTAAGCAGGCCTGAAAACGGGTTTGAAATGCCTTCTACCCCCCCCTTTTTTTTTTTATTTATAGTGCGCCGTCTCCATGGCAACCGCAGAGGAGGTCACGGTAGCTAGGCCCCCGCGCGTCACCCCGCGCTGCTTGCCAACGGCCTCCGGGATTATGGTCTCGAAGACTCTCCCGCCCCTAGTGAGGGAGGGGGGGGAGAGAAGCCTTCGACCTGAAGGGTCCCGAACTGGCTAGACCTATAGAGGGTTACCACACCCCCGGCCTCCTGGGACCCCTGCCCTAAACCACGGGGCAAGGAAGATGATGCCTTCTGGTCCTTAAAGAGAGCTTGGTGAAGGCAGTGGGGCGAGACGTGGGGCCCGTGGGACCCAGAAAACCCATTGGTTAATCCAGGCATAAATAGTATAAACTGAAATGAGCCAATTCGGGAAACTCGGGCCCCAGGACTGAATAGCTGCTATCCAGGCTCCCTTGTAGTTTTATATCATACGTTATCTAGACAGTATTACCACTTCTACATAGTACAGTTAGGAAAACTGAGGGACGGAGAGATGAAGTAATTTTGTTCAAGGTCGTACAGTTTTAATCCATTTGCAGAGGCTAGACTACAGCCAAAAAAGCCCTTACTCCCAGACCAAAGATATTTCCTCTTTATGGGTTCTCTACATTTTAATAATAGTCCTGGTCCCCTCCCTGCCCCTTTCATCCCAAAGGCCGAAGTGCTATACTGTTCTTGGCTCAGAGCCCAACTCCCCACCCCCACCCCTATTCTGGACAATCCGGCCCTAACCCTGAAAAACTGGGGAGCTCTCTCTCCGCAGTGATAGCAAAAGAATACTGTGGGCTGGTGGGTTGGCAACCAGTCGCTGGAAGAGATCATTGGGGAATATATTTAAATGCACGGGTTAATAGCATGAGCTATAGGCAGAGTATTGTAGGGAGGGGGGAGGCAGGGGAACACTGGGCTTGGAATAAACTAGTTTTAAATCCCAGCTCTGGTCAGTTTGAGCAGGTCACTTTCCCTCTTGACGCTGCAAATTTCCCCATCTGCTTTCCAAGGTTTCTTCCAAGCCCTAAATACTATATACCTATGTCTTGTGTTTAGTTACATGTGTATGTCTTGCACAAACAATATATGTTCATGTGTGTACACGGGTGGCTCTGAGTCGGTGGGCACTTGGGATGCATATAGATGCCTCTAGTTTCTGCGTGTACCCCATAAGCCTGTGTGTCGCTGGCAGGGCCAAGAGTATGCCTCCCTCCTGCAAGGCGGGCTCATTATCACCTCCGTGATTAAGGCCAGCTCTGCAGAGGCAGGGAGCCGGCGAGCCGCAGAGAGCCCGGCGCCGCGCTCAGCCGCCCTAGAGGAGCCCGCGCCAGCCCGCCCGCCGCCTGGAGCGCGGACAAGCGGAGGCCTGGAATCTCTACAGCCCACTGCGTCCGCACACGAAGCCCTGGAAACCAGGCTCCCCGCGGCCACTGCCCGCCCCAGGCCTTCAAGCTCCATAGCAACAGCCTCCGATCCTTTCCCCTCTATCCCCACCCCCATCCCCACCCCCAGGAGCACCTGCCCAGCAGCGATTGGGGAGACAGACCCTGGGGACCTCGAGAGGGTGACAGGATGGGGAGGGTGAAGGAGAAGGAAGGGGGTACCAAGCAGTTCTGCGATCCCACAGGATGTTGTCTCTGGGGCTCAGAACGGGGGTCGCCCCTGCCTGACTTCCTCCAGACCTCCACCGCTTCTCGAGCTCTCCTCCGCCCCCACCACCACCCCAGGCTCTAGCCAGGCCAGGGGAGGGAGGGAGCTAAATGGAGCGCTTGGCCCAGTTCTCACAGTCTCTACGAGCCATAGCGGGGCAGGAAGTCCCAGACTCTATTGTGGCCAAGATCCTGGCTCCGACGCCGTCCCAGGCCCAGAGTGGGGAGGCAGGAAATTCTGAGTGATTATCCGAGTCGATCCCCCTGGGTGTGGTGCGTGGGAGAGGAGCGGGCCAGCCACTGAGGGGTTAACCAGGCGCCCCAGAGGCTCTTTCCGCTGCTCCACAGGCGCTGGCCGGTTGGACTCGAGGCTCCAGCAAGCTGACCATGTGACCTAAGAGAGAGAGGCCTCAGAGTGCCTACCCCGAGGCCCAAGCCGGGCCCTTAAGTCCCTTGGTCGCGGTAGAATGGCTCTCCTCAGGAGCAGGAACTCGGGCTAAACCCGGCAAGGGTCCTGGTCTTTGCCCAAGCTGGGTTGGGTTCCCTCCGCCCAGCCCATCACAGCCCAGGTTTTCCATCCGGCTTCAGCTCAGCAGTTGTCAGGGGACCAGGCTGACCTTCCTGAGCAGAGAGTTTCAATTAGCCGCAGATCAGATAAGCAGGCCCGAACGGTATCTCCTGGACACCGAGGCTTTTACTCCGCCCCCCGCCCCCTCCTGGCTCCAAACCGGGTCCAGATGATAGAACAATGCGCTTCCTAGGGAAGCAGGTTCCACCTGCAAACGTGGGGAGCAGGGTTATCAACAAAGAAGAATTTCCCCTACCTGGAGCCTAGGGCATGCCACTCCTGGGGGACTAGAAACAAAAGGAGAAGCCTGCCCCCTCCCTGAGCTGGTTCTAGCTTGCCAGGAGGCTTCTTCTGGATTACAGACTTCTGGTGGTAGTCCCCAAGCACTGTTTGCCCTCTCCTGTGACACCAAGCAGACCAACAGAGGTGACTTCATAATGATTCCTTAGTAACACACAGATATTATAGAGAGCACTTTGCTTTCCTCACCCCCATTTTGCAGGCCAGGAATTGAAGATGTGAAAATGCCCAATCAGCTAGTAAGTTTCAAAGGTGGAATTTGAACCCAGATCTCTCCAGGCTCTAAGTTTTGTACATGCTTTTCACTAAGTCACATTTTCTATAGCATTAAAGTTTGTGTTTTCCTATCTATTCTCAACATCTCTCTTCTCCTAAAGGCAGAACAGCAGTAGATGGAAGGAACTTCCTGGAGGTCAGTCTGTATATATCTTTGGGTCTTATTTATCTTATATATCCCTCAGGTACCTACCATAATACTCTGCACATATTTTAATATTTCCAGGGATGCAAATAATGGAATACTAAAATCCCCGAAGATTCAAACTTACTGGTTCCACCTCCCCCCCCCCAAAAAAAGGGTGAGGTAACAGGAAAAATGCATTCTCAGCAATGAAATTCTGACCAAAAAGAAGTATGTTCAAAAAGACTACAAAATGGTGGGCTAGTACTGTATCTTAGACATTGGGGGATATCAGATATGGATGGCCTACTTGTGACATTGTTCTCCTCCAGAGACCTAGAAAAAGGTCTATCACTTTTTATCATTGGGAAGGGAGAGAGGGAGGAAGGAAGGAAGGAAGGAAGGAAGGAAGGAAGGAAGGAAGGAAGGAAGGAAGGAAGGAAGGAAGGAAGGAAGGAGAGAGGGAGAAAGGGAGAAAGGGGAGAAGGAAGGAAGGGAGGGGGAAAGAGAGGAAGGGAGGGAGGGAGGAAGAGAGGAAGGGAGGGAGGAAGAGAGGAAGGAAGGGAGGGAAGAAGGAAGGAAAGGAATGGAGGGAAGGAAGGAAGGAAAGGAGGAAGGGAGAAAGAGAGAGAGGAAAGGAAAAAAAATGTATTAAATAGTGACTGGGCAAGTGGATAGAGTTCAGGGTTTGAAGTCAGGATGACTCATCTTCCTGAGTTCAAATCTGGCCTCAAACTTCATTTAATCTTGTTTGCCTCAGTTTCTAGTATCTTTGCCAGGAAAACCCTAAAAAGGGTCCTGAAGAATCAGAAATGACTGAACAATAGTAAATAGTTGCTGTGTGCTGCTCTGTGCTAAGCACTAGTAGTACAAATACAAGAAAGCACAAAACTGCCCTCTAAGAATTTACATTCTAATGAATAAACCATGTAAGGGAGTGGTATCTAAGGAAGAATATTTTGGATAGGGAAATCAGAGGGATGGTGATTGGGGTCACATAGGATGTTGGTTCACATCTTTTCTAGGAATGGGAATATTGATTTTATTATCCTCAGCCAGAGTTGGAAAGGGAAAAGGGGGTTATTCTGAACTATAAGGCAAATGCTCATCAATCATAATAAGCCCAGTGGCCCAGGTAGAAACTTGAGTTCTGGGTTAGAGGTTGAAGCTTGAGGGAATGAACAAAGCAGCTTGAAGATAGCCAGGAAATATGAACCCAGTTATGGGAGAGCATGCAAAGGCTACAAAGTTTTAGATGATCTAGCATGTTCAGTGTTATAACAGAATACTAGAATTTGAATTGGAAGAGACCGAAGAAGCCATCTAGTCTAAATCACACTCAAAAGGAATCCTCACATAATATATCTGCCAGGGACAGATAGATTTCGTAGTGGATAGAGAGTTAGACCTAGAGTTGAGAGATCATGGGTTCAAATTTGACCTCCGGACACTTCCTAACTGTGTGACCCTGGGCAAAATCACTTAATCCCAATTGCCTACCTCTTACCTCTCTTCTCTCTTGGAACCAATCAATTCTAAGGTAGAAGGTAGGATTGGGTTTTTTTGTTTATCAGTTTATATATAGTCTGAGGGTTTTGTTTTGTTTTTTTATTATCATGAAAAACACTTCCATATTGGTCTTTTTGTTTTGTTTTGTAAACCTTTACTTTCCATCTTAGAATCAATACTGTGTATTGGTTCCAAGGCAGAAGAGTGGTAAGGGCTAGGCAGTAGGGATTAAGTGACTTGCCCAGGGTCACACAGCTAGGAAAGAAGTGTATGAGGCCACATTTGAACCTAGGACCTCCCATCTCTAGGCCTGGTTCTCAATTCACTGAGCCATCCAGTTTCCCCTCAAAGATGGTCATTGTTTTAAGAGCAAACACATATAATCAAAACTCCAAAATAAAACCATGTGAAAGATGACTCCAACAGTTCTTTCTCTGAAGGTGGAGAGCATTCCCTATCATAAATAAATCTTTCAGGATTGTCTGAGATTATTGCAATGCTGAGAGTAGCCAATTTTTCAATAATCATTGTACAGTATTGCTATTAACTTGTGTACAATGTTCTCCCAGTTCTGCTTATTTCTCTCTGCATCCGTTCCAGTAGATATTTACAGCTTTTTCTGAAATCATCTTGTTTATCATTCCTTATAGCACAATAGTAGTACTCCATCACCAACATGTACCACAATTTGTTCAGTCATTCCCCAATTCATGGACATTCCTCAATTTCTAATTCTTTGCCACTACAAAAAAAGAGCTGCTATAAATATTTTTATACAAGTAGGTCTTTTCCCCTTTTTTATTATCCTTTTGGGACACAGACCTATTAGTGGCATTACCAGATCAAAGGGTATGCACAGTTTTATGGCCCTTAGGGTATAGTTCCAAATTGCCCTCTAGAACGGTTGGATTAGTTCACAACTCCACCAACCATGCATGTGTCCCAATTTTGCTATATTCCCCTCCAACATTCATCACTTTCCTTTACTGTCATATTGGCCAATCTAATAGGTGTATCTAATAGGTGGTATCTCAGGGTTTTATTTTTCATTTTTTTAATCAAGAGTGATTTAGAACTTTTTCATGATTATTCACAGCTTTGATTTCTTCATCTGAAAAATTGCTTGTTCATATCCTTTAAACATTTGTCAATTGGAGAATGGTTTGAATTCTTATAAATTTGACTTAGTTTGCTATAAATTTGAAGAATTAAAACTTTATCAGAGGAATTTGTTATAAAAATGTTTTCCCATTTTGTTTCCCTTCTAATCTGGTTTACTTTAGTTTTGTTTGTACTAAATCTTTTTTATTTAATATAATCAAAGTTATTAATTGTCTATCTTATAATACTCTATCTCTTGTTTTGTCATAAATTCTTCCCTTCTCCAAAGATCTGCCAGGTAAACTCTTCTGGGTTCCCCTTATTTAGCCATGGTATCATTCTTTATATCTAAATCAGATCCATTTTGACTTTATCTAGGTATAGGGTGTGAGATATTGGTCTATGCCTAATTTTTGTCATACTGTTTTCCAGTTTTCCCAGCAGTTTTTGTTAAATAGTGAGTTCTTATCCCAAAAGCTGAGATCTTTAGATTTGTCAAACACTAGGTTGCTAAGATCATTTACCCCTATATATTGTGTATTTAATCTACTCCATTTATCTACCATTCTTTTTTTTAGCCAATACCAGATTGTTTTGGAGACTGCTACTTTATAGTATAGTTTGAAATCTAGTCCTGCTAGGCCTCCTTCCTTCACATTTTTTTCATTGGTTCCCTTGATATTCTTGACCTTTTGTTCTTCCAGATGAATTTTGTTATTTGTTCTTGTCCTATAAAATAATTATTTGGTAGTTTGATTGGTATGGCACTGCATAAGTAAATTAATTTAAGTAGGATTGTCATTTTTATTATATTAGCTCAGCCTACCCATGAGCAAGTCATGTTTTTCCAGTTGTTTAGATCTAACTCTATTTGCATGAAAAGTATTTTGTAATTGTGTTCATATAATTCCTACTTGTTTGCCTTGACAAGTAAGTAGATTCCTAATTTTAGATGGAATTACTCTTTCTAACTCTTGCTGCTGGGCTTTGTTATTAACATATAGAAATGCTACTGATTTATGTAGACTTACTTTGTATCCTGCAACTTTACTAAAGTTATTGATTATTTCAACTAGTGTTTTTAGTTGATTTTCTAGGATTCTCTGAGTATAGCATCATATTATCTGCAAAGAGTGAGTTTAGTTTCATTGCCTACTTTAATTCCTTCAATTTATTTTTCTTTCCTTATTGGTAAAGTTAGCATTTCTAACATAATATTAAATAATAATGGTGATAATGGGCAGCCTTGCTTCACCCTGTAATAATTAAAATTAAATAATATTTCTACTGCCCAGAGATATATATATTTTATAAAGTTTAAGGGTAGACAATCATTCCTAAGTAACCTGGCCTAGCCTGCCAGTTTCTTTTTCATTCCCCCTCACCTCCTGAACTCTCCCTTCTCCTCAGTCTCTCCCATGATCTTCTAGTCAGTCTCCCCTTACCTGCCCCAAACCTTAACAGAATATACACCAACACAACCCTGGCACAACTGTGGGATGTCAGGAATGTTTGATAGACAGGTAAAGCTACTCAGGAAGGGGGAGGGGATGAGCTTCCTTGACACAACCCCTGATCTTACTGGGAAAGTTTCAAACTTATCCCCATTGCAAATGATACTTGCTGAAGGTTTTAAGTAGATATAACAACATTTTAATGAATGATCCATTTATTCCTATGCTTTCTAGTGTTTTTAATAGGAATGGATGTTACATTTTGTTGAAGGCCTTTTCTGCCTCTATTGAGATATTTATATGATTTCTGTTAGTTTGGTTATTGATATGGTCAGTTATACTGATAGGAAAGTCTAAGTTCTAATTCTACCTAAGACACTTACTAGTTTGTATGACCCTGGGCAAAGCCTCTCTAAGCCTCAGTTTCAGTTTCCAAATACTATCTATCTCACAGGTTTGTTGTGAGGATCAGGAGAATGGATATATAGAAAATATTTTGCAAACATTACAGCACTATATAAATGCTAGGTAATGATCAGTATTATTTTTATTTTGCAGTGGAATTCAAATTGGCCTTTTTTTTTTAAACACTTAGCTTCCTCCCTAGAATCAATAATTGATCCTAGATCAATCCCCCTCCCCACCCCTTCCTTAGCCGACACGTGATTCATCTGGGTATCACATGTGTCCTTGTTCCGAACCCATTTCCTTGTTGTTGGTATTTGCATTAGAGTGTTCATTTAGAGTCTCTCCTCCATCATGTCCCCTAACTTCTGTAGTCAGGCAGTTGCTTTTCCTTGGTGTTTTTACTCCCTCAGTTTGTCCTCTGCTTATGAATAGTTTGTTGTTGTTTTTTTCTCATATATCGCTGCAGGTAATTCAGGGACATTGTAAAGCCATTACTGGAGAAGTACCACAATGTGTCAGTCTCTGTGTATCATGTTTTCCTGGTTCTGCTCCTCTCACTCTGCATCACTTCCTGGAGGTTGTTCCAGTCTCCATGGAATTCCTCCACTTTATTATTCCTTTGAGCACAATAGTATTCCATCACCAACATATACCACAATTTGTTCAGCCATTCCCCAATTGAAGGGCATCCCCTCATATTCCAATTTTTGGCCACCTTGTTGTTTTTTTAATCCTTACCTTCTGTCTTAGAATCAATACTGTATAAAACAAAACAAAAAAAAAGAATCAATACTGTATGTTGGTTCCAAGGCAAAAGAATGGTAAAGGCCAGACAATAGATTAAGTGACTTGCCCAAGGTCACATGGCTAGAAAATGTCTTAGGTCAAATTTGAATCCAGGACTTCCCATCTCCAGGCCTGATTCTCTATCCATTGAACCACTTAGCTGCTCCAGTTGCATTTGCTTTTTTTGGATGCCATATCACATTAGCAACATATTGAACTTACAGCTCACTAAAAACCTTAACCTTAAAAACTTCACTAAAAAGTAGGTCTTTTTCAGATCAACTACTGTCTAACCATACATTCCCCCCATGTCTTATACATGTGAAATTGATTTTTTTGTGCCAAGTATAAAAGTTTACATTTATTCCTATTGAATTTCACTTTATTAGATTTCTCCCTATACTCCTTCTGTACCTAAAATAAAGCACTGACTCTGAAGATAGAAGACCTGGACTCCAATCTGATCTCTGATATTTATTATCTTTTTAAATGTGAACAAGTCACTTAGCCTCCCAGGGCCTCAGTTTTCTCATTTGTAAAATGAGGGAGCTGGACTAGATAGCTTCTAAAGTCTATTTCAGCTCTAAGTCTATGACCTTACAGGATCTTGGATGACTGCAGGAATTTCATTCTGGCATGACCTCTATCCATGAATGTAGATAACATAAACCCACCCATACCTTTCCTTGTTGGGTGATTGGTTGTTGGGGGTTTTTTTGCACATTCTTCCATAAACATCTCATAGAAATTCTCTTACACACACTTTGAAGGCTTTCCTCTCGGTTTACTTCTGGATACTAAGTTTTCACAACACTTAGACCATTCATCATGTTATACTTTCCTTTTTTTTTTAACTCTTACCTCCTATCTTAGAATCAATGCTAAATTTTGGTTCCAAAGCAGAGAAGAGCAGTAAGGGATAGGCAATGGGGGTTAAGTGACTTGCCCAGGGTTACAAGCTAGGAAGTATCTGAGGCCAGATTTGAACCCAGGATCTACCATCTCTAGGCTCTCAATCCACTAGGTCACCTAGTTGCCCAATACCCTTTCCTCTTAATACATGAAACCCACTTTCCCCATCATATACATTCTTATTGTCTTCTTGCACACAATTTATAATAGGTGTAACAGAGGAAGGATGCTTGGCTGAGTTCTACAAAGCATGCATAGAAAATTCTCTGCTTGGTTCCAATCCAAAACATGGAAGTTTGGGAGCCTCTTACAGACCATGATGAATCAGGGGTTGGTATCATGTGATGAAGAACAATCTTCCAAGTGTCAGAAGAGTTGGGATAATTCAGGAGGTGCTGAGCTAGAACTAAGTGTACATCTAAAAGGGGCAATCTGCCCACTTCTGGATTACTTTTCCTTACTGGTCAAGAGTTAGGTAGGTTTGCTTTAAGCTGCTACAGAGGAGGCCTCAAGTAGCCTGCCTCATGCCCCTATCCAGCCACCATATATCTGTGAACTCATGGCTCCTCTGTTTACTTGTGGTTATTCTTTTGGGACGTTAAGTAAATTGGTATTCTGAGATGGAAGTCCCCAGGCAATCAGGTAAATTTGAAAAATGTAGGGGTCCCATCCCAGGTCCCACAAGTGACCAGAGACAAAACAAAGAAAGTTCCTGTGAACTGACAATGGAAAGTGTCACGTTTCTGAAGAGGCTTCAGGAAGTATGACCCTTGGAGAAAGAAGCACCAGCTAGAAAGGAACCAATATTCAAAACCAACCAGAGAGCTATTTTTTTTTCTTTAAACCTTTACCTTCCATCTTGTTGGTTCTATGAAGATTAAATTTAACACTCCCCTGATTATAACAATGAAATTAGTTCCAAGGCAGATGAGAAGTAAGGACTAGGCAGGGGGGGTTACTTGCCCAAGGTCACACAGCTAGGAAGTGTCTGAGGGCAGATTTGAGCCCAGGAACTCCTCTCTCCAGGCCTGGCTCTGAATCCACTGAGCCATCTGGCCACCCCAGAGAGCTATTCTAAAAGGGAACCTAATAAGGATGCCATGAAGGGAAAAGGACTTCCTGAGGCAGGAGACAGACATTCTCTGCCTGTGTGCCTCCTTAGCAGTGCTTTCAGTTGGAGCTCACTTCCTCAGAGATCTTGTGTGTATTACAAAGAAAGAGCATGCTCCTGGGAAGGGAAGAATGTTTTTGTAGGTCCTATTCTTACTATATCTTCTCAGTAAATCCCTTTTCTAAAAACTGATGGAGTTCAACAGTTTCTGATTCTTAATGGTACATACCTATGGTGGCAAACCTATAGCATCCATGACAAAGATGACACACAGAGACTTCTGTGGATACACATGCTGTTGCCTGCCAAAGTTAGTTACTAGAAAGGAAGAGGGCCTGGGGCAGAGCTGCTCCCTTCCCCCTCTCTATTGTGTCTCTCCACCCTTCTGCCCATCAGCCCAATGGAATGCATTCAGGTCACTCTCCTCCCCTTCTTCATTCAAGTCTTTCATTATCTGCCCATTGGGGCACCTGGGCCACTCCCTCCCTTTCTCCTACCCCCTGTATGGGGTAAAGGGGGGTGGGGTACTGGGTCTCTGGGGGGGAGTAGGGCATGGCACCTAGTCTGGGAGGGGTGGGGCACTGCACATGATATCTAAAAAGTTGTAAAAGGTTCACCATCACTGGGATATGCCATATACAGTGAGAGCCCAGGGACTATTATTATGTTAAAGTTAATTCCCCAGGATGACTTCTAAAATCCAAGGAGTGCAGAAGCAGCTACCACTTTCCAGGAACTCCAGTCTGGGAATGTGAGCACCTAGTTGGAACAGTGATCCCAAAGGGGAGATGCTACGTTGCTATGTGTGTGAGTTCATGTGAGTGTGTGTGTGCATGTGAGAGAGAGAGAGAGAGAGAGAGAGAGAGAGAGAGAGAGAAAGAGAGAGAGAGAGAGAGAGAGTGTACTATGTCTCCCAAGCACCCAGAACAGTGTGGGGCACACAGAAGACAATAAATATTGATAGTTTTCCTGAGGGAGGGAGAGGGGGAGAGGAAAGGAAATAAGCATTTATATAGTGCCTACTATGTGGCAGACTCTGTGCTAAATGCTATTGACAAATATCTCAATTGATCCAGAGGGACTTCATAAACATTTGTTAAACTCGGTTCAATTCAATGAAATATCCACTGTACTTAGTCATGGGGTATATACAGAGTTTAGCCCTGTCCTCATGGAGCTTACAGTCTAGTAGAGGGATATGACACACACAAAAGTACTACAATACAATATGCTACATGGAAGGATACATCAGGGAAGGATAGGCCAACTCCTGTATGAGACTGGTCTAGTGCTCAACTGCCTAAGGTAACCAGGAGTGTCTGAACAGGGGAAAGGGAGATATTCAGTCAGAGGAACCAATCTGCCACATTTACCTGTTTGATCTGGGCCAAATCACTTAGCTTCTCTGGGCCTGTTTCCTTATTTGCAAAATGAGGTTCTTGAACAAGATGACCTCTTGACCTTTAGAGGTCCTTTCCAACCCTAGATCCTATGACCTAGAGGAGGTGGGTCTAAATCCAAGCTCCTCAACACTCATACAGAGCTCTTACTTTGTAGCCAAGGTTCCAGCTCACTTTCTTTTTTTAAAAAAACCCTTACTTGATCAAGGACACATGAAAAACTCAATGGAATTTTATGCAGGTTATGGGAAAGGGATGGGGGGAGGGGAGGGAAAGAACATGACTTGTAACCAAGGAAAAATAAATTCTAAATTGACTAAATAAAAATTGAAAAATTAAATTAAAAAATAAAAAACCCTTACTTTCCATCTTGGAATCAATACTGTGTACTGGTTCCAAGGCAGAAGAGTAGTAAGCGCTAGGCAATGGGGATGAAGTGACTTACCCAGGGTCACACAGCTAGGAAGTATCCGAGGCCAGATTTGAACCCTCCCATCTTCAGACCTGGCTCTCTATACCCTGAGCCACCCAGCTGCCGCAGTTCTAGATTTCTTTCAGACTACAGGCTGCCAGTTTGAACTGCCTCAGTTTCCCCTGGAGCTGCCATAAAACAGATTTTGCCATATCTCAACAGAGGAATAGCATAGTGTAAAGAGAACACTAGACTGGGGTCAGAAGATTAGAAGAGACATGAAACAATGGAATGGAGAGAGGAGAACAACCTATGACAGAATGTTGCATACACTGTCAGAAACAATATCTCTGTATCAGATAGTTTTTCTTCCCACAAGAGGAGGGTTCACTTAGGAACAGGACGAAAGGAAATGATTGATATAGAGACAAAAAGCATTAGCAAATTTAAATATATAAATGTGTATATATATATATATATATACATACATGCACATATTATGCATACATATAAAACAGGGTGGCCTCAGACACTTCCTAGCTATGTGGCCCTGGGCAAGTCACTTAACCCCTATTTCCTAGCCCTTACCACTCTACTGCCTTGGAACCAATACTTAGTATAGATTTTAAGAAAAAAAGATAAGGATTTTTAAAAATTAAAGATTTTTTAAAATGCAATGGATTCTAATCAGAAGACCTGAATTTGAGACTCATCTTTGATACTTTGCTAAACCTCAGTTTTGACATCTGTAAAAAAGGGCTAAGAGGAGGCAGGTGGGCGACTCACTGGATTGAGCCAGGCCTAGAGACAGGAGGTCCTAGATTCAAATTTAGCCTCAGACACTTCCTAGCTGTATAACCCTGGGCAAGTCACTTGACCCCCATTGCCTAGCCCTTACCACTTTTCTGCCTTGGAACCAATACACAGTATTGATTCTAAATAGTTTTGTTACCTTCTTTTTTCCCCCCATGGTTACATGATTCTTCTTGTCTCCCTTCCCCTCCTGGAGTTAACAAGCAATTTCACTGGGTTATACATGAATTATCACTCAAATCCTTTTTCCATAATATCCATTTTTGTGATAATATTTTAAAACATATAAACAAGTGATAACTCACATGTTTTCTTCTGGATTTCTACTCCTATAGTTTTTTTTTTCTCTAGATGTGCATAGTATTCTTTTCATAAGTCCCTCAGAACTGTCCTGGATCATTACATAGTGCAAACTCAATCACATTTTATCATCCCACAGTGTTTCAGTTACTGTGTATAATGTTCTCTTAGTTCTGCTCATTTCACTCTGCATCAGTTCGTGTAGATCTTTCCAGTTTTTAGAGAAATCAAGCAGTTCATCATTCCTTATAGCACAATAGTATTCCATCACCAACATATATCGCAATTTTTTTCAACCATTTCCCAGTGGAGGAATGTCCCTTTAGTTTCCAATTCTTTGCCACTACAAAGAGAGTAGCTATAAATATTTTTGTACAAACAGGTCCTTTCCCTTTTTCTTATCTCTTTGGGATACAGACCCAGTAGTAGTGTTTCTGGATCAAAGGGTATGAATTCTTTTATAGCCTTTTGGCCATGATTCCAAATTGCCCTCCAGAATGGTTGGATCAACTCACAACTCCACCAGCAATGCAGTGTCCCAATTTCTCCACATCCCCTCCAAAATTTATTATTTTCCTTTACTGTCATATTGACCACTCTGCTAGGTATAAGGGGTCACATCAGAGTTGCTTTGATTTGCATTTCTCTAATCAGGAGGGATTTAGAACATTTTTTCATATGATTATTGATAATTTTGATTTCATCTGAAAACTGAGTATTCATATCTCTTGGTCATTTGTCAACTGGGGAATTATTTGACTTCTTATAAATATGACTTAGTTCTTTGTATATTTGAGAAATTGGACCTTTGTCAGAGAATTTTGTTATAAATTTTTTTCCCCAGATTGTTGCTTCCCTTCTAATTTTGGTTACATTGATTTTGTTTGTGCAAAACTTTTTAAATTTAATATAATCAAAATTATTCATTTTATATCTTGTAATGTTCTCTATCTCTGACTTGGTCTTAAATCCTTTCAGTTTTATTGCCTTCTTGATAAAGATTGAAGTGAAGAAAGTACCTTCTGAAAACTTAACTGCTATATAATTGTGAGACTAAAGAATTTGAGATGATGGAGTTGGGGGAAATCTGGAAACAGAACAGAAGGGGTCACTGATTTGAATGGGAGTCAGAAAAACCAACCTAGATGAATTGAAAGAAAATAATTCCTTATTCCTGGGAATGCCTGTGCCCAGTGCCCATCAAATAGTAAAATAAAAAAGGTAACTGCAGAATTCTGCCCTACCATCCAGTAAAATCCTTCCTGAGAGCAAGAATAATTAGGCAGGTGTGTTTATAAAGTGCAGGATAGAGGTGACTTTCCAATTTTCTTAGAAAATTTTGATCTGGAGATCCCTAAATAGGGGCAGTCCAGTGGTGTGGAAAGAACTCAAATTCTCACAGTCAGAAACCCTAAGTTTGAATACCATCTCTGCTACTATCTGCCCAAGTCACCTTTAATAAGTGATTTCTCCTTCCCCAAGAATTTGGAGTCCCCCTCCTTTCACACTTAGTCATTAACATTTTGTCCTAAAAGACCTCAAGCACTGCCCCACTTCCCCTTGGCAGTGCTAGGCAAATTGGGAGACTATGATTGATTCCTGAGATGTGATAGACAGCCCATAATGAAAGGAACTAGAAACCAGAGAGACAGGAAGTGACATGGAGAAAACTGCTTATAAAAGCCAGTTGAGGGTGTTCTTATTCATTCTGCTGCCTTGGTGGCTCTTACTGAGGGAAGGTTTCTGCCTTGGTGTCTTTTCTGCTTGGAGATCTGGACCTGAGAGAGCCTTCATTGGAGTCAAGCTGGATTTCTTCAGATCAGCAGTTACAGAGTATTTAGCTAGGCAATATTTTCTACCTCCTTCCTACATCTCCCCCTTTACTATCTCTACCTTGCTGTAATAAAACTACTAAAGCTGCTACAGTCTTGTGACTTAAGAGTTAATTTTTATGAATGGCGACCACAACAATTTTTAAAATTTTTTATATTTGTCAAACCCAATTTTAATTATTACAGATCTCTATAGTGCCCTTCCAGTTTTAAATTACATTCTGGATTCCACTAGCATCTACCCTGTTCTTTCTTGGTGATTATGAGTTGCTTTCAATAGCCAATGAGAAATCTTATTTTAAACCTTCTTCCCCCAACCCTCAGCAAAAGCCATGCCACTTTCTCCCTAAACTTACCCATTACAATCTCAGTCCATTCCCTCCTTTGTCACTGACTGGATGGTAATCTCTCTTCCCTTAGCCCTCAAGACACTACTATCTGTTCTTCCTCCTGCCTTGAATTTCCAAATGTCACATAAACAATGTGACAAGGAAAAGAAAAACAACTAATGAGAACAATATGAAAGGATTAGTTGAGGGAACTAGGGATGTTTCACCTGGAGAAGAGTGATCTGAAAGAAGAACATGGGAACTCCCTTATTATCAGAGTTCTCCACATTGGAAGTGTTGAAAGGGCTATAATGGGGAAGAAGGAAGGATAGGTTTGTTTTCTTAGTCCCAGAAGGCAGAACTAGGGAGAAAGTGGAAGAAAGGCAGATGTAGGTTCAATATAAAGAGAAATTTCCTAACAGAATCCTCCTAAAATCCAGTGGATTATTTTGTAAGGCAGTTCCCCATCACTAATAGTCACCAAGTAAAGGCTGGATGACAGGATGCAAACAAGGGGATTCCTGTTCAGATATGGATTGAGCTAGTTGGCTTCTTAGGTCCACCCCAACTCTGAGACACTAAGACTTGTGATGACCCACCCAACCCCCAGTACACATTGGCTACCCTGAGTTGAGCTACAGCTTAAATCCTTCCATTTAGGGCAAACTTAGTTGAACCAAAAAGGGAGAGGGGAGAGGAGAGAGTCACTTCAGGAGAGGAGGTAGCACACATTAGTAACTCCTCAATCCCTTCATTTCACTTGGTGATCTCATCAGCTCCCCTGGATTTAATTACCATCTCTGTGCTGATGATTCTCAAATCTATTTTCCTGCCCCAATTTTTCTATTCACCTTTAATCTCCCATCTTTAGCTTAAGACATCTCAAACTGGATGTCCAGGAGACATTTTAACCTCCTTAAGTCCAAAAAAGAACTTGTTATCTTTCCCCAAAGCCCTTTCTCTTCCTACCTTCCCTATTTAAAACAAAAAAAACCCAACTTACTCTCTGTCTTAGAATCAACACTGTGTATTGGTTCCATGGTAGACTTGCAGTAAGGACTAGGCAATGGGGGTTAAGGGACTTGCCCAGGGTCATACAACTAGGAAGTATCTGAGGTCACATTTGAACCCAGGACCGCCCATCTCTAGGCCTGGCTCTCAATGAACCACCTAGCTGCCTCCCTACCTTCTCTGTTACTGTGGAAGGCAAACATCATCCTCCTAGTCCCTTAAGCTTACAACCTAAGAGTCATCCTGGATTCCTCACTATCTCTCACTCCCCATATCCAAGTTCTTACCAAGGTCTATCTATTTCACTTTTGCAATAACTCTTAAATATGCCTCCTCTTCTCTGATACTGCCACCACTCTAGTGCAGGCCCCATCACCTCATCTCTGGACTATTACAATAGCCTGAGGCAGATCTGGCTGCTTCAAATATCTCCCCATTCCAATCCATTTTCTATTCAGTCACCAAAGTCATTTTCCTGAAGTGTAGATCTGAACGTGTAGATCTGAACATGAACATCTGCTCCCCACTCAAGAAATTCCAGTTGTTCCCTATTGCCCCCAGGATCAATTACAAAATGCTGTTTGCCTCTGAGGTACTACCTCGTATCTACAGATTGACCAGTTTGACAGAAAAGGAAAATGACAAATGTCTGAGGGGATGTGTGGAAATTGAGACTCTAATACACTGTTGGTGGAACTGTGATCTGATCCAACTCTTCTGAAAAGCAATTGGGATCTATGCCCAAAGAACTCTAAAACTGTGTATACCCTTTGATCCAGCAATACTATTCCTAGGTCTGTATCCCAAAGAGATCAAAATAATAGGAAAAGGACTTATTTGTACAAAAAGTATTTATTGTAGCTCTTTTTGTTATAGCAAAGAATTAGAAATTGAGAGATTGTCTACCAATCAGGGAATGGCTGAACAAATTGTATTGTTATATGACCATATTATACAACTATAATGGCATACTATTGTGCTATAAGAAATGATGAGTAGGATGATTTCAGAAAAACCTGGAGAGACTTACATGTATTGATGCAAAGTGAAATGAGCAGAACCACAAAAACATTGTACTCAGTAACAGCAATATTTTTGATGAACAACTGTGAATGACCTAATTATTCTCAGCAATATAGTGATTCAAGACAATCCCAGAGACTCATGATGAAAAATGCCATCTGCTTCCAAAGGAAGAACTGATGGAGTCTGAATGCAGACTAAAACATACTATATTTCGCTTTCCTTCTTCTTTTTTGTTTGTTTGAGATCTCTTCCACAAAATGACTAATATGGAAAATGTTTTATTTGAATGTACATGTAAAATCTATATTAGATTACTTAGCATGCTGTTTTGGGGGGGTGGATTAGTGAAGGAGGTGGAAAAAATTTGGAACTCAAAATGTTTTAATGAATTAAAAAATTGTTTTTACATGTAACTGGGAGAAAATAATATGTTTAAAATGCTGTTTACCATTCAAAGCCCTTCATAACTTAGCCACCTCCTATCTTTCCAATCTTACATTTTACTTCCCAACATTACACTTTATGATCCAGTGACACTGGCCTCCTGGCTATTCTACAAACAAAACATTCCATCTCTCAGCTCCAGGCATTCTCTCTGGCTATCTCCCATGTCTGGAATGCCCTCCCTCTTCTTTTCTGACTACTGACCTCCCTGGCTTCCTTTCAGTCCCAACTAAACTCCTACCTTTCACAAGAAGCCTTCCCCAACCCCTCTTAATTCTAATGCTTTTTCTCTGTTAATTGTCTCCTTTTCTGGCTCGTACTTAGCTTGTCTTGCAAATATATTCTTGTTTTTGGGTTGTCTTCCCCATTAAACAGTGAACCCATTGAGGGCAAGAATTGTTTTTTGCCTCTTTCTGTGATTCCAGCACTTAGCACAAAGCCTGACACAATGTTAATTGATAAAGACAAGATAGAGATGAGGAGACTGTCTCTGGAAGAGGAATCACAGCAAAAGAGCTCCTGATGTGGCAGCTCAGGGCCAGGGAAGAAGTGAGGAGGGGCAGAGCAGCCCAGTTTGGGCTAAAGGCAGACCGTGAGATGAAGGACTACCCTGGGGACAATGTGAAAGGCTCAGATATTTATTTACTGGAAACCTAGAACAAAGCTGTATCCATCCTAATAACAACCATGTCCATGAGGATTCCTGTAGCTTCTGCAGAGGAGGATGGGGGGAATAGCTATATTTCCCTTCATGAGGGCAATTTTTCCTCTCTAGCTCACCTAGAAGACCCTCCCTATGATCCAAGAAGCACCCAACCACCATTTCTCCAGGAAACTCTCCTGAAGCCCCCAGAGTGCTTCCATAACCACCTATTAGGATCTGGCATATCCTAAAATTTCTTTGTTGATTATAAAGTCAGATCAGATTTTAAATCTGATTATAGAACCTGTTTGTTGGTGGTTAGAAGCTGAAGGCCTTTCAACTGACTGGCTCGCCTTTCTCTAAAGCCTTTCATCAGGGGCCTATCAGCAGCAGTGGTATCTGGAGTTGGAGAGTCCCTTGGGGCTTCTCTTCTGGAGTTGGGCATCTGCTCAGCAGTCCTTAGATAGAGTCCAACTGTAATGGTAGAAATTTAAGGCTTTTGGGAGAGGTTATAATATTGTAATGGTTAAAGTGTGGCTACAGGATTTATGTAATATTAAACAATGGCCGCCAAGGAATTTACTTATGAAATTCCTAAAATGAAACACTCAAGTCAGAATGAAGTTTATGGAGGTTTAATCACACTGGGAGTAGGGAAAGGAGAGGGAGAGAAGGAGAGAAGAGAAAAGGGAAAGAGGCTACTCAATCTCTGACCAAGGCAGAGGGAGTTTTAGGCCCAAAGGCCCAGGTGGAAAGAATCAGTCCTTAACTCACGTGACCGATCTGAAGGAAAGCTGTCTGCGGGCATCCTCTCTGTCCAAGCTCCTAACACCAACTCCCCTCTAGCTCTCTACACAGGAAGTGCGCGAATTCCAGAGGCTGTTCCCTACCTCACTTCCTGTGTCTCACAAATGCCAATGTTTGGCTCTAGCTTGGCTTAGGACAGCCCAGGTGGGCAGTTAGTTATTTCTGATTTGTCATTGACTAGCGCATGCCCGTGTAGTGTGGGTGTGCACAATTTTTTTGGGTGCTAGACCAAGATGGAGACTTTTAAAATTCACACAACCTATACAAGGCCAGCATGTGGTGAGAAAAAAATAGGGTTAGGTACAACAGGAAAAGCTTCCTCTTGGGGAATGCATTCAACATTGGAGTAGGTGACTGAAGGAAATCACTTGTTTAAAAACCCTGTAATCTATTTTAAAAAATTAAAGGGGGCAGCTGGGTGGCTCAGTGGATTGATCACCAGGTCCAGAGATGGGAGACCCTGCATTCAAATCCAGCCTCAGACACTTCCTAGATGTGTGACCCTGGGCAAGTCATTTAACCCCCATTGCTTAGCCCTTATGGCTCTTCCCCCTTAGAACCAATACACAATATTGATTCTAAGATGGAAGGTAAGGGCTCAAAAAAACAACAACCCACCCCAAAGAGATAATGGACAAAAAGACTTGTACAAAAATATTCATAGCTGCGCTCTTTGTGGTATCAAAAAATTGGAAAATGAGGGGATGCCCTTCAATTGGGGAATGGCTGAATAAATTGTGGTATATGTTGGTGATGGAATACTATTGTGCTCAAAGGAATAATAAAGTGGAGGAATTCCATGGAGACTGGAACAACCTCCAGGAAGTGATGCAGAGTGAAAGGAGCAGAACCAGGAAAACATTGTACACAGAGACTGATACACTGTGGTATAATCGAATGTAATGGACTTCACCATTAGTGGCAGTGTAATGTCCCTGAACAATCTTCAGGGATCTAGGAGAAAAACACTATCCACAAGCAGAGGACAAACTGTGGGAGTAGAAACACCGAGGAAAAGCAACTGCCTGACTACAGTGGCTGAGGGGACATGACAGAGGAGAGACTCTAAACGAAACTCTAATGCAAATACTAACAACATGGCAATGGGTTCGAATCAAGAACACATGTGATACCCAGTGGAATCACGCGTAGGCTATGGGGGGTGAGGGGGAGGAAAAGAAAATGATCTTTGTCTTTAATGAATAATGTTTGGAAATGATCAAATAAAATATTATAAAATTTAAAAAAAACAACCCTATAAACCAGAGGACTTTAATATGGGGATAAAAATAGATTTCAGGGGGACAGGGAACTTGAATGGGGAAAACATATTTATTTTCACTGATCTCTAAACTAAAATTTAGCATAAAAAGGATTAGCAGTATTCTGAGAAGGGGTCTATAGGCCAGACTACCAAAGGGTTCTATGATACAAAACAAGCAAAGAACCCTCTTACTTTACAGGTGAGGAAACTGAAGATAAAAAATTATTTGTCCTAGGTCATGTAGTAGAAAATCAAGATGCCAGAATCAATGGAACTCGATTAAGAGCTGGAAAAGATCATCAGCCTCTTTGTTTTATAGAGAAGAAAGCTGAAGCCCAGCTAGGGAAAGGGACTTGTTTAAGGTCACCTGAGGCAGTAATGAGGTTATTATATTGAGTTGTGAATCAGGATTATTTTTTTTAAACCCTTACCTTCTGTTTCAGAATCAATAATGTGAATTGGTTCCAAGTTAGAAGAGTGGTAAGAGCTAGGCAATTGGGGTCAAGTGACTTGCCCAGGGTCATACATCTGGGAAGTGTCTGAGGCCAGACTTGAACCCAGGACCTCCTATCTCTAGGCCTGGCTTTCACTCCACTGAGCTACCCAGGTGCCTCCAAGATTATTTTTCAGGACAGCTAGGTTGCACAGTTGCATAGAATGCCAGAGCTAGAGTAAGGAAGACCTGGTTTCATATCTAGCCTTAGACACTTCTTAGTTGTATGACTTTGGTCAAGTCACTTCACTTCAATTGCCTAGTCCTTGCCTTTCTGTCTTAGAGTTGTTACTCAGACAGAGAGTAAGGGTTTAAAAAAAAATGTTTAATGAACAAATACCTTTTTTCCCTTCCACCTCCCCACCCCCTTAGCTGAAAAGAAGAAGAAAAAACAAGCCTTCGGGACAAATATTCATAGTTAAGCAAAACAGATTCCTAAATTGGCCTTAATGATGTGTCCATCTGTGCTGGGAGTCCACCTCTTGTCAGGAGGTGGGCAGCTCATTTCCTCATGGACCCTCTGGAATCTGACTTGGTCAATGCACTGTTGAGAGGTAACCAGGTTAGGAAGCTAGGTCCTCCAAGCCCGCCATGTTCTTTCCACTATTCCACACTGTCCCTCCCTGCTTCCCTCTTCAGCTATCCTTAGGGCCTCCAATGGCCAAGACTAGTCAGGAATGAACTTCAAGTCTCCTTCAGGATTTGAAGGCATTGAGGGGTGAGCCAGTCACTTTTTCTCCAGGCTGGGCCTGGCTGGGTCACTACAGGGCAAGGAGCTGGTTGGACACTTTGACTTTAAGTGAATTTGAAGCAAATAATTATGTAAATTTCATGCAAATCAACATCTACTAAGGTTTTTCTCCATTAAGTTCTCTAGTTGAGACTTGAGTAGGACAGAGAGAGACTGGGACGGAAGGGGGCAAGAGCAAACAGCTCCTTCCCCTGCTGAGCTCAGTTGGCTCCCTTTCTGAAGCCACCCACACCCACCACCCACCCATTCCCCCCTGAAGCTGCTGCCCAGGCAGCCCCAAAGTATTCTGGGAAGAGAGAGACAGTATGAGATCAGGAGCCCGGTGTGGTCCTGCTACTGGGGAGGGAACGATGGAGAGAGAAGCAAGTGTGTTTGTGTGGGAGGGGGAAAGGGGAATCTCTGCCTCCAAAATAAAGAGAATCCAGGGAAGTGACAAAGAAAAGGCAAATATCACTGAAAGACTTTAAAATACTGATCATGTGTCAAGTCATAACTGAGGAAGATTCTTTGAAGGTGACGGACGGATGCCTCTTACCTCTCAGCTGTGATGGTGGTGGACTATAGCAGTGGAATGAGGCATACATACATTTTCAGACATGGCCAAAAATCTCTTTTTTTATACTTATTTTCAAGAAAGAGAAGGGGAGGAGGTACATTTGGGGAGGAGGAAGAGAAAGTTAAAGAAAGGTAACTATGATAGAAGAAAAATAAAAAGGAGAATCAAGGATATTTTTTTAAAGGAAATCAGCTGTAACCACTAGTCCTCAGGCCCAATGTTTGTGCATGAACACACCAATACCCAATCACCAAAATCCACCCAAAGATTTATATTCACAGATGTATATACTGAAAACTACAAAAACACAGTCTCACATAACCAAATAGATTCACTCATCCATATAAAGCATCTGATAGGCTTAGTCCAACTCCGACATTTTATAAACCCTTGGTTTAGGTGGGATTTGAACCCAGCTCCTCTGACTCTAGAACCAGTGTTTTTTTTCCATTGTACTACACTGCCTGCAAATAGACCCACCGGCAGAGAAACACACATATACATAGTGTCACCAGTAGCTCACTCCTCCTGTTAAGCAGAAAACAGTCAAAGAGCTTACAAGCCAAAAAACCATGTGCCTGCCCATTCTTTTGAAAAGAGCTGGCTGAGCCCATCCGTCGTCCTGCTGAGGTCAGAGCTGGATGGCCATAAAGAAGTGGGAGGGAAGGAAGGAAGGAAAGAAGAAAGGAAGGATGTAATTAATTTCTGGGGAATCATAAAGCTTCTCTTATTTTAGCCTTGGAGACACCCCATATCAAGCCATACTAGGTTCCCACATTCCCCTGGTTTCAGGCCACTAGGCAATGCCCCATCTGCCCCTTAAGCCCAGAAATCTCCTCATCTTACTCCCTGTGGGACAGAAAATGATTTTTCCACTTGGGGTACTTGGAGCAGGAATATAGGAGAGGGATCCCTGGCTGGGTTGGTCATGAGCAACCCCAGCTAATGAGGAGGGAATGGGTTAGGATAAGGGAGGTAGGAAGGAAGACTTTATTGGGTTTTTCCAGCCTCCATATGGTGGTGATTGAAGTAGTCACTGAATCTCCTCACATGGTCTTAGCCTTTCTGTCTCATTCCATCCCCATGCCTTTCCGCATCTGGACCCACTATCTTAAGGTAGCCGCCACCTCCCATGTTTTCAGCTGTCCTTCATTCCCTCTGAGATGACTCATTCCCCACATTTAAATTTTATTTGAGCCTCAGAGTCCATCATGGAGGGGGCCAAGTGCCAGGCCGGCTTCTCCCACTAGTCCAGTGCACACAGGGTAGGCTGGGCTTTGGAGCTCAGTTTCTACCTGAGGAGCATCCTCCAGGGGCTGTGTAAGGGATATCTGTTCTCATCCCCCTTCTCTCCACATCTCTATTTCCCTCTGCCCTTCAGTCTAGGATTCTCCCTTCCTCCAGCCCACACAGATGCAAAGAAGGATAGGAATTAGGGATGTATTTGTTGTTGTTCAACTGTTTCAGTTGTGTCTGACTTTTTCTGACCCGACTGGGAATTTTCTTGGCAAAGATACCAATTTGAGATTTCCTTCTCCAGCTCATTGTACAGATAAGGAAACTGAGGCAAAAGGGATCAAGTGACTTGCCCAGGATCACATAGATAATGAGGATCTGAAATTGAATTTGAATTCAGGTCTTCCCAGATTCCAAACCTGGTACTCCATCCACTTTGCCACCTAGCTGTCCCTGTGGGGATATATAGGATTCATCTAATTTAGCCACTTCATTTTATAGATAAGGAAACTAAGACAGTGAAAAGACAAAAAACTTGTCCAAAATGGAATTAAACTAAAAAGCACCTAATTAGTATAATTTGCCAATCACTGTGCTAGCACTGAGGGTAGAGCTACAAAAACCAACACAGTTCTTGCCTTCAAAGAGCTTACATTCTACCAGGAGGCATCCTGTGTAGCCAGAGAAATGAACACAAAATATATATGAAATAAATTCGAAGTAATTGATTGGGGCTTGTTGGGAAAGGTCCCATGTAGGAAAAACTATTTGAAAGGGTTCCAAGATGCAAGAGTCAAGAAGGAAAAGAACATTCTGGAAATAAGGTCATGTCAATTGTGTAAAGCCATGGAAGCCAGACATGAAGAATGTATACAGGGAAAAGTGGCAAATAGTCCTGTGTGGCTGGAACATAGAGTACATAAGGGGATGGAGGTGGGGACAGGAGGGGAAAAAATCACCTGGGTTACAACAGGAATCAGTGGCAAAGCTGAGACCAGAATCTATGTCTCCCAAAGTCTAGTCTAGTGTTCCTCATTAACTCTTTAATAGTGAAAGACATTCTGGATCCTGAGACTGGACAAAATGACAGAGGGGGGTAACTGAAGAAAAACAAGGTATCTTTGGAGAACTATTTTTGGGGTGTTATGGAGGGATCAGGAAAGAGCTCAGACAGGAAATCCTGATGCCCTAATCTCTCTTCCCACATTTAGGGGAGCCCATAGGTCTAGACACTAGGATATATCCCTGCCACCAATATCCAGAAAGAGAAGAAGTCCCCAGAGGGACCAACCTCTGCTTTCTGGATAGAACACCTCCCTCTTCCTGGGGTTCCCAGTCTATCCTTCCTTGTTGTTGCTATGTGCTAAAACAGCAGCTATCTATGTTAGGGGACAGGGACAGGGGAAAACTAACGAGCTCTCTGGTGAATATAACTTAGAGCAGGAATTTGGGGCCATGTGGGAAAACCATTATTCAGGCTTCTGATTTCACTGCCATTGCACTACCTCTACCCCCTGCCAATCCCTGGAATGTTGCTTCCTGGACTCCATTTATCCACCCAGCCCTACCTGGCTAAAGAATCATTAATTCAGCTGTTCCATCCCACCATGAGCCCAGTGGCCAGCCCTCTCCCCATTAGGCCACTCTTGACCTTTCCTGAACTCCACCCACTGCTCTGAAGGCTGCCCCCCCAACCCTCACTCTGGGCCACCCTCCAAGGAACTAGGAAAGGGATTCTGTGTGGTGTTCAGCTGTGTCTGATTCTTCATGACCCCATTTGAGACTCTGCACCTTAATGTACACAAGGAAACAAAGCTGAGAGATGAGAAATACAACAGGACAACAAAGTTCCGGTGGCATCAAGCCCTCAAGGGCTTCAGAACTCCTGGAGGAAGGTAGGTACCTGAGATGATCCAGGGATGGTGTGCCTTTTGTTTCCCCAGCTCCAAAATGGGGAATAGAGACGTCAAATTCATAACTGTTGTTTGGTCATTTTCAGTCATGCCCGACTCTCCATGACCTCATTTTGAATTTTCTTGGCAAAGATACAGAAGTGATTTGCCATTTCCTTCTCCAGCTCATTTTACAGATGAGAAAACTGAGGCTTAACAGGGTTAAGTGATTTGCCCAGGGTCATATAGCTAGGATGTGTCTGAGGTCAGATTTAAACTTGGGTCTTCCTGAATCTAAGCCAGACACTCTTATTCACTTTTCCACCTAGCTGCCCCAAATTCATGATAGGATTCACAAAATTCACCCCACCCTACCCCTCTCCAGGCTCCTCACCCTTTTGGATCCCATCAGAAGAGCCTGCCTACTCCCCAGAGTTTGACTTTTGTACTTGATGAATCTGGCTAGAATTTTCCTACTAAGCAAGAGGATGGAAGCTGGAGGATGATCTGGTTAGGAGTCCATTTCCCTCTCCCACCTCTAGCATGGTTAGACTCTCGGCTCTCCCACAGCTGGGCCTCTTTCCAGCCTGGCTCCTCAACGGTAAAGGGGGATTAGGGAGTGAAGGTAACATGTCATCTTTATCTTTTACAAATATCCAGCCTTCAGTCAAGCCAAATCCTTTCCCTTGCTAAATTCCCTTAGTGAAGAAAGGAGGTTAGGGGGGTGATTTCGATAGTCAGAATATGTAACAAGCACTTAATTGCAACTGTTTTCACTTACCTGCACTCTGGATGGACTCTCTCCTGGAGCAAGATTAGTTACATGTTTCCTTCAGGGTTTAGAGGTACCCTGATTCTTCTTGAATGCCATTGATTCAAGCCCCAACTGGTTGTGTTTGCCCCACTGGTAGGCTCCAGTGACTACGACCCCAATACCACTGAACATCAATTAACTTCTTTTTTGAAATCTTTACCTTCATCTTAGATTATTAAGTATTGGTTCTAAGGCAGAAGAACAGTAAGGGCTAGGTAATGAGGGTTAAGTGACTTGCCCAGGGTCACATAGCTAGGAAGTATCTGAAGCCAAACTTGAACCCAGGACCTCCCAACCCCAGATCCGAATCTCTATCCACTGAGTCACCTAACTGCCCCCCCCCAATGAAGTTTTACAGAAGGATTTCCTTCTTTCTTTGCTTCCAAGATGTAGCCAGAACAAAGGTACAAATATTTGCCCCCAACCCCTAGGGGCACATTCTCCCCTACTATTTCAGGTTTGGGGAAGAATAGGTTCACTCAGCCCAGGTTCTTCACAACATTTAATTCCAAGGTCCCATGTAGATGTGGCATGATTGCCAGGTGAATCTTCATCTCAGCTACCTTTGGGCTGGGCCATGAAGGTCATTCACAAAAGTTACTTTTTCTTATTCCTTGGGGCACTGATGCTGAGTTGGCTACAAAAGCTGGATGCTTAGATACCAGAACACTTGTGGGGGTTCACCATCATGACCTTTTGAAACCTAAAAGGTCAAAATCTCCAATTCCTTCCCCTAAAACAGAAGAGAACTAATGCAAGGACAATGGATCAAGGCTCATTTGATGCAGAATTATTACACTGCTAGGCCCTTAGCTTGAGCCCAGCCAACACCCTTCCCTGTCTATTGGAGTAAACCTAGAACCCACATAGGTACCAGTCACTTCAGAAGGCATTCACCTAAAGCTCACAGTTCCGCATCACCCTCATCTGTGGATGTGGTACAGAGAACCCATTCCAGCCTAAATTATGGCTGGCTACCTAGAATCCCTAGGGACTTCATAAAGCAGTGGTTCTTAACCCCAAGGGGTCCATGGATAGATTTCAAGTGAATATTTTTTAAAAAACCATTTAGATCTTTATTCGTATTGAACTAGGGTTGCCTTTGTAATCCTATATAGTTTGTGCATTTATAAACATTCTGATGAGTCCATAGACTTCCCCAGACTACCAGAGGGGTCCATGACACAACCACAAAAAAAGGTCAGGAACCCCCAGCATAGAAGATGAGTAATGCAGAGATGTTTTTGCACTTCTTCCTGGGGCCAAGGACCTCCCATCTCAGGTCCAGGAGTGGGAGGGCCAGCCTTGAGGGAGAGAAGAAGATTGAGATGAGCTGGGAGTTTAATCCCTCCTTATTCTCTCTCTCCTCCTAGAGAAAAGAGTGAAATCTATCCCACTATGCTGGTGAACACAAATTCAGACTCATTAGCATAGAACCCTTGATTCTGTCTTTTCCCATCCCTGGCCCCCGTCCTGCAACCCCATTTTCAATAGAAGCCAGTTGAGATATCTAGAGCCTACCAGAGGCCAAAGGAAACAGGGTGCTGTGGTGGAAAGAATGCTTGATTTGGAATCAGGAAACACAGGTTTGAATCCTACCACTTACTACTACTACTTCTTCAACTTGGGGCAAGACCTGTCCCTCCTCTGAACTTCAGTTTCCTTATATTTAAGATAAGAGAGTTGGCCCACACTGTCAATGGTACTTTCCCAGCTCTAAATTCTATGACCTAGAGTTTCCTGGGGTTTCTCCAGAACATCGGACCAAAGCCCAGGAAGATCACACAGGGCAGGCACCCAACCCTCCTCCCTCATTCTCTCATGCTTCCCACCCCCACCCACACAAACACCTGCTGATTAGGGGCCACTCTGGTCACCCTCACACCTAGTCTCACCATCTCATAACTTTTAATAAGAGTTTAATAGCACAAAGCAGCGGGCAACAGCTTCATTTTTAATTATCTAATTTACATTTAATTTTCTCCACCAACGTGGCGCATTTTATTAATGTTTTACCTAGTCAGGGCGTCTTTTTATGGGCTGTGAATATGTTAATAAAATGAATGGGAAAATATCTTGACTTTTGCATTCTCTACTGGAGCTGTGACCCCTGCCCTGCTTGGCTCCCCATCTTCCATTTTTTCCTCCCTCTCTTTTAAAACATACTTCAAAACCTCATTTCTCAAGCCATATTCCAGAATGCAACCCTAGAGCCAGCCCTTTACTCTCCCACCTCTTAAGATATATCTCAGGCTAGACATGAAATCATAGCATTTCAAAGCTAGAAAGTAGCCCAGGCAGGCTTTATCCAATGGCACTATCCAATGTATCCAGATGTATCCAACAGAGGCAGTTCATTAGACCAAGTGACTCAGGGTGGGTGCCCTAACAAGGACACTGGTCTACTTGACCTATAGAGATCTCAAAGGGCCACAAATGGCTGACCAGGTGGAACAAGCCAATGGTCCCATTGTCTAGACAAAGATGGAGGTGGCAAACACAAGATGATCCACTTTGGTATGCAGTGGAGCCGAACTCTTTGCTCCAAGAAGCAGTACATGCAAACAAAATAAAACGTGGATATGGAGTGGTAGGGAGAACTCTTGACTAGGCATCAAGAGACCTAGATTCTAGTCATGGTTCTGCCATTAGTTAGCTGTGTCACATTGGGTAAGTCACCCCCACAGGCCACAACATCCTCATCTGTAAGACTGGATGACCACTAGGGTCATTTGTAGTTCTTAAAATGATTCATCTCTAGAACTGGGAGAATGATGCTTTCACATTGTCCTCACAGGGCTGCTATAAAGAAAAGGCATTTTGCAAACTTTAAAACACTATGGAAATTCAAAGTACTATTATTATAATTATTAGATGATGACAGCCCCAAATCCCCTTACAGACACATGGACATATGCATACACATACATGCCCCGAGTGGGGCTTAGGAAGGCCAGGTTGCCTCTCTTGGCCTTTCTCCAGTAGCTGGCTGTCTCTGGGGGCTAGCAGTCCTGGCTTTTCCCTGGGCCAGCTGTCTTCAGGCAGTATCCCCAGATACCAGGCACTGGCACTCAGAGGGTTAAGTGGTCTAATAGGCACAATCAATGCCACAGTGGCTAGGTATGGGGGTGGGGGGCCAGGAAGAAAAGCAGAGTTTGGAGGGGCACTGGAGCCTGCAGAGTTGTCCTGGGTATTTTTAGCTGCCCGAATGAGCTGAGCTCAGGGCTCCATGCAGCCACTTGGAAGAGGGGGGAGGAAAGGGGGACATGGTGCCTAGGGTGGTAGTGGGGAAGGAAGGGGGAGGGGAAGTAGTGGTGCCCAGAAGACTGGATCTGGGGAAGATTCTTCTGCTGGTGCTTCCTTGAAACAGTATTTTGGAGCGAGGGGGAGGGATAGATCTCTGGTCCCTCAAGCAATGATTTAGTTCACCCCATACTGTTGGGGAGATAATAGCCCCCCAAAACATAGAAAAGTCTCTAGAGACATAATGGACTCTTTGGCTACCCTGTGGACGAGGACAGGGCTCAGCTGGTTCTCCTCCTCTCTCCAAATTTATCCTCCTAGAGAGAAGATAGAAATGGAGCTGTAGGAATGGAAGGAAGAGGAAAAACTCCAAGGTCATTGGTACCAGAGCCAATAAGGTATCACACACCCTTCTTCCCTTAAATTCCTCTGCCTCAGAGCAAAATCCAAGGCAGGACAAAAGGAAGATGGAGCAGTGGTTGGCATCCTCATGAGGCAGAACTGAACTGATTTACCTTTACCTGCTTCCCCTCAAGCACACCCCACACCTCTCCAAACCCAGTCTAAGATCCAGTCGGGGAAGGGGATAGGGATTTCCCTGATGCTTTTTATCTGCCACACACACACAATCCACACTGCTTTCCAAAGAAATTTGTTGACTCCTATTCCTAGGACTAATTCTAGAGGGAGTAGGATGAGGGAACAATAAGAGCAGGCACTCTCCCCTTACTCTCTTTCTACCTCTTCTTCCTAATCAGGGCTCTAGGAGCTGGGCTTTCTCCATCACCAGGTCAGGGCTGGATAGTTCCCATGGCAACAGATGACAGCAACAAAGAGGCTGAAGGACCACTGGGTCAGGGGTGAGGGGGGGGGTGTTTGGAGCCAGGGAAAGGAAGACGTGCCAGGTTGGTAGGGAAAGAGACTGACTCCAAGACAAGACAAATGTCAAGATGAGATGATGAGGCAGGAAAGGGAGAAGATTAGAGGGCACTCCCACATACATGTAACCTTCTTCAATCATACTTGGAGAGAGGGGAGCAAGTGATATTATATATGCTCTATGGATGGAGGGGGTGACATCAGAGTAAAAGTCAAATGAATTCTGAGACCCCCAGAGCTAGCCTTGGCTTCCCTGGAACCTGATAGCTTTCTACCCTTTCAAGGAAGAGAAAAACCTGAAACTGGGATTAGGAAGAGGAGGTGGGAGCTGGAGACAGTCTATAATGGAGAAATCTGTTGATGAGCTATAAGATTTTTCCTTACTTACTTTTGCCCCAGAAATCTCCTTTTCCCTTTAGGAGCAGAGCAACGGCCAGTGGGAGTTTAATTCCTGGTGGGTTTGAGGGATTATATATGCAGATCTGTAACTCAACATTTCCTTACCCACACCCACACCTCTTTTCAGGGAGGCCAGGCCTAGGAGATCATTTAGGCTTTTGAACTTCCCACAGAAAGATTGTCCTCTAGAGGTACCATCATGGGTGAGGGGAAGGAGAATAAGAAGGGACATTCCAAATTCTGAATCATCCCTACTCATTGCAAGCATCACTGCTTGAAGGGGTTGAAGCATGGACTCCATCAACCCTAGAGAATAGCACAATGAGATAAGACTTCATGGAGCAGGCCCTGAGGCAGGAACCTGTAAACCTTGGAGCAAAAGGCTCAGCAGGGCTGAGTTCCATCTCTTCCTTTCTGGTCCCAATTTTCTCATTCTTGGCTAGGTCACCCCAGGCTTCTCCCCCATTTTTGTACTTGCTCTGGATTTGATACTTTTTTTTTTAAACCTTTACTTCCTGTCTTAGAATTAATAGTAACTATCAGTTCCAAGGCAGAAAAGTAGTTAAGTGCTAGGCAATTGGAGTTAAGTGACTTACCCAGGGTCACCCAACTAGGAAGTATACCTGAGGTCATATATGAATCTAGGACCTCCTGTCCTCAGACCTGACCCTTCTATCCATAGAGCCACCTAACTGCCCCTGGATTTGATATTTCTTTCCCCGGGCCACCAGATTACTTCCTTCTCCCTATTTGCTTATCATAGAGCTTGGTACATAGTAGACATTTAATAAATGCTTGTTGATTTGTGATCCAAGGCCTTTCTAGAGATAAAAATCCTCTGCCTCAAGGTTGGGTTCCCCTACATAGAACAGGCACAAGGAGTCCCTGGAATCTCCAAGGACAGACATGTCAGTTTGTATTCAGTTGTCAGCTATCAGAGGTCTCTCCCTCCCCTACCCTGACTGATCTTCCCTGTACTACATCCTAGGGTGCTGCTTGCATTCTCCCCTCAGTGGGTCATTTCCACAGTGCCCAAGGCCTAATTCATTTTCCCTGACTCATCTGTACCCCAGCTGTCCAGAGAATCATAAAATGTTAGTGCTGGAAGGAACTTTGGAGATTATTTCATCTTTCATTTTATAGATGAAAAACCTGAGACCCAAGAGAGGAAGTGACTTATATAGGGTCACACATGATCAAGACTTCTGACTATTTCTAGCATATACTACTCCTCTATGTAATGTACATTTTAAAAAAACAATTACACTTTTTTTTCAAATTTATTTCTTAAATTTTGAGTCCCTACCCCATCCACTGAAAAAATAAGCAATGTTATATCCACTATAGAATGTATTTGATGAGGTCCTGGTTAGTAGCCCATTAGAGGGATTAGACTCAAGGGAAGGGAGGCCATCTCCATAGTCAAAATGCCTTAGCTATCAATTGATTCCAAGAAGCCAGGGCTTGAGGAGGAAGGAGAGACAGTAGGGGAAATTTGGACAGAGGCTCCTTTGAGGGGACCCTGGATGGGGAAAGCAGATGATAGGGGGCTGAGAAAAGATCCCGAGTTGGAGATTTAGTTATATAATATTCTCTACCTCCTCCAGGCTAAAGAAAAAGGAGTGATGGTGCTCTGGGAACTAAGTGGAACCAGCACGTCCAGGAAGGAGAGAATGGGACATGAGAAATTTTGCCGGCAAACCTGCCATATCTCACTGGTCTGGGCACCTCTCCAGCCTCCCCAAAGGGCAGAGTCTATCTGCTACTGCCCTGGGTTGGGGGCAAGAGCTGGAGGTTCCTGGGGCTAAGCACACTTGCCTGGGAGTTTTGGGCAAACCTAGTGGGGAGAGGTGAGGCAGGAGTAAGAGGACTGTAATGATGAAGCTCTGGGATGAGGGAGATTAATCTTTTGTGCTTTGTGCATCAGCTCCCCATCTCCCCCACAAGCTCTCCCTGGATGACCCCTCTGCAGCCAACCCTAGCCCCAGGGGTTAATCTATGCTCTGGTGGGACTTCACAGCAGCTACAGGCAAGCTGGAGACATTAATTCCCAGAAAGAAGAAGGAGGGAGCATATCTTGGGGCTGCAGAACAAGAACAAGGGACCAGCCTGATATTCTCTTTGGGAATTGTTTTCCTTTTTCATCAAGATGGATCATGGGTGGGCAGGGGAAAGGTGTTAGATCCTCAGGCTTGAAGTATAAGGATCCTAAAACCTTTGACCCCAGCAAAAGCATAAAACATCCCTTCCTCAACCAGTTCCCCACTAATGCCTTCCTCTACCTTAAAGCACAGGGAAGATTTTGATGGGGCTGAAAAGGGGGGACCCATCCCTGCTCCTTAAATCTGCTAGACTCTCAGAGCTCCTCTAAATTGCTTCCCTATCTATCCTCTCTTCTCCCCCCACCCCACCTTTCTCTCCCTCCCTCTCTCCCTCCCTCCCAGCACAGGACCCTGAATGCAGTTTGCAGTTTTGACAGCAGATGTCTCTCCTATTATGATTTATCAAAATCCTTAAAGTAAATAATGAAAACATATTTACAGGAATGGACCCCAAAGGGAGGGAGTCCTTAGCATGCTGGTGGGGCTGGGGCAGCCCAGTTGAAAAGCGCACATGCTCCATATTTAGGTGGATGGGTGTATAGATGTCGGTGGTCCAGGTACCACTACCCCCACATCTTCTCCCTTGTAGGATTGGAATTGGTGACCTGGTTTGTGTTCTGAGGATGACAGGTCAGGTAAGCTCGGGTAGAGAAATCTTGAATCAGACAAGAGAGAATCCAGTCTTTTTCTTACCTGCTTGGCTGGCTTTGGAGCCTCTAGCTCAGGATTTTTTCATCAAGAGCCTTTGTAACCTCTCCCACTGCAGATTACCTCATGCTGTTGGAAATCCAGGCCCCTGCTCTCACTCTAAAGGTAGGGCTAGATCCCTTCATGGAAGGATGAGGCATCTGGACATTTCGGAGAGGGGGAATCTAAGGGTGGGGAAGATGAGGAAAAGGAGGCATTGTCATCTCTACCTCTGGGCATTATTGGCTGAGGAGACAGCAGTACATGTACCTGGTGGCCAGAAGACCCTGTGAGGGCCTCACACCTAGCTTGTTACCACGGCTTCCCATGTTTTTGTCTCCTAGGGCCATAAGCTGCTCTGGAACCTAGACACAGACCTTATCAACAGGTCTCCTCTTCTCTCTCTCTCTGTCTCTCTGTCTCTCTGTCTCTCTCTCCCCCTTCTCCCTCCCTCCATAACTCTTTATCCACATCCTCCCTATATATGTTCTATCTATCTTCTGCCTCCAATAACTCCCCACCCCAGGCTGCAGCTGAATCTGAACTGAATGAGCAGCTTGCAGGGAGATGGAGCTGAAGCCCCAGAGAAAAGATTTAAGGGGGGAAGGGTGCAAAGACAAGGGGACTTGGCATTTGCACTTGATTTAGTGCAGGTGAGAGGAGCTGAGGAGGGGTGTGCAGCAGGAGTGGAGGAGAGGCTATCATCTAGGTCTCCAGAGGCTTAGGGAGGAGGGAGGTTTTCTGAACTCTGGGTTTGTCTTTATTTTCTTTCCAGCTGTGTTCTCTCCCAGGACTGAGATTCTCCCTTTCTCCCCACTTCTGTGGCCTGTCCTGCCTCCTCTATATGCTCACTAGGGAGTGGGATGGATCATAGGCTCACAAGAGCTGGGAGAGACCTTGTAGTTTTGCTGCAACCCCTCCATTTGACAGCTGAAGAAACTGAGGTCTAAATGGTTGAGACTTAGGACTAGAAAACAAGTGATCTGCTTTCCAGTCTTGGACTCCATCAACCAGGATATCCCCAGGGCCCCGGGTGATTAGATTCTCTCTCCTCTGAGCAGGAGCTGGTCATCTGTACCCCACTATGTGGCCCTTGATTAATTCATCAACCAATATTTATTAGGTTCTTCTATGTATAAGATACTGGGCAAGGGAATTCCATTAACCAAGATCAAAATTAAAGTCTTGACTTCAAGGAGTTGGCATTCTAATGGATATGTATGTGGGGCAGGGTTTAAAGACAGAAGTAAAACAAGAGTGATTGGGTATGTGTGTAAGTAAAATAGAGATAGAGAGTGATAGGACAAAAAAAACCATGGGTTCTCAGGATATTTGAGAAAGAAGGGAATGATTTTATATGGGATGGGGTGTATGGAGAAGCTAGGCTTCTAAAAGACAGAGACACCAAGGAGAGCGTGTATTCCAAGTTTGGGGGACACAAGAAAGCTAGCACTAATATGTCTTAACTGGTTCTTTGCTTCAGGGGTGTCTTATCTCTCACAAAGGACTGGAGACTCCTGCACAAGAGGGGCCTCAACTGCTTTTGTTTCACAACGTCCCCATCCTTCCACAAAGACTCAATGATGGACTGACTAAAAAGCATTCGGACCCAGGACACTTCTATCTCTCCAGTACCCTCCTCCCAGAAGAGAGGAAGTAGACAAGGTCCTTACTAGGGTTTCTGCCCTCATCTGCAATCATGTTGATGTTCATGAACTCCAGACATTCTCTAGTATGAAAGGAATTGAGTGTCCAGGCAGAAGTTGGGGGGGGGGGGCTGATGAGTCCTTTCCTCTCCTCCCCATTACAGTTTTCACACCTGGAAGAAGGATTCAGGCTGAAGTAATAACTTCAAGGTGGGGGTTGGTTGGGGGAGGAGGGGGCACACACATTTAGGGCAGCTGGGATTCCTCTCACTAGCTGCAGTCCAGTTGCTCCCAGAGGTGGAGCCCCCAAAGCTTATGTCCCTCCGAGGGTGTCCAGGCTCCAGTCCCCCTTCTCTCCTTTTCACTGTGGCCTCCCAAGCATCTTTGCGCTGCCCCCATGACCCCCAGCCGGCTTCACGCCTGGCTGCCTGGAATCTGTAGCCGCCCTTGTTTTCTGGCCCAGGAAGGGGATTTAATGCTGGTGAGAGATGGCAGGTTGACAGGCGCAGAGATTAAAGCCCGAGGCTCTGGCCGAGAAGCAGGGTTGGCCTCCACAGAACCCCTGCCCCTTAGCCACTGGAGAGCTTACTGTTCCTCCCAACCCCCCCCCCCCTTCTCTGGTCCTCTCGGTCCAAACTGTTTCCCTTTCTCGGGAGGTTTGATCCTGTCTGAGAACACCTGAACCTAAACATCCCGGGCCCCAGCCCGAATACCCAAGCATACTACCCCTACCAAACCACTCTTGCCTGCCTGTGTGACCTTGGGCAAGTCGACTTGCTGCTCCTCTTCTCATCTTGGGTTCTCTCTCCGATTCAGAGTTAGCAGACAAAGCAATGCACATTCATTAATGGGGAGGGATGAGAGGATTCATTAACAGTGGGGTTCAGTGCCTTTTTAGAGGCCTGGCTCGCCCCCACGCTCAGCCCCCAAGCCTCTGGGAGAGGTAGTTGAGGGCAGCTGTGTGGGAGGGCGGCCTGGAGGGAGTTGGGGTGCAGGGAGCTGGAGCTGTTTAGTGTTTGACCTCCATCCATCCATCTCTTCCAGCAGCTGGGAGGGGAGATTGCCGAGGAGGCAAGCTGGCGTTGCAATCAGGCGAAAATCTCTGCAAACCCATCTTCAGCTCTAGCCAGCCCTCCCTCCCTCCCACGCCCCCCCCCCCAAGCAATCAGGAGCTCCACTCTCCTCTCCCAGGGACACAGCTTTCCCTCTTCTTCCCTTCACCCCAGGATCGGGTTAGGCTGAGGAGCTAGGGGTTAGGAAATGAGAGAAACAGGGAAAAACAAGGGAGAGAACAGCTCATTAGCTCTGACCTTCCCGTTCCATCCCCCCACCCCCTCCTGCCACCTCTCCCACCTAGTCACTTCTCTGGCTGCGAGGTGACCTCAATAGGCAGGTGTCTCGAACTGAGCTAGTAGGGGAAGAGAAAGTCAACACCTCCCTCCCCTTCAGGTGCTCTGTCTCCCCACTACCCCCACCTCAGGCCCAGAGCTTTCAAAACCTAACCCCACCCCCTCAAGCCAGGGATGGGTGTTTGCTGAAGCCAGCTCAAACTGGCCCTATTGTTAAATGTTCTCTGTGAGCATTTACAACTCAGAAATCTGTAAGCCTACCAATTAGGGCTTGATTTATTCTTCTGGTGATTGTCCACACTTAAGAAAATGATGGAGAACATGTTCATAATGCACACTAAAATTAAAAGTATGTCCCAAGAATTTATTTTTTTTTCCTTCAGAGAGCTGGTTGTTAAACATTTACCAGCATATGCCTGCAGTATTCCCCATAACCCCCCCCCACCTCAATAGGGAATGATGCTAGAATTGGTTATTTTTAAAAAACAGTTGCTCAAGGTCACACAGTAGAAGAGCTTCAAGGACTGAGTGACTCAGGTCCTTTACTTCTCCTGAAGAACCAAGTAGCATAGGATTTAGAGCTTAAGCAAAGAGTTCTTAAACCATGTCTGTGTCCTGAATTCCTTGGACAGTCTGGTCTGAAGTCTATGAACCCCTTTTGCAGAATGTTTTTAAATGCAGAAAGTACAGGATTACAAAGAAAACCAATTATGTTGAGATGCAGTTGTCAAAATATTATTTAAAACAAGCTTTCCTCATATCCTCTCATTTTACCAGAGAAAAAAACAAGACTCAGAGAAGGTGACTTGCCAAAGTCACAGAGTGACAGCTGAACATAGTGGATGTAGGAAGTCCGGAGGACCTGGGTTCAAATTTGACCTCAGATATGTTCTAGCTGTGTGATCCAGGGCAAGTCACTTAACCCCAATTACCTAGCTCTTATTGCTCTTCTGCCTTAGAATTCATGCTAAGTCAGAATTATTTATTTTAGCAATTACATGTAATACAAATTTCCACACAAATTTTCCTAAGTTACAGTATGGAATTTCTCTCTCTTCCTCCCTTCCCTTCCCTATCCTGGTGCTGGCAGATGATTCAATGTGCTTTATACCTATATTATCATGCAAAACATTTCCATATTGTTCATTTTTGTAAGGTAAGAATTTTTTTAATGGTAGGTCTCTGGGTTTTGAATCCTGTTCCTATAATTCAAAACCCAACATAAGCTCACAACCCCATGGAAAGCCAGATATCTTAAACCTGTGGTGGTAAACCTATGGAATAAATGCCAGAAGAGGCATTCAGAGTCCTCTCTGTGAGCACAAGCACTGTCACCCCAGCACAGAGTTCCCCAGTTTGCTACTAGAAAGCCAGAGGGAAGGGGGCTGTTTCCCTCCCCTTGCCTGAGGACATTTCTCACATCACCCACCCCTCTAAAAGGTTCTATATCACTGTCCTAAACCAATAACCTCCTGCCGCTTCCTAATTGCAATTTACCTCTCTTCTCTAGGAGACCTTGTCTTCTGTTGGAGAGAAGGGCCTTTCCCAATGTCATTTCTTCCTTGGGCAGAAGGCCTTCAAGTGGTCTAAACCATATCTTCATTTGGAAAATGGGATTTATAATAATAATGATCATTAATAATAATACCTGCCCTGCCCACCTGACAAGGATATTGAGATGTTCGTAGCAGCACTTTGGAAAATAAAAAGCATTGTATATGTTCAAAATCTCACTGGTGTAACTGCTATCAGATTCCTAACAAAAAGGAGAGATAGTTTCCCCATTGATCCAGCAGCCTCCTCTCAACCCCAAAAACAGGGGGTAAAACCCAGTGATCTAAATTAAGACTCCTCTCCCAGATATGAATCTGAACCCTTGTCTTGTCCTGCAGGTTGGAGAATGGTTACTGTCCTCCCGATCCTTGGAAAGATAGCAGGCATTTTAGGAAATAAGAGCCCTGCTTAGGAGACACAGGCTTACAACTTGACCTCCTAGAGATGACCCTGCTTAGCCCTGGAAGGACCCATGATTACACAGTTCGACTCATGGTCAGGCCAATGTTCCTTCCTAGGGTACATGAAGAGGCACCCACTCCTTGCCTCTGTGTACACAGAAGACCAGGGACCCTGGATAGAGGGTAGAAAGTGGAACCCCTGGCTAATATTTTTGATCTGCATTCTGAATTGTCAGTTCTTGGATAGGATGACTTAGGATATCCTAGTCAGCTGGAGGAGTTGGGGGGGGGGTCCCACCACTGACTTGGTTTTGTAGAAAGAGTGGGTGCTGCACAAGTTGAAGTCAGAGAACCTGTGTGTGAATCCTGGTTTGACCACTTACCTACTATGTAACCCTAAGCAAATCACTTTAATTCTCTGATATTCAATTTCCTCATCTTTAAAATGTGTTTGTGTATGTATGTGTGTGTGTGTGTGTGTGTGTGTTGGGGGGACAGTATGAAATTGGACTAGATGACCTCTAATATCCCTTCTAGCTCTAGCATTATGCTCAAGGACATCTTTCCACCAAGGTCAAGGTAGTAAGATCCAAAGAGGCAGGAAGTTGATCATCCATAGCTTTCATGGGGTCAGATATTTTAGTGACACAAAGATTCACCAGCTTAGGTCCATCCTAGACCTCTCTTCAAGCCCAGCCAGATAGAGCAGGGAAGAACCTCCCTTACTTTTCCCTAAAATACAGGTCTAACCACTACAATTTCCTACTCAAGAATCTTTGATTAACTCCCTACTACCCCAGAATAAACAGATTCCTTTGACATCCAAAAACCTTTTACAAATCTCTCTCCAGACTATCCATTTTGATTGGTTACACATTTCTCCATTTATGCATCCTATAATCTAGCTAGTCTGGCCCACTTGGTGTTCTCACATTTATTCTGCAGCGTCCATGCTCAATTGAATGACTGCTTAAGACTCAGATTCCATCCTTCTGCTTCTAGGAACCCTTAACTCCATTTAGAGGTTCAGTTGTCAGCTCAAATGTCAATCAGGTCCTTCCTGATTCTCCCTTAGTTAGTGCCCTTCCCTGTAATCAATTGGTCAGTATTTTATATTTATATTTGTATAAATGTATCTTTGTACTTACAAATGTGTTTTTGTGTCGGTGTTTTTCCTTCCCAGTAGAATATAAGCTGCTTGAGGGCAGAGAGCATGTCATTTTTGTCTCTCTAGCCCCATCGCCCAGCATCTAGTATGTGCTTTATAAATCTTGGTAAAGTTGAGTGCACACAACTATGAGTATACACAGCCTATGGCGACAGAATACTCTCTGCTATCTCAGCTGATTGACCTAGGACTCCCATTTTCCTTGCTGCTAGGGCACCTAGACAACTGCCTCTTAGCACCTACATGAAAGTCTGTCCCTTCAGTTTACTTTGACTGAAGCACTCGGGATTGAGGGATTCTAAACCCAATCCTTCACAAAACCCTCAGAGGCAACAGTTTAGCGGATCTAGATCTGAATTTGGAGTCAGAATTCACTCCATTATCCCAGTTTTACCCTTTCCTTGTATGACTTTTAGGAAGTTACTTCCTCTCTCTTAGTTAAAACTTCCTCAATGCAGAATCACAAGGTTGGACTCCAAGATATCCAAGGTGTTTCTTTTTGCTCTGAAGCCTACAAAACACAAGATGCCCCTGTCCTGTAGCTAAACCATGGGATTGGCTGAAGTTACCCTCACCCCTACAGGCATAGGCATAGGCCTCTAGGTCACTGTCCAGTCGAATTCAGGGCAGAAGGGTTGCTGGTAGGCAAGGGATGGTTTAGGGTAGCCTTTGTAAAAACAGAAACCCATTAGAATCAGGTTCGTTATTCCTGGGAACTTTGCCTTTCTCCTGGCCTAGCTCAAACTAAAAGGCTGTTCCTGCCTACTCTGGCTGAGAATGGCCCTAAGGGAGTCACTGATTCAGGCCATCCATTCCCCTATGCTCCGATTATCCCCAACCTGGAGTTCCAGAGGGCTTAAAGCTGCTTGCCCATGGTCTCTCCGATCAGGATGGGAGGGGTTAGCAGGGGCCAAAGTCCTTGGACACTGACCCAATGGGGCCCCTACTCTCAATCTGGCCGGTGATAGTCTGGGGGCAGGAGATAAGTGTGTGTACAGGGTTGGGGGTGGGGAGAATGGGGATGTGGGGTCAGCAGCAGAGACACACTATCTCAGACTGAGACAGCCTCTCTCACACAGTGTCTCTCACATTCACACTGTCTCTCACACACAGCTCACACTGCTCCTCCTTTCTTGAGTAGCTCTCTCACAATCTTTGCAAAGGGGTACTTTGGCAGGGAACAGGATTTCCCTGGAAAACTAGGAAAGGTAGAAGCCAAAGAGATAGTTCTAGAAGACTGGGCTGAGGAAAGAATTCTTCTCTTTCCCACTAGACTGAGCTGCTAGAGTTGTAACAAGACTTTGACTTCAGGGGTGCTAACGACCAAAGGGCCATGGAGGTTTCCAGAGGGAGAGGGGATTGAGGTCAAAGGCTAGGAAGGGGGCTTAATTGCATTATGGGAGATCATAATCAGGAGTAGCTAATGTAGAAAGGGAACAAAAAAAGGACCATAACCGAGTGCACTCCTTCCCCTGCTCCCAGCCTTTTTCTGCATTTAACAAAACCTCCCACTAAGAAAGAGACCGTAGGACAGCGGAGGCAAGGAATGAAGGGGTGCATTCTCTAGAGCTGAGGTTCAGTCTTGGGGAAAAAGATGGAATACTTTTCACCACCTCCCCGAAGAGGGCTATAGGCACCCCCTGGAAGAGGTAGAGGAAAGATTTGCAAAGGGCAGAGTAGCAATGGAGCCCATGGAGAGTAGGGACACATAAAAGGAAGGGGAAAGACATTCTGTCTCTGACAGGAGTTTCAGAGGAAGAAGGAAGTCTGGGTCAAACAGGAGAGGAGAGGACATTCGTCTGGGTATAGGGAGATGAGGATGGGTAGACCAGATGAAAGAGAGCCTGCAGGGTGTGGAGAGCTGTGAAGAGCCAGCACTGGGAACTGGATTCTATGGCAGAATGAAGAAGTCAGGAACCAAACCATGCCACAAAGGAGATGAAGACAGCGCTTCTGTGAAGCACAGGAAAGATGTACAATCTGCCACGCCAAACCTGGAATCATCCCGGGAGCCATGAAGAGCTGGAGATGGAGGATTAAACCTACTTGAATTAAAGGAGAGATGTCTTTCGCTCCAAGCCCGTCTTCATGCAGGGCTAGCCACCTCAGGCCCAAGGATTGTCCAACTCTTGGAGGCAACCATTCCAGAGGTGGACCAAGAATCACTCAGTCTCAGCCCATTATTTTCCAACACACACACACACACACCCGTGGCTCTCCTAGGATTCGGGGTCAGACTCCATCTCCTGAGGACATGCTCTTAACACAAGAAAGCTAGTGTGTTAAAGCCATTGGGAGAGCTAGATTCTAATCTCCTCATTCTGTATAATTCTAGTCTTTGGGATCTCTATGTCCTGAAATCTGGTGGGGAGCAGGGGGCAGAGAAGGTCGGTAACCTGCAGGCGCCTTCTTCTTCCCGAGATGAAAGGAGGAGGAAGGTTCAGGAACATTCCCCCCACAGCCTCCTTCCCCCTCCCTTGCCTTGCCCTCCCCTCCCCCGCCTCTCCTCTTCTCCATGCTGCTCCACCTGGGGAACATGCCAGGCTGGGTTGCAGATGCAGAGCCTGCGGGGGCTATTTAAACAGCAGTGGGGGATGTGGGCAAGTGGGCAGCTGACCCATCCCCCCTCCTTTCCTCCCCAGGGTGGGAGTGACTGGCCTGGCCAGCAAGGGGCGGAGAGGAGTCTGCAGCTGTTCCTACCACCTGTGCCTGTCACGTTCCCGCCAGCCCTGTGCTTCCCCCACTCCCCTTCAGGCGCTCCCACCCCCAGTGGCTGGAGGAGGTGAGAGGAGCCGACCGGAATGGGGGTAGGGGGCCCAGGAGTCCTGGCTCCAGCCCGAAAGGCCAGGCTGGGGACCAGGCGGATTACCATGTTAATGAGTGCTGGGTAGAGATGGATGAGTCACCGGACGCCGATGTGGGCAATTCCCCCCTTCTTCAATTCCCCCCCCAAGCCCTGGCACTAGAGGCCCCAATCAAACACCTGTACGGACGCCAGCGAGGGGCCTGCACTGTGCCATCTGTGGACTGTGCCCAGTGCCAGCTGCCTAGTGAGGGGGGATAGAGGCGGGGGGATCGAGCCTGTGCAGAGGGAGAATGGACAGTGGTCTGATCCTCTCATTCCTGGGATTCAGAAGGAAGCCTCAACCCTCCTGTTAGGTCCCCTCCACCACCATCCCAAACCCAGACCTCATTTTCCACATCAAGGACAAATCCCTCAGGAAGGGCTCTGAAGCTTCACACTCCACTCTCCACCTTTGTCCTGAGATTCCCCGAAATGGCCAGACCTGTACCCTTCCCTCATCCTGCCTGCCCTAAACTTGGGCATTAGACACCCTGGCCCTTGGGCAAAGGCCACCAACCCGTGCCCACCTTGGAATCTGACTCTCAGCTTCTGGCCTTCCCCCTTCTCCAGCTGCCCCTCAACCGCTTCCTCCAACACCCCTCCTTTCACCTGGGCTAAGCATTAGCCTGTGCCACATACCCCAGGCTACTAAAGGGCAGAATGGGAAGGATTGTGGGGTACACAATCCCACACAACAAAATGGAAAATGGGGCCAGGAAGCCGTGCCTGGCTCTCATTTCTGGGTCCTCTCACTGCAGTGGGGGCTGCCTGTGAGAAGCACACCCACTGGCTCCAGCCTCTATCCTGGCTGGACAAGCCGCACCCCCCCCCCTTCCTCAGAGAAGCCAGCCGCCTGGAGAGATCACTAACAGCCACATGAAAGGGAATTTTTCTGGGGTAGAGATGGAGTTGAAAGCTGCCTCCCCTGCCTGTGTGCTCCCTCCCCCAGAAGCCCTCTGGCTCTTCTCTGGCCTGGGGAGAAAGGAATGGGGGTGTTGGGAACTAAACCAGACCCAGACCCACCCCCACAGATGCACAACCCAGGCACATCCATGTGGTCCCACACCTAGTCTTGGTCAATGCATTCATCTTATCCACCCTTTGAGTTCTCCAGAGGGTGCCCTCCCCATCACAAATGGGCAACCAGGAAAGGTGACTGGGATTCTGGCTCAAGTGTCAGCACCTCCTAGGAAGGGGTCTCCAGGTCACCTTGTTCATGGCCCTTGCCTCCATAAAGAACTGTAATCTCCTCAGCACAGCACAGCCAAACCACTCATTTCCATGCCAGCCCAGTCACTACCAGCACATTCTTGCCTACATCTAGCTTCGATCCCTCATGCTGTAATCCCACCCATAAAAAGCATTCAGGTCCCCTGATGGAAGACAGCTAGGATCTAGCTAAGGACAGAAACTTCCATTCCAACTTCCTCCCTTCCCTCTAACATACCCCACCCCACTTATAATCCTAATAATAGGTAGCACTTACATAGACCCTTCAAATTTGAAAAGCCTTATTTTATCACAGGATATGCAAATCAGAAAAGGTCTGTCAATCATCTCCCTCATTTTAGAGTGGGTAACTCCCAGGGTCAGACTTGGATCCCCCAAGTGAAAGTGATAAAGGCAGAACCAAGACTAGACCCGAGATCCCCAAAAATATGGTGGCTCAGTGGATAATAGTTCCAGGTCTGGAGTCTAGAGGGCCTGTGTTCAAATCTAACCTCATACACTTCCTACCTGTGTCACACTCTGGGCAAGTCGTCTAACCTCAACTGTCTAGCCCTTGCCACTCTTCTGCCTTAGAATTAATTCCAAGAAAATAAGGATTGGAAAAAGAAAAAGCTAGAAGGGACCTCTGGTTTTTACATATAAGAGATCTGGATGTGAGTCACAGTGATTTGGCCAAGGTCACAGTTAATAAAAGGCATAACCTATACCCCTTGGAGCTGGATCTTCTGACTCCATCTTCCACTGCTATGCCCTTGTACCCAGCATCCATACCTCTCCTGAGCTCATCCTCCATCCCTCACAGGCAGCCTAAGCTTGAATAACTGCCCCAGTGATGAAAAACCAAGCTGAACCCAGCCCACCCACATCCCCTAGTAGGCTGGTTTCTTCCAACCCCTGGTGACTCTCCCATATTGGGGCCAGCAGCTTTCCTTCCCCAGTCCATCTTCACTCCTTTTTAACTTGTCAGGCTTGCCAGAAACTTCCATCAAGGTAGAATCCTTCCACATTGGGTATGGCCAGATCAGGAACACTCCTCTTCCCCAGGTCCATGCAACATCTCCATTGGTCAAAGCTCAACATATAATGGCCAAGCAATGTGTCCTAGAAGAAAAACCCAGCCCTCACCCCAAGCCCAGTCCAGCCCGGCCCGCCCTACCCTGAGCAGAGCCCAGAGCCTAAAGCTAGAGGGGCTTAGAGCTAGGACAAATGTGTGGTTTCCGGGGAATCGGAGCTGCTCAAGTGTGCTTACTTCCCTAGGTAGAGACTGAAGTAAGACGGGTGGAAGTTGTAGGATAGGCTAAATCCTGTCAGTGTTCAGTATCAGCAAGGGCTGATTTGGGGAGCTACTTGGGAAAGAGGACAAACCAAGCTCATTTGAAAGGAGGATGTGGGGTATGGAAGGGATGGAGAAAGGGATAGTTAGAGACAGAAACAGAGAGCTTAAATGGGAAAAGCAGGACCAGAAATGAAAAAGATCAATCTAGGGACTGCTCAAATAAAGGCCCGGTGTGTCAGGGTAATACTGTAGGTGTGCAAGGAGGGAGTAGTGGAGAAATGAGTGTGTAGGGCAGGCAGGGAATACCCGAGTATATCCCTCACTCCTCCACCTCTCTACCACAGGGCTGCTTTGAATAGCACAAAGCAGGGAGAGGGTCAGAAACAAAAAAGCCCCAAACCCCTAGCTTGGGATAAATCATGATTACTGTCAGCTTTGGGCCAGCATTGGGTCTGCTGCACATCCTCCCCACCCACCCCCAGAATATTCCTTGATCCATCCAGCGGTGGGTTATCTGAGATCCAGGGACTTGGGGCATGTGGGTGTGGGGGAGATAAGGAAAGAACCAGTGCCTTCTTTCTACCCCTACCAGATGAAAAGACCAGTTCAAACAGCCTGTCATTTCAGCTGTGTTGTTTCTGTGTAGACACCTCCTGTTCTTTCTTCCCCAAGAGCCCAGCTCTTTTCTGTCTCTTGGGTCCTAAGCTGGGGACAGAGTGTCAACTCCTTGCCGAGTCCATAGATCCTCAGCCCCTGGAGGTCTATGACACATCCACTTGGGGACAGTAGGGAAGGAGAAAGGAAGGCGAATGAATGGGGTTATACCCAAGTCTCCCCACGAAACTGAAGATCAAGAACCAAGATGTGAATTGTGACACAAAACATGCATTCATTTTATTCACAAAACAGCCTGGTTCGCTAAAACAATACAAACAGCATGTCCATCAGCAGTAAGAGACCAGGGCCCAGGGGTGGTGATGTAGGTGGGGGCAAAAGGGGTTCAAGGATCCTCAGCCCCAGGGTACCCCATTGCCCTGGAGACAGTTCTGCCTTTAACCTCAGCAAGACTATAAAATTGATTTTTCCTTTCTACGTAAATTTGGGATTGGGGCACCTCTGTATGTGGGAGCCCTGGATCCATATAAATTAGAAAACAACTTTTTTTTTTTCTTTTTAAAGTCACCATTGTCACTAAGTTTAATTTTCTTTTGAAGGACCACCGGGGTGCGCCATGGTCTCCTGGGGTGGGGGGCTCCCACCTTTGACGCTTTGCTCCTGGCTGGTAAGTTGCAGATGTGGATGATTCCGGGGTGGGGGCTCTACATTGCTATAAACATATTCTCATTAAACATGGAAGTGGCGTACTCTAGGAAAACTATGCGCTATTTTATGATGGGAAAGAATCAAACAAAGTTTAAATGAGGTGGAGTTAAACAACTGTGCTAAATTACAGTAGTGCTTATTAGTAACTAGATTTCAAAAGGTTACTGAAAATTTACATTCTCTACACAGAAACTGTATCTTCCACACACACAACAGAAACATCAACACACGAAGGAAACTGATTGTCCATTCTCTGCTATTAAGTCTCCATACTTTACAGATTCATTTTTTGTTTTTTTTTCTTCTTCTGCAAAGCAGTTAAATGTTTTTGTTTTTTGATTTTTTTTTATACTAGAACGTGGAGATGTTAAAACAACAACAAAAAAAATATATATAAAAACAGGAATGAAATCTGCGAGAGAATATTTTTGGTTCTAAAAGACATAGGTGCATCCATTCGTCTTCGCCCGAATCCCCTACTTGAGACAACACAAGCAAGGACATTGCACGAGATGGCAGCTCCGGGGCTCCACTCGTCACTGAAACCATCGGAAGGCGGCTCCCGTTGGAAGCATCACCTTCTGGAGAGAAAGGAAGAGAAGGAAGGACGGGGTGGGGACAGGAGAGACAAATAAGCGGAGTTAAGTCACAGGCTGGGGATGGCCGGCCTCCTCCCCAAAGCCCTCACTCATCCCCTAGCCTGGGTCTCAGTGGGCTCATCTTCTGCATCCCTTCACTCCTTCCTCTCCAAGCTGTTGCTGCCACCACCAAAGTGTATTACTCTTTTACTAGAGGATATTGGAGAAAAGAAGAAACCCAATAAACTTCTCTGGGAACTGAACCTTAGAAAAGGATCTCTTCAAGTCACCAAAGAATTTTTTGATAGGCTCAAGGTGGGTGCTGAACCATGCCATGGGGGACACTTATTACCTAGGAGGCAGAGAGCCTTCTGAAACCAGTGTTGCCCTCACCTTGGATGCACAGGAGTCTGGGTTTTGCCTTTCTCTAGGTATCCCTTGGTGCTTAACACATAATAAATGCTTGTGAGGGGGCAGGTAGGTATCTTGGTGGACAGAGTGCCAAGCCTGAAGTTGGGAGATCCTATGACCTCAAGATACTTCCTAGTTGTGTGACCCAGGGCAAGTTGCTCAACCCCAATGGCCTAGCCTTTCTCACTCTTCTGCTTTGGAACCAATATTTGTATCAATGCTAAGACAGAAGGTTAAAGAGTTTTCAAAAATAAAACAAAATGCTTCTTGACTATGGTTTCATTTGGAGGGGAGGGTTTATGATAGCATTCTGCTGTTTTAAGGAAGAGAGGACTTGCCCCTCTAAAACATGCATCCTGTGCTCTCCTAGTCCCCTCCTCCCTCTGAGCTGGCAATTCTACTTCTTTGAGGGTCTCTCTTTCACTGGAATCCTACTCTCAGCTCTCAGCCACACCAACCACACCGAGGGAAGGGAAGGATGAGTCTGAGCCTGTCCCCAGGAATTACCCCTTCCTGCTTTCTTTTCTGCCTCTGCTTCTGGCCAGATAACCAGGTAATTGAGCCCTCCAGAATTTCCTAACTCTAGCCATGAGATTGTGAAGCTGGGTCTACTGGGGAGAGGACAAGGAAGAGGAATCCTCAGTTTGCAGGCCCTTCTATACACATCAATATCTTCAGCCCCTTTGCCCATGAACCAGATGAAGAAAGGAAGCCTAGTGACTTGAGATCTGGAGTCCAAGTCAGATCTCTCCTAGGGACAAGAGGGTGGACACTAGTCTTGTGGGAATCCCAAAGTCATTATCCCCAAGTGGCCCTGTCTCAGGCCTTCTGCCTTCCCTGTCCAAAGCTTACTCTAGAGCACCCCTTGGGACTTTTTCAAAAAGACTGTGGAAGGGGACAGCTGGGTAGCTCAGTGGATTGAGAGCCAGGCCCAGAGATAGGAGGTCCTGGGTTCAAATCTGACCTCAGACGCTTCCTAGCTGTGTGACCCTGAGCAAGTCACTTAACCCCATTGCCTAGCCCTTACCTCTCTTCTGCCTTAGAACCAATACGCAGTATTGATTCTAAGGTGGAAGGTAAGGGTTAAAAAAAAAAGACTGTGGAGGTCATCAAAGGAGGTTAAGGATGGGGCTTGCCATTACTGAATGAGGCAAGGGGCCAAGCAAACCAAATTTGTGAAACTTCTTGCCTGTGCTTATATGTCTATATATTTCTATACTTTTTCCTGCTAAGTGAATATGTTTATGTGCCTGTGTGTGTGTGTGTGTGTGTGTGTGTGTGTGTGTGCAGATTTTATGAATGTGCCTGTATCCATTTATTGTATTTATTTGTTTATGCATGTCTGTGTGTGTAACAAACAGCTAATTCTCTGGGTGAGGAAGGGAGGGAGGGAAACAGAAAAGAGGGAGAGGAGGGGGCCGAGGGAGGGAGCCCAGGCCTTTGGTGCCAGGGACACAATCATTGTTTTCCAACCATTCCTACAATTTGCAATCAAATCAAGTTGGGGGGTGGGGAGAAGAGGGGGAAGGGATGGGCCTGTCTGAAAAGATGCTTTTGTGTTAGAGACATACCACACCAGTGGGCCAGCAACAGGCTCTACCCTCCAGAGGAGAGTAGCCCTAGGGAAAGGGGTGGGGGAGAGGGAGGATATGATGAGCCCTGAAGTTTGGGCCCAGATGGGGTCCCCTCCCTGGGACCACATGCCTCCCAGACAACCCCACCATGAAGGAAAGTTATTGGAGTGAGGTATACCCCACTGGGAGAATACCCCCCAGCCTGTCTCCCCAGAAGTAAAGGAATGCTAACTACCAAGCAGTCTGCCAGCTTTCAGACAGCACAGAGGGCCCACATTCCATAGACTCAGGCTGTCACCCCAGTGGGCTTGGCTGACCATTCCAGGACCTGGAGAGAAATGAATCTCCCGGGGCCTCGGCTATGGGAATGACCGTGTACCCATGTCTCTGCTGGTTAACGGACAGTGGACCAGACCCAGAGTGGGAGAGAGTAGAGGTGTGTGAGTGAAGTCTCTTTTATCTAGGGGGGCTGAGCAGGGGAGGGCAGGAATTCTTGGAGGGGCCACCCCCATCCCCACTGACCGGAGCAGAAGCCCAGACTGAAAGCATGCCTTGCTACTTGGGCTCTTTTGGGGGGAAGGGGAGGTTAGGGGAGCAGGGTTGGGGGACAGACAAAGGAAACTTGGGGGGATAGCTTGGGAATCTAGAGCGGGGACCCTATTCTAACAGATTACCTCCAGAGCAGCAGAAGGCTTCTTTTTGAGCTCCTCACATTTTCTGAATTTGCAAATCTGGTGGCCAGTTTTTCGGTTCCGACAACTGCTACACTGCTCGCAGTTTATCCGCCGTCGGCAGGGTGGGCACATGCCGCAACGTTTTCGTTTCTTCTTGCCTGAGCTGATGGCAGAAGCCAGCTCACTCTGCATAGGATATTCTGCTAGGCCCGCCATGTGCAAGGCGCTCTCGGCCAGGAACACGCCGGCGGGCGTCATGATAAAGAGGCCCGGATTGATGGGGAAGGCGCCTAGGTAGGGGAAGTCGGAAGGGCCGTTCAGGGCCTCGGTGCCTGACACGGCCTCCATGTCTGGGAGCCCCGCCCCAGCCTCACTCATCAGGGGAAGGTGTTCCTGAACCACCCGTTTCAGCATCTCTGTGGACTGCGCAAACTGTTGCAGCGTTAGCTGTCCTTCGGCAGAGAGCTCGGCGGCCCGCTCTGCCTTGCTGAGCAGACTGGCCACAGCACCGCTTTTGTGCTTTGAGGTAGAGTTGGTTTTGTCCATGGGCGGGTCGTGCCCATTGGCCAGCCCGGAGGCAGCGGCTGCCTTGTCCACCAGCTCGCTCACCGAGCTGCCACCACTGAAGGACGAGTAGTGGGACAGGGGCCGAGACTTCCGCAGGCTCTTGTTGAGGGGCTCACTGATGATGCCGCTCTTGTTCCGCCGCTCGGGGTTGGCCGGGGGAAGGGCCTCGTCTGACCCGCATTTCTCTACGGTGCCTGACTTGCTGTTGCTGTTGCTGCTGCCGCTGTTGCCGCTGCCGCTGCCGCCGCTATCGGGCTGTGGGCTGCCAACGAGACTAGACATGGTTGGGGCCAGGGCCGGGATGGCAACTGAGCCCCGTTAGGGGAGCTTCCCAACCGACCCCGAGCCCAGGGATGGGCTCCTGCCCCTGATGGTCAGGGATGACGCCGACACGGAGAGTATGGAGGTGGCCTTAAGGCAGATGCATGGTCTGGAAGCCTGCTACTCTGCAAGGACAAGGGAGAGCAAAATTAGCAAAAAAAACCAAAACACCAAACCCACAACTACCTGTTTCTAACAATCTCTCCCCAGCCCAAAGAGAGTATTATATAGTGGAAAGACCACTGGCTTTACAGGCAAAGGGTCTGGAATCAAATAACAGTTCTGCTATTTACACCATGGACTATTTATTAGCTATGTGACCCTGGACAAATTCCTGAACCTCTCTGTGCCTGTTTCTTCAGCTGCAAGATGAGGGGATTGGACTTGATGGTTCCTAAGATCCCTTACTGCCCAAATCTACGATCCTATAACCCATGTGACCTTGAACAAGTCACTGCTCTGTGTACCTTAGCGTTTTTTTACCTATCCATGGCAGGGTCTGATCAGACCTCTACTCTCTCACTTAGTTCCTATAATCCCCCCCCCAAAAAAATTGGGGGGTGGTTGGGGGACAAGGGATGATTGAAGATCATATCATACCTCATGTATAATTGGCAGGAAAAATCTACAGGGGCAGAAAGAAATTGGGGGGAAGTTGTTAGCTCATAAAACTATCCCCTAGCAGCTCACCCCCCAAGGCTCAGGCCAGGGGAACAAAGAGTGACCCTAGTGTTGACAGAGGCCCGTCACCCCAGCTGCAGGTCCAGGGTCCAGGGTATCTGGGCCAACTTCATTTCCTAATCTCTAACCCCCAACCAGACTCTAGGAAGATAAAGGGTTCCTATTAACTAAACACCACTGACTCCCCCATTCCTGACCTTTGCTTCTCAAGCTACTTGGAAAGTTGATCAACTAGACTTTTTCTGTCTAAGCTGAGGAATCAGCATAATAACTTATAGGTCAAACCACCCAAGACTAGGGAGAGTTGTATCCATTTTCTTTTCTTTTTCTTCTTTAAGAAAACAAATGGGGGGCAGCTGGGTGGCTCAGTGGATTGAGAGCCAGGCCTAGAGACAGGAGGTCCTAGGTTCAAATCTGGCCTCAGACACTTCCCAGCTGTGTGACCCTAGGCAAGTCACTTGACCCCTATTGCCTAGCCCTTATCGCTCTTCTGCCTTGGAGCCAAAGAAAGAAAAAAAAAAGAAAAGAAAACAAACAAAACTCATTACTTTCCATCTTGGAATCAATACTGTGTATTGGTTCCAAGGCAGAAGAGCAGTAAGGGCTAGGCAATGGGGGTTAAGTGACTTGCCCAAGATCATACATCTAGGAAGACTCTGAGGCCAGATTCGAGCCCAAGTCCTCCATCTCTAGGCTTCACACTCAATCTGCTAAACAACCTAGCTTCCATGACCTGTACCCATTTTCCACAGGACTTGGGGAAACTGGAAAGAAATGCGGACAGAATTGCCCTAAACCTCTCCCTCAACCATGTAACTTCAGTTAAGTCATTTCCCCATCTTTGGGCCTGTTTCCTCATCCATCAAATTGAAAAGAATTAGACTGGCCAGTTTTTTAAGCCCCTCTGACCTCCAACATTTTCTAAGGTAATAATAGCCAGGTAACAACTAAACTCCAGGTTTTCTGTTAGTTCTGCTACACTGGAGTTTTAGTGAAGACCTTGTTCCAGAGAGAAGAGATCCTGAAGGATCCAGACCCTGGGGGGATTGAGGAAGCCCATGGAGGGCCAGGCTCGCTCATTAATCATGCCAATCCATGCCAGAACAAGTCAAAAGGTCACTTATAAATATCATAGCTCTAGGGCTGGAAGGGATCTCAGAAATCCTGGGATCAACCTTTGTATTTTACAGATGAGAAAACAAAATTCTAGAGACTTGTTCAGGGTCATCCGAGTACTATATGATAGTTTCTTTAGTTTCTCCCCTAATGCTGACTAGGAGGGGGAAAAATTGTCTTATTCTCTTGTTAGCCAGTCTTCTGCCTTATACCCACAAAAAAAAATCTGTACCCCAAAACACTGTAAGTACCACAGCATCTGAGAACAGGCTTTCATTTTGGGGACACCTAAGAGCAGGGTCCATGGGGACCTAAGGGCTCTCAGGAGCCATCATCATGCCTTGATAGTCCAGTGGTAGATTTCTGGCTTCTGTAGTAACTGCTGCCCTTCTCTGATTGAGGGGGTAAGGGGAGGGGGGCAGCCCATGGTCCCCCACCCATCTGGGGGCTCCAGGAGGGAGGGTCAGAGCCAGAGGGCCTGAGCAGGGTGGAACAGTGCTGCCCGCTGAGCGGGTTGTTTGTTCATTGGGAGAGACTCACATCTGGCTGGAGCTCCACCCCCACCCCCCCCAGAGCTGGGCACACACTGACTCTTTGTCCTGTTCGCCAGCCCGCCAGGCCCTGGAGCCCTTTGCCGCCCTCCTCCCTAGTCTTCCCACACCACCATCGCCACCCCCCTCCGATGAGTGGCCCTTGCATTAGAGGGGGTGGGGTGGGGTGGGGTGGGGATAATGACCAGAGTAAGAAAGAAGGAGCCGAGAACAGGGGACAATATTGGGAGCCCTTGTTGAAGGGGGCACCAGAGCCCTGAGCATGGGTAGGGATGGCAACAAGACACAGCTTTCTCTCTTCCGAGGTGCTCAGACACTCCCCCACCTCACCCCAAGGGCACAGACAAGGGTGGGTGTCTGCTGAGAACACACACTGCCCACTCCACATTATCTGCAGCGATGGGAGGGATGGTGGCCAGGCCAGGGCAGAGATCATCTGAAACCTGGGTCTCATGGGTTCTAGACCATTCAAATTTGCCCCAGGGTGATTTTCCCAGCTCAGTTTGGGCGAAAAGGAGAAGGTGGAATCTCAGTGTGACAATAGCCTAAGAGCCCTTTGATCCCCACAGACCTTGGGCTGCCAATCCCCCAAGCAAGTACTGCTACAAGGGAAGGAAACTGCAAAGAGAGGATGGATTCAGGCAGAAGGTACTGTGTCCTGTTCTAGGGGCCGGAACTGTTCAGCCCCAGAATCTGGGGATGGGGCAGGAGATGCCAAATAGATCTAAATCTGCTACAGTGGGAAGAAATGCTGATCTGAAGTCAAAGGACTTGGGTTCAAATGTGGAATTTTTGTCATCTCTGTGACCAAGGACAAATGACATTACTTCTTTAGGTGTCAGTTTCCTTATCTGCAAAATGAGGGAGTTGCCCTGCCCTGGGTATGTGAGTTGGGGCTGGGTATCCTCAAGAGCACTGGACATTATGTGATGGTGAATGGGTGAGTAGGGAGAAAGGTAAGGACCGACTATTTTGGACCCAGCCAAGACTGTTCCAAAGACTCCCTTTGGATCAAATTAGAAGCCTATCCCGAATGGCACTCACTCCCCTACCTGGGCTTCTAATAGAAAGGGAGGGGGTAAAGATAGGGCAAAGAAATTTCTGAAAATTCCCAGGCCCAGGCCCACCCCGAGTAAAAAGTTCACTGTTAAAGACTAGGGCAGAGGGGTAGCAGCCACGTGGCACAATGGAGAGAGACCAGGCCTGAAGTCAGGAGGATCTGGCCTCAGAGACTTCCTAGCTATGTGACCCTGAGCAAGTCACTTAACCCCATTTGTCTACCCCTTGTTTTTGTCCTGAGTTGTTATTAACACAGAAAGTAAGGGTTAAAATAAAAAGGCTAGGTTGGGGCTCAAAGTAAACCCTTTTAAGGTCTTGACTCTTCCAGAATCTCCCTTCTCCACTTAACTTCATTCCCAGAGCTACACTTTGGGTCCCACTGGGTTAGGATGGAGAGAAGCACAGTGCAATGGGAGAGATGGTGCTCTAATCCAGGATGGCAAGAGAAGAAGGCAGGAGAAATAATGAGACCTTCTCAATAATAATGGCCTCTTGGGGGCAGCTGGGTGGCTCAGTGGATTGAGAGCCAGGCCTAGAGACAGGAGGTCCTAGGTTCAAATCTGGCCTCAGACACTTCCCAGTTGTATGACCCTGGACAAGTCACTTAACCCCCATTGCCTAGCCCTTACCACTCTTCTGCCTTGGAGCCAATACACAGTATTGACTCCAAGACAGAAGAAGGTAAGGGTTTACTAAATAATAATAATGACCTCTTGGAACCCCCTTCCCTCTTGGAATCCACCCTACTATCTACTACTCCATCTCCCTAAGAGGAGTCTACCTTTACAATATTCCTGAGCCCACTTGTTCAAGAATCTTTGAAACCCATGGAGTCCTTCCTTGTGTCTAGCCTAAATCTACCCCTGCCCCAATCCCCAAGAGAATCACAGGGAATAAAGGGATTTAGGGAGGAGCAAAGAGGGATAGGATAATTTTTGGTTGTCTTGAGAAAGCTCTACTTCCACTTTCTCTACTTGTGCCCAATGGAGACAGGGACAGAACCACAGAACCCAGGAAGCCTCTGAGTAGGGACAGTGAGACTCCACAGCCTCCAGAAGCTCTAAATTGGGGAGATAAGAAATTACCAACATGCCAGGGCTTCCTGACCCTTACCTTCAACCTCCAGACCCAGTAAGAACTTCAGTCTCAATATGAAATGAGAAAGGTAAAAACTAGGGGAGTCCTGAACTCTGAGTTCTAGTAATGGTTGTGTGATCTTCATCAAATCCTTTCTCTGAGTCTCAGTTTACTCTCTAGTAAGAGAACTTGTGGCTTCTTCCAATTTTAAAAGATGATTCCCCCCCCCCCCCAATCACCAATGTCTCTCAAGAAGCCAGAGGATGAGGCAGAAGGGCTCTATCTTCCCTTAACTGGAGATGAGAAAGCAATGGAGCTGGTGCTCTCAGCCAGCCCTGGCCAGTGACAACAATCAATAGCCAAATGACTAGGTAACTCGGCTTTCCTCTGCTCTCCTATGGGTCTAGGCCCCTACAATGCAGGTCAAACAGACATTCTCCACCCAAGGGAATATACAAATATACAAAATACAAATACCACAAGAAAGGGAGGCAATATGGGACCTTAAGACTCCCAAGGACATCTCCATTCCAGTTTCACTGTGTCTTATTAGTCTGTATCTCTCACAAGTCTTCTATCTAGGTCTCTTAGAAGCTATGTTTCTATCTGCACGAGATTTTTCTAAAAACCCTTCTTTGCACTGCCCTAGGCTAAGAAAACTGGAGATTCTGAGGGACAGGTCTCATCTCTTTCTTTAGGGTCTTCTTGTAGCTACCCATCTTGGTCTGAGCAGCAGGGTTCCCACCACTCCCCCTCACCATCAACCAGACTAGCCATGAGAGAGACCTAGCTCAGGCAATCTGAGATGTCAAAGAACAGATGTACTGGGATAAAACACTATCAAATCCCGGAAGCTGGGGCTAGGGAAACCCTGCCTCAGTGCCCAGGCAGAAGGCAAGGGCCCTTCTTTCAAATATAAGCAAGTGAAATGAAAAGGACAATGGATTCCCCTCAAAATGTCCTAAAGGAAATGTGGGCAGAAGTGGAATAGACAAGCAAGACTCTCTGATTCCCTGAGAACTAACTCAGAGAACTCCAAAATGTCAAAGCTGGAAGACACTGGAGAGAGCATCCCTTTCATTATAAAGCTGAGGAAATGGAGCCTCAGAGAGAGAGAAAATATAACTTGTCCTCAGTCACACTGCTGGTAGCAGTGAGCAGAGAGCTAAGCCCCAAACCCTTTCAAATTTGTTCCAAAGGGGGGGCAGCTGGGTAGCTCAGTGGATTGAGAGCCAGGCCTAGAGATGGGAGGTCCTAGGTTCAAATCTGGCCTCAGCCACTTCCCAGCTGTGTGACCCTGGGCAAGTCACTTGACCCCCATTGCCTAGCCCTTACCACTCTTCTGCCTTGGAGCCAATACACAGTATTGACTCCAAGACAGAAGGTAAGGGTTTTAAAAAAAAAAATTTGTTCCAAAGGAACAAGAAGTTTTTATGGAGGGATGGAGGGAGGGAAGAGGAAGGAAGGAAGGAAGGAAGGAAGGAAGGAAGGAAGGAAGGAAGGAAGGAAGGAAGGAAGGAAGGAAGGAAGGAAGGAAGGAAGGAAGGAAGAAAGGGAGGGAGGGAGGGAGGGAAGGATTAAGTTCCAATATGTGCCAAGCAGTGTACTAAGCATTTTACAAATATTATCCAATTTGATCCTCACAACAATCCTGTAAGATAAGTTCTATTACGATCCCCGTTTTATTCTACTCACTTCCAAAGAAAGAACTGGGGTCAGAATGCAGATCAAAGCATATGATTTTTTACCTTAGTTTATTTGGATTTTTATTTTGGAGTTTCAGTTTTATTTGAGTATTCTCTTATAAAAATGAACAATACGAAAATGTTTTGCATGATAATACATGCATATCCCAGATCAGATTACTTGCCAGTTCAGGGAAGGGAGGGAGGGAGACAAGACAATTTGGACCATATAACTTTGAAAATCTTATGTAGAACATTGTTATTACATGTAATTGGTAAAATAAAGTAACTTTACAATAAAAAAAATTTTTAATGATCCCTATTTTATAGTTGAGAGGCAGAGGTTAAGTGACTTGTCCAGGGTCACATAGCTAATGTATCTGAAGCTGGATGAGAGAGAGGGAGAGAGTGTATTTGGGGGCAAGGAGGGGTGGGGAGAGGAAAAGGTCTATCTCTATAGGAAAGCTTCAATTCCCTTCCCTCATCCACCACCAGAATGCTGCTCCCCTTAGCACCTTCCTTGCCCACCCGCCCCCCCAGACACACACACACAATATTGGCACATTCTATCAGCCCATTCCTGCCTTTCTCCTGCAGGCTGTTCAGAAGGGTCCTTAGAAGAGCTCCTGCTATCCAGAGATAGGGGAATCTGGCAGACACAGTCACCAGTCACTCCAGGCTCTTCCCCCAACCTGTGGCCTGCCCCCAAAGCTTCCTGTGGCTTAGCTTCCTTTGACTCTTTCCCTTGAGGCCTGACTGCTTCTGGAAAAACCTTCAGTTCCCTCCCTCTTTTGAGTCTGTCCTCCCACCCAACTCTGGTCATGCCTCATCTGTTTTAACTTAGCCTGGGGTGGGAATAGGGGTGGAAATCTCAAGGTTGATGAATCCTCAGACCCTTCCTGTCTTCTGGAGCAACTGAGAGTTAACTGAGGTTAGTAAAATGAATATTCTATGCTCTAGTCTGAGTAGACCTCAATCTCCTTGAGAGGTGGTTTCTGAGACAGTTGCCTCTATCTGAGACAGAAAAAGGACAAGGGGAAGCTAGGTTGTTCTAGCTAGTTGTTCTAGGCTAATCCACTAGAAGCCAGTGGATTGAAATCTAGGCTAGAGGAGGAGATTCTGGATTCAAATCTGACCTCAGATACTTCCTAACTGTGTGACCCTGGGCAAGTCACTTATCCCCCATTGCCTAGCCTTTATTGCTCTGTCTTGGAACTAATACACAGTATTGTATAAGATGGAAGGTGAGGGTTAAAAAAAAAAAAGAGGGCAGAAGACTCAAGAATGGACTTCAGAAAAAGAAAAGGATTCCCCCAATCTCTCTAAATTGCTCTATGGCTCATATCATGGTCCCACTCCCCCTAGTCATGGATAGTACTAGAGATCTGCTTGTTGACAAGGGGGAAGGAAGTGAAGCTATAAAGGAGATCACCCAGTTTCCCCACTAGCTCCCTCATCCACTATTTACCAGACTGGTCAAAGTCCACACAACTAGATTGCGCCTCAATACACTCTTTGCTATATTCTCCTCTACCACGCTTTCTCGTGAAAGTCTTTTAGGAGAGGATGGGGTGGCATCTGCTACCATGGTGCCAGTGGAAAGGAGTTACAGCCTAGGGAGGTTGAAGGGCTAGAAGGAAGAAGGAAGGCAAGCAAGCTTTGGCCCTGGGCAAGGAATCCAAAATGCTGCTGCTGGAAGGGAGAGAGCATCCATCATCATCCCTGCCAGGAATACATCCAGCCCCCAAAAAGAAATACTGCCGACTAAAGAGAGAACAACAAAGGGCTCCGTTTCATCAGCAATGCGGAGCCAGCGGCGCCTGGCCGGCCAGCCCATCGGTCATCCCACAAAGGTCCTGATTGTCTGAGTGTATGTGTGTGTGTGGGGGGGGGGGGGGAGGCGGGTGGAATGGAACACTGCACTGGGGGTAGACAGAGTCACCAAGAGACTGAGACCCAGAGACAGAGGGACAGAAACCCAAAGGGGGGGACAGAGACCCAGAGGCAGGGGACAGGGAGAATAAAAACACTGAAAGACTTAGATGCAAAAACAGGGACAGAAAAACACAGAGAGATAGAACAGAGACAGAGGAACAGACAGAATGCCAGACAGGGAGACAGAGAAAGGGATACAAAATAACAGAGGCAGAAGAAGGGACAGAATGACAGACAGAAACAGCAGGATAGAAAGAGACCTCCTGAGACAGATGTAAGCAGCCAGAGACGAAGAAGAAATATGAAGAGAAGCTGCAAGCCACATATAGAAAATGACAAGACAGGTAGAGAAATGAAGGAACATGTTGAAAAAAAACCTCCAATTAGTACAAAGCAACCACCCCAAGAACCTCTCTGCCATTAAAAGTTCCATTTGGAGGCTCTGTTCCCTCAAAAGGGTCTCTTGATGGAGTACCTAGACTAGATGAAAGGGCTAGATCATCTCAGGGCTGAGACACCCCAACTTCTCCACTCTGTCCCCAGACCAAAGATCCCTCTGAGTCATGGGCACTCTAGGGACAGACATGTTTTGATCTGAAGACCCAGGAAGGAAATGGTCTTTCATCCCTGCCCTGAAAGGGGGCGAGTCTTCCCTATTACAGAAGGGCCAACCCACCATTTTCCTCCTTTCCTCCAGGGCCCTGGTCCTAGAACATGGTTCTCAATCTGCCTTTAGTCCCAGGGTTAATTAGACACTTTGTTCTTTTCTGTCCTTGGTCAGTCTCCCTCCCCCTCTAGACTTCAGTGGCAGGGGGTACCCACCTCCCTCCTCGAAGCTCTTCACACCAGCTGCAGGGGCTCCCAGCCAGGAGAAGGCCAGTCAGAGTAGATGGGGAATAGAAATGGGGGTAAGATGTCAGTCCTGGACCATCCAGGGGAGTTCCTGGGGTCAGGGCCTGGCAGTAGGATGGGTCTCCTCCTGTAAGTTGAACCTCATTGGTGGAACTGCAGAAAAAGGGGGAACATCAGACTTAGAAGGATTCCTCCCAGAGCAATTTGGTAAGATCACATTCTACCCCATCCTTAAGACTACAGAACCTCATCCCCAAAGTCTCATTTCTGGGAGGGAGGAGTGGAAGGGGAATCACTTATCTGATTCCCTTCTTTCTACCCATCACCCAAGTGAAACCACAGCAACAAGATCCATTTGGTGCCCAGGTATCATTACCTCACAGGCCCATAGGATTTAAAAGAGGAAGACAACAAAAGCATCAAATCCAATCCCCTCATTTTACAGATAAAGTAATAACGACCCAGAGAACCTAACTCTAACAATTTGTCTAGGATCATAATAGCAAGGATAGGATTCAAATCCAGGGACCCTAATTCCAAAGCTAGTGTTCCTCCTTTATTAAGTTGCTCCTGCTCCTCCACTTGACAAGTACCCATCCCAAGATCAATTCATGAAGGTAAGACCCCTTGGGAAATCCTCCCAACCCATTAGGGTCCTATATTTGGCTCTAAAACTGAACCCAAAGAGCAAGAGAAACAAGAGTCTAGGTCATCATACTGGAGAGGTCTGGGATATAGTTCCGGCTCTGCCTGACACATTCTGAGGCATTGCTTGCATCATGGCCCTTCTCAAGGTCTTAGATTCTCCATCTAAGGAATGGGAAGATTCCCCTCTGCCTTCCCAGTAAATAGATGTGGATTTGCTCAGCAGTAGGGCACAGAAGGAGGAGAAAAGTGGCTTCCAGTGTTCCCTTCTTTCTTTCTAAATGTTCTATCTGTCACCACTACCCTTCTCTGTGGGAGTCACCTTAAAAAAAAAAAAAGGTCAGACCCTCAAGAGAATCCCTGGAAGTACCTTCATGGCCCAAGAGGAGCAGAGATTGGGGATTTACCTTGGCAGTCAGCTCCCAATGTCCCAGGGAGGGCTGTGGACAGGGCTCCTACCCAGGATTCTGTACTACGGCAGGGCTTTGGGGAGCAGGGGAAGGGGACAACATTGGCCCTGTGTGAATAGAGCGCTGTCCTGGTGTTTGGAACGCTACGCCAATGATGTCATAATGTCGGTGGGTGCTGATGTCATGGGTAAGGTGGTTGGGAATGCTTTCTCTAGACTCCTCACTCCCAATCTGGATCCCAAGTATACACATCTCCTTTAATCCATTTTGTACAGCACAATCTGATTAATCCTCTGAATGCACAGCTCTGATTATACAACTCCCCCTGACTAAGAGCCTTAAAAGGCTCCCCAGTACCTATCGAATCAAGAACAAACTCTAAGCTGCCCCTCAAAGGTCTTCTATAATGTGGTCCCAATTTGCCATCCTAGCTTGATGTCTCATCACTTCCCTACTGAAACAACTGTCTTTGCTCAAACCAGATTAGTCTATTCACCAAGTCCCCCCAAATTACGAAATAGGTCCCACCAATTTCCTATGCATTTGCGTACATTACTTCTCCCACCCTGAAACATCTCCCCACCATCTACAGCCCTCTTTGCTTCCAGTCCAAAATCTTTAGGGCCAAGGTCAAGTCCCATCCTTCCCCTATTTCCTTAGCCTGTATTCCCACTAACATAAATATCCCCATAGGGAAAGGGGTACACACATACACACACACTTGAACACAAGCATGCATATAGAATCGAGCACACCAGGACAAACGACAGCGGGATAGACAGGAACAGCAGCCTCAGGCAGCAGTAGTTGGATGGATCAGGCTGAGTAACAAGGTAGACGTTTCATCCCTCTCTGATCCAAGATACTATTCTGGGAATTTCCCAAGGAAGTCAGTCACATGGGGAGACACAGAGATACAGGAAAATGCATATGCTTGGCAGCTGGCAAGAATACCAAGAGGTAAAGGATGGTCTCAATTTTCTCAAGGTCATCTCTCAACCTAAGGACAATACAACCAACATCCCAGAAACCCCTCTATTGGAGCCAAAGTAACCATATCTACAAAGGGCCTTAACTTTGCAGATATATGAGCAAAATGAGTTACCTACCAAGGCCACAAGAATAAAGGCAACTCCTTGTCCCCCCCAAAGGCATGTCAGGCATGATCAACAGGATGGGGCAGGGGATGCAGTTTAGAAATGGTCCCCATAGTTCCCTAACCTCAGCACTTTCAGAGCCCTTGAGGGGAAGAAGGATGCACACTACTAGGAAACCAAAATGAAATCCATCCAACACTTGGGTCTTTCCAGAGCACTTCCATGTGTGCATGAACACACACACACACACACACACACACACACACACACTTTCATTTCATAAGTCCTCATTGTGAGGTGGGTGGGGCCAAAATCATTTCCCCTTTTATAAATTAATATGAAGCGCACAGAAGTTGCCCAAGACCACATAGCAAGTCAGTTGGGTAGAGTGAAGAGCAGAAGCCATATTGTCTCCCTCCCAAACTATTATACTGCAGACAACACTATCCAGCTGTCTTTAAGTTTTTTACCCAGAACCCAAAGATCCAGACTCTCTACTACAATTCAAGGTCCTTGTTGAGATAAGGGGAGTTAGCATTTATATGCTCTTTAAGATTTGCAAAGTGGTTTATACATAATTGCTAGTCTGATCCTCACAGCCACACTTCATGGTAGTGTCTTTGGGATTCCCATTTTATAGATAAGGAAACTGAGGCAGAGCCAGGTTAAATGATTTACTTGGGGTTACATATTCAGTCTCTAAGGTAGGATTCAAACAGATTTTCTTGCCTCCAAGTACAATTTACCACTCACAACCCTAGTGGTGGGGTAGGAGTGGGAGGGATAGAGGAATGGCCCAGAGTTCTGCAGTGCCTTAATGAGCTGTACCTCTCCCACTAAGGGTGGTCCTCACCTTAATAACCCTGAGTTGTTTAGGTAACAGGGTTTTACAGGATAGCTACAGGGATGTATTAAGAAAAAAGTATCCCTCCTCTCCCAGAGTACAAAGGAAAGAGTGCTGACTCTGGAGCTGAAGGACCTGGATTCAAATCCCACCTTGGACATGTCACTTAACCAACATGAGACTTCATTTCCTTAACTGTAAAATGAGGGATTTAGACTATATGACCTCTGAGATGTTTGACTCTAAAATGCTGACTCTATGACCTAGGTAACTCAGCAGGTTTGAGCTGGTAAAAAAAAAAATGTTTTTTAATCCAACCCCTTTATCTTATAGAGAGCCATAAATAAAGTGACTTGTCTAAGGTCACACTATCAATAGCAAAGCCAGAACTGAACTCCCAGATCTAGCTTTTCCTTGATCTTTCCTTTAAGAATTGGGAGGATGTACAGGAGACCTGGGATGGCAGCTCTAGGAGGAGGAGAGGAAAAGGAGGAAGAGGCGGCTGGATGTCTCTGCAGGAAATCAAACAGCAGGGAAACACCACTTGTTCTCCTCCCCCAGCATCCCACAGGCTACCCTAGCCAGCTCCACACAAGCTCTCATTGTACAAGGGCTTCCTTCTTTGCCACTGTGCTGGTGTTCTTGGGTTTTGAGTGGGGGGGGGGGCACCCATGAGGAATGGGGAGGGTCAACCTTAGCCAAAGCATAAGGCCTCCGGCTGCTTCTGCCCCTTTCTTTTTGTGGCAACACTCCCCAGCTCCCCATATCAAAGCAAGCTAAGTCACAGGGTAGAGGGAGTGAGAATCATATTCCTACCTAGGAGAGACTTCCCTAGCCAGTGTTGGAAGGGGCTCCCAGAGCCAGGGTGGGGGTGGTGGGGAGGAAGAGCAAGAAATAAAAAGGCAGGGACCTCTGCCTAGGAAGCTCCAGCCAGCCTGGCTGTGTAGGAAAGGAAAGAGAGAGACTGCTAGAGATGGGGAGAAGGTGCCTGGGGAAGACCTTCCCAGTGATTCCAGCAGGGGCTGACATACATACATACATACATACATACATACATACATCTGTCTCCTCAGGTCTTATTGCCAGGTTTCTGGCCCCAAATGCTAGTTGACTGAACACAGGTGAGAAGACATAGAGAAACAAAGAGATAGTGGGTACCCCTCCACCTTGGCCATTGGTACCAGCTCCTTTCCAGAATTTAACATATGGGACTTTAGAGACAGTAAAGGAGAAGGGATAGATTTTTGGCTGTTGGTCCCTAAGGCAGGCTGCAGCCAGAGGGTACAGCAAAGGGAATGGGAGGGAAAGTTGCTGTGAGACTCAGATTTCCCTATCAGCAGCAGAGCACATGGCTGGCCTGGAAAAAAATCCTCTGGAAATTTGTGCTCAGAAACACAAGGGGCATACACAGAGTGTACGTGTACACACACACACACACACACACACACACACACACACACAATGCTGGCGGGTAAACTGGACGTACCCTGCCCGGGGGCCTGACAGGGCAGCTACGCTCTATCGGGCCAATAATCCACAAACTAAGAGGGATTTATTGTACATGGCAGGGCCTAACAGCGCCAGAAACCCACAGCACTTGTGTGTGTGTGTGTGTGTGTGTGTGTGTTTAAGTAGGAGAAAAAAAATGTGTATCCAGCTATATCTGTGTAAAATGTCCTAGGGTACAGAGGTTCCATGCCATGCTACTGAGGCCATGGTCAGAGTGGAAGATGGCTCAGAGCTTTATGGTAGATGACTAGTCCTTCCAAGATATGAGTGCTCTGCCTACAAGGGAAATTTCACAAATGTGAAATGTTTCCAGTGGAAGTAGGGGAAGAAGGGGAAAGAGGGAAAGAGGAGGTGGATAGGGATTGAAGCTCAGGGAGGCCCTCTTTCTCTCTTGCAAGAATCAAGGTATATCTACCAGACATGAGGTAGGCTGGCAAGCATCCATTGGATAGAGAAACTTGGGCACAAGGATGGGAGGAGCCGGGGTTTTGTGCCTGAGTTTCCCCATCTAGTCAATGGTTTCTTGCTTCACTTGAGCAAAATTATATCTGTGGAGGAGAGGGGCCAGGCAGGGTAAGCTATGATTTATTTCTAGGACAGAAGGGTCACCTGAACTAGCTATGCCCACCTCTCCCCTGGCAACATTTCCCCCTCCATCCCATAAAACAGGTCCAATAGTTTTGGCAGCCAAAAGGCAAGACTGCATGCAAACCCGGATGGCCAGGTGGTCTCTTGGCCACCTGCTCCCACCCCCTGCTTTGGCAATGATGGGGAATGGGGCCATAGCCTACCTACCTAGGAAGAAAACCTACTTCCCCCCTTGGCAAGTAGATTTATCCCTTGCCCACCATCCACCACAGCCAGTGATGATAATTGTCTATGGCCTTAACAGCTCTTCCTGGCAGGTTGAGTCCACTGCCACATCTGCAGGCTAGGGCCTCTGCGGCTGGAGTGAGAAATAACGAGAAAACAAAAGCCCCCAGACTGCAGGCCTGGTGGAAGGAGGGAGGAAGGGAGGGAGGTGTCGCTCTGGCCTCGGGAGCACAAAAATAATGAGCCAAGAGGGGCCGCGAGGCCAGCTTGCCCGCCCAGCACAGGGAGGCTCGAGTCGAGAGCCGGTTCTTTCCGGCCTTCCCTATCTGACCTTGACAGATGCCATGGCGCCGATGCCCTGGAGAGAAGCCGGAGAAAACTGCTGCCCTCTTTCCTCCCCTCCCCTTCCACCAGCTCAAAACAGGGCTACCACACAACTCAGGACTGGCAGGCTGGGAATTGCCTCAATTTCCTTACTTGCCCCCTCCGCCCCCCATTCCCCTTCCCTTAGTCAAAGCCTAATCTGACCACTGAGGCAGAGAGGGGGCCCCAGATGGGAAGGGACCTGGAGGAGGAGAGGGAAGGAGTAGGATCATAGAAAAGAGTTTACAGTGCTCCTCAGGGTTTCTTCAGCCAGAGGAAAAGCCCTACTTACATTCAGCCCAGGCAGAGGATCCCACACCTCACCTACCTATGGGCCCAAAGAGTCTGATGGAGAAGAAAGGTGAGCTTTCCACAGGCCAGAAGGCTGAGGTCAACCCAGCATTTCCCCTGTCCTCTTCCCCACAACAACTCAACAGGGAGCCTTCTGTTATTGGCTGGGAGTGGAATGCCAACATATTCTGTGTGTGTGTGTGTGTGTGTGTGTGTGAGTGAGACAGACAGACAGACAGACAGACAGACAGACAGACAGACAGAGGCGAGGAAGGAGGGAGAGAGAAGAGAGAATAAGCATTTGGGATGATGGGCCTCTGCTTTCTCATCTATTAAATGAGTCGTTGAACTATTTAATTTCTGAGGTCTTTTCCAGCTGTGACTTGCTATGGTTCCATGAGGTGTTTTCATTTGTGGACCTGAATATCTGTGCAGGCAAGGAACTTACATTTGGGCATCTGTCTAGGTGCATGTGTGTGGAGCTGTATACAGATGCTCATGGGTCACATCATCTGTATGTATGATTATTTGTGAGTGTGTAAGTGCCTGTATGTTGGTATGCATTACTAAGGTATGTGTGTGAATGTGTACGGTGCCCATGTGTATGACTGGGCAAGCATACATAACTGTGTGGAATGGGCACTGAATGCACACACTCGTGCCTGTGTGCACATGTCACTGTAACTTGTGGTCCATGGGTGACCCCCTATATGCATGTGGGGTCATGAAGGGTCACCCATGGACAAAGGAAGCTAGACCTTGTTCTAGACTTGGAGAGCTCCAGCCCCTAAAATGAGCTGAGAACAGATGGAAAGACGGACAGCCTCTGCATTTGGCCAGGCCCCCAGTGCTGCAGTTGGGCAAGACCAGCTGAATCTTCTACCCCACCGAGATGGGAGGGAGGATAGGAGTGCTGCAGCTGGCACTGTGAGAATGAGAATCAGCTCTGCCAGTTGGTTCCAGTGACAGGGCGGAAGAGGGCAGCGGGCAAAGCAAGAGGAGTGCTCCCTTCTCCCCCCTCCAGCCCCTCCAAAGGCACACATATACCACAGTCTCCTCCAGGGTCCCTCACCTAGCTCCACCTTTCCCACACCAGACCAAATTGAGAGACTCACAGATCCACCCTCCATCCACCATCAACCAGCATCCTGGTCAGGCTGAAAACCTCTCCAAGGTATCTGTGCAGTCTACATAGCCAGGGGAAGGAAGGAACCTGTTCTAGTATGATATAGGGGTAGGGGAAATCAAGTAATCAGGTGGGTGGTAGACCTCAGTAGGAACTGAGATGGGTGGGGGGATGGTGTTGGGCTGGAGGTGCCCAGAGGAAGATCAGTGATTCAGCACACTTACTACATAATTACAAAATCATTAGAGGGAGAGAGACTCGTGTGAGCTTACAGGAAAAGGCGGGAGGGGATACCGCATCAGAACCTCTCCCCCAAAAGAAAGATCCCACCTGCTAATATAATGAAGGAAAAAAACAAGCTCAGAACATTTCATTTCTGAAAACAAGAACAACATCCCCAGATCTCAGCTTGAGCAAAGATTGAATTGACCAAAAGGAAGGTGGGTTGGATCTTTCTGATTATAAGGGTGAGTCCCTCTGGAGAACCTCCATCCCAGACAAACTCTCCCTTAGCCTGCCCCTAGGACCTCAAGTCCTGTTGCTGTGACTAAAGGGAACAAAAGGCATTTCTAACCCAATTTTCTCTCTGCCAACCCCTAAGGTGCTAGCTTGCTCCTTCCTACTCCAGAAATCTTCCCCCTATAATCAACAAATTCACACCAACCTCCCACAATGGTTTGCAGATGACTTCACCTCTCTTGATGAAATCACTCTGACCCTTTCCTCTCTCCAGTCCTCCATCGTGTTCTCATCTGTAGTCAGTCCCTCCCCTGGCCCTGTTTCCAAAACACACAACATAAAAGCACCCACCCCAAATTGCCACTGGGCTCCAGGGACACACCCAAGGGTTGTGTCCCAAGATAGATGGCTTAGAGTCCTGGGAAGAATGGCTGGGGTGGAAGACCCTACCATGAGTCTCTGAATCCTCAGCAATGGAACAGTCTTCTTGGATCTGTAACTCCCCCACCACCCCCAGATTAATCCAGTCCTAGCTGGAGATGGCTCCCCGCCCTCACAAATGCAACCAGCTCTGGGACACAGCAAGGCTGCTTGCTCTCTCCCAGAATGGTGTCCGGGAACAGCATGCCAACACTTCAGGCCTGGAGGAAAAAGCAGTGGGGGTGGGCTGCTGGGGTAGGGAGTAGAGCCTAATTAGCCAGCTTGGGATTTCATCGGGACTTGGGAGTCTGCGCCTCGAGCTCTTAGAGAAATAACCAGGGGAACCGCCTCTCACAAATGTCCACAACAGGGCCTGGGGTTTCCAGGGTCAGGGTGGGGGGAGGGGGGAAGCAATCTGAAAAAAGACAGGAGGTACCTCTGCTAAGGGATCTAAGAGGATGCTAGAAGAAGGAAAAGAGACAACATGACGGGGAGGAAGGGCCCTGAGCATCTCCTCTCTACGGCCATTTCCCGAGGCCAGCGGAAATTCTATACCAGAACACTGGCTCCTTTAATTCCTATGGTGCCACTAGGCACCTCAATTAGTGGTGTTCAAAGTTTGTTCCTAATTGGCTTCATTTTTCCTCATAAATGATTCATGGTCCCCAAGGTCCGAAAGGTGGGGACAGAAGGGAATTTGGAAGAAGCTGTGCCCCATTGTCATCTACTCCCTCTCTCCGTACCCTAGGTAGAAGCCCACAGGCTGAGCTGAGAGGGGAGGAGATCCCAGCCCAGAGACCATGACCCAAAGTTGTTTGTGGTTAAGCAGTGAGCAGTTGGCTAATAATGTGTTTGGGGTAAATCGGTGAAAAGCTAGGGGAGGCTGGTTTGGGAAGGAATGATTGGGAATGGGGTGGAGAGAGAGATGGGACACATAACGAAAAAGAGGAGTGTGAAGGAGTATAGAGGTGGACCCTTCACAACCCAAGCCCATCAAAAAACACACCTTCCAGGGGACAGCTGGGTAGCTCAGTGGATTGAGAGCCAGGCCTAGAGATGGGAGGTCCTAGGTTCAAATCTGACTTAGACACTTCCCAGCTGTGTGATCCTGGGCAAGTCACTTAGCCCTCATTGCCTAGTTCTTACCACTCTTTTGCCTTGGAGTCAATAACACAGTATTGATTCCAAGATGGAAGGTGTAAATGTTTATAAAAAAAAACTTCCTTTGGCACCAAATCATTCCTGATCCCACAGCCCTGGACCATCAAAAAAACAAAGGTGGAGTTCTCCCAGTCTTGAAAAAGCAAAGTCAATAGGATATACATTGAAGGGATTCTCCCCCAGATTTTAGCTCCCATCTAAGATGTATGGTGGGAATCCTCACTTGAAGAACCTGAATTGTGGACTCCTACTTCTGCCTGGACCCAAGGAGTCACAAGAACATCAGGAAGACCTTCCTCTTGGTAGAGATAAAATAGCATTTCTGGGGGACTATGGTGTCCTGGAACCAAAAGATCTGGGTTCAGGCCAGAAGAAACATAATCCTTTCTCTGATCCACATCCAGACCTGAGTTCAAATCCCTGAAAAATCACTTGCCCTCTCTGGGCTGCAACTTCTTTTTGTTTAAAGCCTTACTTACTATTTGAGAATCAATACTATGAACTAGTTCCAAGGCAGAAGACTGCTAAGGGGTAGGCAACTGGGATTAAGTGACTTGCCCAGGGTCACATGGCTAGGAAGTCTCAGGTCGAATTTGAACTCAGAACCTCCTGTCTCTAGGCCTGGTGTTCAATTCAATGAGCCACCTGGTTGCCTCCAATGCAATTTCTTTCTTGCTTTCTTTCTTTCTTTTTCTTTGTCTGTCTTTTTTTCTCTTACCTTCTGTCTTAGGATGAATAATGTGTATTGCTTCCAAGGCAGAAGAGCAATAAGGGCTAGGCAATGGGGGTTAAGTGACTTGCCTAGGGTCAAACAGCTGGGAAGTATCTAAGGTCACATTTGAACCCAGGACCTCCCATCTCTAGGCCTGGCTCTCAGTCCACTGAGGCACCCAGCTGCCCTCTCAATGCAATTTCTTAATCAGCAAAATTGACCTGGTCTAGATGATCTTGAAGATCTCTTTCAAATCTAAGGTCCTACAGTGAGAGTTCAGGCTTGAGAGAGACCTTAAGAAATCCCCCGTATTCTTTGCTCAATAAGATGGCTTTCTGGGATTTGGAAGAGATACAGGAGGAAATTTAGGGGATAGAAAAACAAAAGATAATAAAAGAATTATTAAATAATAATGCAAATTTGATAGATGTATAACTTATATATAAAATTTAGCAACTTTACTATCAGAGGATATAAAATAATAATTTTTTTTTAAAGAGACCACTTGGTCCTCAAAAGGACTATAAAAGTACAAAAGGACCCTCACTATGACTAGGGGAGGGGTTAAGATAATTGCAGGTATGGGAGGGAATGGGAACATGAGCTCTCCAGGATTTGAGGAAAACATGACATTAACTCTGGTCCAAGCACATCTTGTAAACTCACCATTTCAGATTTCCTGGGAGAAAGAGCAGAACAATGACAAATGCATCAGTGGAAAAGAAAATAACTTTGAAAGATGGCAAAACTCTCCTCTTAACCTCCCAGAAAGCCAGCTGGTGGGAAAGTATACACCTCTATCCTTTTCACAGAAAGATGGTGGGCCCAAGTGTGGAATGAGGCATACTCTGTCAGCCGTGGCCAATAGATTGACTCGTTTCATCTTTTTCAAAAGAAAAAGTTCTATTGGGAGTACCACTGTATTTTTAGAGAATTAAATTTATTTAGGAGATTATTTCTTTAAAGTAATTTTAATAACAATTACTACATTTTTAAAAGAAATGATCCTCAGGAGAGAGTGTAAGAAGTGATAGCAATGTGCTTTTTTGTTTTAAACCCTTGCTTTCTGTCTTAGTATTAATTCTAAGACAAAAGAGCAGCAAAGGGGATTAAGTACTTGCCCAGGGTCACACAGCTAGGAAAGTCTGAAATCAAATTTGAACTCAGGTCTTCCTGACTCCAAGCCTCATACCCTATCCATTGTGCCACCTAGCTGCCCCAACAATGCTCTTCTCAAAGAGCAAATTATTGATTTTTTATAAATGGTTGAACCGAGAGGTATAAAGGATCCCTTATCATTCCAATGGGAACCAAACAAGCTGACCAAGGTAGTCTGAGGTCAGAGGTAGTTTCTTCAGACCCTTCCTAAATCCAGACTGGGGTCTTTCCTTGAGGCTACATTTCCCTCAGTGGATACAAGAGCAGGCCAGTCACAAACTGCTTCCTTCATTCCTTCCCAGCTCAGCCCAACAACTCCTCACCTCCATCAGCAACACCCCCCACCCCCACACACACCCCTCCCTCCAAAGCCTGGCATGCTCTACCTTCTTGTGCCCCTGCATCGCCCCACCCACCCACTACCCAGCTTCTTTTCCCACTTCTATCCTCTGCTCTCCTCTCAGACAGCCCAAAATGAGACTGGCTGCTAATGTCACAGGCAATCACACACTCCTCTCCAACGCACAGACTTGTGCTGGCCCTGGGGGCTTCTTTCATAGCACATAGCTCAGAGCTTGGTCCAAGCAAGCCTGGAGAGGCACCATCCCTTTCTAAAATGGCCTTCGCTTCTCCTTTCCTTCCCACACTTCTGGAAGGACTAGGAATAGATGACTTTTAAGGTCCCGCCAGCTTTAGCATACTCCAATTTCTCCTTTTCTTCTCCCCCCTACCCCCCCCCCGCCCGCCCATTTTTGGCCTCCTTAGCAGATGCAATGAAACATCAGGTACCCAGGGTCCTGAAGAGGAGCTGGCCCCAGGCACCGGCAGGCAAAGGCTATTTTAGTTTGGTGGGCAGAGGGAAGGGAACTCAGGTTAGGTTTCCTTGGGGAGAGGTGCCAGAGAGGCAGAGCTTGAGAGAATGACCCTAGAACAGAGAGAAGTTGTGAGGGTATGGATGAGGCTTCACAATTTCCCAGAAGGCTATGAGGGAAGGAAGGAAGGAGTCATTCTAGTTGAAGCCCCAATCTTAAGACACTACAGAAAAGCACATGATGGTTAAGAGCTAAATTCTAGTCTCAAGTTTGCGATTGACTGGCTGTGTGATCTTGGGGTTAATTTGCTTCCTGATATGGGGTCTTCATTTCAGCTATATAATAGGAAAAATGATCCTTGCTCTGCTAACCCCTCACCAGGTTCCTATAATGGAAAGGATCTGAGGATCATCTCTCTAAGGTTTATAATTAACAAATAAAGAAACTGAGGCTCAGAGAGAGGGGAGGTGATATGCTCAAGGTCAGAGTGGTCACAAAGATCCCCGGGAAGGGATGATGCAATGTTCAAAGAGAAGAGGTTATTACCTAATCAAAATCCAGATCTAGGAAGACCCAAGGCCCCAGGGGGAATGAAAAAACATGAGCATCCCTGTGCCCTCAGAGTTCTGATAATTGCCTTCATCACCAATTAGCAGTATGACCTTGGAAAAGTTTCTTCACCTCTCTTCATCCTGGTTTTAAAGAACAACACCACCTCACACTTGGAGAGAGCTATTTTCCAGAGGGTTTAATATCCATTACCTCATCGGTCCAAACCAAAGACTTCCTATTCCTACTCCCCCACCACCACCACCAAACCAGGGCCTTCTCCTCATTTCCTCATTTCAGCCAACGGCACCATCATCCCTCTAGTCATCCAGACTCAAGGTTTGAAGGTCCTAAGACTCCTTCTCCCTCCCCAATGCAAAATCTTTTGAATTCTACCCTCTATATTTTGGTTTAGCCTATTCTTCCTCTATTTCTACCTTTTTAGTTAAAGCTGGTTTGTTTGGTATTTTTTCCTACTCCTTAAAGCTCCTTACCTATAACTCTCACACATAAGTTACCAGATTAAAAGCCATAGTTCTCACTATGTCATTCCTCAACTCAAAAATTTCCAGTGGGTCCCTACTGCTGCTTCTTACTCTGGTATCTGAAGATCTCCACACTTATCCTAACCAGTATTTTTCAACCTTCTCCTCTTGCTAGTTCCCTTCACAAATGTTACATTGTACAAATGAGACAACTTGCTGGTCTCGGAAAAGATCCCTTGACATCCCCCATTGTATCTTTGGTCATATAGGGTCGTAAGCACTTATCATATTCTTTCTTAAATTAGTTATTTTGTAGACTATAAATGATAGGGTCTTGAGGACACTGGATCATCTTCTAGCACACAGTAGGTCTTCAAAAAGGATTGACTGCATCTCTCTCCCTTCTTTGAAGAAATATAGGGGACAGCTAGATGGGTCAGTGGATAGAGAGCCACCCCTAGGGACAGGATGTCCTGGCCTCAGACACTTCCCAGCTGTGTGACCCCAGGCAAGTCACTTAACCTCCATTGCCTAGCCCTTACTGCTCTTCTGCCTTGGAACCAATTCTAGTATTAATTCCAAAACAGACAGTAAAGGTTTAAGAAAAAAAATGTTAATGTCTAGAAAATGGCCTATATTTTAAGATTCAGTTAATATGTAATTTAGTTTTGCTGAACTGGTTGCTTTTTTTCTTTCTCCTTTTTCATTCTGTATTATAAGGGATAGCTTCAAGGGGAGAATGGAGGTATATATCTGAAAATAAAAGTAATATAAAAACAAAAGATAGCAATATAAATTTAAATTTTTTGAAAGAAAAAGTATTAACTGAATCAATCATCACAGCAGCCCTAAAAGGGGACATTTCTAGGATGAAACCTTATGCCCATTTAACAGATGGGAGAAAATGAAGCACATGTTCTACTGACTGCAAAGCAAGGCAGCCACAGAACTTGAACCCAAGTTTCCTGAATCCCAGGCCAGGGTGTTTTTAATTGTATTCTCTATAACACTGCACCCATATAAGAACATTCTGAAGAATGAAGGAGACAGGCACCAGACTTGGGAGTCAGGAGGTCCTAGATTCAAATTTGACCTCAGACACTGTCTAGCTCTGTGACCCTGGGCAAGTCACTTAACCTCCATTGCCCAGCCCTTGCGGCTCTTTTGTATGAGAACTGATACTAAGACAGAAGGAAAGGGTTTAAAAAAAAAAAACCCAACACTACCCAAATATGAGCTATAATCCTTCTTTGAGATATAGAAAGAGCTCCTGCCAAGGGGGAGGGAAGGACAGGCTTATATACCAATACAATGGCCCCTTGTTGATGAACTCTTTGGTACAAGGAACCCAAAAAATATTTCTTCAGTGACCATAGCTAATTAGGGAAACAGGGAACAGAATAAGCTAAACACTGTGTAGGGTGCCATCCTCTGTGAACAGGGATAAAATTGAAATTACTTTGTATTTCTTTATATGCATGAATCTTCTCTTGATAGAATGTAAGTTCCTTGAGGGCAACAATTATTTCCTTTTCATATATGTGGTAACAAATACCTAGTAACCGTTTTGTTGACTTAATTCTTTTAAGCCTTATCTTCTGTCTTAATTATAAGGTTACATTTGAGCCCAGGTCCTCCTGAGTCCAGACTTCAAGTTCTTTACACTGTGCTACCTGGCTGCCCCTGTGAGTTGTTTAAATAAGCAAGAATTCTAGTCAATACCTGGAACGAAGACCAAGGGGGTCCCAAATGGACCTCTGACCTTGGCTCTTCTCAGAACATACCAGTACAAACCAGAATCTTCAGGGAACAGGAGCAGCCCACAAAGGTTAGGGTGGGACTAGAATTGTCTAATATATTCATCTTGTAGGGGCAGGTTTTCCAGGCCTCTCATGGACTCAGGGGAGATGCCCCCAAAGAGATCTGAGGAAGGTCAGGGAAGCAGCTTTTAGCACTCATTGACTAAGCCTCCTCCATTCAGAGCAGTACCACACATCCTTGACTGCCCTCTTGGCTCTGAAGCCTCCTATCTCAAACTCCATAAGTATCCTTGAATAATTACTGCAGGGAAGAACTGATTGTGTCTTTCCTGAAGAGGGTTCAGGGTCAGGAGAGAAGGGACCAAAGACAAGGGAGAGGGAGTGGAGGAAGACAGAGGAAGGAAGATGAATAGCCAATAGTCCCCAAGAAGCCAGCCTGCTCCCAAGATATATATATTCACCTTTCTCTGGGCTCCCCCAGACTTGCCCTAGAACCTTTAGGAACTTCCTGATCCCTAAATGGTTTCCCTGAGGGCCCATCCTCCTGAGGAAAGACTATTTCCAACCTTGAAAAATATGAGCTCCCCAAAAGTTCTGGGACTTACCTCTCAGATCTGCCTCCTGCCCTGCCATGTCACCAGAACAGAGGGAGGGAAAGTATAGGCCGGCTGAAAGAATGCAGGACCTACCATCAAAACACTTAGGTCCAAGACTGCCACAGAGGGCAGATCTTGGACAATCTTACCTGACCTCTATTGGCTTCAAGTTATTTGAAAAATGAAAGGGTTATTTAAAAAAAAAAAGTAACCTAAGAGGCACAGCGAGGTAGTTCAGTGGATAGAGAGGAAGGCCTGAAGATGAGAGGTCAAGGGTTCAAATCTAGCCTCAAGGCACTTCCCAGTTGTGTGACCCTGGGCAAGTCATTTAACCCCAATTACCTAGTCCTTACCTCTCTTCTGCCTTGGAACTGATGCTCAGTATCAGTTCTAAAAGAAGAGTTTAAAAGGAAAAAATATGAAAGGGTTAGCCTCTAAGATATCCTCCAAGCCTAGCATTCTAACAAACAGCCTGGAACTTATCAGCAGACACTGAGCTATGCATGGGAAGGAGCGTCATCCCAAGGGATGTCAGCTATACCCTGCTCTGGGGCTAATCCTAATAATAGTAATACCTAGCATTTATATATAACACTTCTAAGGCTTACACAGCACTTTAAAATATTTCATTTTTATCCTCACAACAACCCTGGACTGCTTTTATTTCCCTTTTACAGATGAGGAAACTGAGGCAAGCTGTGGTAACTTGCCCAGGCCTACATAGCTAGTAAGTATCTGAGGCTAGATCTGAACTCAAGTCTTCCTGGCTTTAGGTCTAGTGCTCTATCCACTGTGCCACCCAGCTACCTCACTCATACCCTGTCTCTTCCTTCCTGAGGGGTCTGGGAAGTTCTATCTCAGCTGGTGCCTTTCATAAGATTTGCTTCTCAAACCTGGAGTCTAAACAGCGAGGAACCAGTTAAAGAGGTTGGCTGTTTCAGGGGCACAAAGAGGTATGACTGAGAGAGAGAGATGGGAGGAGAGCTGGGCTGGTGGGGGTGTGCTCAGCAGAGACAAAGCTGGGGAATGAAACAAGGGATGTATAGTATAGCTCCAACCCTGTGGGTTTACCACCACTATTCCATCTTCTGGAAATGATTCATTTCACTATGATTCTTTGTCCATGATACATCCAAATTCAACCATAAACCACCAGATTTCAGTCCCAAAGGCCCCTCAATTTTGCTACGCTTTGCTCAGTCTGCATAGATCCTGGGTCTGCATCCTGAGGCCAGCAGCCATGGTCACTCTGTTGCCAATGGCAACCAAATCAGCTCCCCTCTCTCTCTGCCTTAGGTTCTGAACATGAACCCCATCTCCAGGATACTGCAAGGGTGGGAAGGAATTTCAGGCAAAGTAGGGGAAAGGGGAGGCAGCTAGGCAGCTAGGCAGCTCAGTGGATTGAGAGCCAGGCTTTGATATGGGAGATCTTGGGTTCAAATCTGACCTTAGACACTAGCTTTGTGACCTTGGGCAAGTCACTTCACCCCTATTGCCTAGCCCTTACTGATCTTCTGCCTTGGAACCAATATACAGTAATGATTCTAAAATGGAAGGTAAGGGTTTTTTATTTGTTTTTAAACCCTTACCTTCCATCTTAGAATCAATATTGGGTATTGGTTCCAAGGCAGAAGACCGGTAAGGGCTAGGTGATGGGGGTGAAGTGACTCACTCAGGGTCACATAAGTAGGAAGTATCTGAGGCCAGGACCTCCCATATCTGGGTCTTGATCTCAATCCAATGAGCCACCTAGCTGCCCCCTATTTTTTGTTGTTTTTTTTTTTTAAAGAAAGTAGGGAAGAGAAACTATCTCAGATGCTAGGTCCTGTCCTGAAGTGAGGGAGGAGATGTAGCTAAAGGAAAACACTGGTTTTTATAGTGGGATGGCATGGGGAAAGTAGAAGATCAAGGCCAACCCCTAAAAGTGGTCCCAGGTAGTCTTAAAAAATAATCCAAATTTGAAGAAACCTTATTTGACAAAATTAGGAAACTGAGGCCCAGAGGAGAAATCACATAGCTAGTCTGTGCTACACCTGGGACTTAAACCCAGGCCCATCACTGTTGTTATCACCACTCTCCCACATACATACCTTGGCCTGGACCCAAGAACTTCTAAATGTTTTGGGGGAGTTAAGGGGAAGAAAGAGAAGGCAAGGACCCCAGGTCTGGTTCATCACAGGAGTGGAGATCTCAGACAAGAGATATTTGCTATAGGCAAATTAACTTCCAACAACATCAGCAGGCCAGGCTAAGCATGATGGGTCAAGCAGCACCTAGAGCCTTCAATTAATTAACTTTTCCAAATTAATTCCCAGAGCAAAACTCCATCATTCTATCTATATCATGAGGTGGTGATGGGCAGAAAACAGGCCCAGGACTCACATGGTCACCCTCTTACCCCTTAATTAGGGGGCTGGACTGGAGAGGTTGTTTTCCTCCCAAACAGGACTAGTGGGCTTCCCTGGGAAGGATCGAGGGGGGTTGGGTGGACAGAGCAGGAATACTAGGTAGAGAAAGGAGGAATTTAAATCCCCAAACACATATTGAAGGCTCAGTGAAAAGAGAAAAGAGGTGGTTATGGGAGAAGGCCAGCAGCCAGTCTAAACCCCCTTTCCTCAATCCCACTCCTGCTCCCTCAAACCCATTGGCAGGGTCACCTCAGCCTGGCGAGGCGGTACACTGTTTACTCGGCCGCCATGGCGTTCTAATTTCCCAAAGGGGCCAAGATTAATTAGCTCGAACACAGGCATGGCGAGAAAGGGAGAGGGAAGGAGAGGCGCCCACCACCTCCCTGCCAGCCAGGAGGCCTTAGATGGAGTGATTCTGAAGGTCAGCGACCAAGAGTGCAGAAACAAGGAACCTAGAAAAACAACTTGTCCCTGAAAAAATCCCAGGGAGCCATCGAGCAGCACAAGCAAAAGGACAGAGCTGCCCAAGGATCTGTCCTTTCTTAAAGGAGAAGATAAAACTTGTAAAAGGGCTTTAGAAACCTTGGAGCTAGGGAGCTGCTATGCTTATTATTATTCAGTATTTACAAGATGGAGGTGACAATAATTCTACCCATTTATTGACTGGTTGGGTTGTTTGGGTTTTTTTTTTTTTTATCAATTTCAGAGAACCTCTAAATCAGAATCTACACATACTCTTCTATCCAGTGATATTGGCCTCCTGGCTAATTTTGAAACAAGAGACTCCATCTTTTGGATCAGGACATTCTCTCTGACTGTTCCCCATATCTGGGCACTCTCCTGCCTCCTCTCTGACTATTAACTTCCCTGGCTTCCTTTAAGACTCAGCTAGGGACATCTAGGTGGCTCAGAGGATGGAAAACCAAGCCTGGAAGTCCTGGGTTCAAATCTAGACTCAGACACATACTAACTATGTGACCCTGGGCAAGTCACTTAACCCTCATTGCCTAGCCCATGTCAGTCTTCTGACTCAGAACTAATACTCAATAATGATTCTGAGACAGAAAGTAAGGGTTAAAAAAAAGACTCACTTAAAATATTCTACTAGAAGCCTTGTAGTTCTGACCAAGAATCTTCTCAATTGTAACACTGACCAGGGGAAAAGAAAAGAAGCACTTATTAAGCACAAATTATATACTAAGTTCTTTCACAAATAGTTTCATTTTATCCTCACAGAAGCTCTGGGAAAGAGAGGCTATTATAATGCCTCATATTACAGTTGAGGAAACTGAGGTAGACAGTAGATAAGTAGCATGCCCAGGGTCCCACAGATAGTTAAGTGTCTTAAGGTGGATTTGAACTCAGGTCTTCCAGTCTCTGTTTTAAAGATCTCCAGTAGCCAAGCTGGAGACAGGAAATCCTGGATGCAAGTCTGACCTCAGATACTTCCTAAATGTGTGACCCTGGGCAAGTCACTTGTCCCTAATTGCCAGCGACCAATAAGGGTTTAAAAAGAAAAAGACCTCTAATAAGAGAATACCCACTGCCTCAAGGGGTAACCCATTTATTTAACTTCCGTGTATTTATTCTATTATTAGGAATTTTTTCCTAATATCTAGCCGAAAATCATTTTACTTTACAATCTCTGCCCTCAAGGGCCAGAACTAAATCCTTTCCTTGTTCTCCCTCTTCCTTCCACATGAGGGCCATTCCAATCCTGCAGGCCCATTCTCATATTTTCCACACCCAAGTCTTTTCTACTCCAGGTTAAACTTTCCTAGTTCCTCTTTGATATCAATCATCTTGATTGCCATCTTCTGGACACTCTCCAGGTAGACCGTGGCTTTCCTAAAATATGGCAGCCAGAACAGAACCCCATATTGGGGTCTGACCTGGGCAGAATACAGCAATAAAGTCACCATACCTCTCATAATGCAACCTAATGTTAGAATTAAACTTGAAGGCTGTTATGTCAATGTCACCCTGTTTTGGTCCACTAAAAACCAATGGCAACCCAACACCAGAACTTCCTCAAATGATCTAACCACATCTCTATCTTCTAGATTTTTTTGAACTTTGCTGTTGTTGAATTGTTTTCAGTCCTGTCTGGCTCTGTGACCCCACTGAGGGTTTTCTTGGGAAAAAAATACAGGAGTGGTTTGCCCATTTCTTTCTCCAGCTTATTTTACAGATGAGGAAACTGAGGCAAACAAGGTTAAGGCACTTGCCCAGGGTCACACAGCTAGTAAGTGTCTGAAGTTGGATTTGAACTCAAGTCTTTCTGACTCCAGGCCCTGTGCTCTATCCACCAAGCCACCTCGTTGCCTCTTTAAACTGTGTAGAGCTTTGCATTTGTCCCACTTAACTTCCATTTTATTTGAGTTAGCCTTTCTTTCCATTTCCATCCTGTTAAGATACTGTCATCCATTGCGTCAACTATCCCATCCAGCTGCATGTCCAATCCCCCTGCCTCTCTCCCCATTCCTAGAGGAGACCCTAGGATCTAGAAGACCTTCGTAGGAAGGACTGTGGGGGACAGTCTAAATAACTTCGATGATTAAAGAAAATAAAAGTTGTGCTTGCCTTACTCTGTGAAGGGAAAAGTACCAGATTCTTACAGATTGCTAAAACGACACTCAGAAAGGTGAAGCTTATTCTGACCCGCTAGAAGCAGCAGAGGCACTATTTGAACCCGTGTCTACTGACTTGTAAGTATGGCATGCTTCCCATCCATACCATTACTGGACTGAATTGTTCCCATCCCTTCTCTGAGTCTCGAACGTGCCCAGGCCTCTGTTTCCTCAAGTTATCTTCGTGATGAAGCTGAAGGGACTTCTAGAGGACCAGAAATGGGAGATCTGTGCAAAAGGGTCTTCAAGGGGATATTTTTTTGGAGGGAATGTCGGGCAAGTATAAGGGAGAGGGAGGAAGGGAAGGAAGAGAAGACGAATATCCTGTTAGTGGCAGGACAACAAAGTTAGCCCACCTACCTCCTGGTGGAAGGTATGACATAGACCATCCAGAGGACAGCTTGGCTAACTTTGCTTCATCTTGAGGGATCAAAGGGTGGAACATTTGCCCAGGGTCACAGTGACCCAAGACAGAATATAAATTCAGCAAAGGCACCAAGAAAAGCCCCGAGAGCCCTCGTTAAAGACAAGATTTCCCCTCCTTCCTCAGACCAAGAGGACTCTGGGAAAGAGGGCTACAGGATTAAAACAGCAATTTAAAGGGCATCTTAAACGGATAATTTTCTTCCCCCAGCATAAACTCCTAGCTCATCCATTCCAAGTTGGTGAGTCTCTCAGTCCATAAAAATGTCTGTCTCTACAACCTGGGCCTGTCCTTTTCCTTGGAGGAATGGGACTCAGGGTCCAGGTAGAGGCCAGAGGCACTGAGAAGAGGGAAGAGAGGAAGGAAAAGAAAGGAGCCTTGGTGAACTTTTAAGCCAGTCTCTTAATCCAATTAGCCCCCCCCCCCCTTTTTAACCCTTACCTTCCGTCTTGGAATCAATACTGTGTATTGGTCCCAAGGCAGAAGAGCAGTAAGGGCTAGGCAATGGGGGTCAAGTGACTTGCCCAGGGTCACACAGCTGGGAAGTGTCTGAGGTCAGATTTGAACCTAGGATCTCCCATCTCAACCTGGCTCTCAATCCACTGAGCTACCCAGCTTCCCCCTCTCACTATCTTTTGAAAATGTGTCCCCAAAAGTATGTTTCTCTCTGCTTAGCCCAGTCCAGCAGGCTCTCACATTCCCTGACTCCTCACACCCCCACACATTCCCATCCTCTCCCCTCCCTCCTATTATCCCTCATTGCCCAGTCTGCTGGTCACCTATCAGGAACACAAGGCTTCTCAGCCTGCCCTGCCCCACCCCACCCCCGGAGTTTGGGATGAGCTATGTACTAACTCTTCCTCCCAGCTCCAAATCTCTCCCAGGCCTGAGAGAGGAGGGTCCCCAGGACATTGGTGGCCAGTGTGGTCTCTCTGTGTGGCTCTCCCTCCACCCCACCCCCCAACCCCATCACCAATCTAGCACTTGTCTTCTGTTCTTGGGCCTCCCACCATTAGATAATCAACCCCTTTTGGACAAAGTCCTTTGTTCCCCAAAGCCCCAGGGAGTTCATATACGTGACGACTAATACTGCACGTAGACAGGACAACAAATAAGAGACTCCGGGGTTGGGTTTCAGGCACAGATAGGTCTGCTCCCTAGCAAAGAGGGGGCCCTGGAACAGGGGGAAAGGCCAAAGTGACGCCTCTACCCACATGCAGCAACATGGTAACTGCCCCCACCATCTGTGGCAGGCCATCTGGGCCCCAGAGGTCTTAGGAATGACTCCGGTGGCCAAGAACTCACTCCACCTCAACCTCCCAAGTCAGAATTGACAGAACCCAAAGGCTGCTTTTAAACCACAGTCCATCAGCCTGGTGCAGTGGCCTCCTCTCTCTTATCCTTCCTGTCAGGAAGTCAGTTCAGCTCTTTATTTCACCTGGCCCATCATTAAAATTTCAAAACTTCTTCCTAAGAGTGTTAAGAGAACCAATTTGATTCAATAACCATTAAGTGCCCACACAGAGTAAGGTGCTAGGCATAGAAAGAAAAAAAAGGAAATGGTCTCTGGCCTCCTGAGGAAGTACTAAGATAGAAAGTTGCCTTGTGAAAAAGATCTTACTTAAACTGGGTCTGGATGGAACTGGGTAGATTCCAAAAACATAAGGAAGAGTATTCCAAGCATATTGCACAGCCTGTGCAAAAGCACGGAGGTGGGATGAGTGCAACTGTGGATTTGAAAGTGCTTTAAAACTCACAAAGATGATTCTGGATAAGTCACTTAAATTCTAAGTGCCCCAGGCACTTTTTTTGTTTTTTTAAACCTTTACCTCCCTCTTAGAATCAATACTGTGTATTGGTTCCAAGGCAGAAAGAGTGGTAAGGGCTAGGCAATGGGGGTCAAGTGACTTGCCCAGGGTCACACATTTGGGCAATGTCTTGAGGTCACATTTGAACCCAGGACCTCCCACCTCTAGGCCTGGATCTCAGTCCACTGAGCCACCCAGATGCCCCCCACCCAAGGCACTTTTTAAAACCAAATTACAGAGCAGGTAGCTACCTACACTGGGTGTTGCCTCATTGGTAGTTGCTGATGCCATTCACAAATCTTATCCAAATAAACTATAAATAATGTTTATTATTCATATTATATGTTATAATAATATAGTATGTATACTATGTAAATAGACAATAAACAGTGATATACAAGAAGGTAAATTCCCAAAAAGCAAAGACTAACTTATCATCTATAATGTCCGGCACTAAGACATCCCATAGTAGATGCATTTCTAGGGTGGATGAGTAGAAATATCATTTATTTACATATAAACACTGTTCAATCAGTAATAAAGCTATCGATATCACCTGTGATGTTCCATCCAGAACTTCCATCACAGCAAGATCTGGAGCATATAGACAAGAGCAGGAGAATCAGGTGCAGCCCTTGTCTGTTGTCCTTTAGTCATTTCAGTCATGTCCCTCTCTTGGAGACCTATTTGGAGTTTTCTTGGCAAAGATCCTGGAGTGGTCCAACATTTCCTTCTCCAGCTCATTTTACAGATGAAGAAACTGAGACAACCAGGGTTAAGTGACTTGACCAGGATCACACAGCTAGGAAGTGTCTGAGGCTAAATTTGAAGTCAGGAAAATGAATCTTCTTGACTCCAGACCTGGTGCTCTATCCACTGAACCACCTAGCTGCCCCTAAAATCCTAAAGCAGGAGGTAATCAGATTTTGGCAATAGCTCTACCACTGAGTCCCACCACAAAGTTTCTAGGTGAATTGAACTAATACAGGGGGCGTCTATACCAAAAGCTATACCAAAGCCATACTCTGTGCACATGGTGACACTTCCTGGCTCCATTCATAACTACCACCAGTCCTGGGACCCATACACACTTTTCTCAGTTCCTATGAACTATTTCCTTCCATTCTGGATGTGATTAGAGATCCTCCCAGCCCAGCTCTTTCTGCATTTCTAACACTTCCAGATAGAAAGAAGAAAGACCTCTGGAGGTTAAATCCACCTTTCCCTAGCCCAGACAAGTTTCTTTTCTCTTATCAGAAGGTTTTGTAGTCCTAATCTCCCCTAGGTACAAGGTACCAAATTCTTCCTCAGCTCTAACTTGATATTTCTTTCTTTTTAAACCCTTTCTTTCTGTTATAAGTTACAACTCTAAGAAAGGCAAGCTAGGCAAGGCAGAGTGAAGTGACTTGCCCAGGATCACACAGCTAGATGTGTTTAAGACCAAATTTGAACCCAGGTCTCCCGACTCCATGCCTGGGGCTCTACCATTGTGTCACTTAGCTGCCTCTACTTGCTTTGTCTTGGTCCATTCTCCACTGACTTAGAACTGCCCTAAAGTAGAACTGGGTACATCAGGAAGAAACAGGTTCCTTAATCACTAGAAGTCCCTGATCACTGGAGCTTTCATGTGAGAGCTGGCTGGAATCTGCCTGAAGATATTCTACCTCAGTGCTCAAGATAGGCTAAATAACCTCTGAGGTGCAAGGGTTCTGGGGCATTAAGAATGACCAGGATGGGCTCTAATGCTCTGGTTGGATTTCCCTTTACCACTTGTCCTCACCTCTCCCTCTCCTCATGGAAAAATCTTTTCATTTTTCATCGTTCAATCACCAGGGACTAATCTAGTACCTGGTATACACTGGGTTGTTAATAAATGTTTGTTGCTTAATATTAACCTCCCATGGCACATAGGTCCAGGCTATGTGTCACATGCCTATATCCTGGGGTTCACAAGAGTGATTATATTCAAGGGCCTTGGGGCTTACTAATTGCTGGGTGTAACCTATTATCTTGCAAAGTAGACAGTAAAGATCTTCACCAGCCTCCCAAAAGGGCATGTGACTGAATCAGAGGAAAACTTACTGGGGCAGGCAGGGGATAGTCTCCACCCACCCTACCCCACGTTTATTTTCTATCTTAGTATCAACTCTAAGACATAAGGGCAAGGGCTGGGCAATTGGGGTTAAGTGACTTGCCCAGGGTCACACAGCTAGGAAATATCTGAGACCAGATTTGAAACCATATTTGAACCCAGGAACTGCTGACTCCAAGCCTAGAGCTCTGTTCACTGTGCTATCTAGCACCCTCAGCAAGGGATAGTTATTTTAACAGCAACAAAGCTTCACCCAAGTACCTCAGGAAGGGTAAGGGACGGTCACACACAGAACGAGGGAAGGGATTCCAATCTGTACCATTGACTGAGTTTCCCTACCCCAGGAAGCTGTGGAGGATTGTTTTCTTGGGGTTCCTGCTTTCCCTTCTTGAGGTTCCCTCCTTCCCTTTCCTTCTCAGTATTCTCCAGCTCCCTGCTCCTTCCTTCATAGCTCCAGTCCTGACATCCTCCACTCCCAGCACCATTCCTTCTCCATTCCTAGACCTCCTACCCATTCCTAAAAATTCTCCTAAGCTTCCTTCTCATTGTATAACAGGTTCTTACTCAACTAGAAGAGCCACAGAACCATTTGGCCCACTTAAGTCCTTGGCTACAGCCCCAGGTCAAAGGGTGCCAGGGGATCAGAAGCCATGGGAGGTGGGGTGTTCATTGTGTTATAAAATTCAGATCTGAAAAGGGTCTTAAGAAATTATTCAAACTTCCTTATCTTATAAGATCCAGCAAGTTTAGATATCTACTCTTGGTTATGTAGATCAGAAGAGCATAGATTGTTAAGATATTATAGAGTTGGGGGCAGCTGGGTGGCTCAGTGGATTGAGAGCCAGGCCTAGAGATGGGAGGTCCTAGGTTCAAATCTGACCTCAGACACTTCCCAGCTGTGTGCCCCATTGCCTTAAAAAAAAAAAAAGAGAGAGATATTATAGAGTCAGAGATGGCTAGGTAGCACAGTGGATAGAGTACCAGGCCTAGTTTTAGAGGACCTGGAGTCACATCTGGCCTCAGATACTTCCTAGCTGTATGACTCTGGTCAAATTACTTAACTCCAATTGCCTAGCCCATGATGGTCTTCTATCTTAGAATTAATACTAAGACAGAAGGAAAGGATTGTTTTTTTTAAAAGGCATCATGGAATCCAAACCCCTTATTTTATAAATAAGGAAATCCAGAGGCCCAGAATGAAGGACTGAGGCAGAATGGGAAACCCAGATCTTCCTCCAAATCTACTCTTTCCAGTATGCCTTGCTGGGAAATTACTAAAGCAAAAATAATGTGGAAATAACGAGTGGCTCTAAATCTAGGGTGGATTTCTGAAATGCCACTGGCCTTCAACCCAATGTTCAGAGACTAATCCAAACCAAGGTTTCTTTGTTTTTTGTGTGTGTGAAGAGAAAAAAAAAGCCAAAGAACTGGTATTGTCTCACCCCTCAAGCCACATGTAACCCTCCCACCTGCTTTTTAGGAACCACAGGATAGAAGATCTAGACCTGGAGTCTCTGAACAATGCCTTGGGTTCAGGAAGATAGGCCCAAATGCCTTGTAAGCCAAGAATTTTAAGAAATCATCTAATTATAGGAGACAGCTGGGTAGCTCAGTGGATTGAGAGCCAGGCCTAGGTTCAAATTTGGCCTCAGATACTTTCTAGCTGTGTGACCTTGGGCAAGTCACTTGCTCTTCTGCCTTGGAACCAATACATAGGATTGATTCCAAGATGGAAGGTAAGGGTTTAAAAAAAAAAAAAGAAATCATCTAATCAGGGGCAGCTAGGTAGCTCAGTAGATAGAGCCAGGCCTAGCAATGAGTGAAATAAAATCAAATCCAGCTTCCTAGTCATGTGACCCTGGGCAAGTCATAACCCCAAATGCCTAGGCCTTACCATTTTCCTGCCGTGGAACCTTAGAAACTTAAGACACTTGGAAGCTTGGATACTTAGTACTGATTCGTAGAAGATATGGGCTTAAAAATGAAAGAAAGAAAAAGAAATCATCTTATTCTCTACCAGCATTGTATAGACAAGGTCTCTGAAGCCTAAAAGTCTCATGACTTTGGTAAAAGTCAACACCATGACTACAAACCATTTCTCCTAGCTCCTGGTCTAGGGTTCTTTCCACTCTTTCAATTCCTCCTAGGAATAAATATAGTCATGAGCCATTCTGGAAAACAATGTGGAATATATGAGAAAAGTCATTCAGCTGCAAATACCTTTTGACCCAATGATATCACCACTAGTCATATAACTAAAGGAGGTCAAAGGCAGAAGGAAAAAGATCCCATATATATATATATATACACAAAAACATTTAGCAGCACTTTTTTTTAAAACCCTTACTTTCTGTCTTAGCATCAATACTGAATATTGGTTTCAAGGTAGAAGAGCAATAAGAGCTAGGCAACGGGAATTAAGTGACTTGCCCAGGGTCACATAATTAGGAAGTGTCTGAGGCCAGACTTGAACCCAGGACCTCCTGTCTCCAGGTTTGGTTTTCTATCCACTGAGGAACCTAGCTGACCCCTAGCAGCACTTTTTAATAGTAGAAAAGAACTGGAAGGAAAGTCAATATCCATCAAATGGAACATAGCTAAAAAAATTGTGATATTATGAATGAAACAGAACATTGTATTACTATACCACAAGAAATGACAGATATTAAGAATTCAGAGAAACATGGGCAACCTTAAATGAACTGATTCAAAATGAAATATGCAGAACCAGCAATGTAATTTATACAATGAGCATAATAATCTAAAGGAAACAAGACTGAAGGTCTCTAGAACTCTGATCAATAAAATGATAAATTGTGATTCCCAAGAACTAATGGTAAAAGCATGCCTCCTACCTTGTCATGGAAGTGATGGTCTATAGGAGCAGAATAAAGCATACATTCCGGAACATGGCCAATGTGTTATGTTTTGTTTAACCATATTTACTTCTTACAAGAGAGGATTCTCTGGGGACAAGGGTAGAGGGAAGGAACACAGGGGAGTCACCATGGTAAGTGACATTGATGTAAAAATAATTATCGATTAAAAAACGTTTTAAGTAAAAATACAAAGACTATCATGGAGCCCCTCTGCATCTCTCCAGAATCTCATATGTAAGAAAGGTCTAATGGTCAAAGAGAAAATCCATAGAACATTACAACTAAATAGATTTATATCAGTTAAAACAAAACCTTAATTTTACAGATGAGAAAAGTGAGGTTCAGTGGTGGTAGTAGCTCAGGGCTTCTGAAGGACAAATTCAGTGCTCTTCCCACTGGGCCATGTTCCCTTCATCATCGTCATCATATCACCCTTTATCCTCTCAAGGCTGCTATATCAAGAAGGGAAGGAATTCAGATCCCTACCTTCTACTCCCCATCCTCTGGGGTCTCAAGGTTCCTCCTTCATCCTCCCAGTGGAATTATCTCAATACCTTCCCCACCCCCAACACACACACACACACACACACACACACACACACACACACACACACACACACACACACACAAGCACATGCACACACAAAGAGGAATCTTCCCTGATTGAGGATCTCCTAGTCTCCCAATCTATCTGCTCCTTTCCTTATAGTCCCCAAGCTTATAATTAGACTATCGACCTGGACACATCCATGCTGATTAGTTGTTTGTCAATCTGCTTTCCCTGTTAGACTGTATGCTCCTGGGGGCAGGGACCACTATGCACTCAATACTGTAGCCTTCCTGCTCGTTCAGGGGACCCCCAACTCTGTAAGTGTTCCTTTATCTGCTGCCAGTAGAATGAGCCATTAGTGGGCAGTGAAGTTAGAAACCTTGGCTGGGGCATTGTCCAGCACCATCTACCCCCAGAGGGAAGGAAAAAAAGGCAAACCAGTCAGGGGTTCCAGGTTCCCATGGCAATGATGACTCTCAATTCTAGCACCTTCACTCCCCCACAACCATCACCAGTCAAGGAGACCCTCTACCCATTTTCTGGACTAGAGACACAAACTGGCTCACAGAAAGGGAGGTCAGACGGAGGCCCCAAAGCTGAGACACTCTGTTTCTGGGCCAAGTCATGTGCCCGCACTGTGCCAGTTTGCTGGAGGGGCAATGGAGAGAAAACAAGAAAGCCTCCCTCCCCCTTCCACCCTCCCCAGTCCAAGGAGCCAGTGAGAACCCAGAGATGTGAAAGCAGGAAGGGCTGGGAGCCAGGACTCCTGGGGCCCTATCCAATAGCAGGGCAGTGGCCTGGGAACCAGCCCAGCAGGCCTTTGAGTAGAGGGGGGTCTCAGTCACTCCACCCATACCTCATGTGGCTTCTCAAGCTCAAGCACTAGGGACTTTGGGGAGGGGGGAGTGGGGAAGGTCTGTTGTTCTCCCCCCTCCTCCCAAAAAATCGCCCCTCCCCAGTCTGCTGCCTGCTGGGGGAGGTGGGGGAGGCGGGAGTCTCAGAGGAGAGCAGCCACTGTCCACACAAAGCCTGGCTGCTGGGGAAATCGATTTTCCGCTTCTCTTTCTCGATTCTTTCCTCTTCTCCACTCCCTCCCTTCCTAGCCAGCAGCTTGTCTCTCCCACTCTGCACCACCCCTCCAAGACCTGTCAACTGCTAGCAAGGGGCTGGATTTTCTCATTTTAATCTCCAAGGTGCATCAGCATGAAAACTTTGCTGTTTTGTCCTAATCTTTACCTGAGGTCATATGGTTTATCCTTTCCCTAATCCTCCTATGCCTCTGCCTCCTCAGTGGAAACTTCACCCATGTCGGGGAAAGGGGGAGAGGGGTGGGTGGAGAACTCCACAGTCGGGCAAGGAATTTCAGCCCATATTTACTCGGCTCGCCCCAATTCTACAGTCCTCACCCTGGCTACTGACTGTTCCCATAAAAATCATGGCAGCTCAACTCCCAGGAACTTTGGGAGATATTACCAGGTCTGGGGGTGTGCCTGTGTGTGTGTGTGTGTGAGAGAGAGAGAGAGAGAGAGAGGGAGAGGGAGAGAGAGAGAGGGAGAGAGAGTGTGAGTGTGTGTGTGTGTGTGTGTGTGAGTGTGTGTGTGTGTGTGTGTGTGTGTGTGTGTGTGTGTGTGTGTGTGTGTGTGTGTCCCCTGCTCAGCCGGAGGCGCTGACTGTGTGGGGCTGATGGGAGAGCCTGTGACTCACGTCTCCCCAAGCTAATCCTGCTGCTTCTCTTCAGCTTGGCGGCGTCCAATACTTTTTTTTTTTTAAACCAGAGACAGGGGAGGTGGAGGAGGACTACTCAGCAGGGAGGGAGGCCAGATTGATAAATAATCTTTGCCTTCAGAGGCCTCAAAAGAAGGCCAGCACTATGGCTGGCACCCCCCCCCCCAACTCTCTCTGTCTCTCTCTCTGTCTCTCTCTCTCTCTCTCTCTCTCTGTGTCTCTCTCTCTCTCTCTCTCTCCTGGGTCTAGGCTCCCAGCTCTGGTCTCCTCCTGTGGGCCAGGCCCACTGCTGTCACTCTGGTTCCTATTTCATGGAAACTCGAGACAGGAAAAGCCTATCAGGTCATCTCGTCCATCCCCTGGCAGGGCTGTTCCCCTCCCTGATGAGCAAACAGCAAGGGGAGGGAAAGGAGGAGAAAGAGGGGAGAAAATATTTCTGTAAAGCTCAAATGCAGGCGGTGGGGGGGGGTGGTGAGGGTAAGATGAAGAAGCTGTGGGAGGGCCAGGGACAGCAGCTGCTTCAGGGCCTCCTAGATTCTGAGCTGTCCACTAAATATAGCCTTACCACCCCTAAACATGCCCAGATCTGACTATTCCCCTAAACCAGTCTTTGTCCACTAGAGGTGGCAAAGGGACCAAGATGGCCAGCCCCAAGACCTGTTCCAGATAAAGTAATTTAAGCCTAGTAAGGCATAGGAAATGGGACTCTCTGAAGTCCACTCCCCTCATCCCCTGTGAGGACAGTAAATACAGGCATGGATGAATATGAGAATCCAGGCCCCTCACACCCAAAGTCCACATTTCATGTGCCCAAGTCTTAGAGAAGTTAGCAGTCATCCAGACTAAGCATCAGGCTTGAGATTTGAACTCAAGCCCTGACTTTTCTATCTACTTCACCATGTTGCCACATTCTCAAACCTGGGAGCCCCAGTTCCCCTGGTTTTCTGTGGTTCACAAGGAAACAAACCTTGCTAGGGAACAAGTCAACCTTCTTAGAAAGGATGTCCAAAGAGGTCAGTTGATACTGCTTCAATTGCCCCTTCCCTACCCAACTGCCTTTTGGTTACCCATGTTCTCTGGGCGCTCCATGCCACCCCCCATACAAAATCATTCTCCTGAAATAACCAAGGTCCTTGCCCTGCCCTGAGATCATTCTCCACACTAGGTCCTTCACAGGGTCCCTAGACCCTCAGACAAAGGGAACTTCAGGGAGTGGTTCTGGCAGAGTCCAGGACCCCTCCACTCTAATCCCTAATTTTAGCACCTGAGCAGCTTCCCTGGGGAGGACTGTGGCCATATGATATCTATCCTGGGTCCCTAGGGCCAGGCACTCTGCCCTGACAAACCAGAGTGGGCTGACCTAGTAGCCCTGGCCAGGGCAACTCTGATTTTAACCCCCACCCAGTTTTGCTCACAAGGAATAGTCTCTGGCCACCTTCAGCTACTGAGCTTCTAAACCCACCACCACTTCCTCCTGTTCCCAACGCACACCAGGCAGAGGCTGAAATGGGAGACTAGCCTTCTCAGGAAGGTCCCAAAGGGTTGGGGGAGGATGAAGGGAGGGAGAAAGGGGCATTTTCTACTTTGCTAAAACCTCTAAGGCCCTGCAGGGAGGTGGGTGGACAGTCCCTCCTTGCCAGGCTGATCTCCAGCCCAACACGAACTGAATTCCCCACATGCCTGTCTGTCTTTGACAGCTAGCTCAAATACTTGGCTGCTCTCACACCCGCTGTTCCTGAGCTCTGCTCCCCACCCGCTGCCACCATAGCCTTTCTCCCTCCTCTCTCTCCCTCCCTCCCCTTCCCTAGAGGTCTTCACAGATGCCCTGGGGTGGAGGGGCTGGGGGAGGGGGAGAGAGGGGTCATCAGCTGTTTCCCTCAGAAACTCAAGCCCAGGAAAGACTTCCATGATGTTCAGGACTAAGCCATATAGTCACTGTAACCCCCACATCCCTAAAGGCCTCAGTAGTGGTCAATTTTGGCAAGGCCAAGCCATGGACACAAACCCAGCTCCATTCAGGAACCTTCCATTGCCCCTCAAGCCCAATCTCTTGGACATTGACTTTCAATGAGGGAGATAACTGGACCAGGAGATTGCTATAGGATTTGGCTACAGCCCTCAGTCACCCCCATTCCCCATGAATCAGCCCTTGAATTCAGTTCCCTTCAGATCCCAGGCACATCCGACCCCTTTACACACCCCCAGGAGGCCAAACTTAAACTCAGAAACAGCTGGAACCACAAAATGCCTCTCCCTGCAAACATCACAGGCAACAGTTCAGAGGCATCCCCCCCTACCAAATTATGCACGTACCCCCTCCTTCCCCAGTCTCCACTACCTCTCAGGACTGATTAAATAGTAATCTACCATCCCCACAGCTCCTAACTTGGGGGCTGAGAGCAGTACAGTAAGGGGGAGGGCTCTTTGAAAATGAGAACTCCACAGGGGTTCTTCTCCTTCATCCCATGATGGCATCACCACTGGGTTAGACTCAAGCTGGCTACCTCATGTCCCTACCCTTGAACAGCCATGGGATTTTAGGGATGACTGAAAGGGAAGCAGGTTGCCATCCTCCCTGCAATAAGAGCTAACCTGGGGCAGAACTGGTTTGGTAGAGAGCAAGGGGGCAGTTCTGGAGTGTCTCCTCTACTTCCCACCCTAGCTCTGGACAGGACAGCTTCCCTTGGGAAAGTAGAGCCCTACAGATGTCGGAGAGGAAACACTTCCTGATACCCAGCTGGGATTTTCCGATGCTCTCATCCAATGGGGCCCACCCCCAACCAACACGCACAGTCTCTCAGAGAACCACCCAGACAGTCCTTTGTCTACCCACAAACCCACTGCCATTCCCTGGGCTTTGGAGCCCTCCCTTCCCTCTCTCTTAACTGGGTCTTTGCAGGTCACATAAACTGGCCTGGACTTCCAGTACAACAGGAAGGATTCAACTCAGACACAAGGATGGCCTTCCCTGAATATGCTGGGCTGTATAGAATTTGCTACTCACGGGAGCCTGGGGCTGAGTGGCCACCTGGGTTGGTTTAGGAGGCGGCTCTTTTTGGAGGAAAGCAAAAAAGACCTTGGAGGTCTTTGCAGCCATCTGCCTCAGCTTTACCCAGCCTGCAATGGCTCCCCAAATTCCCACAGGGAGGAAGAGATTCCCAGCTTAGCATTCGGACTGGCCAGCAGGGGGGTGGGAGCAGTAGGTCTCTTCTCCCCATTGCACAGATGGGGGATGCTGAGGCCCCCGCGGGGAGGGAGGGGGAGTCGACGGCAGGGAGTGAGTCACAAGGGGAGCTGGGAAGCGGTCCCGGCTTGCCCTGCTGTTGCTGGAAGCAGCAACCCATGTTTCTTCCTCATGATGGTTACTCGGGAGCGTAGGCGGGCACTGAGGGGCAGCAGGCATGGCAGGCCTCCACTCAGCCCCTCCCAGCCACCAGATCCTGCTCACCCCACTGCCAGATGAGGGGGGGAGAAATAAGGGGGCAACTGTGGGAAACAGAGACTGTCAGTTTCTCCTCCCATCCTTTCTCTTTTCCATTTGTGTTGAAAAGAAAGCCCCTATCCAAACTCCAAGACACTTTAACCACCATATCTCCCTTCCTACCCCAAGTCATTGGTGGAGACCAGGATTCCAAGCCTGGTTCTAACCACAGTATGAGTGACTTTGGATAATTTACTTTCTCCAAGACTCAGTTTGCTCCTCCATAAAATGACCATGGGTTGAACAAAATGATCTCTAAGATTTCTTCCAGCTCTAATATTCCTGGAGCTGTTCACACCAGGATGGATAATCCTGAGGGGAGGTGCCATCAGGGCTGCTTTTCCTAGCTTAGCTAGAAGCTTCTGAGCACTCTCCTCTCTCTGATTCACCCATCATTAGCCCAATTAACCAATTTCCTACACAGCTTTGGGGAGGCAAGGTGAAGAAAATGGACCTTTTCTCCCCATTAGCCCTGGTCAGCCTAGTCTTGAGCCCTACCCACTCCTATACCAACCCACCACCACAAGCCTTTTGTATGTGTCCTATATACCTCCCAGGGTTCCATTCCTAAGACATCCCCCCCCAACCACACACACACACACACACACACACACACACACACACAGAAACACAAACACACGACAGGAAGCCCAGACAATCTCAGGCCTCACTAGTAGAAAACAGAATGGGAGCAGGGAAGAAGCTGGGAGAGATCCCAGTGACTGTCCCCCACCCTGCCCTGTCTTCTCCCCACAAATCTCAAAAAAGACAAGGATGGCAAGATGGGAATGAAAACAGCCCCCACCCCCACCCCACTCCCCAGATCCAGAACTGTCTTCCTCTCTTTGCCAACACAGGATCCCAAAGTGCTTTACCATTCCAGAGCCACCGACTATTCCCAACACCTGTGCTTCATTAGAGAGGAAAGAGGGGAAATGCCCAGGGCCCTCCCACACACAGCCATGCATATACACTGGGGTTCCCATCCCCTTGGGCTGGGAGCCATCTCCATGCCCCACCTCCCACCAGCTTCTCATATGCCAAGCCAAGTTTTTCAGGAGTCCCTCCTCATCACCCACTTCTTCCTCCAAGCCTTCTACAATGAATTCCCATCAATCCCTGCCCCAGTTTATCCATTTGGTCATGTCCTAGGTGAAGAAGGGAAGCATGAGAGAATAATGAGGACGTCTAGTCCTGTCCCCCCTCCTCCCCAAACCACCTCCCCACCAGCCTGGAGGCTATCAGCCAAGAAGCAAATAGGAAAGAGACCAAATTCCATAGCAAATGGACTTTTAAAAGCATGCCATTTTATAGCCAGGAAAAAGAAAGCAGCTCCCCCAGGTTTATCCTCAGACCTGCTGCCTCTGCTTGTACTTTTACAGTTTATAGGGTGATTTCACACCCATGATTTCATCTGAGCCTCACTAGAGGGCAGGGAATTGTCAAGTCCATTTTACAGATGAGAAAACTGACACCCAGGGAGCATATTCCAGGATTTTCCCATTCGATTTCCTTCCAAGTGGTTTCTCTGATCTCTTTTCTATCTTTCCCTGAAAAAAAGCTGACTCTATCCCTTTCCTCAGTTCCTACTAATACAAGCAAACCCTCCCCTCTTACTGCTAACCTCTAGGTCCCTCTCTTCCCAAGGACAAATAACAGGTATAATCAAGGCTCACTGCCCCCACCCCAATTTCTGCCAGTTTAATCTTATCCAAGCTAAACAGAAGATATGCAGATTAGATTCCTGAACCATTCTGCACTCTACAAAATCATTTCCCCCCTCAACTGTGACATTATTATCCCCATTTTGCAGTCCCAGAAACTGAGTTTCTAGTATTCATTGATATAGATACATGTGAATAAATGTATGGGTGTTCCATTCTCCCCACTTGCCCCATCTCCACTGGCCTAAATCCTAGCTAGCTGTCAAGCCTCGGCTCAAATGTCACTTCCTCTGGGAAGCCAGAAGCAATTCTCTCTCCTTTAGGGCCCTCCATCCATCCCTGTGTCCTTCCCCAGCCCACTTATCACACCCTGCCTTGGATCGTGGTTGTTTATGTCCATGTCTTCTCCCTACTACTAGCTGGGTCTTACTCATCTTCACCATATACATACAGACACATAAACACACACAGAGTAGTTGGTGCTCAACATATATGCTCCTTGATAAATGAATAACCATGTGTGTGTGTGACGGATACATGTCCAAATGAACATAGAGGCCCCCACACTGTGCTAGTGTATTTCATAGGCAGGAGGTGGCAGAGAGAAGAGGGAGGTTGGTTATAGTTTTGCTTGGCTTTTGATTTCTTTTCCAGAGACAATTGTGAACCCAGGAGTTCTTGGTCCCCTTTGTCCTTGGACAGACTCTAATTACACTGGAGGCACCCAAAGATCAAGCCAGAAGAATTTTTCCAAAATTTTTCTTCATCTACCACAAGACTGAGGTTCAAACCTCCCACTGCCTCTTATGTCCTTGGGGAAGATACCTAACGGTTCTGGGCCTGAACTATATGACTGGACTAGGGATGGCTAGGTAGGACAAGTGGCTTGAGTGTCAGGCCTGGAGTTGGAAGGACCTGGGTTCAAATGTGACCACTAACTGTGCCACTCTGGACAAGTCACTTAACACTGATTGCCAAGCCCTTACCACTCTTCTGCCTTAGAATGGATAGTAAGAAAGTAAGAGATTTAAAAGACGGTGGTTGTACCAGATGGCCCTTAAGGACCCCTTCCATTTCTAAATCCATGCTCCTGATGTCCTCTGACTCTACACTGGGCTGCAGGTCCAGACAAGATTCAGAGGTATGACTGGCTAGACCCTCAAACTACCCAGGGCTGTGGGGATCCTTTTCCCTAATAGGACCTTTAAGGTCTTCCCCCAACTTTTAACTAGGCAAAGCCTGTCCTGACCTGTCTTGAGTCAGCCTCCCTCCAATCTGACACACCTACGGAGAAATTTCAGACCCAGAAAAGGTTGCACATTCCTCTAAAGGCAGGCTGGACCAGGGTTCCTTAAGGGTAAAGCTGGACGGCAAGGAGGCAGAAATCCAGGGGAAAGGACACCAAAAAAGAATGGGGGCTAAGTAATCCCAGTGGAACTGGTTCTTCCAAGCCGGGGAGGAAGAGGCTATAGAAAACCCTAAGCCTCAAAAGTTTCCAGTCCCATAAGAACCCCAAATCCCACTACTGACCCCAGAGTGGTTGCTGACAACAGGAGGAGTGATAATTTGTGTTTTTCATGTATGCAAATACATCAGCCTACAAACATGTGTTTGCATGTGTGAGTGTTCACATGTGACTGTGTCCAGGGGACCAGACTTGCTGGGGCCCTATGGGAGAGGGGGGGTTGGGCAGGGCAGGGAAAGGCAGTTCTAAAATACTTTGCATAGTTCTGGTCACCAGATTTCAAGCCTAGGGCAGAGCCCTGGGAAGGGGCAGAGGCAGAGAGCTGGGAGAGGTTGAACTCTGGATCCCTCCCCAAATAAGGGAAGTAAGGAGAAGGTGGAGGGGGGAACTAACTAGCCCCCCCCCCCATGTGCTTAACTAGGCCAGGTGGCTAACAGTTCCCAGAAGTAAAGATCCTTGGGGGTAGGAGGCCAAGGGAGGGATGGGAAGGTTTCCCAGTGACCGACAAAACCCGATGCTGCACACACCCACCCAACATATGCATGTTCACATCCACCCAAGACTTTCAAGAAAGCTGCCCGAGGGAGGGGAAAGGGGCAGGACAGTGGTTCCTGAGGCCACCCACTAGGGGAGAAGTGTCCTGAAGTGGCCCCCAGCTCAGGCCACCAGTTGTCCCACCAACTTCAAACCCCCACCCCCCAAACACATGCAGGCATACACATACAGGAAACAAGGCCCACCCACAGCCTCATGCCTTAGAATCTAAATGTGCTGATAGAATTCTGGGACAGATTCCCCCTCCTACTGGAAGGGCAGATTCCAGACTGCATGAAGCAGGGCCCATTCCCTGCCCAGGAGAAAAGAAACACTGGACACTGGTTAAATTAGGGGGCCACTGGAGCCCAGCTTCCTTGACAGGTCCCCACAGAGACTGGTACAGGGAGAAAGAGCTGGCCATTTCCTACTGACTAAGGTCTTCTTGCTGGCCTGACCTCCCTTCCTTTCCCCTCCCCTCCTTTTGGGTTGCTGGGCAGGCCTGGCCCTGCCTAGCTCAAGGCCACTGTTGGTGAAGGGAGGGAGGAGGGATAAATATAGAGCCATCAGCCATCCCGGCAAATTCCTGTGAGGACTGGAGCCAAGCAGGAGTACCCACTGCTCCCAGCTCTAAAGCCCTCAGAGCCTCAGTGGCCAGAGCCACCACTGCCCTCTTCCCAAACAAACAGAAAAATAAATAAAAACCAGCTCTCTCATGGACAGCACAGCTGGGGGGGGGGGGAAGAGGGGGGAGACAGGAAGGGGTGGACTCTGGGGAAGAGAAGCAGCTTGGACCAGTTGCCGAGGTTTCTGAGGTTTCTGTTCCGGCAGGGGAAGGAGATGGCAACCAAAGAGGAAAAAGAGGGGGGGGCAGGGAGAAAGAGAAAAAGGAAGAGAGAGGGAGAGAGAAAAAGAGGGGGAGAGGGAGACAGAGAGACGAGACAGAAAGAGAGAGGGAAGGTAAATACAGAATGAGAAAGGACAGAGTAGGAGAAGATATTGGTGGGGGGTAATAGAAATAGAATAAAGATAGAGACAGGGTGAAGAGACATAGGGCAGACACAGTGTGATAGAGAGAGGGCAAGACTAAGAGACAGGATTGGAAAAGTGGCCAAGAAACAAGGCCAGAGAGACTCCACACAGAAAGCCTGGAGGGCCTCCTGGAGGACACTGTCCACTCTGCCCTTTCATTCTCCTCAGGCCTTTCCCCAGTAATTTTGCTGGGGGGGAGTTGGGTATGTATCCTGTCAGCCTGGAAGAGTCAGCATAGCTCCTGGGGTTAACAGGAGGTGGTCTCAAGGTGTCAGCTATACTAAGTCTGCCAAGGAGGGGGAGGAACTACTAAGGCCCAGCCATCCATGGTAGGAAGGCAGCTGCAATGCAGGGGGAAGGAGAGAAGAGGGCTGGAAGAAAATGGGGTCGTCCCCCCACACACACCCCAAGAGAGCTAAAGTCAGGGCCCTCGGATCCAAAGCCTAAGCCACTGGCCCCTCCCTATAAAGTGATGGGATCAAGCTAGGATTTTGGCCACTTGTTCAATTAACTGAATGAAGGCAGGAAACAGGCAAGCAGTAGAGAAGATGGCCTGGCCATCCTTAAATCTGGGTCCTGTCGTTCTGTCTGTCTCCAGATCTGCCCTGAGATCACTGCACAGCAGAGGCCAAAGGGGTAGAAAGGGGAGGGAGTGGGAGCCAGAAGGTTTCTCCAGAAGGCCTGAGAGCTATGGGCATGCTCTCTGGTTTTAATATTATTTCTCTCTTCCCTCTTGCTGCAAAGGACAGGGACGAGGTGGTTGCAGGGGTTGGGGGGGGGGGATGCTCTGGGGGATTAGTAATGGGATAGAGAGACCTTTACAGCTCTGTGAGCTGATCTGTAGGCAGCCCTGCATTTTCAAGCTGTCTCCAAAGCTGCCAGCAAACCTCAGGGAGGCCAGGCCGCCTGTCAGCCCAGCCACGGAGGAGCCTCCTGGGGAGGAGGAGGTGACCTCCAGCCCCCTCACCTCCCCAAATCTCTTTAGACTCCCTGTCTGTCTCAGGGAATAGATTCAGGCAGCTGACCTCTCCTGGCTCAGGCTGGGGCCTGGGGAGACACTCCTAGGAACAGGGAGTCAGGGCGGAATTGGGCTCCTGGATCTTCACAGGATATCTTGCTCCCATGACCTCATCACCACCATCCACAAACACTTCTGGAGAAGTTCCCGTGTGCACAGCATAGGCCATGCCCTACCCTCGGAGAGTTTACAGTCTAGGGGGAGAGGCAGGGCTCCCCCAGGAATCATTAAAGACAGGGCGAGAGCCTCTTCCAGCCCAGAGATGAGTTCAAAGTCAAACGTGCAGTGCAGACAAGAGGTCAGGAGCGGCCAGGACACAGCACGGAGCACCAGCCATGACCCAGGATCGGGCAGCCACCGCGGAGATCCAACCCACCCAGGCTGGGAGGGGAAGAGACCAACCTTGAACCTTTCATTGTTTCCAGACTCCCCGGGTCAGCAGCAGCACCCCCATTTCCAAGATGGAAACTGAGGAATGCGGAGGCAGCATGACATATACATATATTCTGAACCAATACTGTTTCTGGAATTATAATTCTGTAAGAAATGTTCCAGCCCGGTGGAAACACAAAGAATTGAAATGATGTGGCCACTTCGGGAGATTCCTTTTTCCTCCTAATCAGGATCCAGATGGAACAGAAAGGTCACTAGCCTTGATGTTGGGGGGCCCAGGTTAGACTGGCAGCTCTGACACTAGCGGCATGACAGAGGGGATGTCCTTTCAACTCCCTGGGCCTTGGTTTCTTCAGCTGTAAAAGGAGATGTATTACAAGGCTACTGGGAGGAAAAAGTGAGTTATTATCATTGCTAAAGGGCCGGGAACCAGTCCTAAGGGATTCCCCAGCCAGGCCTCCGGGTCCCTTGTCCTACTGCCACCAAAGTCTGAGCAAACCCAGGCCAGGGCCTAAAGGGTTAATCCTCCCCAGAGATCTCTAAGCACTAGCAGAATCAGCAGGCCTGGGGAGGACCTTGGTTCCAGAATGGAGGCCAGCATGGGAGGCAGGAAATGAAGAAGAATTTGAGATCTAATTGAGCTGGCTGGGGGATTAGGCAACAGAATGCAATTATAGGCACTGGAGTAGAGCCAGAGGGACAGGGGTAACACCCTGAGTACACCACAGCCAGGAGGGACCAGGTGACAGGTTGGGGGGGGTGGCTGATCAATGACCTCCACTCCCTGGGGAGGGCCTAGACCCGAGGTCATGCCCCCCCTCCATTCCAAAAAATAAAATGGAGCTAAAGGGAGAGGAAAGAGGAAGAATTCCTAGGCCTAGACTTCCTTTGGGGAGTGTGGGGAACCCAAAGAACCTACATGGCAATTTCCTGAGAAATGTCTGCCTTTCCTTTAGCAAAGGGAAATTACAGGCAGCCAATGCCCCAGGCAGGCGGGCACACACACACCGTAGGGAGCCACACAAAGACAGGAGATGGGGAAAGTCAAGTATATCAACATATCTAACACCGTGCCCATGTCACATGGGTGCCCACATCCAGACTCACAGGTACACATACTAGTGGACAGGTACATACATCCACAGGCGTATGCGGGCATCTATAATGATCACATTGTGATTCTTCCTCAACCACGGCCCTGTGCTATTCTATGGCTCCTGGGGGGAGGGGGGTACCCAAACCTATGACCTTAAAATCCTTTTATTCCTATAATCACAGGCTGTCATCCAGGGCCCCAGTCTGTCTTCCTCCAGCTTCCAAAATTCTGGGGGCAGGAAAAGGTGTCAGCCCAGAGGACCAGCTTCTTGAAGGGAGAGCTGCGGGTAGAGATGGTCGGTGACACAGAGAGTGCCTGGGAGGGCAGCATCTAAGCCTGATGGGTCTGAACCAGGATCTCCAAGAGGCCTGGAGAGGAACAGGAGCTTCCTTCTGCAGAGACCCAGGGATTCCCGCAAACTAACGAGTGCACAAAGGCATGCTTGTGTGCACATATGCCAAAGAGTCTGTACAGATAGACTATCTATATATGCTTATGGATTCCCACAGACCCTACCTTGACCCAGCTTCCAGAATGCACTCCTTAGATGTAAAGCACATTAACAGAGGCATACACTTGAAAGACATACAAACACACTGTGCTCGTGTGCACAAGCAGACTCACACTCACACCCTTCATCACAGCCACCTCTGTCAGCTGACAATGATCTGAATTTGGACAGGTGGAGATACCAAGAAAGGAGAGGGAGTCCTGCTTTTTCTCCAGGGAACCAGGCTAGGTCCCAGTTACACACTGAGCTGGGGTTGGGTGGACCTGGTTTGGGGAGGGGGAGTGCTAAAAAAAGAGAAAGCAGGGGAAAAAAAACTTGAGCGGGATATTCTTGCTGAGCAACAGAGCGTGAGTAACTGGCGGAGGCTTTTTGTGGTCTGGTGAGTCTAAGCTATGAGCTGAGTTTAACTATTAATACACTTAATCAAGGATGTCCCAGTGTGTTCTCCATACACCCCACACCCCTTCCATAATGGGGGGGTGAGGGGAGGTGTATAAAGAAGGCACTGGGACAACCCCATACACGGATCTGGTGCAAAAAGCAAGGGGAACACCTGAAATGGAAAAGGCCTTATGTTCTGTTCCCCCTACCCCATGATATTGGGATAGATCTAGAAATACAGACCCATGTGTGGAGAGAACCCCACTATCCAAACATAGCTACTTTGGGGCAATTCAAGTGCCACTCCACAAATGTATACAATAACCTTTTCTCAATTAGCATTTCAATTAGTTTATATCTCCAAATTCTGAATATAGCCTTGGGGGCCCATCCCTTACCAAGAAAAATATATCCCAGAGACAAAATTTCAACTGCCTCTAAATTCTAATCCAAATCTCCCACATCAGTTTTTCCATCTGTCAAATGGGTGGAAGGAGCCTATCATTCAAAAAAGGAAGATTCCTGGAAAAATGGGGAGGGGGGTCCAAGTGTGTCTCCCACACAAAGAACTGCCCTGGAGAGGGGATGAGAAATCCAGACTCCCTTCCACCCACTGGGGCACGACATTCCTGGCTTCACACGATAAGGACCTGCAGCCCATAAATCAACAAGCTTTGTCCACAGACTGTTAGGACCTCAACCCAATCACCTGCTGAGCTAAGGAAAAACAACCCTGCCCAAAATAAATAAATAAATAGGGTGCTGTGGTTAAGCCTCCCAGCACCAGAGGCTGGTCTCCGAGAAGGAGGGGGGGGGGGAGTAGCAATTCATTTGGGACCCACCATGTGAGAAAGGCTCTGCTCATAGGCAATCTGAGAGGAGTCAGATTTCAGAATAGGCAGAGAGGGACCCTCTATTAACCAATTCCCCCAACCCCCACTCTGTACAGGTGGAGTACATCCAGCCCTCTCAGACTCCAGGAAGGTTTCTAAAAGCATCTTCCATACCACTGGGGGGAGGGGGAAGAAAACTAAATTAAGAAGGGAACACCCCCCCCCCCCCATCAGTATTAACTTTACTCTGCACAACCCTCCAATCTTCCAAGGAATCTTCCTGTTTCTCTTTCAAGGAAATCCAGGAGGAGAGAATCTGTTACCATCAATATTCGACCCCCTCCACCCCAACCCCATTCAAGAGCTGGATGGGTTTCCTTTGTGGCTCACAATTCCTATAGAACTGTAGCCCCCTGTTCTCACAACACAGATTTAGAGTAGGGGTATCTTGTCCCAAACTCTGGGCATGCTTTGGGTGCTGCTCCCTCTCCCCCCCTCCCCAGGAGAGGTCACACCCAGTAACCTGGGATGATGTCTACAGAACCTGTCTTCCTGGAATGTCACCTCCACCAGGAAAGGCAGTGGAGGAGGAAGGACTGAAGACAGCCCCCCCCCCTCCTCCTCCCAGCCTGTCCGCTCCAGTGCCGGGCTTGGCAGCTGTGTGAAAATGCCTCAGTGTTCAAATGGCCCTCCCCACGCAAGCCGGCACCCGAGCGACTCCAGCCTGGCGCTCTCACATCCCCCGCCAGGCGGCCTCAGCGGAAAAGTTGAAAGGGATTCAGTGTTTTGTAGGCAAACCCCGGCGGGAGTGGGGGGGGGGGGGAAGGGCACCCCAGTGGGTCCACCCCCATTCCCAGACACACTTCCTGGACAAACTTAGCCGGGGTCTGAAGGGGGAATGAGGCAGGTCCTCTTCTCTCCATACAGGACTAACCTCAGCAGTCAAAAGGCAAGACGACAGAGGTCAAACGCCAGGTTCTCCCAGACGACAACCCTGGCACACCGAGCACCCTTAGACTAAGTTCTCAGACCCTTCACTGTTCCGCAGGTGCGAGAGGCTCAGCCAAAAGGCTATTCAGGGTCCAGGGACAAAAGAGGGTGGGGCTATTACTGGACTTTCAACCCATCTGGCCCAAAGTCTCATTCTCTCTGGGGGCCTGGATCATTCATTTTAACTCTGGTTGCAATAGTCACTAAAAGGCACCACCTCCACTCCTCCCTCTCCCCCATCAAAATTACATGTTCCTCATTCACTTACACCACCACCCCCTTCCCTGAGTTCTTTTACTTCCTGGGAAATGAAAGCCGAAATTATTTTCCATTTTCCTATGAGGATTTCGATGATTCTGACAGTTCTAGGATTTCCCCCTCTCCCCAGTTTCCCAACACTCCCTGAAAAGGTCAGCCTTTGCTACATTTCACAAGTCTAAGTCCATGATCGCTGTGTTCCCTGCGCCCCTACTCAGAAAACCCGAGGGGTAGGATGTGGAGGGGGTGTATGTAGAGAGAGGGGTCTGCGCCAGAGAACAACTTTAGGAAAAGAAAATTTAATTCTTCCTGGGTGGGCTAATTTTACTGACAACCCCAGTCGGAAGAGGGGAAAAGAAAGGGGGCCTCCCAGATGCTTGAGTCGGAGAGTATGAGAAAGCAAAAAGGAACATAGTAGGAGCTTAATAAATGTTTGTCTCGATTGGACTGGCAGTCTGGTGAACCAGACAGCTACTGGGAAGGGGGAGGTGGGGGGTGGCCAGCACCACCCCCTCTGTCCCTTTACACGGAGTCAAGGACCTATACTCCAGAAGGGTCCCTGATGAGCCTGAGCACCCCCTTCTCTCTTCGAACAGCCAAGCGCGTCTCCTCTCATCCCCTCTCCTGCCCTCCCCTGCCCTGCCAGTCTCGCCCCAGCAGAGCACGGCACAGCCCGGCACGCAGCACGGCACGGCACGGCACAGCCCACGCTGGTCGCTAGAGACAGCCCTTTACACTAGAGAATCCCAAATACTGGGATAGACGACCCGAGGAAGGAGGAAGGGGGAGGATGGGGGGGAGGGACGGGCAAATACTTTGAAGGGGGGAAAATGCCAAACTTGATCAGCCTGCCCAGCACCCCGTATCCCGGCGGGGGCGAAGACGTGGAATGAATAGATCTAAAAGTATTCCAATCCCCGCAGGACCCCAATTCCAGCCAAACAACCCTACATACACACCCCGGAGGTTGGGGAGGAGGGAGGGCGGGAAGAGGAGCAGCCACGCGTGGCCAAGGGCGCCTGGCTCAGAGTTAGCACCCACACACACACACCCCAACCTGGAGCCAAAAGTGGTAGGGAGGTTGGTAAGGGACGAAGAGCAAGGGGACAAAACTAGGGAACGTAAAAGGCCAAGCCTTCTTCGTCCCCATGGTCACCGAGGCCCCAGCTCGGTGCAGGGCATGGGCACAGGGCACCAGCAGGGACGCCAGCCCCAGGCGGGGAGAAAGGTCAGCAGCGACTAGTAGGCTTGAGAAGGAGCAGACTCCCTTCTTCCCAAGACTCAGGAATTCCTACCTGCCCGAGGTCAGGGACACCCGCCAAGCTGAAGACCCCGATCTCTCCAGGGATACACCGCTTCCCACCCACCCCGCCCCCCGCCCGGGGAACCCCTTTTCCAACTCCTCTGAGCGCAAGGCTGACCCCAACTGGGAGAGGGGGGCAAAGCCAAACCCAGCCCCCACCCCAGTTCCGCGCCGCAGAGTGGTCACGCCCCCCCACCCCCGACCCTAAAACCCCGCTTTTTGTCTGTACCCAACGATCTGCGACCGAGCAGGGCAGCAGCACCGGGATCGCAGCGGAGTCCCAGCCGTGAATATGGTCTCGGAGCCGGGGGATTCGAGCACAGACCTCTCCCGCCCTCCACCCTGCCCCCGCTACCTCCCGGATTCCTGCTCCCCGTATCTTAGACAGTGGCAGCCCCCAGTCCCCCGCCCGCGGCTCTCCGCACCTGAACTTCGGGGGAGCGAGAGCCTGCAAACTTTCCGCCGACTTCCACCCAACTCAGCCCCCCCCCACCCCCGTCCGCTTAACCAGCCCCAAGGGAGACGGGGGAGGGGCAGGGGGAGCCCAGCCCCGGGAGGGAGTGGAGGCTAAAGGGGCGGGGAGGCTGGGGGGGGACACACAACAACCCCGACACCTACCCGAGTTCTCCGGAGCCGCCGCTGCTGCCGCCGCCAACCGCGAGAAGGGGGGAGGTGGAGAGAGGAGGAGGAGGACTAAGAGGTGGGGGGGGCGATGGGAAAAACAGGGGGGAGCTGCAGCCGATCAGCCGCCGCCGCTCCGGGCAGCAGTAGCAGTAGCAGTAGCAGCCACAGCAACAGCAGCAGCCACCTCCTCCGTGCGCACTGTCGCCGCCCGGCTTAGCCCAGGGAATCCAGAGCGGCAACAAGAAAGGCAGTGGGGAGGGGGGGGGAGAAGCACCTGCCCCCCTGCCTGCTTCCTCCCAGTCTTCTCTCTCCAAAAATTAAAAACAACAAAAACCCCAACTAATTCTCAAATATTGCGAAAGGAGGGGAGGGGTGCGCGCGGCGCCCTGACGCCGGGTGGGGGCTTAGGAAGCGGGGCGCATGGCCCCTGAGGGGGCGATGCAGACTGTGTACTAGTCCCGGGGCTCCGCCGGGGCGCTCAGGCTGCAGTGGGGCTTGGCTTCCCCAGCTCCCTCCCAGTGCCGCTGCTGCTGCCGCCGCCGCCGCCGCCTCTACATCCCAGATCAGCCGCCGCCGCCGCGCGCTCGCTAGCTAGCTCGCTCGCCCGGGCTGGAGCTCCGAGCACTGAACGCTGCCCGGGGGCTGCAGGCAAAACCCGGACCGGACTCTTCCCACTCCCTTCCTCCCCCTCCCTCCTCTCTTCCCTTCCCTTCCCCTCCCCTTCCCTCCCCTCCCCTCCAACACTCTGGCCACTTGGACGCCGGGCCCCGCCGCCGCCTCCGCCGCTGCAGCCGCCGCAGCAGCAGTTCTCATCTCTCTCTCTCTCTCTCTCTCTCTCTCTCTCTCTCTCTCTCTCTCTATCTCTCTCTCGCTCTCTCTCTCGTTCTCTCTCTCTCTCTCTCGCTCTCTCTCTCTTTCGCTCTCTCTCTCGCTCTCTCTCTGTCTCTCTCTTTCTCTCTCGATCTCTCTCTCTTTCGCTCTCTCTCTCTCTCTCTCTCTCTCTCTTTCGCTCTCTCTCTCTCTCTCCTCTCTCTCCTCTCTCTTCTCTTGAGGTCTGAGTTCTCGCTTGCATTTCTCGGTAGTTCGGCTAACGATTCTTCACTACAACTTTTGAGAAATATATATATATATGTATGTATATATATATACACATATATAAGAATATATGCGCAAACACATATAATACTGCTTTCTTTCTCCTTTATTGGAGAGAAGGGGGCGGGCAGATTGGCACGGGACTTGAAGAAGTCGGTGCGTTTGGGAAAGATTTCCCTCTCCCTAGCCCCCCAATCTACCCTCATGAAGAAGGAAGAACTACACACTTGCGGGAAGGCTCTGGGCTGGGTCTCTACACTTATGGAAAAGAACAAAGTCTAGGTACAGAACTAAGACTTCGTTGAACTTAATAGTGTTTTACAAATAACCGTGTGGGTTAAATGTATATGTTTATAAGGATATTGGGGAGTGGCTTCATGTAATGACAGAACCTAACAAGTCCAGCAAGTATTTATTAAGGACCTACTATGCGCTAAGCACAGACAAAAATAAAACAGCCCTCTCTCAACCCAGAATATCTGAGCTGGGGAGAACCTTCATAATGTATGCCTTAGTTTTAAGGAGAACTTGGAGAGAGGGAAAATGAGGCAGCTCCTTAACCAAACCTAGAACTTAGTCCTTATGATTCTAGGTCTAGCTGGTTCACTAATGGACACTGCTGGGTGGAAAATGTCCAGGACACAGCTTCCAGATTGTTTAACAATTCAGATTAACAGATTGTTTAATCGTATTCTCCATTATTTAAGGCCAAATGCCTCTCTTGAGTTTCCTCCCCCTCCTCCAATAGCCCCTCTTACTGCTAAGCTCCAACTTAAATGATCATTCAATGGGAATTCTAGAAGAAAACCTTCAAAAATCCATGCTGGTGAGGGAGGAGGACACAGAAAACTCGAAATACCAGATAATCCAAAAATGGCCTCTGAGGTTATGAAGAGTTCTCAGTGAATTTCTGTTAGCAATCTGGACTTATTTACCTTGTAACACCTGAAGGGCAATAAAAAAAATGGTTCTTTTTCCCTTCCAAGAGAATGTGGTGAGTGATTTCTGTCCAAAAGTGAATATTTTCAGAAGATAACCCAGGCACAGATAATAGTTTATATATTTATGTGGCCCATCTCCAGGTGCATGAACCAAAGACAAGAGATTAAAGTAGGTCTTATCTCTGCTTCAGTTTGTCTTTCTGTCTGTCTGTCCCTGTTTCTGTCCATCTCTGTGTTTCCGGATCTATCTCTTTTCACCTTGTCTTTCTCTGTCACCCAGTCTCTGGAGTGCCAGGGGATAAGGGACTAAGCACCCCCCCTCCAAATTCTTTGCCCACCCTGCCCCCTTTTAAGCCTCGCCTAAGGATTTTAACAGATATGTACTCCTACTCTCTGGGTCTTGTCTGGAGAACAGGCCAATGGGCACTAGACTTCAGGAATGTACAGGGGGCCTCCTGCCAAGGACTGGGTTGGGGACACGTGCCTATTCACAAAAGGTTTGGTTTGGGTCCTTCTCTTCAGCCAGACTAATTTGATGGTCCTCTAGCCTCACAGTTGAACACCTCCAAGCAAATAACATGCTTACTGATAGAGAAACTGAGGCACAGAGAAATTCATTTCCATAGGTCTGAGAAAAAATTCCTAGACTCCAACAGATCCAACATCCATGATGATCACCAAGCAGGGGCACCTGTCACCTAGGTGATGAGTCCCCAGGTATCCTCAAATGCCCTGACCTTTCATTGTGGAGGGGTAGAGGGGCCCTTGTCCAGCTTTGCCCTGAACTGTGGCTCTTTTCCCCCCTACAGATATGACATACTGGGAAGAGGAGAAGAGGAAATGGACCTCAGTGAAACTATAGGCTTCTAATTACCCACATCTTTCTGGAGTACCAGTCCCTGTTTAAGGCTAATGAGCAGAAACCTTTCTAAGGATCTCTGGTCTGGTTACACTGGAGACCACCGCTGTTGGCTTAAATTGCAACAGGAGGGATTTAGGTTAGACATAATAGAGGAGCACTTTCCCACTGAGGATTGCTAGTTGGGGGATTGGGTTTAGAGAGTGGGGAAGAGAGATTAAGGTGAAGACTCCTTCCCTGGAGGTTACACACAGGAAAGATCCCCATCCCAACCTTGCCTGACTGAATGCTAGGTGCAGTATACTAGGCAGCTGGGCCCAGGCAGGGAACTCTTTTCCCAGACTCAAGTTCTGCCAGACTGAGAGCACCAAAAGGGGCAGAGGCTAGGGTTCAATTAGAATTTGGACCAAGGAATTGGGATCAGAAAGAACTTTATGCATTTGGAACAAGAGCAAAATGATGAAAATTAAATTCAAACCCTGATCCAGAGAATGTTAGCAATGACCCTGTCAGTGGCCAGTGCAGACACACCACACATCTTAGAGTAGAAGAGGGAGAGTGAATTTCTTCAGCCAGTATCCAAATGGGGGAACTCAGCCTCCATCCAGCACGTTAGGGGAAGGGACTCTCCCCACCAGCTCAGTCTCCTCCACCCACCCCCCACTCCAAAGGACTTCTAGAGGGAAGTATCTCTTATTGTTGTCTGCAGTTGCAATTTAACTCTGCCAGTTTCCCGCAGTCAGTCATTCCACAAGTATGTGCTGACCTGTTACCTTGAGCCCAGCCCTTTGCTAAAGCCAGTGGGGGGGAGGGGGGGAGGGGAAGGAAAAGGCAAATACCATGGGGCTGGGGGGCCGGGATCAGATATGTGCATAGGCCCTTCCAGCTCCAGGCTGAGAGACCCACTTGACTGATGTGAACAAAATGCCACAGGAGCTACCGAAAACGCATGTTCTTGGCATGTCCTTTCCCCTCTCCAAGTCTCAGTTTCCCCATCTGTAAAATGTGAGATTGGCTAACATTTGCCCGGGAGGCCTGGGAGAATGTTTTTCTCAAGTTTGCATCTTCCCCCCCCATTTCTAGCCCAGGAGGCCCAGCTCTTCCTGGGGCACCCTAGGAATTCCATGAATATGTGTGTTGATTTGATTTGGTTTGAAGACCGGGGAGAGTTCCCCCTGGGGTGGGACTGCTAGGCTAGTTTAGAATCGGAAGTCTGAAGCTTGACCCTAAAGGGAAAATGGCTTCATCAACACCTCAATGGACCCCTCCCCAGCCCACCCTCCCCAAAGTCCCAGCTACCTCGTTTAGCACAAGAAAGCCCAAAGCTTCTTAAACAAAAGGGCTTTAGTTGGGGTAATTCAGTCACCTCCAGAAGCACCCAAACTGGCTCCGAGCGGCTTGGCCCAGGCCTTGCCTTACAATTCTGGGAACTAGAAGAGAAGCTGGAGTTGGGGGCAGAAGAGACAGGTAATGATGTGGCCGTGTGGTTCGGGGCCCACAGAAACCAGCCTGAGGGAGCTTTCTTCCAGTGGAGCCCGAAGGCAAACACAGCAAGGAAAAAGGAAACTCTCCTCCCTGGGGAGACCCACAGCATGGCCCCCTTCAGAGATCTCCTTGGCAGACCGGTCAACGCAGAGAAAACAAGGACACAAACAACAGCAAGGCCCATGCCCAGGATGATGGCGCCAGGGACCCGGAGAGCTGACTCCAGGCCCCAGTGAGGCTCCCACACACACGTTTTTGCCCCGAAGAGGAATCTTCCCGAGTTTCCCTTCTCTGCTTTCCGGTGACTCTAGCTATCAGATTCATCTCCTCCGGAGATTAGATAGAAAACTCCTTGAGGGCAGGGGCTATTTTTGCATTCCCATTCTTGGCTTGGGGGAGGCCCTAAACTAAATCCTGACTAGGCCCCAGGCCCTTAATTCCCCTGACTGGGGGGGGGGGGGTCAATTAATCTGGACAAACACACACACAACTAATTGTTGTTGAGGGAGAGCTTTTCCTAGCTAGTCTAGATGAAGGAAACCCAAAGGTTATTAGCTTTTGGGGGGAGCTTGGACCCCTTTGGCAGTCTGGTGAAACCTATGGACCACTGGTCAGAATAATGTTTTAAAATATGTAAAATACATTTAGCTCACAAAGGAACCCAATTATATCCAAATAAAGGTGCCATTTGTTTTCTCCCATTCCAAGTTCATGGACCCCAGGTTAAGAATTCTTGAATCCAATCTTCATTTTACACATGAGTAAACTGAGGCAGGGAGCAGTAAAGCAACTAGACCGAGGTCACACAGGGCATATTGGCCCTCTGGATCAACTGTATCAAAAATCCTTTTTTTTTTAAACCTTCTGCAGAGAAAAACATATGAATTTTCACTTGTTTCTTTGGGTTTTTCCTTTTGGGGTTTTGGTTTTTATAGGATTATTCAATTACAAAAAATGAACAATATAGAAACATGTTTTGTGTGATAATACATATATGAGCCAGACTGAATTGCTTGTCAGCTCCAGGAGGAGGAGGGGGAAGAAGGGAGGGAGACAATATGGATCATATAACTTTGTTATATGTGGAAATTTGTTAATTGGTTAAATAAATGAAACCCTTACCTTCCATCCTAGAATCAATGGCGTGGATTGGTTCCAAGGCAGAAGAGTTGGAAAGGCATAGACACTTGCCCAGGGTCACAAAGCTAGGAAGCATCTGAGATCTCATTTGAACCCAGGACCTCCCATCTTAAAGCCTGGCTCTCAATCCATTGAGCAACCCTGCTGCACCCCCGTGTCAAAAATCTTACCATAAAACAGCCTGGCTCAAAACCCTTTAGTTACTCCCCGTTGTCTGGAGTTTGTTTCTGCTCCTTATTGGGACATTTAAAGATTGTAGGTTGACTAAATTCTGAGCCCTACCAACTTTTCCAAGCCCCTCTGGGGTGGCAAACAGTGGGATATGACTGAAATGACTGAATAACACCAGCCTGTCCAGGCTCCTCCCATTGTACTTCTTTACTTAGGTTTCACACCAGAATCTACCACCAGATAACTTCTGGGCCTCTGACCAGTTCAGTCTTCCTCTCTCAGCATCTTTGTCTCCGTTTTCTCACTTGTAAAATCAAGAGTTTGAATTAGATCAGCCTAGGATCTGGGAGCCTTTAAAAAAAATACTTTGCTATCTAGATCTCCCTCAAATTGGTTTCCTTTATAATCCGGATGTATTTTATTTTATTCTGAGAAGGCTTCCCTACACTGCTAAAAGAATCCCCACCACAAAAGGCATAAAGACAGCCCCTACCTAGATGGTCTGGAAGTTTCCTTCTAGCTCCCACATTCTATGGTTTTATGAGTAGCTTATGGTCCTCCCTGGGGTCTTCCCTGTTCTCCCAAACACACTATAAGCATCCCAGCTGTGTTATTCCCTCCACCTAGACTGCTTTCCCTTCCCCCACTCCCTCTCTCCCAATTTCTGCCTGTTTAAGTCCTAGCCATGCTTCAAGGCCCAGCTTAAATGCCAGCTTTTCAATCAGTAGGGGGTGGGTGGTTACCTTCACCCTGTAATGAGGCATCCTTGACACAGGGATTCTATTCTCCCACTAGGGAGATGGGGGGGTGTATGGGTTATAAATGTAAACAAACCCTCAGATTTGGGGGGGAAGGTGCCTGGGGAGGGGGGGTGGGGAGCTGTTGAAGTTGGATACTGCCCAGAAGGTAGGGCCAAGCCAAGCTAATTTACCTTCTGAGCCAGGGTAATGGGAATATGCATTCCTAGGAAACAGAGGGGCCTTCAGAGGGGAAATGGTGTCAGGGCTCTTGGTCCTGGTTGAGGGATTGATTGATTTATGTGTGACATGTGTGTCACCCTGACTATCCATGTTCCCCAGTGGCTGGGTCTTCCCTTCCCCCATTTCCCCAAACCCCCAAAAGGGTTTCCCCATTGCCTTCCCTAGAGGAAATGGAGGGAAGGCACTCTGAGGAAGACTGGGGTGTTTGGTGCCTCCAGGAGTAGTAGAAGCAGCTGAAGGAGGGCAGTGTGGCTGAAGGTCGGGAGGTTAAAGTCAACAGAATGGTAGAGGCTATTTGTAACAGAGACTGGATGGCAAAAGCTGGGTCAGGGGGGCTGGATGGTCAAGGTGCTCTGGGCAAGCCCTCCATGGATTCCTGCACCCTGTTCTCCCTGGCTGGTTGGGTGAATTGAAGTATACTGTGTCAACCTGGAAATCTAGAAGTCCCCAGTTTATTAGTTGGGAGGTAGGAACCCCAGGTTTTGACTTTGTCACAGGAGAGGTTCCCCCTGAGGGAAGGTCCCACTTCGCCAGACCATAATCATCCACTCATCCACGTCAGCTTTGGTGCAGCAGGTAGTCTAGTAAGCTGAGGGTCCCAAGTTTGATCCTCCAAAGGGGGGTGTGATATACTGGGAGAGACTTCCGGAGACAAAAGAACTACTTGACCCCAGATGGGGTCTACCTCCCACCTGAAGTGGATGTCTATTGTCTGGCGAAGTAAAAATTCTCTCTACCTCCCAACTAAATAAATTGGGGACTTCTAGATTTCCATGTAGCCAACACCTAGAACCAGAGAAGAAGAAGGCCAAAAGCACTGGTTTCTTGAGCTCTTAGCACAATGCATCACAATACCCAGTAGGAGCCTAATAAATACTTGTTAGATTGGATGACTCAGCTTCCACTTCCACAATGGCTGAGCAGAGCTGACTTATTTTACTATTTCCAGGACCTGGGATTCTTCTCTAGTTAAACCATTTCCTCCTCCAATGCCAACTTTAAATTGTAAGCTCCTTGAGGGCAGTAATTGGTTTTGCCTCTTGCCATTCTCAGGTGAATTGTAAACACTTAATAAGTGCTTATTGATTTGACAACACAAATCCACACCTCTCCTCTAAAGACTTGGTAGGGGGGTCTTCAGTCTTTGAGAATTGTTCTAACTTAAAAATCCATTGCCCTATAGGGTAAACTGGGGCAGCTAGGTGGCACAGTGGATAGAGTGCTAGGCCTGGAATCAGGAAGATTCATCCTCTAGAGTTCAAATCTGGCCTCAGATACTTCCTACCTATGTGACCCTGGGCAAGTCATTTAACCCTTTTTGCCCCAGTTTCCTCATCTGTAAAATGAGATGGAGAAGGAAATAATAAATAATAAACCACTCCAGTGTCTTTGTCAAAAAAAAAGCCCAAAATGGAATCATGAAGAGTCAGACCTAACTGAACAACAACCACAAAATATCCTAGACACCATGCTAGGTTCTTGGGCACAACAGCAAAAATGACCTAACTCCTTTCCTCAAGGAACTTGCCTCCTGTTAATGTCCTATATACTTCTCTGGTTGCATGTTGGGTCCTGCACACATAAAAGTATTATATACGACATAAGTGAAAGATAATTTTTTGGTGAGGAGCTAGCCAGTGGGGAAACCTGGTAAGGTTTAGAAAACTGAGTCTTGAAGCAAACTTGAGTTTCCTAGAGATAGAGGTGAGGGGACGATAACATTCAGAGCACAGGGGCCAAGGGGATGGCCAATACAAAGACAGAGAAAAGGAAGATGGGGGCCAGGCGTGAGGAACAGTGAGAAGACCAATTTGATCAGACTGTCAAGAGGGAGATTGGCTCTGAGAGTGAGAACACAGATGTAAAACTGATCAGGGTCCCACTGACCCCACCCCCCCCATCACTGTCCTGACATTATTAACACATTCCTCCTCATCATTCCAGTCTTTCTCAAGCTACAGATTCGGGAAACTGGACAAATTGATGGTTAAATGGATGGATGGATGGATGGATGGATGGATGGATGGATGGATGGATGGATGGAAGGATGGACAGAAATAGTGAAGACAGCAGGAAGACTGTGATTAAAGAAGAAAAAGATGTTCTGATACTTAGGATTTGGTTGGGGAGACTGGGTAGTGAGAAGTGAAGATATCAGGAGTAAACAACTTTTTCTAGAAGAGAAGGAAATAGAAAGCTAGCTGGGAAAGAGTAGACTGGCCTAGGGAAGACCCACTTTTAGGGCTGGGGACATCTGAGGATGTTTCTTAGTCTGATGGAAAGGAGTCAGTGGAAAGGGCAAGGGAGGGAGTAACTCCAGGTTTGAGGGAGTATCCAAACAGCAGTGACTCCTGGTTAAATTCCTGGCTCTCCTACTTCCTAGCTCTGTGACTTAAGGCAAGTCTCTTCCATTCTCTGGACTTTGGTTTCCACACTCATAAAATGAATTATTTAATCTCGAATATTTTAAAAGTATGTGTGGGGGAGAGGAAAAATGATTTCTATGACCTCAGAGGGGAAAGGGGGTGGCTTGCAAAACCCTGGAAGAAATGGTGAAAGTTTTGTTGATGTTGGGTTCCCCCCCAAAGGAAGGCTCCCCACTCCCAGTCTTCTTCCCCACCCCCACCCCCCCTGGAGTTGGCCTGTTTGTTTGGCCAAGGAAGTGGCCTAGAGTTGTGTAAACAGGGGGGAGGGGGAAGAGTAGGGAAAGCCCCTCCAGGCTTGCGGCTGGAGACCAGAGAAAGAGCAGACTGCCCCACCTCCACTCCTCTCTCTCTCTCTCTCTCTCTCTCTCTCTCTCTCTCTCTCTCTCTCTCTCTCTCCCAGCGATAGTGCTTTAAAGTTTCCAAAGCACTTTATATGTACCAAGTACCTTAAGTACCTTGTCATTTTAACCTCACGACCACACTGGGAGATAAGAACTATTATTCTCCCTCTTTACAGATGAAAAAACTGAGGCTGACAGAGGTTTAAACGACTTGCCCAGGGTCATACAACCAGTGAGTGTCCAAGGTGAAATTTGAACTCTAGTCTTCTCTGCTGCAGGTCTAGCACACTGCCCACTCACTGTGCCACCTAACTGCCATAAGGCATAAGGTAATGCACAACCCCAAACACAGGTGGGCATAGGTGCTAGGTTCTAAGGTGACCATGCCATACAGGGGCACTGACCCAGAGTCAGTATCCATCCCTCATCAGAGGTCTCCTGGCAAAGACCAGGAAACCCTGTGTTGGGTGTATTGGAAAGGGGATTTTGGATGATATCACTTGTCCCCAAAGATTGCCCAATTTGTGACAGAATATAAAAAGATCCTAGGGTCTTAGAGCTGGAAGGGACCTTACATTTACATAGTCTAAACTGCATTTTACAGACTTAGGAATCAAGTGGGAAAGAAATTAAATGACTTGCCCAAGGTTATACTGTTAATAAGAATTTCCACCAAGGAAGGCTAGGTAGCTCAGTGGGTTGAGAGTCAGGCCTAAAGATGGGAGGTTGTGGGTACAAATCTGACCTCAGATACTACCTAGCTTTGTGACCTTGATCGAGTCACTTAACTCCATTTCCTAGCTCTTACTGCTCTTCTTTTTTTGACTTGATACATGGAATTGATTCTAAGACAGAAGGTAAGGGTTTTTTAAAAAAGAAAAATAAGTAACCCAATCCAGGGCTTTTCCCCATATACCTCAATATATACCCTGCTGTGTGAATGACTTCACAGACAGAAAATTCCATATTTGTGCACATGTTCTAAGGAGAATGCCCAGGACAGGGCCATGGGGGTGATTTCCAGGGTCTGTGAGAGTGTGTATATCCCACAGGCTTTGCCCTGCAGGGCCTCAAAAGGGGCTCAGAGGAGGAGTGGTGAGCTTCCCAGAATGAAGAATCTGTCCCACTTCTTTGGCAGGAGGTGACTCAGGTTAAAATGAACAGGGTTATGTATTGGTGGTCCCGGAGCACTGGCTAGAGTTTTGGGGTAAAAAAATAGATTTTTCTTCATAAATACCAGCTTGCCAAAGACTCAAATATCATGGTGGAAAAGGCCCTGGAATTAGACATGGAAAAAACACTGAGTCTCCCCTTCCCAGACAGCTCTTTCTAGTCTAAAGGAGCTGTCACTGCCTGATCCTAGTATACTATGTTCCATCTCCCACCTCTGCCTTTGTACAAACTGTCCACCATTAACTTGCATGTATTAAACATCTGCCAAATGCCAGGCCCCATGGCACCATTAACATGCATTTATTTTTTTTAACCTTTTTCTTTGTCTTAGAAGCAATACTAAGTTTTGGTTCCAAGGTAGAGGAGGGCTCCAAGGGTTAGACAGTGGGAGTTCAGTGACTTGCCCAGGGTCACACAGCTAGGAAGTGTCTGAGGGCACATTGGAACCCAGGACCTTTCATCTCTAAGCCTGAGCCACCCCTGTGCTAAAATATCTAGCTCAGTCCCTAGGCCCAGGACTAGTGCCTAGTCCTAAGATTTCATGGGGAGCCGGGAGTGAAGGTTAGGGAGTTTTCACAGAGTCAAGGGTCATTTAGTCCTATCATTGCATCCAGTCAGATCATCACTGAATAATGAGTGACCTGAGGGGAGAAAGCCCAGGTCTGGTCTTGTCATCCCTCCCCCACCTGCCCCCAAGAAGCTTCTGTTGCTTCCAGAGTAAAAATTAAAGATCCTCTTGGGGTTGGGCCTACAAAGCCCTGGGGAGGGTGAGTGGCTCCTCTCTGTCTTTCTAGACATCCAGGGCACAAATTCTGCATTCCAGAAACATCGACCTTATTGCCCCTTCCCTGCCTGTCTCTCCCCTCCTCACCTTTGCTGAGGCTGAGCCCTCTGTCTGGAAGGAATTCTTTCCCCATCTCAGCTCCCTTCAAGGCCCTGCTGGGGCCTCTCATGCTGACTCCCCCATCCCTTTCCCAGTTACTCCTACATGTATCGCCCAGGTACCCCCCTCCCCACTAGAATGGAAGCTCTTTGAAGGCAAAAAAAATGCTTCCCAGGTTGTTTCTGCCCCCCTCCCAGAGCCTGGCCCGAAGCCTGGCCTTCAAGGCCTGTGGAATCCAGCCTGAATGGAAGGGAGCAGAGAGCTGGGTCAGGGAGAGAAGAGGCCTGGGGGAAGAGGGGGAAGGGACAGGATGAGCTGCTCTTTGAACTGGAGAGACTGGTTTCTGAGTCTGGAAGCCACAACCAGCAGGCCAGTCACGGGTTGTCGGTCCCTGGGGCCAGGGGCCCGGAAAGCCAACAGGGAGGAAAGGAAGCAGGAAGTGGAGGGGCCCAGGGTTAATCGTTAACTCCAGCCAGGCAGGAATCCCCTGCCTCCCTCAGCCAGTAACCGGACACACCACGAGCTCCCCACCATTATCGGACACCCCACAGCAGGGCGAAGGTGAAACAGTTATCCCAGGAATCACGGGGCCCCCTCTGGGCAAACCCAGGGGTTGTGGGGCCTCCTGCTTGGCCCTTGGAGAGGGTCCTGAGCGGCTCCCCTTGACAGATAGAAGCCCCACTGGCCTGAGGAGGCCGGAGAGCTGAGTTCTAGGACCAATTAAATCATTTCCCCACTCAGTTTTCTCACCTATAAAATGGGAATGAGAAATCCTGCCTTCCCTCAGGGGTGGTTGTTAGGATCAAAAGACACCCATTCCAGAAAGTTCTGTGGAGACTAGAGACACCAAGTACTTTACTCTGGGGCTGATCTCACCCAAATTCCCTCCGGCAGCTGCATGGATCCTCACCCCTCTAGGCCCTTCTCCCTCTCTTGGATCCTTGTCCAGGTCTGGCCAGTGGGGTGAGGGGGCCTTCCCCACATTCTTTTGATGTCCCAGGGTAGGGGAGAGCATCACTGTGGCCCCTAAGTGGTCCACAAGGCTGGGAACATCCAATAACAGCCAACCTACCTTTGCACACTTATTATGCAACACTCCCCCTCACTGCCTCCTCTGGTCCACTGTCCTGCCAGCCTTCTTGCTGTCCTATACACATCATGTTCCATCTCCCATCTCTGTGCACAGTCTGTCTCCCGTGCCTGGAAGGAGATCTCTCCTCACCTCCCCCACTTAGATCCTTTTGGTTGTTCAGTCCTGTTCATTTCTTCATGATTCCATTTGGGGATTTTTTCTTGGCAAAGACACGGGAGCAGTTTGCCATTTCCTTCTCTGACTCATTTTACAGATGAGGAAACTGAGGCAAACAGGGGTAGGTGACTTGTCCAGAGTCACACAGCTAATGAATGTCTGAGTTTGGATTAGAACCCAAGTCTTCCTGAGTCCAGGTCCAGCATTCCAGCCACTGTATTCCACCTGGTTGCCCCATTTAGAATTCTTAGTTTCCTTCAAAACTCAGGCCAAGCCCCCACTCCTACAGGAAGCTTTTTCTAACTCCCTGGCTATGAGCACTTGTCTCCTCCAGCAGTACAGGCACACACACAAAAACCAAACTCTACCCGGTGTTTAGTTTGTTTATATGGTTTCACATTGGTTTATTCCGGTATCAGATGTAATCAAATGTAAACTCGAGAGCAGGGATTTTCCTTTTTTGTCTTTCTGTCTCCAGTGCCCATTACAGTGCCTGGGCATGTACATTTTACGGTATTTATTTCCATATTTTTTGTGTGTGTATGTGTATGTATTTGCTGCTTCCCCGTATAGAAGAGAACCTTCTTGAGGCCAGGGTCTCCCTTTCTGTCTTTTGTATTCCTATACCAAAACCATGGCTGCCACATCACAGGCATTTCACTTAATGTATCCTTAGTTACTCCTGAGAAGAACCAAAACTGATGTTGCTGCCTTTTTCCCTTTTTAACTCAAGCATGAGCACCAGGAGCATTCTGGGGCGAAGAGAGATTGGATGAAGGGAGAGAGAGAAATTGGGGACTTCTAACTCACTCGTTTTACTTGAAGGAACTGAGGAATGGGCAAAGATAACTCCAAAAGACCCCCAACCTACATTCCCACCTCCCCTGAGTCTATCCTTACAGAAATTAAAAGGTTCATTAAGACATACAGACTGGGGACGAGGGGAAGTAACCTCAGCTCCTAGGGTTTCTCCCCAAATGGCCATCTCTCCTGGGAAGAAATCTGGCTAGAAATCAGTCTAGAGAAATAGGTGACTCCCCCTTCATTCTAAGACTAGTGCATCCCTCTAGAAATTTCCTCCCCTGACTGGGGAAAACCTCATTTACCAAAGACCAATCCTCTCACCAAGATATTGACCTTCTACTTCAGAGAGTTTGGCTCCCCCCCCACCCCCAGTCCTTACTCTCTAGGGAGTCCCCCAGAATGAATTATCCATCCCTCCTTTGGCAGACAAACTAACAATCTGGGATTGATGGGGTCTGACAGCACCATTTCATTCGGGAAGGATCTCAAAAGGAGAGGAGAACAGAAAAACAACATCAACTTTTAATTGAGATTGCAGATTTAGAAGATTCATAAGTGAAATGATTCCCCAAGGATATATAAAAAGTTACTTATGGCAAGAGCTAAATTGGGCATGCTTCAATCAGGGGCTGTTGAGAAATCATTAAGATATACAGGATAGTATATATATATATATATATACACACACACACATACACACACATAGACACACAGTAATAAGGGACTGAATTTCCTTTAAAAATATAAATTCCAAGAAAAATTTCAGAAAGAAAGTAACAACGTGGGAGACAAGATCATGGGAAGGTTCTGTTTTCTTTTCTTTTTTTTTTAAGTAGCAATGCATTTTATTTATTTATTTTTTAAATCCTTACCTTCCATCTTAGAATCAATACAGTGAATTGGTTCCAAGGAAGAAGAGGGTAAGGGCTAGGCAATGGGGTTAAGGGACTTGATCAGGGTCACATAGCTGGGAAGTGTCTGAAGCCAGATTTGAACCTAGGACCTCCATTTCTAGGTCTGGCTCTCAATCCAGAAGGTTCTGTTTTCTGATGAATGGCAGCTGAGAAATATTCCAGAGACCCCCTTGCAAGAGATACCCCCCCATAATCCTTGATCACACTCAAGTCCCTCCTGCCATAACCTAGAATGGGATAGGGAAAAGAGGGACTTGTCACCCCAGCTGTTTATAGAAGGAGGAGAGGGCTGGGGGAAGAGAGCCTGAAGAGATGGAGATGGACCCATATAATGTTGACTGTTGGGAGTCAGTGGCCAGTATCTCTCCTCCAGGATGTGATCTGGGCTGCTTCTCCAGGTCCCAGGACAGATTACAGATGAGAGTGGCTACAGGGAACATTCCTTCTCCCAGTTTGAAGGACAATCTACTAGCCTCTCCCCTGCCCCATCATCTCCCTCCTTTTTACCCAACTGCCCCAGCCATGGGAACTTCTTTGCCCTGGCTCAGAGAACTCACCCCTCTCTGCCTATCCCCCCGTCAGGGACCCTATTTCTTAGGGATGTCTGGAAGGAGTGCTGGTTTTAAGTGCCTGGAACTCAATCATCTTCCCCTTGCCCTATGGTAGAAGGAGCCTATTTTAATACCAACCCAGCACTGCCACTCAGCCTGCCTGAGATTATTGACCTGCAGATTTCCAAGGTCCCTCGGGTGAGAATTTCCTCTATAGCTGTGCCTAAAAGGGTTCACTCTACATGACCCTTTCCCAAAGCCCTCATCTTCTACTCACCTCTCTTTCTTCCATGTATGCTCAGGACTCAGGAACTTTGGTTTCTTTAAAAAAAATCAAAATGTTTTCAATTAACAAAAATTAATTTTCTCTCCATCTCATCCTCCTCTCATCCTGGAAAGAGGAAAACAAAACCCATGTAGTAAATATGCATAGTCAAGCGGAACAAATTCCTACATTAACCATGCCCCCCCCCCCCAAATTCTGCACCATCTGAGTCCATCACAGTTCTCTGTCAAGAGTAAATGGCATACTTCATCCTAAGTCCTCTAGAATCATGGCTAATTATTATTATTAATAATAGCTAGAATTTATATAGTGCTTTATTTTAGTCTCACAATAGCTCTGGGAGATAGGTACTATTTTTATGATGATGCCCATTTTATAGATGAGAGAACAGGCAGATGGCAGGTAACTGACTTGCCCAAGGTAACACTGATGGGGTCAGTTGGGTGGTTCAGTGGATTGAGAGCCAGGCCTGGAAATGGGAGGTCCTGGGTTTAGAGTTGCTAGAAGAGACTTCCTAGATGTGTGACTCTGGGCAAGTCACTTAACCCCTAGGGCTTAGCTTTTACCACTCTTTTGCCTTGAAACCAATATACAGTATTTATTCTAAGATGGAAGGTAAGGGTTTTTAAAATGAATCCAAGTATCACTTGGTTATATGGGTATAGGATTTGGAGTTCTGGTTTCAAAAGATTATTACAAAAATGAATAATATGAAAATGGGTTTTGAGTGATAAACATGTATAACCTAGTGGAATTGCTGGTCAGCTTTGGGAGCAGGGAGGGAAGAGGGGAGGGAGACAACAAGAATCAGGTAGCCATGGAAAAATATTCTAAATTAATTGATTAAATAAAAGTTTTAAATTAAAAAAATTTAAATTTAAATTAAAAAAAGTAATAATCCAAGGTTACCCTGATAATATTTGAAATGGGATTTGAACTCAGTTCTTCCTGAGTCCAGGCCTAGTGAGCCAACCAGCTGCCTCACTGTTCTGATCAAAGTTCTGAAGTCTTTCAAAGTTGTTTGTCTACAATGTTGTGGTTATTGTGTAATTGTTCTCCTGGTTCTGCTCACTTCAGTCTGCATCATTTCATATGAGTCTTCCCAGGTTTCTCTGAAGTTGTGCCATTTGTTATTTTTTAATGGCCCAATAGCATTTCATTATCTTCACATGCCATCATTTGCTGAGCTATTTCCCAATTGATGGATGCCTGCTCTGTCTCTGTTCTTCGCCACCAGAGAAAGGGTGGCTCACAAAAATGTCATTTTGTCCATATGGGTGCCTTTCCTTTCCTTTTTTTTAAATCTCTTTGGGCTGACTTATGGTATCACTGGGTCAGAGGGCACACACAGGTTAGTCCCTTTGGGGACATTGTTCCAAATTGCTTTCCAGACTAGCTGGACCAATTTGCAGCTCCACCAGCAGTGCATTAATGTGACCCTTAGGCTTCTATTCCATTTGATTTTTTCTTTAGATGCTTTCCTCTTGGATGGGGGAGGCCAGTAACCTATGCCTGAGCAAAGAGACCAAGGGCAATGCTGCCGGAGGGGGAGGTGAAGCTAGGTATAGAGAGGGACTTCTCCGCAGAGCTGTGAGAAATGATGGAGAGTGCTAGAACAGGACAGGGCCGGACAGCTGAGGTCCTCCATAATACATATTTTCCTTTCTGGGCTGGGGCATGAGGGAGAGGAAGCACCTGATCAATCCTGCTGAATCCTGGAGTGGGACTGAGATTTTTGAACTTCCAGAGATCCAGGAGGGTACAGAATGATCATCTGGTTTCCCTCAATTTACCTATGGGGAAACTAAGACCCAGAAAATTAAATCATTTGTTTAAGATCACATAGTAAGTAGTCTGATTTGAAAGCTCACCATCTAGGAGAGCTAAGGTAGCATCATGATAGTTCCAGGCCTGCAGTCAGGATGACCTGGATTCCAAGTTGGACTCAGACATTTCTTAGCTATGTGACCCTGGGCAAGTCACTTAACCCCCATTGCTTCGCCCTTGCCTTTCTGTTGTTACTAAGTATGGGAATATGGGAATATGGGAAGGGAAGGGAAGGGGGCACAGAGCACATCCTCAGGAGCCCAAAGGTGGGGGAGGTTCCACTGTCTCCAAAGCAGGGGTTCTTTTCTACACACTGGGCAGCTTTTCAGAAAGGAGGAGGGAGCAGGAACTGGAGGCCTGCAGGGCCAGCGGCACCTACTTTCTTCCTCTTCCCTCATCTTGGTGCTAACCCAGTGCAGCAGGGCTGAGCTCACTCCCAGCGTCCTCCTGGATCAGGTGGCCCAGCTATCTGCTGTCTGGGATGGGCTGGCCTAGGATGGCTCTCTGACATCCCTCTCTGCAGAGGGCCAGAGCAATGGGCTAAAACTACTGGAAGTGGATCTGGTGAAACAGAAAAGCTTTGGATGAGATCAGACCTCTTGCACTCCCCCAGGGCTGGTCCTCCAAAGAATCTGGACGTTAAGGGTCCCTCAGCTCATCTATCAGGAAGACGAGGTGGGGGTGGGAGTTGTGGGCCAGGAAAAGAGAAAAGGGATGCCAGGATCAGACAGAGGCAGATGGGGAGCTTCCAGCATATCCCCTTGGCATGAGGGAAACCATTGCGGTGAAAGGGAGGGGAAGAGGAATCATTTACACTGAAGAAATCAGGCCCCTTCCTAGCAACCCCCCCATCTCTACCCCAGCATTGGGGAGCAGCTGCAGCCCTCGGCCATCAGGAACCATGGAGTCCAGAGCCCAGAGCCAGGACTCTGTGCCCAGGCAGTGGGCAGAGCCTTAGGCACCCAGAGGTAGAGAGGAAGCAAACCCAGCTTTGTGAAAACCTAAGAAGCCATGAGGAGAAGGAACAACCTGCTTCCCCAAACACCAACCTGCTTACTCCTAACATTGCCTGGGGCTGGCAGAACTGTCCTTTGTCACAGAGCAGCTCTCTCACCCAGGGAGGACCTCCTGGGCCTTCTCCCCTGCAGTGGTGACCCAACCCCTTTCTCCCTCCTCCCTCCCCCCTACAGAGCCTTCAGCAGTCTCAAGGTTGGGAAGGGCCAGGGTTGGCAGGAGGCCTGGCACATCTGAGCAGTGACGACAATGTTTCTTCCACAGCCCTTCTCTGCTGGGCCAAGCCTAGCAGGACAGGCACTGGGCTGGGAGGGGGGCCAGGGATAGTTAAGGGGGGGTGGGGATGAACCTTCCCCTCTCTCTGGTTCCTTTCCCACAGCCTCCAGGGAAACAGCTCCACTGGAAGCTGGCCCCAACTCAAAGAAGGGTGGATAAAGGGGACCCTGCCTGGGGGTATTCACCACTACACAAGCCTGTTCCCACCAGGGTTACTTTATCTGAGCTGGAACCATAGCCTCCACCCCCAATCCCCTCCAGTTCCCCTCTCTTCCTCCCACCAGAGCAGCTACAGAATCACAAACATTTCTAGAGCTAGCCAAGCTTCTCAACGCCCCTGGCCCTAAGCCTAGCTGATTACAGACCCCTATCCCCCTTCACCCCCAGTCCCAGGGAAGGAAGGTATGGATGATGCTGTGCTAGCCCTCCTTACCAGAAATAACCCACCCCACCCTCTCTGCCCCCTCCCTACTTTGGGACAAGAGAAGCTTCAAGAGAGCTTCCAAAAAGATAAACCCTGGGGCACTTGCCTAGAGCTGGGCTCATTCAACCGGGCATCTCTTCCCCCATGCCACCCCACCCTCAAGAAGAGTCCCAGGGGTCCTTCTGTCTGTTCATTCTTTTTTCTTCCTCCTTCTCTCTTTTTCATGTGTCTGTTTTCACTCCTGCTCTGTATTCTTCTCTATCTCTCCCTCTCTGTCTCTGTCTCTGTCTCTCTCCCCCCAGCTTCTATTTCTGTGGCCTCCCTTGTCTCCGGTTTCCTAGGGAGACAGGGATGGTGGAGCCAGAGTCCTCATCTGTCCATCTGTCAGGGAGACTGTTCCGCCCCATCGATTCCTATCCCTTGTGGATCCACAATCCCTGAGGAACTGAGGTTCTGAGCCCCTAGCACTAGCCAAGACCCTGAAGGGCCTGGCAGGGGAGGGAACAGGGAAATGATGGGCAGCACTTTGGGGCTCATACAGTGGGTATGACAGGGGCCCTAGGGATGAAAGGCTGCATCATCTGTGTGCAATAACAGCCAGCCAGGAGGAAGGGGAGAGAGAGAGACAGACAGACAGACAGACAGAGAGGGAGAGAGAGAGACAGACAGACAGACAGACAGAGAGGGAGAGAGGGAGAGAGAGGGAGGGAGAAAGAGAGAGGCTATGAAGAGCAGGGTTGTGGGGAGAGGGAAATGAGAAGCTAGGACATTCATCCTGGAGAAGAAAAGGCTAAAGATAGAGCAAACAGAAAGAGTGATGTTGAAACAGGATTGGTTCAAGCTACCCTGAAAGAAGAAAACATGGTGGGGCCTTGGGATAGCAGACCCCCAAAAGAAAAGATTTCTCTCTGTCTAACTGAGTTCACAATGGGGTAGATGGTTATCAGCCTAGGCCTGGTCATCTTTTGTTCTGACAGGAGGTAAAGGCCTGGATGGAATGACCTCCAGGGGAAACTGACCTTAGCCTCCAAATTTGGTGGTTTGTTCCCCCCCCCCCCCAAACCCACAACTTTCTTTCATCTTCTAATTCATCACCAACTTGCTGGAGTCTGTTCTATCCCTCAGTTGAAGGTGAAAATTCAAGATTTCTGGTACAGGGTCTGGGGAAGAGAAAAAAAATTTCATATCCACGGAATTGGCATCCAGTGCCCCTCTCCCCACCAAGGTCCCTCATTCCTATGGCTGGGAATGAGTGATTATCAATTCAAATTAAAACAATTTCATTGGTTTAAGAACTAGAAAGCTTCTCAAAGATCATCCAGTTTAGCTCCTCTATTTTACAGGCCTAGAAATGAAGTAAAGGTAAATGACTTGCCCAAGGTCACACAGTAAAAAGCAGAGGAAGCTGATGGAGTGCCAGTGTGACCTCATTGGTGAGGTCTTCACCTAAGTGTTTCAGTTTTCTTCATTTAGAAGGGCAGAGCTTGGACTTCATGACTTCTAAAGTTCCTGGCCCCCCTAAACGGGTGATCCTGCCACCCAAACCCAGATCTTCTCATTTCAAATATAATGTTCTTTCCTCTTTGATACTCCACATTTATTTAAGTGTTCACCCATTGCCCAGCCAACCGTCCTGGCTGGGGGTGAGAGAACAGAGACGGGAAAAACACCAGAAAGTGACTGATTTAGCTTAAACTCTCAGTTTGTTGGCTCGGTCTTATCGAGTGCAGGAAATAGGGCCACTCCTTTCCCCCCAGCCCACCCCGACTTCGTGTGAAAAGCAGAGAAATCCCGAGTGAGAGCCCGAGGGCTGGACACGGGAGCGTCCCCCGAGCCCGTCTCCTGGCCTCAAGATGGGGATCGGCTAAGTGTCGGGTCTGGGGGAGAGTGAGGAGAAGCGTGGTCTCAGCCTCCGTACCTACAGCCCCTGAGGCGGGGACTGGGATGCCTGATGCCTCCAGGAATATTCGGGAGTGGGGTGGGGGCTAATTAGTTGCATCTATTTGGCGGCTTTTCTCTCTTGGCACTGGGAAACTGTCTCTGGGGCTTTGAAAAATTCCTATCCCCAGCAAATGTTCACACACATACATGCGGTACACGCAGCAGAGTACACACAGCCTCCAACCATAGGAATAAGCGTGGTGTGCGGGCCATCCAATTGCCTTCCCTTCAGGACTCTGGCTTCAAATGCTTGGCGGGGGTGGGGGGCGGGGGGGAGATAGGGAGAAGAGTTAGGTTGTAGCCTGAGGAGTGTCACTGAGGGGGCAAGGGGAGAATGCCAACCTCTCGGGTGGGGAAGGACCCGGGACCGTCCGGGGTCCCGTGGAGCCTGAGCAGTTGGCGTTGCGATGCTCAACCACCAGGGCTAGGAAAGCAGCGCTCAACCGAGGTCATACCGTCCATTCCCGGGCCCCCAAGTGCGTGGGTGTGCAGAGATGCTGGGGGGGGCATGGAAAGAGCAAGGCCGGAAGGGATTGGGGGGCGGGAGGACCAGCGGGGAGGGGTGGGGCGGAGAGAAAGCCCTCCCGCCCAGTTCAGGACCAGCCCCGAGACCAGCCGCCTAGCCAACCCAGGGTCCGCTGCGGGATCCCGTCCGGGAAGAGCCGGAATCCAGGCCGGCTCTTGGCATCTGCCGGGTGGGCTGGCGGCGGCCCAGGGAGTGTGTGGAAATGACACCGCCAGGGCGGCGGAGATTTCCCCCCCCTCACCTCCCCCAGCCTGACATTGGCTGGAAAGTGGAGCAGCTCGTCAGGGACAATCAATGGCGATCGATCGCGGCCGCGGCAGCTCAGACAGGCTTTGGGGGGGGGGGAGCGGGGGGGGGGGGCGGAGGCGGGGAAAAAGCCCATCACACAACTGCACAACAACCCGCCCCAGCTGCGCCAACGCAGTGACACACGCCCGGCTTCCCAGCTCAGCGATACCCAGCTACACAACTTAGTGACACCCGGGCACACACAACTTCACAGCAGGGACCCACACACCCTAGCCACATGCTTATTGCCACACTGCAGCCCTCTGCCCCCGTCTCCAAGGCTCCTTCCAACTGTGGCACTCTAAGATTCCACCCCGCCCCCCAACAACCCAACGCACTTACACAACTTACACAACGCCCTGATCGCACCCTGCGTCCCCACTCTGGCGATACAATGCGCTACACTCTCACTAGCAACACAACAGTTTTTCCCACGCTCCCATCGAACACCCGCAGCAAAAAAGAACACACTTTGCTAAAGGCGGCAGGCACACGGGCACACGCCCCAGGACGGGCACACAGTCACACGGCAGAAGCGTGCTACACACGCCTGGGTTACACAACAGGGACAAGCAATGCATTAGCCACACAACACAGCCAGGGAGACTCCAGCTGCAATGCTAGCGTCTGGGACTAGGGGGAAGAGGGGCCTCAGACAGAGCTGAATCATTAACCAGGGCTGGCCAGCCGGCAGCGAGGCCAGGGAGGTATTGGGGGCATGGCTTCCCCTTCCTTCCCCCGGGCCTCCCTCCTCTCCCTTCCCTCCATCAAGGCACTGGGCCTGAGGATTTCCTGTTGGTTCCTGCAGACTCCGGGGAGCATCGATCCCAGACACATAAACAGGGTCACACAAAGTCACAAATACACGTGGACAGACAACCAAGTCTGCCTAGAGTCGTCCATGACAACCACGACACCCTTGGGTAGGATTCCAAACCAGCCGCTTTGTTTTTTTCAGGGCCTGAGCCTGTTCTGCACCCCCATATCCAACCCTCCCCCCACTCCCTACCCTACTGCCAGGAGGCACAATGAGGGCAGCCGTTCCCCCCCATGTGGACCTCTCCCCTCACCCAGCAGCTCTCAGTGGGGGTGTGTGTGTGTGGAGCGGAGGCACAAACCTCTTTTTCTCTTTTAACCTTTAAGTTATTTAACTTCCCCAGGTCTCAGTTTCTGTATCTATAAAATGGGTGACTTCTAAAGTCCCTTCCGCCCTGAAACCTTTGGTGCTAATGCCAAGGTCATGGATCAAATCAGGATCTTTCCTGCCTTGCCTTATCTATTTATAAAATTGCCTTGACTGAAAGAAATTTCCTTCTCGGATCACTTTACCAGTACATTTGTTATGAGTATTAAATAATAGACACGTCCACATAGTGCACTTTTAATAAAGAGTTAATTATTACTATTAATAAAGAGCTGTCCAGTCCTTGTACTGGATATCAGGAGCCCTGGATGTGAATGTGGACTCTGCTGCACTAAGCCACGGTGTGACCTTGGGCAAGTCCCCATCCTCCCTAGTCCTCAGTTGCTTTCTCTGTAAAAGGAGGTGGGGTAGGCTACTTGCTCTTTAAAATGCCTTCCGGTTGGCACCACCTGAGGGGAGGAGGCTAAGAAGAATGGAGAGGAGAGAGAGAGAACCTGGGCAGAGATTCTTCCCGGTATGCCTCAGCCCAAGCCTCCGGAAATGCCCCGGAGGAAACAGAGACCAAGTGGGGCTGGGAGAGCCAACAGCCCCACCGCCCCTTCACTTCCCTTCCCTCCCGCATAGACTGGGAAACAGCTGTGTTGGGGTGGGGGGAGTTGCCGAGAGGTCTGGGCTCTTTCCGCTGCCCTCTCTCCTCCTCCTCGGGGAGGGGGTGGGGGCCTGAGGCAAGAGCTGGGCCTGGAGCAGCTTCTCACGATTTATGGCTCTGCAGGGCCCAGCCTGCCCTCGTCTTTTATCTGGCCAGGCCCAGACCCTCTGCCTGGAGGACTGACATTCGGCCACCGAGAAGGGGCAGAGACAGAAGCACAGAGACACACTCCCAGCGAGGCCCTGAATTAACTCATTTATTCACTTAACTTTCAGTCCCCTACTATAATTCGAGGGCCCCAACTGGGCTGGCCTTTGGCTGGGAACCTGGAGAGATGAGTAAGATGATAGAGTAAGATGGTAGCCCTGAGGATACCTGGCTCCAGCCAAGCCCAGGAAAGCTGCTCTAGTCTCTAATGAGACCACCATGGCCCAGGGAGCCTACTTTGCAGGTCCCTCCCTCACCCTCCATCTCCCAAGCGAGGGGCAGGGGGAGGAGGGACTCTTGGTCAGAGAGCCAGCAGCACTGGTCAGAGGAGGAGGAGGAAGAAACACTGAAGAGGGGACAGAGTCTTATTATGGGATCCCTCGTCACTGAGGAACTCGATCTCTCTTTTCCTGGCAGTAGGTGCCTGAGAAGCAAATTCTCTGACTTTAACCAGCTCTAAGACTGAGTAAAAGTTCCTTTGACAAGTCAGGAACTCAGTTTCTTTTTCTGTTGGATGGGGATAACATTTGTACCACCTCACATGAGACCATTGTGAGGAAAGAGTTTTTGTTGGGAGTTGCACCCAGTTTGTCCCCCCAAATATTCAATTCCACAAGCGTTCCCTAAAAGCCAGGCACTCTCCCAGCCCCTGGAGATACTGAGCCAGATATGAAATAGTCCCTGATCTTGAGAAGTGTCTATTTTACTGAGGAACACAGGTTTACACCTAGATATACCAGATCTCTGCCAGGTTGCAAGAAGATGCTTCAAATCACTGGGGCCCCATGGGGGCAGCTGGGTGGCTCAGTGGATTGAGAGCCAGGCCTAGAGATGGGAGGTCCTGGGTTCAAGTCTGGTCTCACACACTTCCCAGCTGTGTGACTCTGGGCAAGTCACTTGACCCCCATTGCCTAGCCCTTACCGCTCTTCTGCCTTGGAACCAATACACAGTATGGATTCTAAGATGGAAGTAAGGGTTAAAAAAAAATCCCTGGGTCCCCCCTTCCCATCTGGCCCAAGTCATGCACTAGAGCCCATGTGAAGAGAACAATGAGGAATAAAGGTCTGTGCAAAATTCTAAATGCCAGGAAGAGGAGTTTTTATCTGGGAGGCCATAGGGAGCCATAGGGAGCCATGGGCAGCATTTGAGCAGGATGGTCAGATAGATGTGCCTTAGCTAGGCTATTTTGGAAGCTACATGGAGAATCTGCTAGAGTGGGGAAGAGAGCTGGTAGATGCATGGAGAGGCTTTTGGGCAGCCCAAGCAAAGGGTGATGAGGCCCTCCACCGGCAGGGCCCCCAAGACTCCTTGGGCATTCTGCCCTGACCCTCATTTCTCTCCTGCCCTGTGGTACACACATTCCAGGCTTTCCTCTATCAGATGACTGAAGTGGGGGGAGGAGAAGGCTGCTCAGAGAGGAGGGTCAGGGCCTCTCCTGGAGGAGACCCTCTCCTTCCCCCCAGCCCCTGCACCCAAACTGCTCCAGCCCTTACTTTGGTCTGGAGGAAAGGGCTAAAATGCCTCTTCCTGGGGTCTGTCTAATAGGAGCAGGAGCTCAGGAGAGAGGACCCTGCCTGAGTCTTGCCAGGCACCAGCAGGACCTCTTCCCCACCGCCTCCTCCTGCTCTAAATGGAGGCTGAGGACAAGATATGCCTGAAAGGAGGGTTCATTTACATGTTGTTTGCATCTCATTTGCATGGAGCCCTGCTTCCCATCTCCCCACAGGCTTCACAGAGCAGCCGCTTGGCTCTTCCTGGTCCCACATTCCCCATCATTTTCTTCTCCTGGCCCAACAAGGCTCTGGGGATCAGCAGGCCCCTATTGGGCAAGAGATGAGGTTCTGTGATGCTGGATTCTCTCCTGGGCCGAAGCTAGCTCCTAGGTTTGGCTAGGAGTCAGGGGGAGTCAGGGGACTCTAACATTAAATCCATTTTAGGGATACCCAAGAGGTCCCCCCAACCATGAGCTCTGCCACCATGTTTTCTGAGTCTTTTTTTTTTAAACCTTCCATCTTAGAATCAATTGTATGTATTGATTCCAAGGCAGAAGATCAGTAAGGGTTAGGTCATGGGAATGAAGTGACTTGCCCAGGGTCACCCAGCTAGGAAGTGTTTTGGGACCACATTTGAACCCAGGATCTCCCATCTCTAGGCCTGACTTTCAATCCACTGAACCATCCAGCTGCTCCCATTTTCTGAATATTTTTTTAAATTTAGAAAATTTTATTTAATCAATTAATTTAGACTGAGTCTTAGCTGTATTGAAGGACCCAAAATGCAGGAGGACAAAGGTTGGGATGGGGGGAAAGCCATCATGGAGTTCTTTGGAGGCTACACCCTCACAAAAAGGAGAAATAAATCATTGGGAATGCCTCTGACTGGGCTCTCTGCACCCTCTACCACTATTCTTCTCTCTCCTTGATATTCCCCTCTCTCCTGGGCTCTAGCTGGGTAGGGATTTCCCCCAAGATTCTGAGAGTGTCCTGGTTTTTCCACTGACTTAGCTCTGATCTCTTGCAAATCATTTCTCCCTAGGCCAGTCTCCTCATCTGTAAAATTAGCTAAAGTATCTCTCATGCCCAATCCGCTTCTGAAATTCTGTGATTCTGAAATAAACTGTCAAACATTTCTTAGGCATCAACTATACATAAATCACTGTGTTGGACACTGGGGAGACAAAGGCACATATTCTAAATGGGCCTGACCCTTAACAGTCTTCCATTTTATTTAGGTGTTAGAACATGTACACAGATAAGAAAATACAAAGTATTTCACAAAGCAGAGCATCCATAGCCAGTTAGGATCCCAAAAGGCTTCCTAAGGGAGAGAGCTTATGAGGAAGTAGCACATTTCCAGGCAAAGGCATGGAGGTGAGATGGAAAATTTTGTTCAAGGTGAAGTTTGCAGTTCAGTTTGGATGGATTAGAGGGTGTGTGAAGGGAAGCCACAAGTGAAATTAGGAAGGCAAGAGGGATGGGGTGCTAAACTTGATAGTGGAGGACTTTCCTAAAATTTTAATGCTTTTATTTTATTTTAATAACAAATTTCCATGTAAGTTTTCCAAAGTTATATGATGCATGTGGTCTAGTGGAGGACTTCAAATGAAGGGCTGAGGAATTTGCATTTTTGCCTTAAGGTAATAGGGAACCTCTGAAGGTTTTTGAGCAAAGGGATGAGCTGGTCAGGTCTGTTTATTTGGAGCACAGTTTGGAAATTCACAGGATCAAAAGATCTTGAAGAGGCCTTAGAGGATGAATTGTTCAGGGAGATACTGGAGGCACAGAGACAAAATAGAAGGCTGCTACAGTACTCCAGGTGAGATGTGATAAGGCCCTGAAGGAGTCTTAGCTATACAGATAGAGAGGAACAGATGGATGCAAGAGATATTGTAGAAGGAACAGAACAACATCTGATTGGGAAAGTCTGTTTCTGCTTTCCTGTGCCCATTCAACTCCCCTAAACCAGGAGGGTCCCAACAACAATCCTTCTGGCTTCAAACAAAGGTCAAGGTCTTTTCCTCCCTGGTTCTTCAGGGATCAGACAACAGGTCTTCCTGCTCTTAAACTCTCAGTGAGCGACTTCCACACATTCAAGTCCAGCCCTATTCCTGCCTAGCCCACCCCATCTTGTCTCAGTCACATCCCTATACCACCATCTCAGCCCAGTCTTTTCTCCCTCTTACTCTAGAGCTCCTTGAGATCTAAAATGGGGTCAAATTTAGCCGGGGAGGCCTGGATTAACTTTATTCTACCAAGTTAGAGCAGCAAGATCAATAGATTCCAAGGGTCAGTCAACCAGCATTTATTAAGCACCTACTATATGCTATGGCATGTGGCAAGCACTGGGCATACAAAAAAAAAAAGTGAATGATCTCTCCCAAGGAGTTTATAGTGTAGGCAGGAAGTCAATATTTACATATTTGTACACATATATACACATACACATGCATATAGACGCATGCTACTTGATGAGTTGGGGAGGAAGGCACAAGTAGCTGGTTGGTTCTGGAAAGACTTTGGTTGATTCAAGTAATTTCAGGCTGGGTCTTTGGTGGCTGTGGTCTGAGTTGTTTTGAGTTCTATTATTTTCCACCTCCTCTTCCCCCCATAGCATCCAAGGGAATGGGGAATATTGGGAAGGGGATGGTTTGGATAATCACTGTTCACAGGATTTGGGATGGGGATGATGGCGGCTGGAGAAGTAAAGGCAGAAGATGGCAGGCTCCTTAAATCTGGAGACATTTGCATAACCCAGATGGTGAGCCCTGGAATTTCAAAGAATTCCCCCTGGGAGGAGGCAGCTGTGTTTCTAGCCCTGCTGGCCTACAGCTGCTGAGCCCAAGAGCTGGCTAAAGCAGGGGTGCCCCAGGAGCTCCTGGGTCCTGTTTGATGATTTAGACCACACTTTCTTCTCTTCAGACCATCAGATTAGCAGCCATTCCCCAGGAAACTTGGTGTCGGTGGGAAAAAGGTTCATTACCACCTGGAATCAGAAAAGAGTTCAGGTGTCCAGGTAGGAGTGACCATCTCAACCAAGAGGAGATAGCCATTCACCTAGGAACTTGAGAGGAAGTACCAGACTGGACTCAGGATCCCTATCAATGGGATCATGTCAGCCAGGCTTGGGAGCTCTTTCTACCAAGGTATTAGAACTGATCAACAAGATCCTTACCCCCTAGTAACCCAGGAGATCAACTTTTCCCCCATCCCAACCTACCTTTACCCCCAGCTCCAGAGGAAGTCAATGGCTTCCAAGGTTCCCCATTTTTATTAGAGAAATAGCTCATTCCTAAAGCCCAAAGCATTCTGGCTGTGATACCTAGCTACATAGAAGGTGGGGGACACAAGAGAGGGTAAGAGACCAGAGTAGAACCTCCCATTCCACCTCAGGTCAGGGAAAGGAAAAAGGAAACAAGTGGGGCATATAGCAGCCCAGGAAGGGATAGTCTGGAGGTGGAAGATAAAGGAAGGAGAAACTCCCAAAGGCCAGACCCTAGAGATAAGCAGGGAGGGAATAGTGGAGGAAAGAAATCAGACAAAGGAATGGTGGTAGGATTTAAAAATTTCTTTTGGGAGGGAGTGTAGATTTTCTGGTTCTAACTCGGAAAAGGACTAGATAATTTAGAAGCCTCCCTCCCAAATGACCCCATGGGAATTGGGAATACCTAAAGACCTTTTGTATTTAGGGTCCAGGCTGGGTGCAGCACTGACTGACCTCAGCTCCCTCTGAGACCAGTCCTGTTACTCTCTCACTCCCCCACAAACCCTTCCTGTGCTTCTCTCCCCCAGAAAGATTTATTAGCAGCATCAATATTAGGAGTAACTTTCCCTATCTCGAAATTATACTCAGTTCAATGAGGTTCACTCCTTAACAACTCTGCATGGGGAGATGCCACTCGGTAGAAGGATCCTTGACTTTGCCAGTTAGGGGGTCACTATTGCCTATCATCCCCAACTAGGGTCCGAAGTCATCAGCTCAGATGTAGCACCACAATTCCCAGCCCAAGGGCTGCAGTGCTAAGGAAGCAGAGCAGTCAAAGGCCCCATGGTTTGCCCCTCTCCTCTTTGACCACCAGGCCCAGGCTGGCCACTGCTGCGGGTAACCACTGCCCTCTGCTGGCCAGACAAGCACTGGCACTCATTCAGATAGAAGGGCAGCTGCCACTTTTTCCACTCCTCATTTCAATTCAGACTTCTAACTTTGTACCTCAGACTTCACAGCTTGGGAGCCAGCACTCTGCCTCAACTGTCAACATGACCTGCAGAGTCTGCCTCAATGATCCTATCCCCCCCCCCAAATCTGGTCCTTAGCCCCCAGCCCTTTACAGATAGCAAAAGGGAAGGCTTTTGTGGAGAATGGGAGCCACATTAGACTGTCTTGCTGCAGAGAAGCCAGCCCAGGGCCTTGTCTCCCAGGAAAGGAATAAAGAAGTTAAGTCCCAGGAGGAGACCGAGTAAGAGGAATGGGGAGGAATGACTTCAGGACCTGGATTCTAGAGCTGTTAAAGAGAGCCTCCCAGTGACACATTCATTTTGAGGGTGAGTTTTTATGTTATCACTGTGAAGAAAGTCATTACCCAGAATCTAAAGGGGCCTTCCGAATCTATGCACTGTCATTGAAGGCTGGGAGGCCCTTGGCTGCCTCTTCTCCTGGAATACTGTGTCAGAGGCTCAGGGAAGGACATGTGCCAAAGCAGAAAAAAAGAGGGCATTTATCTTTTCACAGTCTGTCTTCTGGGGTCCATTCATGATAGAGTCCCTTCTCATTCATCAGGAAAAAAAAAAAAACACAATACCCTTAAGCTTATTCAGAAGGCATTTCAGCCCAAACCACTCTTCTGAGAGATATATGCCAAACCATCACTGGGGTAAACATCCTCCCCCCCCACCCCCCACCCCCACCCGTTATTCTGGATAATGTGTCCCGATTGTCTCACAGCACAAAGGGAGCAGAAGTATTGTTCTAAAGGCTGACTCTGATAGTATGGAAATCATGGAGTCCACTTGCCAGGGACACCTCTACTCTGATCTGAGCACCTATTTATTCATGGAGGTGATTTTTCAGCCACCTGAGGGCAGCAAACATCCTTTTGTTCAGTGTGGAGATCTCTCCTACAAACAACCTGATTTCTGCCATCTTTGGGTAAAGGGGTATCCCCAGAATTTGGAGATAGCCTAGAATGTAGATCACTTCCTTGTAAAGACTCTCTACCAATCCAGAACTCTCCCAGGTAACCTTCCCTGATCAAGGCCCACCCTTAACCACCTTTACCAAATATACTATTGTCACAGTTCAAATTTTGGGAACACTGCCCTTACAAAAACAAAGCACCCCAGTTCTTCAGTTTACTCCCTCCCAAACAGCCTGCATACTCAGTAGCAAGCCTGCAAATCAAGGGGGGGGGGGGAATTGGAATGGTGGAGAAACAAATGTTTTCGTAAGTCACCAGGCTGTGAATTTCAAGTATGCCTATACTTACCCACAAGTAACACAGAATGTGAACTTGCCTCATCTCCCCTCCAGATTATAAATTCATGCTCTTCTATATCCTCCCACAGCAAGCAAGTAGAATTGGACCTAATCTAGTCCAAGGAAGCCAAAGTGGTGTGCTTCAAACCTAACTGGATAAGAAACTCGGCAGGCACACAGGTGCCTGAAGCCTGACTTTTACCATCCCTTTCTCTGGAGGCCCAGGACCTGAAACAATACATGCAAAGTATTTTTAAAAATCCATCTGGAATTTCAAAATTGGCTCTTTTTAAGAGGGAAAAACCCAAATGTGAAGGGCTTGGCTTAAGATTGTTAAAACCCGGGAATAGTCTACCAGGATGGTCTGTGGCTTCATTCAAGTCCCTTCCTTATGGGATGAGGACTCAAATGAGTTGCTCATCTTTTTCTTAAGAGGTAAAGTTGGGCATATCCTATCACTAAGAAGTTTGAACAGGTGCAAAATGCATTAACCAAGAAATTTTGTTCATTTCTGTATCTAGAGATATTTAATAACTTTAAATCCTTACCTTTTGCCTTAGAATCAACACTGTCTTGGTTCCAAGGCATAAGAGCAGTAAGGGATAGGCAAACTGGAGTTAGTAATTTGCCCAGGGTCACACAGTTAGGAATGGTTTGAGTCTACATTTGAACTTAGGACCTCCCATCACCAAGCCTGGTTCTCTATCCATTGAGTCACCTACTGCCACACTGAATTCTTTCCTTTTTAAAAAACCCTTACCCTCCATCTTAAAGTTGGTTCCAAGGCTTCAGAAGAGTGATATGGGCTAGGCAATGGGGGTGAAGTGACTTGCCTAGGGTCACCCAGCTTAAGAAGGCCATGTTTGAACCCAAGACTTTCTGTCCCCCAGCTCTGGAGGCTCTATCCACTGCACCACCTAGCTACCCTCTCACTGTTCTTTTTTCAAAGAGAATCACTCTTTGTTTCCTTTCTTAAGGAGGCTAGAGCACTTTCTAGGTAGCTACATAAAAGAATAGATGGGCCACTCTTAGGAAAGATTCTCGGACATCTAAAACCTATGCCAGGCCTATTAAAATTGCATCTGGAAGACAGAGAGTTTCCTTAAAGCTGAGTTGTTTAGGTTTTAGCTTGAGGACTGTATTATATTTAAACTTCTAAGCAAAGACCTTGAGAAAAATCATCCAGATATGAAAAATGTAAACAACATGTAGTTTTAAGAGTCAGAAACTTGGTTCCAAAATGCAGGCTAGTCTTTTAGCTCATCTATAAAGTAGGACTCCAACTAAAATGGTCTAAGGTGCCCCTACATTCTGGGGGCTGTAAGAATGAGACAAGTAGCACTGAAGTGCTACAAAATTGCAAGGCATTAATATGAAAAATAATTGCTATAATTTAAGAATGTTTGTTATTGTTGGCCTCTATCAGGTGAGAATTAGGAACTTTTCAAGTCCAAGGCTACTGTGTAAGTAATATTACAGTACAAATGTTAGAGCTTTGGTCACTTAATTCCAGATAAAACTAGTTTTAAGTTCCAGTAACAATGAAATAGAATTTTTACAACTACATTCATTCTCCTGGGTTCAGATCATTGCCCAAACTATCAAAGTGATAATAGGACATGTTTATAGTAAAAAAAGTTTGAAGTTCATCAAATTTGGTGAGGGGCAGGTCCACAAGGGAACACTCCTTCCCTGAATGATCCTGGTCCCAGATTTCATGCCTCCAACATGAGACATTCCAGAAATAAGTATGCTGTTACGCTAAAGTCAATGCCTGTTTAAACTTTTAAATAAAAGGAGAACTATCTCTGTAAACAGACAAACCTCACTTGTATGATGGAACATACTCATTTCTGTTGGTGTCCACCACAGGGGAGTTTACTGTCCAGAATAAGCTATCTACTCTGATTTGAAAGATGCCAGTTTCACAACTTGGAAAAGTCTAAATGACAAGTCACTACTACTATAAACTCTATCATTTCATTATAGAATTTTTAGGTTTCATTCTCTCTTGCAGGTATCATCCTATCTAATGTCCATCTTTTTACTCAATGTCAGAAAGCATTTTTTTAAAGGCAAATCAGATAAAAATGTGATGTTTCCAAACACTTTGCTAAAACCGATGCCTAGAATTTGAAAGGTGTTTGTGGTTTATTTAAATAATGGGGGAAAAAACAATGGGATAAATTTACTTCTTTTTATATAGAAGATACAGGTTGGTCTTTACTAGGAGTATCATTATCTTAGCTCCAGACATTTTCAACACTAAATATATTTAGAAGCAAATAATATGCATGGTAATAAGTAATACTTAAGGTACTCAAGTCTTTTAATAGGCAGTCATTGAGATGGTCCTTCACACAAAAACCCCGAGGGGAAAAAAAAGACCATTGTGTCCCACAATAACTTTAGGACAGCAAAATAAATTTATTTGTATGCCTTCTTTGAACCAGGAAATATCACTTTCCCTCAATATAAAGGTCAGAGTTAAAACTGAGCAGGGGGGAGAGTGCCTGAAGAACAAGGATCAGTTGAGGCTTTCTTCATGTTGCCCTAATATCAGGAATTCTAATTCATCCTATTCTTTTCCTTCATTTAAAATTTCTTAAGGTACTCTGTGTCTTTGGGAAACCACTGAAAATGGGGGAATTGGCAAGGTAATGCCAGTCTTTGTTCTAGTCCCATACAAAGTATAATTTTATGAAACCACAATAGCAAATTAAAAGGAATGATTCTATAAGTAGAACTGGACTGGCTACAATTTAACACTTATATATATGCAAATGATTATATGCTGTTAAGAAAGGATGTGTATAATAAGACATTTTACTTTTTGCAAGTCTCAAATAACTGCAGTAACAATTCAGATATGTTTGCACAAAACTGCTCAATCATCTATGGACATGTTTTGCTTTCAAGTTCTTTGTGACATCATCTCTTCTGCTTAATTGCTATGTAAAGATGGAAAACAAACTTCAGATCTTCAGCAATCTAGCACATGTATTCCACAAGCAAAAAAAAAAGAAAGAAAGGATAATCTATTTCTCCTCAAAACAAAAATGTTTCAATTTATCCATGGTTTTGTGTAAAGGTTTATAAGACATGCTGGTAACAGACTATCTAGTACTTTAAAATGCTTAGGAGATTCTACTTAATGAAGGAAGGAAGGAAGTACATGAAACTAGCTTTTCTTTTTTTTGTAGACAAGATAAGAGGACACTAAATAATGGGGATAAAAGTCTGCTCAAATAAGTTGTTATTTCAGGGGAAAAGTAGTAACTATACATCTAGAGCAGCAAAGGAAGGCCTCATCTGTATCTGTCTATAACTCCATGGTCAGTGGAATTCAACTCAGGTATAGGGCTCAAGCCTAATTAGTTCTAAGCTTGGCATCATCTTTTTTCAAAACCTCTCCTCCTTTCACAGGGGAGTGGCTGTGAAGAAAAAAGCTTCCCTTGGAGAAAAAAGGTCATTAAAAATACTAAATAACAAAAATATTACAAATGCAGGAAAAACAAGCATTGGAATTAAGTATCACATCTAGGTTCAGAGAGTTGCATGACCGGTGACATTAAGAGATGAGACAAGTTGAACAAATTTAAACCAAAAGCAGTGGACATTTATTCCTCAGTTTTTGTGCAAGAGAGTAGAGATGCATTTGGAAGATAGATGGGACCAAACCTCAGGTCTAAAGGTGTTGATTAGATCAGGGAAGAAAAACTTGTAACTCACCTAGTTCACATGAATGTTTCTGGCAAAGACACTGGTTAACAAATAAAGTTTCCAACTACATCTTTTTACTAGTCAAGTGAAGACTCAAAAAGCCACATACAAGTACAATTTTAAACTGGATGAACATCTTGAAAATGTTAGTGCAAAGTAATAATGTAGATTTCTTCATTATGAAGTTGTGCTGACGCTTTTCAGGTTTGTTAAATTTTACCCTTTTGACATTTGATATTCAGTTACAGAGGTTAACTTACTAACAATATAAATGCATTTGTGTCTTATATCCCACACATGGGCTCATGACGTGTTGCTTAAGATTCTCATTAATAAAGTAAACCTCTTATTTTGTTTAACAGTCATGTTCCTTGCAAACTACACACTTAACTTTTATTGAGGTGCCTTTAAGCTTATGTTCCTATCTTTGTGGGTCAAATTACTTTAACACATAGCCTTTCACAATGTCATCTGTGATTGTTTCATGATTTTGAAATGTAACTGGTCTGAATGCAGAAGTTGGGGGTGGGGAGAGGGGTGTGTGGAATCCACCACTAATCTCAGCTAGACAAACTGTTCTTGAAATTAAAAAAGCCTATTCACACAAAATTATATGTAATGACTGTAGTAATCAGTTTATTACACAGATTAATCATTCTTGAACGTACAAGCTCCAGAGGAGCAATTGGGTCTTTAAATATACACAAGTATTTCTGTCAAATGAATTTTTACCCTTACATCCAGATAGACCTAAGCAGTTAAAAAACATAAGAAAAATTAAGAGCTATTAGCTATGTATTAACTGAGAAACCACATACAAACCAAAAAGTATTGAGGGGAGAAGGGGGTGATGGAGAAGAGCTGGAAAAAAAAAACACCCATCACTTTATGTACTAATAGCTCCAATCCATTTAAATGTTGACCAGTTAAACTTAGACCTTAAAATACAGGATGTGGGTATAGTTTAATCTTGTTGGTCGAAACATTTACCTAAGATGTAGGTCCTTCAGAATAAAATGAATACAGAAACAGCTTGACGTTCTTCACCTTGCTTTTCATAACTGTTATGAGTTTAAAAGGATTCCGCTTTTTAAAAAATTCTCCCACAGGTCAGTATAACTGTCCTCCCCCACCCCAAACCACACAACACCCACCCCTGCCCTTGCATTGTTTATCCAATTAAGTCAATAAGGAAAGCTTTTAGTCTCACAACTAGGTTATGACTGAAGAACTGGCTTTTCACACACACACTTCTTTGCTAGGAGTCAATGTTGGTACGGGAAATACAGTATTTCTATTTTGTTGTTCCAAGTATGTACAACACGCAGCACTGCTGTATCAGGTAAACATGTGCACAGGGGAAGATGAGGCGTGGGCTCATAGAAAGCAGTCAAATGGAAATCAAAAGGACTTTCTCTTTCAGAGTTCCCCTATCTTTATTTGTAGAGGTTATCCAATAATTTCTTTAATTACATCGCATACTTCTGAGTCCATTCCCGAGCTATTCTGTTGTACCTGTACATACAAAGAGAGGGTAGGCTTAATACATGTCAGACTTCAGTTACTTAGTAGACTTTAGGCACTACATGGAAAGACTGAATATTTTCTGTAGAAGTAGACACCTTTCTAGGCCATTTATCAAATTTGTATTCATTTTAAAAAACCCAAAGGAAAGAAGGGTTTTAGACTATAAAACAGAAAAGTTCCTAAAATCCTCTTCACCCCCCCCAAAGACAGCAAAGTTCTAGCAACACCCCCCACCCCCACCCCACTATATAAAATCCTTATCTTAATCCTTATTTTCCATCTTAGCATCAATACTGTGTTTTGGTTCCAAGGCAGAAGAATGGGACCGGTTGGGCAATAAGGTTTAAGTGACTTGCCCAGGGTCAGCTAGGAAGTGTCTGAGGGTCAGAACTGAACCCAGGACCTTCTGTCTCTAGGTCTGGTTCTCAATCCATTGAGCCAACTAGCTGCCCTCTTAAGTGCTATAAATTTCAAAATAAGATCATAGCACAAATTACTTATAACATGATATGAAAAAAAGGCAAAGCACTTAAACAAAGACACACCAGTCTGTGAGCAAGTGCTAACCTAAGTCTATATTTGGTTGGCCTTCTACTTTCAAGAACTTGACCTCTGGCATACCCGAGTCTGTACAATTTTTATAGGGGTCCTGTTCATAAAGGCATTTAATTACTGCAATAGCTGCTTTTGCTAGAAATTCAACCTGGATAATGATCTATATCTGTATCTAAATATATTTATCTTAGCTATCTGGATTACTTGCTGTTCTAGAAAAAGTTACATTTAGTTCAAATTGTCTGGTATGAAAACATTAAAGAGACCAAATATTCTTTTAAATCTTCCATTAGAAGGGGTGGAGTTAAGGTACTGCTGCTAGGTGACCAACAATCTCATAGAAAAGTGGCAAAATTTGGTTCAATTTATTCCAAATACAGCCCAAAGCAGAATGAATCATATCAAGCTATTTCAGGTCTACCCATTATGTAGCAATTTTACTATGAGATGAAAGGAGTTACCATCAGAATCTTAAAATAAAAAGGCCATACTGTCAAACAAATCTAAATTCTTAAGACACTTTCCATAAATCTGTTTAAAACATGGACAAGTTTTGCCCATCTTTGAATTCTTCCTATTTTCTCAGTGAACAGGAAAGATTAAAATGCATCTCACATTTTGATGCTAACAGATCTTGAATCTTCTGGGACTCTTGTTGGAGATTAAAAAAAAAAAGGGCTCTGAAACCCAGAATGAAGGTTTTACAAGGAAAAAATTCTTGTCTTTTGTGTTGCACTTATATACTTTCCCCACTAGATGCTGTCAAATGGTGCTGAAGATTTCTTTATGCTCTTTTCTTCAGAACTTAAATTAATCTAAATAGCCTGTTTACAATGTTCCAAGTTCTTGATGAAAAAAATATTTATATTTAAAATTCCCATTTAGGTATATGAAATTCTACATAAATCTAAAGACTTATATGGGTGCATCAGATAATGACTATTTTTAACCCTTAGTCGAGGTCTAAAGTAAAGCTGTATTTCTTCTACTTGACTTCCATACTTACTTTTCTCTATCTGTTTTGTAGATCCGTGCAATCTCAGGCACTAAAGGATCATCTGGATTGGGATCACACAACAGAGAACAGATGGACAAGAGTACTAGGAAGAGAACAAACAGCAAGTTTATCAGGGCAACAAAAAAAGCCAAATGACACCTCTGCCTCCAGATAGGATTGTACTTATCAGTTACTTTTAGAGACCATATCTAAGGATTTCAAAAAGTCAAAGTTCTAATTTTAAACATAATTAGCACTAAGCAATTAAATCAAGTCTAGACAAATAGGATATGTTATTCCAAGTAAAGCTGTTTTTTGAAAACAATTAAAAACTACACCCAAAAGGTCACTAAGCTGTAATACACATGTTGACTCAATGGTGCCCTTGCTGAGAGAAAGATCTTATATATACAAAATATTATACCAGAATTTTTTTGTTGTGGCAAAGAACTGGAAACAGCTGAGGAATGGCTAAAAGAAATGATGAGGGCAGCTAGGTGGCTTAGTAGATAGAGAGGCAGGCCTAAAATCAGGAGGTCCTGGGTTCAAAACTGATATGATACTTCCTGTGTGACTCTGGGCAGGTCCCTTAACACTGCCTAGCTCTTACCCTTCTACCTTGGAACTAATACTTAGTATGGATTCTAAGACAGAAGGAAAGAGTTTTTAAAAAAGAAAAGAAAAAGAAATGACATTAATGTAATGGAATATTACTGTACAGTAAGAAATTATAAGAAATCCTAGAAACTTGGGAAGACTAGTATGAACTGATTCAGAGTAAAATGGAAAGAACCATGAGACTAATTCACAGAATGATCCATGGTAACTTAAAGGAAAACTTGGAATGACTTTAGAATTCTGAGCAATGTAGTGACCAATTATGCCTCAGAAGACTGATTAAGAATAAAGCCTCCTACCTCTAACTAATGGTATAGAATGATACATCTTCAAATATGGACACTGAGATTTGTTTTAATTGACTCTACTTTTTACCACAAGAGATAGCTTCATGAGGATGGAGCTTCATGAGGATGGAAAAAGAGTTGGTAGAAAGAGATGAAAAAATATTAAATTTAAAAAACCTGACAAAAATAAAAAAAAGTTGAGAAAGAGACTAAAATAGGGCAAAACTGTGTTACTACCACACTAACATGTTTGTGTTTTTAAAATAAATTGCTATTGGTGATTAAAAAAAAATATAGCCACACACCTAGGAAGTGTCTGAGGCCAGATTTGAACCTAGGACCTCCTGTCTCTAGGTCTGGCTCTCAATCTACTGAGCTACCCAGCTGCCCCCAAGAAGTATTTTTTAAAAGAAAAGAAAAGGAAATAGATTCAATGTTCACACCTCTCATCTCTGCAAAGGAGGTCTTCTCATATTTCTTTGTGGAGTCATGCTTGTTCTTTTTTATATTGTAAACATTTAGTTGTTGTGTGTTAGTTGTCCCCCCTCCCATTTCCATTGTTGTAGTCATTGTATATAGTTTTCATGGCTGTGTATATTTTGTTCTTTAGCCACTCATGTGGTGTGTCTGTCTCTGTCTCTGTCTCTGTCTCTGTCTCTGTCTCTCCCCCCCCCTCCATATATATATATATATGTGTGTGTGTGTATATATATATATACATACATATATATATGTATATATAAAATTAGCCATTTCCTATAATCTAGTAATACTCCATTACATTCATGTATCACAATTTGTTTAGCCATTTTTTAGCCAATGGATAAAAACACTGTTTCCAATTCTTTGCTACACAAAAAGTGCTGCTATAATGGTTATATGTGGCATAGTCTATTCTTTTCATCAGTGACCCTTTGGGGTACATGGCTAGTTAGTGGAAATCTGAAGGATACGGACATTTAATTTACTTTTTATGCATGATCCCAAGTGGTTTCCCAAAGTAGTTGTACTAATTTAATTCTTAGCTCTGAGCAATTCAGTACCATATCTTCCCACAATCCTTTTAACACTGACTATTTCCATCTTTCGTCATCTTTACCAAATTAATGGATATGAGATGAAAATTCAAGATTAGTTTGGTGGGCATTTCTCTTACTAATGATATGAAGCATTCTTTCATGTAGTTAGTACCCTGTAGTTCTTTTGAGAACTGTTCTCATCCTCAATATTTATTGGGGAGAATGGCTTTCAGCCTTATCTATATTTGTTAGCATATACAATAGTATTCTAACTTACATACAAGTGTTACATAAGTTAGATACTAATCCTTTATTCTGAGAAATCAATGGTATGAAGATAGGCAAAGAAGAAACAAAACTATCCCTATTTGCTGATGACATGACAGTTTACTTAGAAAATCTGGGGGAATGAGCAAAGAAATGACAGTATAAACAACAGAGGTGCTGTTTAGGTATTACTCAGACATTAGCTGATTGGACAGAAAGAACCAGTAAGTGTTTTCAGGAAATAGACCTATAAGCTTAGTAACAAAATAAGAGCTAGTACTATTTTGACTGATACTACTTATGAAGGTAGATTGGTGAGGATCAGTCAGAAACCATGCTCTATAATTTGTTTTCATTGTTTTAAAGCATAGAATTAGTATACAGATATTGCAACAAACTCTCTGATTCTGCCTTTATCTCTGATAACTTTTTAGATAAAAAAAGATATTTTAGACTTTTTCCCTCAAAAAAAAAAAAAAACCCAACACCCCAAGAATAATGTCCTTTAACCCAATTTTCTAATTAATAAATTCATGTAATTTAGAGATCTAGTCCAATACAGTCATTTTACAGGTAAGGAAACCAAGGTATAGAGAGGGGTTATAAATAACTTGCTCAGGATTATTGAGCTACAACAGGAACCTAAGTCCTTTAACTCCAAACTGGTCTCAAGCTTGCTTATAACACAGATCTTTCTTGAGAAAATGCAAATGAAAAGGATAGCTTATACTATGACACAATGCAGTAGATAATTCTAATTCTCTTCCTAATTCTAAATTTCCCCCTTTTTGAAAAACAGAATCTTCCCACTATGGAGACCCCTGAGCTCCTGTGACCTCAATATTAACTATAATTTGTCTTGCTAATATGATGTAATTCAAGGTTTTTTAAAACTAGGTTTGTAAAGTACTGTTCTCACTGCACCTCTCACCATTACCGGTTCTGTTATTATTCCTCATGCATTAAATTTTAAAGATTCAATTTTACTTATTTTCAATTCCAAATCAAATTCCCTCCCTCATTCCTCCCTCTCCATCACCCTTGAGAAAGCATGGACAACAACATACATTTCAGATATGTAGTTATCATGCACCAAACCTTGAGGTTCCCTCTGCTTCTTGAACTAGAAGCTTTTCCTTAGCTTTTCTGTCTCAACATTAATTGTATTAGCATAGTCTTTAAATAAACTTAATTTTTTTCCAGCTCAGGTCTTATCCTATAGCTCTAGAAATACTAATTATACCATTGATATATTTGGAAGTGGATGAGCTTTGTACATCAGGCTAGTTTCCTGAATTTGATAAAATCCTCTTAGGCTGAAAAGTTATGTCTATGCTATGCTGCCTATTCACTACAGAAACATAGAGAGCTTACTATGTATTAGGCACAAGACACTGGTAAGGAATACAAGGGTATTTTAAAATGCCATGGTATATTAAATATTAACATGTATAGCTTTTAATAGCTTCCTTCTAAATGCTTTCTTTTTTTTTTTAGTCATATGGCACTGGAAAAATAATCACTGCTTACCAATTTAAGAAGCCTATGCTGATGTTTGATGAAAATTTTTAAACAAACATGTCAAACATATGGAAAGTATAACATTTTCAATTGGCTAAAGGGCACTTAGAACATTTCTTTATAAAAGATATGAATAACAACTTCTACTTTAATGTTTACATTTTTAATGAGGATTTAAAATTTCATTCTAAATTTAGAAAGCTACCATCTAATTCTATAATTTTATCTTTTCTGAAGTTAGAACAATTGTTAGATTTCTCTCAATCATTTCTGTATACCGAGCAAATGACATTGAACCCTAGCTAAACCGAGGATTTAAATGTTTATTTAGGACATTATTAGATATATCCTTGGTAGACTCAATTTAAACACTTTCACCATACTGTTCTCCAATTTGGGTGTATAATTTATTTTCCAAGACTACAACGATTATTGCTATTTTATTTTTAAATTTTCTATCTGTTAAGATGAATGCATTTCTAGGAATTTGGAAGTCATCGAACACACATGGAAGCAGATAGTGTTCTGGGAGGGGGCCTAAGAAGGATGGGAAATCCATATAACTTTCAGATCTTTTACACACTAAAAAGTTAAGCTGTCATCAGTTCACAAAAAATAAAAGACTCAGAAAAACAAAACGTAAGGGGAAAGTGCTTTATAAATGTCTCATTTTATTCTCACAGCAATTCTGAGAAACAGATGGTATTGCTATCATCACTTTATAGATGAGGAAACTGGGGCAGGCTAGAGGGTAATTTGCCTTGGCTTGCACAGATATTAAATGTCTGAGGATACATCTGAACTCAGATCTTTCTAGTCCCAGGTCCAACATTTGGTTGCCTCCAAATGGTATTCATATTCCATGAGTCATTATGGCACATCTAGATTTTAATAACTATAAAAACAGCCTTCCTAGTTTTCAAATGGTTAATTCAAAGTTGAGTAAAAAAACATAGAGAGCAACAACAAATTATATAATCTATGAAAAAATATTAGGTTAGATCCAGCCAGACATTCTTACATGTTAAACCCACCATTTGAACCAATTTCAGACACCTGATATGAACTACATGCTGGTGACTATACAACTCATTTTTCTTTTTTACAAGTCTATTAGCAAATCAATATCTATTAGACCTTGCAACTCTTCTTTCAATCATTTGGGGGGGAAATTCTTTTTTGTTACTTCCTTAAGCTTCAGTTAGTAGATTGACCTTTTAAAACTGTATCCTCTGCATCCCACCCTCTTATTCTCCCTTGAAGTAATGGGTTATTAGTGTTTTTCTTCAACTTTCCTAGGCTACATACTTCATCAGGAAGATTCCTAATACTCATCCCTTTCATTAGCATATGGACATGTAGCTTTTCTCAATTCTAACAGCACAGCAAATGGCTTTAAAAAATATTCTTCAATATACATGCACCTTGAAAACTGTCCTGATTTAAGATGGACACAATATAACAACGTTAAATTTGAAAACAGAGATTGCACTAAGGGACTTACAACTAAACTAAGTAAAGAATAAAAACTTTACAAAGGTATTTATATGTTCTATTTAGTCAAATAAGGCATGGTAAGCATATGAAACTTCAAGAAAGCTAATGCAATATTCCAAATGAAATTATGAATACCACTGAATCAATTCTAGAGGTTCTGAGCTTCAAAAATAGTTTTTTAGACATGAAAGGAAGCAAGAGATCAAACATATTCTTGAATAGTATCTAAGACTTTGTAAAAAGGTAACAGACATAGCAGAAAAGGCAAAACTAAAAAGTTATGAGTATGCTTTATAGTTTCCTAGAAATACCTCTTCTTTTTGGACCCAACTAAATCATGATAGTGATGGTTCTAAACTGAGTCACTGAGTCAAAGTACATTTAAAAAGGGGCATAAAGGATAGAGTGCCAGGAGGTCCTGGATTAAATTCTGACCTCAGACATTTCCTAGCTGCTGTGTGACCCTGGCCAACTCACCTAATGCCAACTGCATAGATAACCCTTACTGCTCTTCTGCCTTAGAATCGATACTTGCATCATTTCTAAGACAGAAGGTAAAGGTCTAAACAACAACAACAACAACAACAACAAAAACACATTAAAAGGTAGTCATAAATACTATCCAAAAAGCCTCTATAACAAGAAGGTCCACAAAGAGAAGCAGCTTTCTCTGAAGAGAAGTTTAATTTGTAGTTATTCAAGGGTAAAAGACTTTTCTGAGTTGTCTTTTTTGGGGGGTGAAGTAGGGGGTTGTTAAAGATAGTTTTATACAAACACAATTTATGATGCTGATTAGAGGCCTTGAGGTTTAAAATCTACTTTCAGAAAACTATATATGAATAATGGCATACGGCAGGAGTTGGCAAACTGTGGCTTATAGGACAAATGGTTTTAATCATTCCTATCTCGTGGACCATACAAAAACATGTGAGGGGGTGGGTGGGTGGGGGGCTGGATTTGGTCCACAGGCTGTAGCTTGTCAACCCCTGGTATATAGCCACAGTGTATAACATTATCTAACATGTAGCAAGGGATGATATAATTAATCTTTTCCCTTTCATCTCCTAGTTTCATCATTAGGTACAGTGGTAAACAGCTGATCCTCAGTGGGTACTTTTATTCTCTTTTGCTATTATTTTCTAGTACATTTTTACATTTCTCAAACATGTTTCTAAAAAGATTCAAGTAGTATTGTTTATGCAATTGCAGAAAATTTCTGGTAAAGCTGCCACTGAACAAAAACTCAAATGGAATATAATCATTGGCAGTCCTTCAGAGTATGCATTTTTAATAAGTACTTCTTATAAAAACTTTCATTTTAGCCTCCCAGAATACTCACTTAAATGTTACATATATTTTATTCTGTGTGTTTCTTTGGAGGGAGAAGGGAAAGGGAGGCTTATCCCACTTCGGCTACAATCACAGTGAACATTCACAGGCCCAATCCCACTATTCATTTGCCTGGAAGCTTTGACCCATTCAATTTCTAAGCTAGACCAATTTATCCCTCTCTCCCCTCCTTCAGTGGCCTGGTGGCTCCCCCTTCACCCTGGGGCTCATCACATTGCTTTACAGACTTAATACAGATACTGAAATGGCTTTAGTTCTCCTTCAGTTTATAATTCTCAAGCTCAAGTGATCTACTAGACTCTGTAGTGGGAATTACAGCTGTATAACACTACATCCTCCATTCTTGAATGACATCTATTATTAAACTTAGATTATGAGGTATATGTTCAAGTTTGAAAATTCCTTCAACTCTCCCTGTTTTAACAGGCATTCTTTGTTCTCTGTAACAATGAATGCTTTAAAACAGAGGCTTTTAATCTGGGGTCCATGAACTTGCACGTGGGAAAAAAAATCAATCTTTTCACTCACCTCTAACTGAAATTTAGCATTTACTCTACAAACAATGGCAGAATTGACAGTACCTGTGATATTGTAACCAATAGGAATCAAGAGATAATTTCGTATCACATTACAATTATTGTAGAACTTAAGATATAACTTTATGCTCATCACCATTTCAAAATGAATACAGTTATAGGATTGGATACTAGGGCATACACAATAGGTCTTCTTTATCCACAGTCTGTATTCTCAATGTAATTTGTTTCCTTTATGATCCTAAGCATTTTATTTTATTTATAGGTTTTACCAGTTGCCAAAAGGGTTCACAACACAAAAAATTTTAAGAACTATTGCTTTAGAGGGATATTTGGTATCTCATGTGATCACTGTTTACTCCCTAATCTATGAATAGAAAATCACCGATTATCTATAGACATTTCACTATTAAGCAACAAATTTATTTGTAATATACATGTAATTTACCTTTTGAAATAGTTAGTGCTGGCGACCACTGTGACCGTAGAATATCAAGACAAATGCTGCCATTACTGTTTATATTTGGATGGTAAATTCTTGTTGTAAATGCAACCTAAAAAAAAGTATCACATAATTTGGTTTACCAAAGTTTTAAAAATTGCATATAGGAAAGTAATTCACATAGTCTACCTACCTTAGGTGGTTTGAAGGGATAATCTGTTGGGAAATGAATTGTCAAGAAAAATACTCCACCCTGATAGGGACTATCATTCTGTTGATGAAGAGGAAAAAGTAGTTATAATGAGTGACTTACACAGGCTATTCTATATTGAAATTACGCTGAATACTTACTGGCCCCATTATTGTAGCTTGCCAATGGAACACTGAAAAAGAACAAGAAATCATTAGGTATTACCCCAAATATCAGCCACTCTAACTTCTCTAAACTTAGTTCATATTTGGTAATGACTCATAATTGAGAAGTTCAATGTACATTACAGATACCTGATACTGAACCCAGGACAGAGTGAATTTACTTTATGAATGGGAATTAGAAGCATGGCGAGTCAAGTGAGAGTGTGTCTATAAAGAAATTGAGTCTAGCTGTCATTCTACAATGCTGTGGTAAAACTCCCAATTAAAAATAATTATGATTGAAATACTTTGAAATCTGTCAAAGACAAACACATTCTTTCTTGAGAAGATTAGATATTCCATTCTCACTTATTTTTAATAATCAAAATTCATTCAAGCTTCAGAAAACATGACATTTGGTGTTAAGACTCAATTTTTGCTCTACTATTTATTGCTTGTATGACTTTGAAGAAATCACTTTTTGCTTCTTTGGGTCTTGGACTATGTGACCTCTAAGGTCCTAGCCAGTTTTAATTTCTGATCATTATCACTGCCATCAATTTCACAGAACAAAAGCCTAAAATAATGCCATTAGCCTAGAAGAGGTCTTTGTAATACAGTGAAACGTCATTATCATTCTAGTAGTACTGGATAGAAGTAACAGGCCAACATAGATAGGTATGATCATTATAATGAGGTAAAAGGCAGATAGATGGTTTAGTGGATTAAAGCTCTGTGTCTTAAGATCTGAGTTCAAATCCAACCCCAGACAATAATTACTAGCTGTGTGACCCTGATCAAGTCATTTAACCAGTTTCTCTTTAATCCACTGCTGAAGGAAACTGCAAGCTACTCTTTACAAAGAAAACCCCATGTACAGTATGGTTCTTAGGGGTTATAAAGAGTCAGACACAACTAAATGACTGAACAAGATTCATGAGAACCTTAATCTCTGTGTCTAGAGCAGGACTTCTTAACCCTAAAGTCTGTAAACTTTTCTCTTAATATTTTGATGAAGGTATTTAATTATAACTGGTTTCCTCTGTAATCCTAGGCATTTTAGTTTATATATTTTAAAACATTATACTAAGAAGTGGTCCACAGGTTTCAAATTATCAAAGAAGTCCATGACATAAAAGCTAAGTCCCTTGGTTTAGGGTTATTTGCACCTCCCCCCCAAAAAAGAACTACAAAGTTTTGCTGAAAGTTAAGGCTTGTCCACAAGCTCTGACTGGAATAAAAGAAAGAAAAAAATTCTAAATAATAAAATGCATTTTAAAGTAAAACCATTTTCCTAGAGGAAATTTAAGGCATACGCTATTTTCCAAAACTTGGGGGGGAAGGGGGGGTCATCTGTTCCAATTCCCTGACACACCGTAACTATCTCATTTACCTGCAACATTGGAGACCAAACAAAGGTAATGGTACTGCTGATGTCTTCTTCAGCATACAGCTTATAAGAATGGAGTTAGCACTTATGGAATCACTGGCTAATTGAAGATGAATATATCGAAGCATTTTTGGTGAAAAATCTTTTTCTAATCTCTACTGGAAATCTTTTGACTTGGAGAAACCAGCACTTGTTTCTACTCTTGTCACCAAATTTGTTTATAGTATGAATCAAATATCTTTGTAATAAGGCTCATTACACTAAAGTGTTGGACTAGGAAGATCTATTTCTTTTCCAATTTAAACAATTAAAATATGATGGGACAGACATCTCCCATTAGTTTATGTTCCTTAGAACAATTATAAGCTATGTAACAAGTTACTTTTTATTTATCTGGGACTTGTAAGCTTCTATTCTTTTTCATCATCAGTAAAATTAATTAAGAATATTTTCCCATGGTTACATGATTTGTGACCCCCCCCCCTTCTGGAGTTGACAAGCAATTCCACTGGGTTATACATGTATCACTGTTCAAAATCTATTTCCATATTATTCATATCTGCAATAGTTTTTTTTTTACCTTAAAAAAAGACTTGTTAGTTTCTTAAAGAGAAAAGCAAAGTGTTAATTTGTCACACATCTCCTATGAATATCTAATATGATCCTCTGTACCACAGGGTAGGTATATTTTTTAAATGCTTTAAAATAAATCCCTTAATATCAATTAACCATACTATCAAACCATCAACTTGTTGACAAATCTATTTTTAAATTGCTGCCTTGCACACAATATTGTTTTTATAAATGTGTATGTATTGCACCAAAAATAATGTAAACTAGAAAGGAAACAGATACAAAACAATTTAGAGCTACTACTGTTGGTTATCTAGAAAGAATGCATAGACAACTCAGGAGCAGTACCACAAAAAAGCACAAATATGGCAATATATATGATCTCTGATGGGTAGGATGACAACCACAACAAATCTAAAGAAATTTTTTTCTTTAAAGAGAGCTTTTTATCTTTTTTTTTAATCAAGAATTCTTTTTGTTAAAAAGAAGTTAAATTGCTAATTTTATGTAATAATTTTAGCATAAGGAACCAGAAAGACAATTTGTAGGGTTTGAATAACAGATTTTTTTAAAAAAGGAAAAAAAAACACCACACACACACACACACACAAATAAAATTTTATCTTTCTAAATTTCTTCCTAACTTTTTTTTTTTAACCCTTACCTTCCGTCTTGGAATCAATAGTGTATATTGGTTCCAAAGCAAAAGAGTGGTAAGGGCTAGGCAATGGGGGTCAAGTGACTTGCCCAGGGTCACACAGCTGGGAAGTGTCTGAACTAGATTTGAACCAAGGACCTCCCATCTCTAGGCCTGGCTCTCAATCCACTGAGCTACCCAGCTGCCCCCTTCCTAACATTTTAACTGATCCTCACCATAACCTGATACAGCTAGAAAGAGCAGAGGACCATACAGATTAAGTGACATTCAAGGTAATAACTCTATAGTAAGCAGCACCACAATCCTGCCTCAGCCCTGCATGCATTTTATTACAGTCTTAAGTCAGAAGGCAGTTAAGTACAATGAGTGGTACCAAATAATACATGTGTTCAAGGGAAGGAGAGATCACTTTAACTCATGTAATTAAATTCTAGAGGCCTATGTGACATGATTATTTGAGCATCAAAACAAAAACAAAAACTGCCTCAAGGATTAAAAAAAAAAGGATTAAATAAAAGTCAGAATGTTCCACATAATGAGGTTCAAAAACCTTCTGGTTATATTGGAAAAGAGCCTTCTCCAGAGACTATAAAGGGCCTAACCAAAACATTGATTTAAAATTAAAAAAATGAACTTAGTTGAGGAGGCAGCTGGGTAGCTCAGTGGATTGAAAGCCAGGGTTATAGGTGTCCCAGGTTCAAATCTGGCCTCAGATACTTCCTAGCTGTGTGACCCTGGGCAAGTCACTTAACCCCCACTACCTAGCTAGCCCTCACCACTCTTCTGCCTCGGAACCAATACATACTATTTCTAAGGCAGAAGGTATGGATTTTAAAAAAAATAGTATTTGTTAACATTTGCTTATAGGAATGCAGAAATCTCTACTGACCTGAACTCAAGCAAGTGGGGGGGGGGGGGGGGGAGGGAAGAGAAAATTAAGCAGTTTTATGTGAGCAACAAACCCTTGGGTGTGTGTGTGTGTGTGTGTGTGTGTGTGTGTGTGTGTGTGTGTGTGTGTGTGTGTTTCTTCCTGCCTGTCAAATCTTCACAAGAAATTAAAAAAGTTTTATGCAACAAATTTAAAAAGTCAATATGTAGTCACAAATATACATATTCAAATAAAGTTAAATCTCCCACTTATAAGACATAGAGGCCAAGGGAAGCAATTTAGGATAGTGGATAAGAACACAGAACTTGGGAGACAGAAATACTGAATTTAAATCCAGGTTCTGCCACTCAGTTGTCTGATTTTGAAAAGTCACTTCATTTTGATACTCATTTTCTTTACCTGTAAAATGAGGTAACTAGTACTTATATGACATTTCATAGGGTTGTGGTAAGGCTCAAGTGAGATAACAAATGTAATATCACCATGTAAGTATGTGGTACTATTCGTAAAACCTATAAGGAACATTTAAATGAACAAATTGTAGGCTATTCTTCCAAGAGAGGAGCCTTAGTTCTTCACTTTGGGCATCTAAATGCTAGATATTTACATAGCACCTATGCTATTAAACGCTATAAAGGAGAACACTGAGGTTGCAAAGTAGAAGGCATTTTATTTAACTAAGGAAGAGTTTCTATAAGCAATAATGTGTTCCCCACCCCACCCACCCCCACCTCTGCACTTGGGAACAGGAAATGTGATTGTGCCAATAATAATCCTGGTTAACTGCAAAAGCAAAGGTAAATTACTTTGGACATGAAAAGTACATTCGATGTATAGCCCCCCAAGTCTTTGTTATGGTGGAAGTTTTCAATCACTTTCTCAGCTTTTGAGAACTCTGGCTAAAAATCCTGCTGAAAGAAAAAATTACATGGGCAATTTGAAGGAAATAATAAACTATCTTTTTTCTTTCCTTATTAGAAAGAGGCAAAAGTAGAAGGGAAAACACTAAGATTTTTTTTCATTATTTAATTTAAAAGTTTATCATTTATTCTCTGTATACAATTAAGATCCCTTATTCTGTCACTATAAAGGAATCCTTTTTAACCCTTGGCTATACTAGGAAAATTTGAAACCACACCCACCCTGCCCATAACAAAATCTTAATAAGATATTCCAATCTCACATTTCCTATTATCAAAACTGGGGAGAGGGGGAGGAAGAGAATATTATTTTAAAAGCTCAATTTTCTCTGAGTCATTATGGACATAAACATGTTCTCAAGAATTTTAGATTGAGAAGTATTAGCTGAAACATTCCTCTGAAAAAGCTGGCTAGGCAACTAGACGACACTAACCTAAAAAGAGGCAATAATAAAACTTATAGCTAGCTAGCTACCAACAGTAGTGATAAGTCCATGCAATGGTGTCTGTCTGTCTGTCTGATGCATTCTTTTATATAGCAGTAACTCAGAATACCCACAGCTCTCAAGCTATTAAACATGGTTAACCCAAATACTAAGTTAAAAACAAACAACTTACCTTCTCTGTTTTAGAATTGATACTAAGAATCTATTCTAGTGAAGAAGAGTGGTAAGGGCTAGGCAAGGGGGGTGGTTAAATGACTTGGCTGGGTTCATGATAGCTAGGAAGCATCTTGAGACCAGATTTGATCCCAAGTCCTCCCAACTCCAGGCCTGGTGCTCTATCCACTGTGCATCTAGCTGCCCCTCAAATACTAAGTTTTGTAAGACAACCAAAAAACACAGAACACTTTATAAGTTTCCTCTTCTGCTTTTAAGGGAAACAATTTGCTATTTAGAGTTGAAGTCAAACTCTTATGTGAGATATCCTTGCCAAAAGAAGGGTAGGGTAGGAAATAGGCTATTTATACTAAGCTGGACAAATGTCTAATGCAAGTTCATAGTTGTTATCCAATAGACATATAAAGAGTTTTAGCCAGTTTCTGACTCTATTCTCTATTCCTAATGAGCTTCTAAAAATAAGTTGAAAGTAAGTGCAACTACTTAAAAAAGGGCCACTCAAGAAAAGTGCATATTATCTGCCCTATTATCTTATAGTTTATGCTCTCATAAAGAGGACTTCTTTCTGGGTTCTATAAAGTACTTTAAACTATATAGGTTCTGAATGATTTCATCAAGTACTTACTATCATCTCCAACAGGACCTGCTGAACACTGCGCTGGGGGGTCACGTGCCAGGTCATTCAACTCCTTAAAAAGAGAGGAAGAAAGGTTTACTCAATAGAAGAAAATGGAAATCATATCATCTTAAGAGAGTTATATTTTTCACAGGTTTACCCAGTCTCTTTGCCCTACTTCTTCATTGGGCTCCTCTTCCCAGGGACCAATCTAAAAATTCTCTTTATGGCAATGTAATATTAACTTCAGTTGAGTCTTCAGAACTACATTACATTAAAGTTGGTATTCTTGTCCAGGAGCTACAAATATCTTCTCCCCTACATTCCCTTTCCGACATTCAAAAGCTTTTCCAATCAGTACCGAAACACTTCAGATTCTAGAAGGTAAAGCCTGTTAAAATAAGGGTAAGCTAACTATAAAATAAACCAACTATAAGAAGACTTCTGGAGATCCTCCTGAATAATAATTTTCCAATAATAATGTTTCTCAATAATACTATCTCCTCCTTAATAACAATGTCCTACTATATATTAAAGGCAAACAGTTTTCAAATGGAAATAGAACCAGGGCTTTTTTTCTCTTTAAGGACTGGAGTTTTCTGCTTCTGATATTTAAAACAAAAGTACTTTGCTTAATTATTTATGCTTTCTGTTTGCACTTATATTTCCCAGTATCAGTAATATGTTAGAAGAATGTATAAATTAAGGAGAACCAGATAGTCCATGGACTGGGTCACAAGTAGTTCTAAAATGTAAGGAATAAATTTAAGTGTAGTATTATGTGTTATATCTCAACCCTTAGACAGTTCCAGTTTTAGTCATCTTTCTATCCACACAACTCATGAAATTAAAGAGGGGTTTGGAAAAAGGAAAATTTTAAGCTCCTTAATTCTTACTCTAGCACAGAATTTGTCTATAAAAATGTTACACAAATATTAATAATGCACTGCTTTATTTGAGTCAAAGTATATGTTTCTTTTGCATATTGCCACAATATCTAAATATAAGATTTTAGAAATTATTTTTAAAATTTTTTAATTCTGAACTAAAATGCTAAATAAAATGAGCTATGATAGGAATTTAGGAAATCAAGTAAATTGATTTAACCTATACGTTTTTTTTTCATCTTTTACAAAACAAGAGTTAACATTTTACACTAAAGGTGACCTCAAGGAATAAAATCTAGAAACATCACTATTTTTATTTGTGAGACAGATTTGTCATGTTTGACTGCTATCATTAGGGACCTCCTGATAAGAGCCAACTATAAGCTGGACCTGCTTTAAAGGGAAAAAAATGCTAAGCCAAACTTATGTTGCATTAACACAAGTACAGCAGCCAAATAATAAGGAAATAACCAAGTTATTTAGCATAGCCAAAAGCAGTATGGTGCAGTGGAAAGAGTGCTAGTTCCTGGACTCAAAAGATCTGCATTTATATTTGGGACAGATTGCCTATAAAACCTTGGACAAGTCAAGGAACCTCCTCTGTAAAATATATGGGTTGGTATGGTCTCTCAGAGCAGTGGTGTCAAACTCAAATAAAAATAGGGGCCAGTTACCCATACAAAAGGATCCTTTTGAGCCACACAAAAGGACCCGTTTTAAAATCTATATATTATAAATGTTTATATTTTTATTTATTTTGTTAAATATTTCCCAATTACATTCTAATCTACTTCAAACTGCATCTCGGAGTATTGTGGGTCACACTACATGTTTGACACGTCTGTCTTAGAGAAGACCCTTCAAAAACATATATCATGAGAACCTACTAGGAAGCAAGCACAAGTTCCAGTCCTCAGCTTACAATTCAGAAGGGGGAAAGGCAAGTATATAAGTAACAGATATAGTACAGAGCATATTATGGTAACCACCACAAGAAGCATTTTTAAAAAGTGCTAGAAAGATTCAGAGAGGGAGGCTTATTTAAACTAAGCTTGTAAGGATTAATAGCATCTTCAGTGTGGAAGGAAAGGAGAACTTTCTTGGCAAAGGCACAAAGATCCCTTATTTGTGCTTATTATTGTAATTGGTGTTCTATATTTTCCAAGAAGGTTTTAGGATACAAACACTACAGCCAAACCACTAGCTACCTTCATCAACAATCCTAAGAAGTTACAAATACAAAGGCGATAAACAAAGAATCTTTAAATATCCATCCTTAACCCAGCTTACCTGCCATTGCTCCCCAGTTATTTGAGCCTGTTTTCTTCTAGCTAGCAGAAAGCAGCTGAAAACAGCCTATATCAATTGTGGTTATTATGAAACAGCCAATCTCCTTAAAGGATTACAAATAACTGAAATTTGGGCAGAGATTAGGATAGCAAGGATGGCTACAGATAAAACTTTCTATAAACAGTCCTAGTAGATTTGCTACCAAATTCTACTTCTTTCCTTCAATTATTGTTTCTCTTAGATTTCAGGCCTGATCATAGAAAATAGAAGGAAGAACCATAGAAGTTAACAGGGCACTGAAGAGCTAATCCAAAGCTAAGTATGCTTAAAAAGGTTGAGAATACTCTCAGTAATCTAACACATGAGTCTGAATTCAATACATATTTATTCAAGACCTGATATACATAGCACTGTGCTCAATTCTGTGGAATAATAATTTTTTAAAGGTAGAGGGCTATTCCTACCCTCATGGAGATTATAAACATTTAGATGAGGTAATATACATACTATCAAACTTTACTTTAAAGTTGGAACTATTCTTACTTCCTCCAGACTTATTAATACAGTAAATGTTTTATATATATAAATAAGCATGTTAAATAATGCAAGTTATGTAGCAGTAAAGGACAACACAAAGTATATATGCCATAAGAAATTATAAGAGCCGTGTCCAGATACAAACATAAAGTGTTACAAGAGTTAAAGTGTCAGATCATTGTGGGCAGAAAAAACACTGCCTCTGCAATCAGAAGATGGGAGTTCAAGCCTTACTTCTTTCTGATCCTTACTCTTGAGTGACCTTGAGGCAAGTAATTTAAGTCACAGGCCCTCAGTTTCCAGATCAGTAAAATGAAAAGGTAAAACAAAATGGGGTCTGAGGTCCATCAGGTAAGGAGAAATACAGAGAACAAAGCCATAAGAAAGAATGTATTGTGAATCGAAAGCGAAGTGAGACTCGGTCCATCTGTGGAAGAAAATTTCTGTGAAAAAGTAGGTACTATAGATGGAAAGGTAATTTGCATTAAGAATGCTGAACTAAGAATTACGGAATTTATCCTTGGGTTAGAACTGGAGAGAAATTGGGGATTATTTGCCTAGTAGTGGTAGTTGAAACATCAAGAACAAAAAAATGTTCTGTTTGGAGAGAGATTCTGAGGGCCTAAGACTATTCTTTGTAAAACTGTAGTAGATAGTAAAACCTAGCTGGTAAGCCAATTTTATGCCTTTTACAAAACTGTCAACTATATTCAGATGGAAAAAGTAATCTTGGTTTAAATATATATTATTGCTCTCAAATGAGATGGGGTACGTGGAGTGAAGATAAATAGGTACACAAAAAAATTACACAAAAGATGACTATATAAAAACTTTACAATGCATTTGCTTTAATAAAGAAATCCTGGGGGTAGCTGGGTAGCTCAGTGGATTGAGAACTAGCCCTAGAGATGGGAGGTCCTAGGTTCAAATTTGACCTCAGACACTTCCCAGCTGTGTGACCCTGGGCAAGTCACTTGACCCCCATTGCCTAGCCCTTACCACTCTTCTGCCTTGGAGCCAATACACAGTATTGACTCCAAGACAGAAGGTAAGGGTTTTAAAATAATAATAATAATAATAAAGAAATCCTACATTTTTATGATCACTGCTTTCTTTATTTTTGTCATTTTCACTTGCTTTTTTACCAAGAGAACAATTATACAATGAATTGGATTTTTTTTCGAGATCATAGAAGTTTTAAAAAACAACCATAGCATATTCAGACCAATATAGTAGCAGGGGAAAAAAAGAGAAAAAGTAATTAGAATAAAATTATAAAAACTAATAAGATCTACCAAATATTGACAATGAGCTAAGTAGAACATTAAAATGGATGCTAATACATATTTTTTAAAAAGCTTGTGATTTTAACTAAATATTCACAAAGGAATTCCCCCCACCTCCTTTTTTGTTCCAGTTAAAACAGAATTGTATTCAGATTTATATTATAGATACTGGTCAAAATGTTATGGTAAAGCCTTATCCAAAATCCAGCTAGCAATTTGTTCGTTGTTCTTTTTTTAATCTCTTAACTCCATTCTTCCCATTCCACACTTCAATAGGTACCCTGTCTTAACAAATATATTTGATATGACTGAAAACCCACAAGATTCTAAAAGAAGATATTTCATATTCATAGTACATTTTACCTTAAAGTTAAGAAATCCTAAAAAAAAAACCAAATTTCTCTGGAAAAAACTAACCTCCCCAAGTGCACTAAATTACTATCCCGTTTCTCTTTAAGGTATTTCTATTTGGAGGTACAGTTTACTTTCAGAAGATAAAGCAGAGTTGACAAAGATGATTTAACTTCTTTGGGAATAAAGAGGATTAAATAATTTTCATAATTTCCCCCCTTTCATATGCTTACTTCTGCATAAAGAGTTGATTTGTACCTAAACTGATGGCATGTAGTTGTTTTTTTTAAACATTTTTTTTAAATCCACCCTGATCTTTATGAAAATAATAAATGTTTACTTGAGAGACATTGTTTTTGGTCTTGGGCAGGGGTTTTAACCTTTTTTGTGTGTCACGGATCCCTTTGGCAATCTGGTGAAACCTATGGATTCCTTTTCTGAATGATGTTTTTAGAAGCATAAAATAAGATGCATTATATCACAAAGGAAACAAGTTATAGTGAAATATGGTTGGTTATAAAATATATATATATATATTTTAAAGTTCATAGGCACCAGATTAAAACCTTTGTTTAGAAACACATGGATAAAAGGCTTGAATTTGACTCCTTAAATGGTCTTACTAAAGAATCCACTGAAATTCTTGAAATTTTGAAAAGATTTAGGGATATGTAGCAGCTCTCTGCCCCCTCCCTTTATCTCTCTCTCTCTCTCTCTCTCTCTCTCTCTCTCTCTCTCTCTCTCTCTCTCTCTCTCTCTCTCTCTCTCTCTCTCTCTCTCTCTCTCTCTCTCTCTCTCTCTCTCTCCCTCCCTCCCTCCCTCCCTCCCTCCCTCCATATATATTTATTTCTCTAGCATTGCTTTTATATATATAAAAGAGATAAAGACCTTAAAGAGTGCTAAATAACAGGTCACTTATAAAGTAGTTTCAAACATAATTCATTTGATCTTCATGGGAATCCTTTGAGATAGGAAAGCCATTCTAAACTGGCTCAGAAAAGAGAATGACTTGCCAAAGAGAATAAAATTGTCACTAGATAATTGGCACAGTCAAGCCTTGAACCCAGAAACTTCTCTCCAAGTCAAATGCTTTCTCTATCTATATCATATTATTAAAAATGCAACACTGTCATCCTGAAAATGATCTAAGAAAATGATATGAATATATTAGAAGTTATACTTTCCACAATACTGGGAAATGAAGAGCAGGACTAATTAGACAAAAATGTAGTGATAGACTCTGAAGAGACAACAAAGGTCAGTAAGGCCAATCAGTATCAAAAACAAAATCCTTGGACAAGTGGTCATTCAGCCTCCATTTCAATCCCTTTTATAGGGAAGGCACTCACTACCTCCCCTAAGGCAACTAACCTCAACATTTGAGACAACACTAAAGCCAACATCAAGCCTCCAGAAAGATAAAACAGAACTAATAACTAATAAGAGATGTGTATGATTTGACCTAAAAAAAAAAATTAGGGTAAGAACCTACAACACACAAGTTAAGGGAAATGGAAGACCAGCATGATCCCAGCAACACTGATCAGGCTTCTAAGCAAAGAAACAGGGATAATGAAATCTTAGCATTTTAGTACCTACATATTCAATGGATCTATAACCTCACTGCTATACATATTCCCCCTCTAGTGATACAGATCAAAATCCTATCAGCCCAGACTGAGATATTCCTGTTCTATAAAAGTTTACCATAAAGGTGCCACTTAAAACATCCTTCACCCTCCTCCCCATCTCAAGCATAATGTTAGAACACACAGATAGACCACTGTTATATCCCTACAGGAAATTGCAAATGTCTTTTAATAACCCCCAAAACTTTACCCATAAATGAAGGCCTAACATTTGTATTCTTATTTTTAAATTTAAAAACCTTTACTTTCTATCTTAATGTTAATTTAAGACAGAACAGCAATAAGGGTCATAGACAATTAGACTTGGCCAGAATCACAGCTAGAAAATGTCTGAGGTCACATTTGAACCCAGGTTCTCCTGACTACAGGCCTGGTACTCTATCTAGCTGCCCCTCACTCATCATTTCTTAAAGGTTCTTGCACCCTCTATTGTTTCAGGCTCTTTTGTTATCACTTCTTCCTTTCAGACATCAATCATGAGTCTTTGGTAGCGTCTCCTGGAGCCATTTTTTCCTTGTGCCATATTTAGCCAGGGATAGAGACTTATATTAAGTTCAATGCCTTTTAACTCTAAAATAAGATTGTACAGTGGAAATGAGCCTCATATTAGATTCTCAAGACTTGTCACTTTCTACCTGTATTACTTTGGGCAAATTGCTTATTTTCTATGAACTTACTGTCATATGATGGCTTAAATAATTTCTAAGGTCCTTTTCCATCTCTAAATAGCCATGATCTTATTAATTTGGTTCTTTGGGGATGAATTCCATTCTGTTTTTTGAACTGTTTATTCTTCCCTATTTCACTCAGAAATTATAAAAATCCCAATTTTAATATTAATAAATTTGACCAACTTTTAGGTGCCAATTTATTACAGGTAGCATGGTCAGAAAATTTTAGTCCATAATTCCTGTAGCATTTTGGTAAATTAAATAGTGTGCTGAACTTAAGAGTCATAGGATTCAAGTTTCAACTGTAGCTCTTCTACCTACTTCATTATGATCCTAGGCAACTATTTTACCTCTCATAGCCTCTACCTCCTTATCACAGTTCTAAAACCATATACCATGCAATCAAGTCTCAATTCAACTTTTACTTTTAATTTCTAATAGCAAAATCCCTCAGAGGAAAAAGTAATAGAGGGAGGGGGCAGCTGGGTAGCTCAATGGATTAAGAGCCAGACCTAGAGATGGGAGGTCCTAGGTTCAAATCTGGTCTCAGACACTTCCCAGCTGTGTGACCCTGGGCAAACCATATATAGTATTGATTCTAAGACAAAAGGTAAGGATGTTTTAAAAAAAGTAGTAGAGGTAATGGGGTAGAAGATGGGATAGGAAGGTTGATAGCTGTGTTGAACAACTTTATAATGAACAAATCTGGATATGGTAGTCTAACATTATAGCAGTCTTGGTTTTCATCATATGCAAAGAAAGCATTGCATTAAGCACTGGAATATTGTACACTAATACAAATGAGAACCAGTTCATGCCTTCAAGTACCTTACATTCTACTAAAATATATGACTACAGACCAATAAGAAACCAGTTAATCTGAGGAAAATAGCACAAGATATGGAGGAAAAGAAGAAAGAAACCAGGGCAGGATTAACTATAGTGTCTATTATTTCTTGTTCCAACAAAGTAGGCAAACCATAAACTTAATGATTAGAAAGCTTGTATTATTAGTTTAAATGAGAAGAAACCATAGTTGTCATTCTCACAGGTCTATCTGTTATTCTTTGTAAAGGATATTCTAGCTCTAGACTTCATCCATGCCCTTGTACATATATATACCTACTGTTCTAAGAATTCTAGCTCTGTTTAAAGTTCAACTACAGGGGGCCAGCTGAATGGTTCAGTGGATTGAGAGCCAGGCCTAGAGATGGGAGGTCCTGGGTTCAAATTTGGTCTCAGACACTTCCTAGCTGTGTGACCCTGGGCAAGTCACTTATAACTTCCATTGCCTAGCCCCCCTTACTGCTCTTCTGCCTTGGAACTAATACACAGTATTGATTCTAAGATGAAAGGTAAGGGGTTTTTTTGTGTTTTTTTTTTTTTAAAGTTCAACTACAGGAGCTGCTACTTCCTTCAAAAGGCCCTTCTTGGGGCAGGTAGATGGCTTAGTGGATAGTCAGGCCTGGAGACAGGTAGTTCTGTGTTCAAATCTGACCTTAGAGACACTGCCTAGATGTGTGACCCTGGGTGAGTCACTTAACCCCAATTGCCTAACCCATAGCACTCTTCTGCCTTGGACTTAGTATTGAGTCTAAGGCAGAATGTAAGGGTTAAACAATTTTAAAAAGCCTTCCCTGATTCTCTTGATCCTTATCAGCTCATCTCCCAAATAATTTTTTATATATCTTGTAGTTATTTATGAATATGTATTCTCACCTGTCCACCACCTCTATGAAGAACATAAGCTCCTTAAGGGAAGGTACTGTTCTCAATTTTATATTTGCATTCCCAATGCCTGCTACAAGTAAGCTTATATAAATGATTCTTGATGCTAACTAGTATTGTACACTCTTGGTCACTGTTGAATTTTAAAATAACACAAAACTCATGCTTAGATGGATGTCATGTGTTTAGAACATGTTTGAAGTTCCTAAACCTTTATAGTATATATCATATACTAATATATAAATGGAACTTTGGATAAATGATAAAAATTTAAAAAATTTTTGCTTTTGATATAGAGGAAAGAAAATCAATATATTTATTCAATGGTATAGACTGCTAGTTTTTAAAAAGGCTGTTACTTCTGGCTTTAAAAGAAAAAAAAAGTTAAATGGTTATCTAAGCACAAAAGCCAGAAACATTTTTTCCTAAGAACCGTTGAACAATTTGAAGAGATTGATGAGAACCACACAATCTTTGGAGAAGGGGTTACTTTCTGTATTGTGACTCTCTTCCGGCACTCCCTCTCAAAATATTATTTTTAAATACATAAAACATAATATTCCAATTCGATTAAAATAAGATAAAAAATTGTTCTTGGAGTCCAGTGTTGAGATTTTTTTTTTTAACCTATAGCAAGCCATTAAAAGCCAGAATAAATTTCACTAATCAAAGTCTTATGAGCTACAAATATCCTGAAGGTCAGAAAAACCTGTAGCGTTCCATGACGGTCTGGGAAATTCAATTAATAAATTCTAAAATTATGAAAATAAGTATTTTACAAAACAGGCATAAATACAAGATATACTATAGAAACTGAGATTTCTTTTTATTTTATAATAAATCAAACTTCAAAAGTTTTTGAAAAACTAAACCAAAAAAGCTTTAAGTCAAGAAAGTCACAAAAGTGGAGGGAATCTTTGTAAGTCAAGGGAGAAAAAAACCTCTGAGAAAAGCTGTTTAGTATATATACTCAACAAACATACCATTACTATCCCATCATTATAAAAATTGACTAACTCATGCTCATTGAGTGCTTATTTATTAAAAAAGCACAGGGGAATCAAAGATACGTCTCTACCCTTCAAAGGGTTTACATTCTATAGGGGAAGGGGAAGATAGGACAGATCCAAAGCAACATAAAGGTAATTTTAGAAGGGAAGGGACACTTCACAGAGGAAGTTCACCTGAGGCAACCCTCAAAATAAGATGTCAATGTTAAAGATGAGAGAGAGGGGATCTTTCCAGACACAAAGAACTGCATAAACCAGTAAAGGATGGAGATAGTTTGGGGAATTTCATTGAATGCAGAAAGGGAATGATTTAAAATAAAGTTGGAAGGACCTTTGCTTGATACATTTTCTTTAGAGATGACACAAATTACAGTAAAAAGCCTTGCTTTAAACAGAATTTGACTTTCATAACATAGTTGAAATCAATGTGATTTTGCCATTTTTTAAAAAAGGTGTATACAGGTGGCAGAGTGGCTAGAATTCTGGTTTTTGCATCAGTAAAACCCAAGTTCAAATCTGGTCTCTTACATTTATTTAGCTATAATCTTGGGCAAGCCACTTACTGCTATTGGCCTCAGTTCACTCACCTGTAAAATGGGGTTAATAACACCTACAAGTTATTTTCAGGCATCTGAGTCATTTTTAATATTCTGATATTTACAAATAGCAATCTCAATGTATTTGAATATTTGAACAAATTATGTTCTTTTGCATTATTTCCTTAGGATTTATTCCTAAAAGATGAATTGCCAGGCTAAGGGAAGAAACAGTTTTGAAGTTAATCATGTATCACTGTTTTCTGGAAAAATTAGACCAATTTAGGATCACTAGTAATGTATAAAAATGTTTCTCTATTTCTCCTCTCACTGGATTCTAAACAGTGGGTAGTTTGGCTTTCAACCTCAATTCAAATGAAACAGCTTTCTCCAAAGTTACTATGATCCCTCAATTACTAAATCTAATGGCCTCTTCTTATTCCTTCTAGATCTCTCTACAGGTCTTGATGTCATTCACCCTTTTTTCCTGGATACTCTCTCCTCTTTACGTTTCTGTGATACTGCTCTGGTTCTCTTACCTTTCTGACCCTTCCAAAGTTTCCTTTGCTACATCTTCCTCCAGGTTATGCCCACTATATGAGAGTATCCTCCAAGATACCCTGGACCATCTTTTCTCTATATATATACTTTCAATATCCTCTCCTCTCCTAGATTCAATAATTATCTCTATGCAAAGAATTCTTAGGTCTACTCATCTATCCCAGACTGACTCTCTTAAGACATCTCAACCTCGATATCCTGTAAATATTTCAAACCCTACACATCCAAAACAAAACTCACTTTTCCTCCCAACCCTCATTCCTTCTATTATTCTCAATACCTTAAACAAAACAAAACAGTTTTCCATTACCTCATGTCTGGGTCACGTCAATAGGTTCTTGTTTGGTCTTCAAGTCTTTCCTTACTACAATCCATCCTTGAAGTCAGCTGCCAAGATAATCTTCCTAAAGCATATGTCTGACCCTGTCACCACTTCCTCCTATATCCAAAACTCTTGATCCCTCTATGATAAAACATAAAATTATTTGCTTGGCTTTTAAATACCCTCACAGGGATCTCTTCCTACCTTAGTTATCTCCTCTGAAAACAAACCAGGTGAATTGGCTTACTTGCTGTTCCTCATATGACATTCTCTCAACTTTTTAATTTCACTAGCTGTACCCTAGGTCTGGAATATTCTTCAACTGCACCTTTTGGCTTCTGTCAGTACTAGGCTTGAATGCAAGAGGCCTTCCCTACTTGTCTTCCTCCATTCCCTTTAGTGCTCTTCATTCTCAGATCATCTTTCATTTCATTTATCATCCCACCAGAATGTGAGATTGGGGATGGTGGTAGTAGTGGCTTCTTTTTTTTTAACCCCAGCACTTTGCATAGTACCTGAGGTAGAGTAAGCACCTATTACTTGGGGAATGACTGCCTGGTTCTTACATTCCCAACTGAGGGCTTTTTAATTATTTTAATTTATTTAAAATTTATTTAGTATTTAACAATAACTCACCCACCACGGCATTTCCTCACATATTCAATACCCATGATAGCTTATCTAGGGGTATGGATGTTGTGATAAACTTTGTATGTTTTGAATAAATTTTTATCAATTATGATTACTGCCCCCCCCCATTCTGTTGCTCTCCTTTTGCACCTTCACTTCATACTATGTAACTTAGCATTTAAATATGTTGTTTTAATTTCTCATTGTTTTGTGTTAGAATCTCCTCCTTTCCCCCACTGAAACTTTGTAGGAACATGGGAGAATAGTGATCCTTAAATATACTCTATATATCACAGCATCTAGCCTAAGGGTGACCCCCCCCCATTTATGTGAACAAGCCCAAAAAATTTTCAGGAAATGTCTTTCAATATATTCTGTCTCACATCCTATAAAATAAGAATTAACACTGTTCCCCTTAAAATAAGAAGCCAATCTATTTAGAATTGAACAAAACAAAGACCTAGACATAAGAAGCTCCTGGTTAACGCTGTGTTAACTGAAACATCCAAGTGAATCATAGGATAAGAGCTATCAAAAACTTGAGTTTTAAACAGTTCTAAGTATCTTGGATTGGACCTGTGATTTTATTGGCTCCCAGGTGAGGAAAATTCTCTGTAATCAATATAAGTTAAACATTTATCCACAACTTAGTTGCTCAAAGCACCAAGAGGCTAAGTGACTTGCTCAAGGTCACAAAGCTCATGTATTAGAAGTAGGGCTTCTGATCTTTAAGGCCAGTTCTCTACCCACCATACCATATTGCCTTTCAAGTCCCTCAGAAACACCTATTAAATCAATCTCCCTTTGACAGAGTTTTAAAGGTAATGAAAGGCAAAGTAAAACTGTTTGTTTGCCTAGTTTGAATGAATATTTCCAAGTATCCACAGTATTTAATAAAAACACTCAAATTTAGATAGTCTCCTTTTTATTAGCAATGTTTTGCTCATTTTTTTATCCCACAAAGTAAATTCACTCCCTTGTCCCATTTATGTATGACATAGGAGAGACAGAACAGGCTGCTACAGAAAGATAACATAGGTATTCTCTTACTTTGGTGTCCTCAACTTAGGGCTCTCAGGCTTGAAGGTATGTGCCTCTAGGTATATTTCTATGTTCAATTCAAAGCTTAAAAAGGGGGAAGGAGATAGATCAAGGCTTCCAGAACGTGGTCAGTTAGGCTACCTGATGCCACTATTTGGGGGGGGGGGCACCCTGGGAATTAGCAGTGAAGGAAACATGATAATACCAGAGGCTGCTCTCTGGCACTTGGGTAGCCAGGGTCTCCGGCTGACCCCTGGTGTTGATGACATCTGCCTAGTAAGTATGTCACTCCTCAAGTTGTCTGCAAGAGTCTGGGAAAGATGCTGTTAGGAGGTACATCTGTGGTCCATAAACACCAAAAAGGAACTTTGGTTATTTTGCAAGAAATGCCTCCACACATACCACATTGATCACCACCATGGCCCCAACCTGGAGAAGAGAGGGAAAAGAGAGGAAAGAGTAAAAGTTCCATCCTGGGATGCTTTGAGGATACTAAAAAGTGGTGGGTGTATAGGCCATAATTGGAGGCTGGGAGGGGAAAAGAGAATGGCACCCCAACTTTTTTGTTCCCCTCCAGCAAATCCCACCAAATGAGTCAAGCACTGGTTTCTGGGTTATTTCCAATTTGAGGATAAGCACTTAAGTTTGTTAACCTAGAGTTAAATTTTGGAAACCTAAAGCATTATTTTTTCATTCATTCTATCTCTAGGTAGATTACTGTCTGCAAATTTTAGAATATTATATTTCCCTTGTAGGGTCAAAAGAATGCAGACACTTTGCTAGAGTTAAAGCAAAAGTATACACCAGGGAAAGAGTTAATCTGATCTTTGAGTCAACTTTTGTACTAATTTTGTTAATATTCTTTATACAGTTTGGACTACCAACTAGCTGAAAACCAAGCTGTTATAATTTTGGTGGGCTAGGAGACTGTGTACTTACTTATATATAAGATTGGAGGAAGGAAAGAGGAATCTACAATCAATATCCAAATTTTATCATGTATATTATCTAAAAATATAACTAAAAAAACACTTACTCAAGAATACTTCTGACTCCCTCCCAAAAAACCCAACTCCAGCATGTGATTTTTTTCAAGTCTCTCTGTAACAGCCTAGTCTATGTTTAAAAAAACCAAACAAACCACAAAGCATTAAGCTTATGTTAACAAAGATGTATGAATAGATGCCTTGGGGAAAACTATTTTTAAAAGTTCAAGTCTTTTCCTTAGTCTTCATCCTCCTCAACTTCCTTATAGCATAATGTATTGCTGACATTCCTAATGCTTAAAGATTTCCCTTCCTCTGTCTCAAATATACACTGGTTTTCTCCACATATCTCCTTTGCCTCTTTTGTTGGTTCTATTCTCTTTACCCCCCAAAGCATAAAGCTCTCCCTCAAAGTTCTGTATTTGGTCCTCTTCTTTTTGCTCTCCATCTTCTTCCTTGGCAATCTCATTCACTTCTATAGTTTGGACAAGTTTAGTACTGTCTTGTGAAGGATAATGATAATAAGAGGAATTAAGAATTTAAATTATGAACAAAACTCCTCTATTTATCATGGATTTTTATTTTACCTGAACAAGTAATATATGGATTGTGGGATAAAGTATCATAAAAGAAGATTCAACCTGTAGTAAAGTTTGGGCATTCTTAACAGGTGTTAGCATGTTTTAATAACTGTTTAAACTTGTAATTTAATGAGTATTATAGAATAAAAGCATGCATTTAGCAAGCACATTTCCCCCCCTCATGCTTATACTTTTTATTTCCTCATTAGCAAAATAGGAGGGGGAGAAGGGATGGTGGTGGTGGCTGATTAGATGACTTATGAGGCCTCTTTTAGCTTAAAATTTATGATCTTACGATCCCACCCACCCACCCCAGTCACTTCTGGAGACCACTCTTCTCTTCGACAACCTAATGAGTCTTTCTTTGTAACAACAAAAAATTGAACAAAACCAAGACAACAACTAATGAGTGGATGCAATGTTTTTCACCCAAAAGTCTAATACACCTATCCAAGGAAAGAAGAGAGATGAATTTTTAAAATCTCTTCATCAGTGGACAATGACTTTCAAAGCTGAAGTGTTTTCTTCATCAACTCCTATCACAAATAATCCTACTAACCACCAAAGTGGGAGCAACCATTGGGAGATTTCCAGAAAGTACTTCTGAAATTTGCAGTGGTATAGTATGTCAATGAATTCTCAAATCTATTACATAGGTAATAAAGATACTGTGAAATAATTATGTAAGTATGTTATAGTTCAGCTAATACTTCCTTTTTTATTTTTATTGATATCTTTCATAAAAGTTTGTTTCTCCAGTCATCTCTTTTAACAAAGGTTTAGAAAGAGGCAAAATTCAGTTTAATAAAACTGACATAATTTACCACATCTGACAATCTTGGCAACAATTCACATTCCCCAATTCTACAAAGAGAGGGAGATGTATTTTCTACCTCTTCTCTGGAGCGAAGTTTGAAGATAATGATTATGAAGCTCAAGTGTACATTTTTGTTTTCCCATTTATGTTGTTGTAGTCATTATGTTAATTTTTCCTGCTTGCTTCATCTTTCATCAGTTTGTAAGTCTGCTTATGCTTCTCTGAATTAGTCATTCATCCTTTTTTGGACTGTGGAATAATATTCTATCACCATGTAGCATAATTTGCTTAGTTATCCTACTCCCCAAACAATAAGCACCTACATGGCTTCCATTTCTTTGCAGTAATAAAAAGTAGGACTTTGTTTTAGGTGAGTTTTTTACACAGGATACTGATGTTATGAGGAATTATGATCAGTATAAAGGTGAAGGATAAGGTCAACAACTTTCCTCTTCTCGTAGTTGTCGGGCAGGGGTCAACTAAGAAAATCAGACTCTACCATGGAAGATGGCTGCTAGGCAAAGCGGCTAATGCTTCCATCTTATTTTTATATGACTATTATTACAGAATTAAGGGTTTCTAAGTAATAAAATCTAAATCTGATATTCTAATTTTACAACAAAAGAATCACAATCTGACAACACTTTAACACACAGAAAAAAACAAAAACCACCTTCATTATCTTAATACTGCTTCTCTTCAGCCTATTCTTACCCACATCACAAAGACTAGTTTGATGCTGTAAGGATGGGGGAAAAAAAAGAAAATCCAAAGGAAACATCTCACCTTATAATTTTGCTTAAAATATCAACTGTTTCTGTTCTGAGCCTATCTAAATCCCTTGTCTTTATTAATTTCACCTACTTGATCAAATTAGAAGTTTCTCTAGAAATACTTTAACTATAAGTCCATTAAAAAGGAAAACTACCACAATATCCATGCATAAAAAATTAGCCCATTACATGGGTTGAAGGGGATATGATTGGGGATGTAGACTCTAAAAGATCATCAGAGTGCAAACATCAACATGGAAATAGGTTCTGATCAAGGACACATGTAAAACCCAGTGAAATTGTGCATCGGCTACAGGAAGGGATGGGAGGAGAGGAGGGAAAGAATGATTCTTGTAACCAAGGAATAATGTTCTAAATTGACTAAATTAAATAAAATTTAAAAAAAAAAACATATTAACAAAAAAAAAATTTAGCCCACATTGATGTATTGTATCATGAAGAGAGATGCCTATTTTCTCTAAATTTTCCTCCTCACAAAAAGTCTAAAACTAGATTGCACTCCTTAGGATTCTCCATTATGCCTCAATACTTGGTACCTTGCCCCCCATGTTTTTCAACTTCCCTTTATATACTGTCTTCCTTCACTAGGATTATAAGCTCCTTGAGGACAGGTACGGTCTTTCTTTTTCTATATTTGTATCTTCAGCACTAAGTACAGTGCCTAGTACATAATAGACACTTACATGTTAAAGAGTAGTTTACTTGAACATGTAAGCTTATCAGCTTCTGGTATCATTATTATTGAACACTAAGGAAAGCAAATACATAGATGCCTTTTGCTATCTACTGGATCCTAACTATACATATTTTCTCTTATTGGCAAGGGGGAAAAAAGCTCATATTAAATTTCTATGTCTCAAGGGATCTACATCATCTAACAGATTTGATTCCTTATTTTATAGACCATTAAACATTCAATCTTTAGCAGAAAACTAAACTCAACAAAGGAATACTAAAAGAGGGAAGGCAGCGAGTTCTATTAAAAACAAACAAACAAACCAAGAAATTAATCTAATACCAAGGCAACAAATTCATACCAGGATGACATAAAATGGTGACACGACAGTCCTATTTCCCCTCCCATTCCCCATAGGAGGTATAGTCTCAAGTGAGCTTTAATAACATTCAGCCTAAAACCTGTGGATCTAGGCTTCATTCAATTTCCACATTAACCTAAACCTGGCCTTCTTTCCATCCCAGGACATCTGAGAATTAAGACCCCATTTATTGCAAAGAGCAAATTCTAGTCATATCATTAAACAGAAGCTGACCCAAAAGCTGGAATGAAGCATACTGTTCTCTAGATCAGCTCTTTTAACACGCACAGATTTCTTAGGAATTTAAAGACAATTTTCCTGAGAGAAATGCTCTTTCCAAATAAGCATTAGAACAACAAACTTATTTAAGATTCAGTGGTCCCTTAAAGACAGTTTGCAGCACACTTATAGTTTCCCTTAAGTTTTTTTTTTTAAACATACTTGTTACATATCCATCAAGGCTTACCAGCTTTCACTTCTGATGGTGCTGTTACACTTAAGTCTTTTGATTTTGCACTGAAGTTAAATTACTAATGTTAAATAAAACATCTCATACTTTTTTTCTTCTACCAAAAGGACTATACAGGCATGAGAGTTCATTACAGGAGAATCTAAAGTTATTAAATACATCCTGGAAAAATAAGTGACTACACAACAAACCTTTTCAAAGACTGTTGCTGTGAATTTCAGAGATTCCACTTAAAAGTTTTCCATCTTGTAATGACAAAAACATTAAGAGTTTAATGAACTCTTTCCATTCTGAATGGGTAATACTAAAGGTACTATTTTTTCAAACCGACTCATGCTTTTATTCTTTGCTTTTTTGAAGACACCAGTCACTTGCCACCTCCTCCTAAAGAAAGCTTTTCCTGATCCTGATTACTATATTTTCTATCTTGTGTAAAGTTCTGTATGTATTTATTTGTTCATAAGCCATGTTATATAGCCTAGTAGACAATAAGCTCCACCTCAAAGGACTCTGGAATGGGAAACTGTTAGGCTATGTTCATCTTACTCACTCACAATTTTAAAGACTGCTCATGAACATTGCCTTGAAACAGAAATTTTTTTTCAGGTGGAATTTAATATCATTTATACTTAACAGAAAATAAAACAAGTATGTATAAAGATAGATCTATTTCATGAATAGGCCTACCCTACTAGGTAATAGCATAATAAAGCTTAGGTGAGTCTTATGTGATCTTACATCAAGTCGACGGGAAGAGCTTGTTTACAGTAATTCAAAACAAAAAACTTTCAAGATGAAAAGATTACAAATCAAAAATTTAATACAGAAATCACAGTTCCAAACAGGTACAGGTCAGTATTGTAGAAAGAACCTGAGAGTCAAGTGTCCTAGGATATTCTAGTCTTCACTCCTACACCAAAAGTAACAGCTGTGGAATGTGAATCAAATCACTTTAGCTATACAATGAATTTTTGAATTATATAACCTCTAAAGTTAACCTAAAAACCCTGAAAATGAATCCTTGGGAGGGTAATCATTCTCAACAGAACCTCTTCCTGTCTCATACCTATCAAGTGGTCTTTTCAGGAAGCTATTCATAACTTAAAAATATTGCTGAAATTTTCTGTAGCTGTAAAAAATTGCCCTTTCCATTACAGTTAAATGTAACATTCGATTGCACCACAACAATCAGGGAATCCATAAGGCCTGAAAAAGCTCAAGAAGGCATCACGATTTTTTTTTAAACCTTTACCTTCTGTCTGCAGGCAACTGGAGTTAAGTAACTTGCCCAGGATCACAAAGCTAGGAATTATTTAAGGACACATTTGAACCCAGGTCTGGCTCTTTATCCACTGGGGGCAGTCAGGTGGCCCCAAAGTATCATGATTCTTAAGTTATTCAGAATGGGGGAGAATGGTGGTGGGCAAGGGGGAGATAAGAGGGAGTTGTGTTCATAGGATAAACTTTTTGCTACATATACACATTACTCATCATTAGAAAACATTTTTCCACCCCAAGAAACAACATACTATCAAAAAATGTACAAGAATTTTGAGATTTCAAATTTTAGGATTCTATCAACTTTATGGTTCAACTGAAGTCACTGTCAGGACATTCAGTAATAATCAATGATAACCAGTAGTAACTGATTTGTCTAGATCAGGTATACATGAAAGACTAATAATGTACAAAAGGTACTATCTGAGATGTCATGTTAAATTTGCTTTTGCAGGTTGGTCTGGAAACCTAACTACCTATTTTTGTAGGGAAAATTTGACCATAACTCAACTTGTTAAATTAGGAGACCACATCACTCCTACAATGCCGGAAGATTCTTTCCTATTTCCCTAAAGCATAGGCAATTCCCTGCCAACAGCAGAGTCCATTGGGCCTCATTATCTTGAGAACTTATCCATATACTACATAAAAGTTATAATTTAAACACCTGATCAAAAGTGTTAGAAGTATCCATTACCAAAGGAAGCTGGTTTGCTGCAAGTTTTTCCAGAAATCCCCACTCTTGCCCCCAATTAATAGCATTTACAGAGCAGTATGACATAGAATAAGGCACTACAAATAAAACGCAGGTAGATCTGGATTTAAATAATAGCCGAATTCCTACAAAAACAAAAAACTTATAAACCTGAAAGTCACATCATAAATGTACTAGAAAACCACTGATCTTAAAATAATTATTCACTGAATCCTTATATAAAGACCCTATCTGTTCTACTGCAATCTGAAAAATTATGACAGGCCCTTCAGGACAGAATATTCTTCCACCAAGTATTTATTTATTAAGCTCTAACAGCTCTATGTAACACCATTTACTCATTTTTAAACAGAACATTTCTTATACTTATCTAAAAAAAAATCATCTTTAACACCAATATTCTCTTGGTGCTGCTACAATGACTGCAAAACAAACCAGGAGCACTAGGATATCTCGAGAATCAAAACTACAGGTAAGTTACTCAGTGAAAGGCAATAAGCATTTATATGGTGCTTACTTTTTTAAAATAAATACCTTTACCTTCTGTCTCAATCAATACTGTGTCTTGGTTCCAAGATGGAAGAGTGGGAAAACCTAGGCAACAGGTATTAAGGGACTTGACCAGGGTCAACTAGCTAGGATATATCAAAGCTGCCCAAGACCTCTCATCTCTAGGCCTGGCTCTCAAACCACTGAGCCATCTAGCCATACTGTGTACCCCCACCCCTGCACTTTTTACAAATATTATCTTGTTTGATCTTCAGAGCAACCCTATTATTACTATCTCCACATCACACCTGAAGAAACTGAGGCTTGTCCAGAATCACATAGTGCTGGGGCCAAACTCTGAACACAAACTTTCTGCTTCCAGGTCTGTTCCTATATACTTCGCCACTAGCTGCCAATGGTGAGGTTAAGCAGACTAATGTATATTAGCAACAAAGAGCTATATAGACCAAATATATACAGATGTATGAAGGACAAGGACAACTGGGAAATGAGGTCTGCTCCAACCAATGCAATGGCATCTACAAACTATTAGGAGCCAGGGGAAGATTTTTCAGTGTTTGGACTATGAAGCATACTCTTAGAGACTCAGTACTTCTTGGAAGTGCTGAAAATATGCGTTCACTGAAGTATCTCATTAAGTAATAACCTGTCCACATCTTTTTCAAGAATCAAACCAGGCCACTGTAGCCTCCAATTCATAAAACTTTCTGCCAAAGTATACCCTTATGATGTGAAAAGGAGATAATGACAAGATAAGAAGAATGAGTAAACTTTTACATTATATCAGATCACTGTTTCTAGCTCAACTCTAGCAAGCCATAACGAGGGCATTAAAGCTAAAGCCTATGCCAATTGAACAATTTTAATCTTGCCTAATTTGACCACACTCTATAACATCAAATTTTAAAAGGCTAAAAATTGCAATTCAAATGTTTTAACCCCTCCCCCAACACCACTGCCTATATTTTCACCCCCATATTCATAAGAGATTACAATGTCACTAAATCTGAAGCCCAAACCTGACATCTGAAGAATATAATTATTGTTTTCTTTTTATATTTTTCTTGTTATATTCTCTTCTTCTCAAAAGTCAATAGCTTTAGGAATGAAAGGAGCTTAAGAAACTTGTCTAGTTCAATTCCAGTCTCATCGCCCCCTTCATTTTAAAAATGAGGAAAATAGAGGCCCAGACACTAATTCAAGGAACAGATAGTACAATTTGAACCTTTTCATTGTACTACACAGATTCTAATTAAAAAATATTTACTACAGCAGGGCAAGTAGGTGACTTAAGAGGACAGAGCTAGGTCTGGAGAGGAGGTCCTGGGTTCAAATGTGACCTCAGGCACTTCCTAGCTGTATGACCCTGGAAAAGTCACTTAACTTCCACTGCCTACCTAGAAGGGGTTTAAAAAAAAATACTACAAAACAAAAACAAAAAATGGTCCTCAGTAATCATCTTAGTTTGTTAACTTGGAGAACATGTGTCGATTTAATTTTGTTTTAAGTATTATTCCCTATGGTAAATTAGTATAGCATTAATTCTTAGACCTCACTAAAGCAGTTCTTCCTAGCATGGTAAGTTCAATTTTCAACTCTTCACAAGACAAGGTAAAATATAGTTGGCATTAAAGAATTTCCCAAAGATATTCTTCAGTAATTGCACTTTTAAAGAGAGTTCTCTTATTTTAAGTAAGTTGTTTCATTCTTTGTATCCCTATCCTTTACACAGTATCTGGCCCATTGTAGAGGCTGAATACATATTTTTGATTATCTTTACTTCCAATTATCCAGCACACTTTCAAACAGACTCCGGGCAGCCAACATAGAAGTCACAAAGATCAGGTACCAAGGCTCATGCACCTCACTTGGTCTATTCATTGACACCATTCTAAGAAGTGTGATCCAGTTTCTCAGGCCTCTGAAGCTATAAAACAGCAAATGAGAAGGCAAGGGGGGGGGGGGGTACTGCTAGAAGAAGGAACAATGACATCAAGCAGCAGGGAAGTGTCAGAAGGATTAAAAAGGATAGAGTAAAGGAAAAAAAAAAAGGACAGTACCTCTCAAGTAGGTACCAAGTGTATGAATTGAAGAGATGAAAACCACTATAAATATAAAAATCTGGAACTTTTAAAAAAAGGGTTTCTCAGTAACTCCTGAGGGCACCACTGTACATATAATATACAGTACAATAGCAATGCCCCTAAATCATCAAGACAAACAATTAATGTTGAGGATTTTCTGTTAGAGGACAAAGAAAGGGTGTCTTTTAGATGAGTTTCATCAAAATAGTTCAAATGAAATGTTGCCACTCACAAGTATGTTTCATGAAAATTCCTTTGACAGTGTCAGATAACTGTGGCACTACTGAACCAATGATACAACAACTTTATTAATGAATATTGAGGCATGGTATATGAGAATGTCTACATAATGCTTTCAGATATGTATTTTATATATAGATTAATTATTGAGATGAGGGCTAAAGAAGCCATGTAAAAGCTTAATATAACAAGTATGAAGGTAAAGGATCAGGGTTCAAGTCATTTATTTACCCATGTGACTTTTTTGTCACAAATTGCTTAACTTCTATAGTCTCTGTTTCCTCATTCGGAAAATCAAGGAGTTGACCAGATAACCTGAGGTCCTTTCCAGCTTTAAAGCTATGAAAAACTAAGGTTAAAAAGCTTTAAATCCAAGAGTACTCTGGACAGCCTAGAAAGTACTGAGTCAGGTATATTGCAGAAAGGATTCTTGTTCAGGCATAGGATGGGTTAGGTAATTGAAATTCCCTTTCAACTCAGATTCTATGAAGATTTTATTAAAAAAAAAAGTTAAAAATATTGCAATAAAAAGTTGAATAACCTAATATTTGTTTGAACAATGAAAAGTACAAGTTACTTGATCTTTGCTTACCCAAAACTAGTTTGTGTATATTGATTTTAACTGATTAGAAACCTGGAAGGCCAGCAGATAATTTTAATCTACTTCAGAAGAACAACCAGATGCAATTCCAAATTAATGAAGTTCTCTGATCAAGAATCAAGTTGGTGCCTCCATTGCTGTGTGAAGTTAGGTTTAAACTCCTTCACAACAGCTCAATGGTTCCTACACACATACAAACCTCAAGGTAGTTTAGCCTTAAATATCTTGTATGTTTCATTAGCCCTTGTATTGCCAAGATACTAAGTATTCAACTGATGCCCAAAATCAAGTTAGTATGAGTGCCTTATTATTTCTAAGAAAATAATCCATGCCAAATGTACAGAAGTCATAATAGAGAAGCAGCAAAAAAAATTGTATAGCTTTGGTTCATATCAAAGGGAAAAACTTTACTCTCAAACTGTTATCAAAGTTTAACCTCTCAACTACAGAATTTGTCACCAAGTATCTAATGAAAATCTGACCCATCAAAACCCAACCCAACCATAGAAAGGAAAGAGGAAGAGTGATGACAGAGACTGAACAAAAATGCTCACGTTCCATGGAAATGCATAATCATTTTTGAAAAGTTATTCTGCAAAATTCCTTTACTGACTTTAGATGTTTGGATGTTTCATCTTCTTTTTCAAATTAAAGATCTTCTATGTGCAGGAGTTCTACTTCAAACTGAAATGGAGGCTGCTGACTTTATACATGGCGACCTAAAGGGAATAAAACGGCGCTCCCTCTACTCCCCTTCTCAGATAAAGCACATTATTTCCTTCTTAACTTCCTGCAATAACACTTTCTCGACAATCTGAGTATGCGGATGTGTCCGGACCTTCCACCCGGCTTTTAGTTCTCCCAACAGGGTGGGGAAGCCTTTTCTTTCGTTTCACTCTGTACAAGGCCTAGAGATGGCCTCAGACGGAAAGGTCTGGCCCACCTAACAGAAGGACTAGAGGAGGCGGGAGAGGGGAAATGAAGAGGCCACTTTCCGACCCCACACTTCCTCTCCACCTCCTACGGGACAATAGCCCCAAGGCGCAGCAGTGGGGGTGGTGAGAGGTGGGGGTGGGGTGGGGTGGGGTCGGGGAAGATGACCCTAGAGAGTGGGACCCTGGAGATTTAGAAAGCTGGGAAGTGGAAAGGGGAAGGTAGGCTTCCCCGAAATGCTTGCTGAGACTCTGGCCTAGCAGCAGGCAGGCAACCCCGGGCCTCTTCGGGCGCCATCACTGGGAGTGGGGGAGGAAAAAAAAGAAACCTTTGGCAGGGCCCTCCTCCTCCTCCCCGAAGCCCCCGCCCTGCCAACGAGACAGGCCCCAGAGGAAGTAGGGGTGTGTGGTCCAAGGTGGGGGGGCTGCCAGGGATCACAGCGAGAAAGATGAGGGGAGCAGTTAGCAGCTAGCAGCTAGCAGCAGCAGCAGCAGCAGCAACAGCAGCAGCGGAACCCGCGGGCCCAGGCCTGCTGGGCCCAACTAGGCCCTTCCTGCCTCGGGGCCGGGCCCTTACCTTGTGGATTCTCTTCAGAGCCATTGTGTGAGGCGGGCGGCGGCGGACCCCGGGGCGAGGATGGGGATAGGGGAGAGGGACGGGGAGGGGAGGAGGGGAAGGTGGAGGGAGCTAGGCCGCGGCGATTTCTTGCCGTAGGGGGAGATGGGGGAAGGGGTTTGAGGGAGTGTTAGGGAAGGCGGGGAGCGGCACCGGCCCGGAGGAGAGGGGCCGGCGGCAGCAGGCAGCGGCGACGGGGCAGGGGGACCAGGGAAGGGGATGGGGAGGAGGAGGAGGGATGGAGGGAAGTGTGGTGCCTGGGCTGGGAGGCCGCAGCGGCAGGGAGGGGGAGGAACGAGGGCTGGGGGATAAGGGGAGGGGAGGGGGCGGGGTAGACCCCTCCGGCGGATCCCCGGACTCGGCTCTTGGGCGCTACCGCAGCAAGGACCGCATCACCCGGCGGCGGCCCCTTTATGCACTGCTGCTACCTCCTCCACCACCGGCGCCGCCGCCGCCGCCGCCGCCACTGCCACTGCCGCCGCCACCGCCTCCGCCGCCGCTGCTGCTGCGCCGACGCCGCCTCCGCAGATCCCTCCGCCAAGGAGGGAGAGAGTAGTCCGTGCCGCTTCCTCTAGACCGGGGGTCTTCTCGACGGCAAGGTCGCTTCCGCGACAGGTAGCCTGACAGGACTGATGGAATGCGGCCAATGGTGTGACACCGGAGGGAACGGACGGCGAGAAGGCTGAAGAGGAAGTAGAGTTGGAAAGGAAGGCGGAAGGATACGGTCGGAGGGTGTGATAACGCTGATGCTGCCGCCGACGCCGCCACCGCGGCCGCCGGAGAAGATGACGCGGATGAGAGGCGGGGGGGAGTGGAATCTCGCGAGGTCTGGAGGAGAGCGGCGAGAGTTGGAAGGTGTTGGCCTCAGGGAGCGGGGGGCACTTCTATGTCTGTGAAGGCCATATGGGGGCTTCACCGCGCACCCTCCTTCCTGGCAAGAGCAGCGCCACGGGCGTATCGCTGGCAGGCAATATGAATTGTCATTACTTTTTCTTTCAACTTTCGCTCTCTACTTTGCAAATAAGTTTCAAATACATTGACATCTACTCTCTCCAGCACCCAGTGTCAGCCCTGGTGCCCTCAAACCCGTTTTGCTGAAGAGTTTGAGGCTCAGAAGGATTGAATGTTGTTGGCCTCACTTGAGAACAGAGCTGGGACTGGAACCTGGTCTTCCGAAGAGTTTGCGAATCTCTGAGATTACTTCCAGGTCACAAAAAAAAAGTTTAAATAGCCTGAGAAAAGCACTGGAGATAGTGATACATTGAAGGATCCTGACTTAGGAGGGTCAGAGGTCTTTGTCTAGGATTATTTCATGAGAAATATGCCCCCATCCCGCTTCCAGGTCTTCCTCTTTTTCCATAATCTCCAGAGGCTACTGTCCAACTGGAAAACCCAGACTGGGTGTGTTTTAACTGAAACTTGATTTTATGTCAGACAATAAATGACCCAGAGACTAGTCTTTCAGTAAAAGAGTTTGGAGATAGATATTGAAGGTTACTTTTCCACTTATCTTTGCTCTTTTTCTGTACACTTTATGGAGTCCAGCAGCCAGGTCTCCTATAAATTGTTGATGAAGGGGGACTGGTCACCAACTATGCTTTATGAAATTCTCTGTAGAAACTAGAGTTCCCCGGGGATCTTAGCACAAAGGATATTATCTACAATAATATGCCAACTTTGAGTCTCGGATCCTATTATCTCTTTTCACTAATGTGAGTAGAAAAACTTATGACTAGGTGGATGTTTTGTGGTTTTGTTGGATTTTTTTTTTAAAGGGGAAGGAGTAGGGAGGAATAAACCTTTCATAATTTTTTATGTGAAATCAGTCATTGAGAAATGAGTTTACATCTGCTGTTTTCAGAGCACTGATAGAAGACATAGGAGACAGCAAAAATATGACAGCTGTATAATGTTTAAGGGGAGGTGACACGCTTCTAAATTTAATCTGTTTTTAATATTTTCTCTATCACTTTCTTGGGTCTAGACAATCAACAAAACAGTAGGTGGAGTTCTGATTTTGTAGTATTTGTGGATTTCAGTGCTATAAATACACTGGAAATTTAAGTCCGTCATTCCTTCTCCCTCCCCCCCCCCCCCCATCTCAAGCAGTTGGAGGAGCAGGTACCATCACACTTCTGCCTTTGTAAATTTACAGTGCATTTGTAAAACAATAAATGACAGTATATTATGTGCTTAGTGGTGTATAAGTGCAGAAGGAATTGGAGTGAATTTGTTGGAGGTTAGAGTATTGGGATAGGGGTTTCCTTGAAGAAAGGGTCTTAAACTGATATTTGAAAAAGGTTCAGTAGGATTTGTACAAATGGGGTGGAGAGGGAAAGGATAGAGGATTGGGAAAAGAATATGACAAAAAGCATAGGCACAAGAATAATGAGTAGAATCTGTGGAGTGACTTGGGAAATTATTCATATTGGAATGAATAAATAGGTCAAAGTTAGATTGGTTTTAGCTTGATCAAAGAAAACATTTGCCCAGTGTAATCATTATGTATGTGTTTAGGGAGTACAGGTTTCCATTTTAATGATAACACAAACAATCCTGTGAGTCTCTGGATACTTAATATGGAAAGGCCTCTGTAAAGTGAAAATAATATCACCCACATCCCAGATTTGACGTAGGGATCAAATTGGAAAAGGTTTGTAAAGAACTTTTCAAATCTTTGAGCATATAAATATGAGCTATTATTACTGTTGGGGATTTTCTTCTTTTACTAATTATATGTGTAAATCTTAATCAGTTCTGAGTTCTTATGCATCAAACAGACCCCCTGGCTTCAACAAAATACACAGGACTACCTATTATTTCATGAATTTCCTTATAATTATGTTGGACATTCCTTTGATCTAGTAATACCATTACTTGATCCATATCCTAAAGAGATTTTTTAAAAAGAAAGGATTTACGTGTAAGGAAACATTTATAGCAAGTCCTTTTGTGATGGTAAAGAATTGGAAATTGAGAGGATGTCCATCAGTTGGGGAATGGCTGAGCAAATGTGGTCTTTGATCGTGATAGAATACTATTGTACTATAAAGAATGATGAACAGGATAATTTCAGAAAGAGCTGGAAAGACCTATATATACTGATGTAGAGTGAAATAAACAGAACTAGAACATTGTACACAATAACAATATTGTAGAATGATCAACTGTGAAAGTCTTTTACTACTCTCAGAAATAAGATGATCCAGTACAATTCTGAGGGACTTATGACAAAGAATGCTATTTACCTCCAGAGAAAGAACTGTTGAAGTCAGAATGCAGATCAAAGCATACAATTTTAAATTTTACTTTATTTGCATTTTTATTTTGGGATTTTGGTTTTATGTAAGTTATTTTCTTACAAAAATTAACAATATGGAAATATGTTTTGCATAAGTCATGTATAACCCAGATCAAGTTGCTTACCAACTCAGAGAAAGGGGAGGGAAGAGAGGGAAGGAAGAAGACAATTTGGATTATATAACTTGAGAAAACTATGTGGAAAATTGTAATTGATAAAATAAAATATCTTTTTAAAAAAACTATGTGGAGCATTTACAGTCTAAGGTACTTCTAGAGCCCAGCTATGTGAGCATTCATGCTTTTGTCTTCACAAAAATTATTCCCTTGACAAAGGTACTTAAATCACCACTGGCAACTGAAATCAAACTGGAGACCAAGGAAATATTTGTAAGTGGGTAGATGATGCCCGTTGTGATAAATCACAAATCACAAAAGTATGTGTATGGGAGAAGGCAGGGAAACAATACAAGTAACTTACATGTAGGCTCTGTCATAATACAGTGCTGACAGGTACAGAAATAAAGATGATTGGAATTAATTTTATAACCATTATCATTCATAATAGAAGTATAGAACTGTAAAGGACCTTAGAGGACAACTACATTTTACAGATGAGAAAACAGAGTTCTAGCGAAGAGAAGTGATTTGCTGAAGGTCATATAGCCAGAGACATAACCTTCACTGTTATTTTTTTTTTAATGTAGTTTCAAAATGTAAGATGAAGACAAAATAAACAATTTTGAGTAGTACTTGTTTCAAATGCTACTGCTTACAAGGTCAGTCTCTTATTCACTTAGAATGCTAGACTTGAAGCTCAAATTCTGGCAGCAATTTTTTTTCACAGAAAATAATGAAAATGATGGTTTAACAACAGGATTAAAAAATAATAATACTTCCAGTTGTTCTTGGCTTAGAGTCCAATTTGGAGCCTGTTTCGAATACCTGAAGTTAGTGTCCGCTTTATCATTACTACATTTCATAGGAAATTCAGATGGAAAATGTTATAAACCCAAGTAATTGATAATTGTGTATAATTACTTTGAAAATTCTTAGAAGCCTGTAATCATCAGGAATAGCTTAAAAAATGGCAGAATTTTTAACATTAAAACATTTTCAATTATGAATCTAATATTTAATAGTGCTTTATAGTTTCAAAAATATTTTCACATTATCCCTTTTTGCCCCTGGAGGCAAAGTAGATATTTTCATCCTCAATTTTAAGTAAATCATCCTCCAGATAAGTAAAAAGGCTTAGAAGTTAAATGAATTGCTTATGGTCATATAATTAGTAAATGGTAGAACTAGGACTAGAATCCAGATCCATGATTCTTCTAGCATGTATTATCCCACTGTGAATTTACATTATTCATAATTAAAATGAGCATTTTAAGACAACTCATCTTCTAATACCTATAGTACTCTTTTTCTTTTTTTTTTTTAAACCCTTACCTTCTGTCTTGGAATCAATACTGTGTATTGGTTCCAAGACAGAAGAGAGGTAAGGGCTAGGCAATGGGGGTCAAGTGACTTGCCCAGGGTCACACAGCTGGGAAGTGTCTGAGGCTAGATTTGAACCCAGGACCTCCCATCTCTAGGCCTGGCTCTCAATCCACTGAGCTACCCAGCTGCCCCCTAGTACTCTTTTTCTGATTACTTCCAGTAACAACTGCTTTCCCCATCCCTCAGAAATTACTTTGTATTTTCTTTGGGTGTATATATGTATACAGTGAATGTATACCTATATTATATATAGATATACATGTATACACATAATGTATGTATATACACATAAAGGTATGGTTTACACACACACATTTAAACTTTTACCTTCTGTCTTAGAGCTGATATCAGTTCCAAGGCAGAAGTGCTGTAAAGGCTAGGTAATTGGGGTTAAGTGACTTGTCTGAGGTCACATATTTAGGATGTGTCTGAAGCCAAATTTTAACACAGGACCTCCTGTCTCCAGGGCCTCCTGTTGCTCCATCTACTAAGCTACCTAGCTGCCCCAATATATATAATATGTTGAATATTTGTCCATGTACATGTGTACATGTTTGGCCTTTCTTAGTATCTTGAGGGCAATCACTGAACCATTTATATTCTCAGTGACTTATACACATAGGAGGTACTTAATTAATGCTAGTGGAATTGAAATGACTTAAATCAAATAGTGTTTCAAGTAGCCACAAATGAGAAACACAACTTTCAATTAAAAAATCCCTTTGTGGAGAGAATTAAGGATCAGTGTAAATGACTTGGGGCTCGGCTTCAGATACAGTGGTGTACAAATTAACTAGTTCAAGGTAAAATAAATTTATTAATGTATAAAATAAACCTTATAACTTTTTGGATCTTTGGAAAAACCTTTTAATATTCAACATACCATCTGTTTATAGCAGTTACTTGTTTTACATGATTGAACATTGAGTTCATGAGATTTTGACACATTTTTTTCATTCATCAAGAATTCTGATTAAAAATATGAATAATTTCGACAAATCATCATAGCCTATTGGTTTTTTAAGTTTCATGAAAAATTGTACATACACTATTTTATTTAAGCTTCATAATACTCTATGAGAGAGACACACTTGTCCATATTTTTATTTTTTTATCAAATTAATTTTTATTTTAAAATATTTTTCCATGTTTACATGATTCATTTTCTTTCCTTCCCCTCTTCCCTCCCCCCTCCCAGAGCCAACAAGCAATTCCAATAGGTATTCCTTGATACCTATTTCCATATTATTCATTTTTGCTATAGAGCAATCTTTGAAAGCCTAACTAACCCCCAAATCATATACCCACATATACATGTGATAAGTGATGTAATGTTTTTCTTTTGCATTTCTACTTTTGCATTTCTACTCTCATAGTTCTTTCTCTCAATATGGAGAGCATTGTTTTACATAAGTCCTTCAGGAATGTCCTAGCTGATTGCATTGCTACTAGTAGCAAAATCCATTACATTGGATTATTCCATTATGTTTTACTTTCTCTGTACAATGTTCTCTTGGTTCTGCTCATTTCACCCTGCATCAGTTCATTGAGGTTCTCCCAGTTCATATAGAATTCCTCCAGATCATCAATCCTTATAGCACAATAGTATTCCATCACCATCATATACCACAATTTGTTCAGCCACTTCCCAATCGAGGGACAACCCTTCATTTTCCAGTTTTTTTGCCACCACAAAGAATGCATAGGCCATTGGTCTTTAAGGGGATTTCAATCAGGTAAAAATTCCTAGGCCACAGAAATATGTTTATTTTCATCTTTTGGATGATTTTCTTAGACTTTAATGACATGGTGCAAGGTTGTGTTGTAGTATTTCATTTCTATTTGGGAATTTCTGCAAGTCCAGAAGAATTCTATTTAGCATATCAATGTATCATAGTTCATCTTGCTTTTAGTGGAGACAAGATTTCTGGGCCCATTGCAAGTTTAAAATTTTTTTTCAAAGGTGAATATTTTATAATCTGACAAAGATGCTTGAATTTTACAAGTTTATGTAGAATTCTTGAGACAACAGTTTTTATATAGCCTTAAATGAAAAAGTGAGTTTCATCAGTAAGAATTACCTTTAGAACATGGAAAAATACTAGTCTTTATTACTTTAATCTTTGTATTGTCTTGCCCACAGCCAAACATTTTTCCTTTATTGAACAAGTTAGCAGCTGTTTCTTATTAGTCTTTTCTTTGTTCTTCCAACTTTTAAAGAAACCTATGCTATACCTGCCAGGTGCCTGTGAAGGTCTTTGCTTATTTTCAAAGGACCAGTTAAAGCTATTTTGCAGTAAAATTATGTCATTGTAGGCATTGCTTTTTGGTTTTGGACCACTTTTTTGAGTTCAACTGATTGTTTCATTTGTAGGCTGGAATGATTCATAAAATGCTTAGACTCTAAACCAAAAGCTACTGCAATGAAGTGTACTCCTTAAGAAATATGACCTCTATAAGTATCCTTTGAGTAATATACTATACCTTTTCAAAACCTCAAAATTTAAAACACAACAAATCAGTGAGGAAACGTGTATGGCTTAAAATTCAGCACCCAACCAATAGAGAACTAACCAAAGTTAGGGAAACCAGTTGGTCTGGTCTAAGCTCAGACGGTTTGAAATTAGCCTAATTAAGATAGAAGCATGCAGGTGACCATTGCTGTCACAAAATGAGACCCCATTAAAATCTTGCTTGTCCCAAGTAATTTGCACATTACCCTATGTCCTTACTCAGTGCCCAGAAAAGTTACCATCATCAGTTTGAAAGCTAAATTGCCATCATTACTAGACTCTCAGCATTCTATCTTCAAAAAAGAAGGAGGAAGTTCCTTGCTACTTATATTGGATTTGAGCATTTTTCTTTTGCATCTACTCTCCAAGAATGCTTATTAAAATGGTGGTTCAGAGAATTTGACATGACGAGCTCAGCTGGTCTAAACCACCTCTCCCATTAAAGGTGGGTAACAAGTTTCAATAATTGTTTTTTTTTAATTTGAAAATTTTTATTTAATTAATCAATCTAGAATATTTTCCCATGGTTACATGATTCTCAATCATTGTATTTAAAAAAAAAAAACAACTCTTACCTTCTGACTTAGAATGAATACTGAGTATTGGTTCTAAGCCAGAAGAGTGGTAAAGGCTAGGCAATGAGAGTTAAGTGACTTGTCACACAGATAGGAAGTTTCTGAATTCAGATTTGAACCCAGGACCTCCCATCTCTGGGCCTGACTCTCAATCCTCTGAGCCACCCAGCTGCTCCCTCAATCTTTGTTAATCCAAGTATGGCATCCTGTTGTAATATCCTTAAATCTCCTTCACATCTTTCCTTTAGAATGCATTGCTGCTACAGCAAAACGTGTATAGGCTACATAGAATATGAGAGCCTGGTAAATGTATACAATTTTGGGATAGGTTCATAAGGGTCATAGGCCCAGTCTCCGTGTGAAAAAAACAAAACAAAACATGATAACAATCATGAAGGATTTCACATTTGGAAAACAAATTTCAACAACTGTACAGTAAATAAGAGGTGTGAGACCTAACTCCAGAAATCTGAACATGCTAATTTAAGAACTATCTGAAAGAGAACTAAATCCATGGCTTTTGATTATTATAATTTGGATGACTTTAAGGAAACAATCTTTAAAATGTTAATTTGGTTTCCATCATGAAGGCTACTGATAACTCTTCTATAATTTCTTGAATGGATGGATCCTCACTGGTGAATCTGATATTCCTCACTTTGAAGAACTGAGCCTCTATCCACTGGGCCACCTCGCTGTCCCTGGTCCGCATGTTCATCTAAGACACTATTATTTAAGACTTTTGAACCAGTTATAAGATTCAGAAGGATTCTTTAAAGAAGAAAAAATTCCCAGGGAAATTGGGAGCCAATAGGAGACCATTAAAAGGTGAGCTGCACTCAGGTTAGGGAACAGTTGAACATTTAAAAGGCCTTTATAGTCTGGTGCAGGTTATCTTTCCAGGCTTGATAAACGATATTCCCCTTCCCTCACCAGGTTCCAGCCAAACCAGGTTACTTGCTGCTCCCTCCTGTTCCAGACATTCCATCTATCTCCATGCTGTTCACAGACTATCCCCCATGCTTGGAATATTCTGCTTTTTACCTGTGCCTCTTAGAACCCCTAACTTTCTTCAGGGCTGAAGATCTACCACTTTTTTTTTAAAAAATAAAGCTTTTATTGCTCTGCTTCACATATTATTTTATTTTTACTTTGTATATATTTCATATTTATTTGCAACTGTACACGTTGCTTCTTTCCCTCAATAGAATATATGCTTATGGAGGGCAGGAGTTGTTGCTTTTTGGTTTTGTGTTTCCAGTGTCTAGAACAGTGCCTAGTACGTAGCAGGTGCTTAATGAATACTTATTGAATTTAACTGGAAAGCCCAAAGAGGATGCAAACTGAGGTTGTGCAGAGCAGATTCTCAATCATGGAAGGGCAGTGGCACGCTGCACATGACCAGTAAACTGACAGCCCTGTAGTTTCAACTGTCACCCTCCAACTGCCATGTGTGTGACTTTAACCTTCTGTAACTATACTTTTCTTTTCTGCCAGTAATATTTGATCGTATTTTTCCCAGTCACACGTAGAAACAATTTTTGACATTTGTTTTCTAACATTTTGCGATCCAAATTCTCTTCCTCTTCCCTCCCTGAGACAAGTAATATGATATAGATTATGCCTGTACTGTCATGCACACTATATATTTCCATGTTCATCATGTTGTGAAAAAAGATACATGTCTTACAAAGAAGAAAAAAACTCATTGAGGAAATAAAGTGAAAACTGGGATGCTTTGATCTGCATTCAAACTCCATCAGGTCCTTCTATGGTGGTGGAGAGCATTTCTCTTCGTAAGTGCCTTGGAGTTTTGTGACTGCACTTTTAAAGGGGCTACCGTTCCCCTTCCCTTCCTAAAACCCATATCTTCTATCTTGGGTGCTAAGTATTGGTTCCAAGGCAGAAGAGCAGTAAAGGCCAGACAATTGGAATCAACGTGACTTGCTCAGATTCACACAACTAGGAAGTAAATGTCTGAGGCCACATTTGAACCCAGAACCTCTCATCTCCAGACCTGGTTCTCTATCTATTGAGCCACTAGACACCCTGGGCTACCTTTTTTTTTTTTAATGAAGGGATTAGGATAAAGAACTTTGGCTCCCACATAATCTCCAAGATTCATTAATGTGCTATAAAGAGAAACAGGGAAGGGGAAGGTATTAATTAGCAAGGTCTCTCCTAGTTCTCTCTTATCGTTGGAGAAAGAAAATAAACTTAAAGCCAATCATGGGTTTCAGGCAAATAACATTCAGATCATTCTAATACTGTCTTTAATTTCCATTAGGAAAATAGCATTTGGGGTTGAAGTCAATCTTGTTTAAGGGGAAAAGCAAATGTTAATTAAATGGATTAAAGCCAAGTTACATTAGAATAACTCAGAGAATAAGTGAGATCTTTAAGTACCACAGTTATAAAATATGAGGTTTTAGAGACAACATAGTCTTGTGGAAACTTAGTCATGAATCCTATTTCAAATCCTAACTAGGAATCAAGAGCAAGAGCAGGAGACCTAGCCTTTCTGAGACTTAGTTGTCATTCTGTAAAATAAAGATACCTCTAAGCCCAAGACATACCTGCCTCAGAGTTTGACAGAAGCCCTTTGTAAACCTTAATGTGATCTATAAATGTGTTGTTATTATGATAATAACTCTATGGAGACAGAAATATGAATAAGGCAGAAAGAAACAAAGCTGGCAAAAGACTTTGAAAAGTCTTCTAATCCAGTCCTGGTGCCTGCAAATCAGCCTTCCACCTAGCTTTCTGAGGAAGGAGAGTTAACTGACCCCTTCACAGAAGAGTTTTCCTAACTGTTTTCCATAGACTATTTAACAAGATTGACAGTGCAGAACTTAGTCAAATCTCAATTCTTCCTGCTGCTTTTTAAGTTTTCTTCTGTCTTCATTAAAAATGGAAAGCCATTTTCTTTTCCAAGAAACCTGTGCTTTCTTCTCTAGGGGTTAACCAACTCCTCTAGGTCTTCAGGCAATGTTCTGCATGTGATTCGCCATGTAACAGGACAGGGCAGGAAAGAGAAAGAACTGAAAAGATGGGGTGGGCCAGGGGAAGGGTGTTCACACAAGCTCGTTGACCACCGTCCCCACGACTTCTGTGCCCTTCCCTCTGTTCCAGAACTAGACTGGTGTCTGTTCTCCCAAGAAGTGACTAAGTAAGTGGTATCTATCTTATCTTCATCCATTCCAACCTTTGCTCTCCTGCCTCTGGCCTAATAACCCTTCATCTGCTGGAAAAGCTTCCTGAGAGACACAGAGAGGAAATGACTTAGCTGAGGGACAGTCATTTACCTGCTCTGCCTCTAAACTGGAATGGACCCTGAGCCTTCCTGGCTCCTAAAAGTTGTATAGTTCTTCCTTGTTACTTAGTAATGATTCCTTGCATATGGATAGTGCTTAAAATAAACTTTGTTTTTCACGACATGAGGAATGTGGAAATATACATCTCACGACAGCACTGGTATAACCTATATCAGATTATTTGCCATCTCTGGGAGGGGAGAGGGGAAAGAAGGAAGGGAAGGAGAGAATTTGGATCACAAAATGTCAGAAATCAAGTATCAAAAATTGTTTCAACATGTAATTTAAAAAATTTTAATAAACTTTTCTTCACATCCATTGCCTCCTTTGAGCTTTTTTTTCTCCTTTGACTGACAGGTTTAAATGTGGCAAAGGAAGGTGTTTATCCTCATCATCTTTGATGATGTTGCAGTTATCATCATAATCATCTTTGAATTTTAGAGGTGGAAGAGACCTTAGGTACCACTTAGTCCAAACTCTTCATTTTGCAGCAAATAATAATAATAGCTAGCTTTTATCACTTTGAGGTTTGCAAAGCACTTTATATGTTAACTCATTTTGTCTTCATAACAGCCCTGTGAGGAAGGTGCTATATTATCCCCATTTGACTGTACAGATGAAGAAACATATAAGTTAAGTGACTTGTTCAGGGTCATGAAGAATGAGAAGAGGAGGGATGGAGAGGTTAAGTGAACTTGCCAAAAGTAACAGGGATTGTTAAAAGCATAAAATAATTCCTATTATATTATTATTATTCCTATATAAATCCTATTCTTGGCAGAGAATGAACAAAAGGGCCCCTACTTCACTGCCTCTCATTCCAAGACAAATCTAACAGGAAAGGAAAGAAAAAGAGAAAGGAATAAGCATTTATATAGCACCTACTATGTGTTAGCTATTGTGCCAAGTGCTTTACAAATACTTCCTTACTTGATCCTCACAACAACCCTCATGCTGTTATTATCCCCATTTTACAGTTGACAAAATTAAGACAAATTTACCCCAGGTTCACGTAGCTAGTATCTGAGGCTGGATTTGAACTCATATCTTGCTAACTCTAAGAGTTGTAGCCACTGGGACACCTACATGCCTCTAACGCAGATTTTTGTTATGTTCAAAATAGCTAGGGAATGAGATTTGTATTGTTTGGTTTGGGGGGTTGGAGAGACAGGGAAGGGGAAGGTATTAATTAAGATCTCCCCTAGTTTTTCTTTCCAAATCAGGCCAACCTCCATGGGCCAGGGTAGAGACAGCTAGCCCATCCTGTCCCTTTAAGTTACTTCTCCATTAACCTCCTCCTGATGTAACCACATCCTTTCCTCACAACCCTAGTCATCTTGTCTGAAATCACTCCAATCTTTTCTTGCTTTCCTTCCTCCTTTTTACTTCTTCTTTGCTCTGACAGCCCTCCCCTGCCCTTCATTTCACCTCCTTTCCTCTTTCTTCTTTGGTGGATTAATTGCAACAACTCACTTTCCATGACAGGGGAATCCCATTAATAGCATCCTCTCTTTCCCTCCCTCCCTCTCTCTCTCTCTCTCTCTCTCTCTCTCTCTCTCTCTCTCTCTCTCTCTCTCTCTCTCTCTCTCTCTGTCTCTCTCTCTCTCTCTCTGTCTCTCTCTCTCTCTCTCTCTCTGTCTCTCTGTCTCTCTCTCTCTCTCTCTCTCTCTGTCTCTCTCTGTCTCTCTGTCTCTCTCTCTCTCTCTCTCTGTCTCTGTCTCTCTCTGTGTCTCTCTCTGTGTGTGTGTGTCTCTCTCTCTGTCTCTGTCTCTCTCTCTCTGTCTCTCTCTGTCTCTGTCTCTCTCTCTCTCTGTCTGTCTCTCTCTCTCATTGGGTACCTTTGTGTACTTAAAAAAAGTTTATATAGTATTCTCATTAGAGTATTTCAAGATTGTTGTTTTTCATTTGTGTCTGATTCTTCATGACTACATTTGAGGGTTTCTTGGCAGATGCTGGAGCAGTTTGCCATTTCCTTCTCCAGCTCATTTTACAGATGAAGAAACTGAGGTGAACGGAATTAAACGATTTGCCCTTAAGTGATCATACCCTAACCTGGGTGCCCTTTTTTGCATTTAGGTTCCACAGCTAGGAGTACTATTTAAATGGAAAAAGTCACAGTCTCAATAGGGGCTATTCTCTATCCTATAGTTATGAAAACAAGCACTGATTTCTTGGAAGCTTCTGTTTATGAGATAGATCTGGAGGAAAGTGACTTAAAGGGAGGCCCAGATTTCTTCCTCTGTTCCTTCTGCCCTCAAAGGTCCCTGCCCTCCCTTTCTTTGCCTTCTATGGCTCAATCATTAGTGCCTTTTTCCAGGGACTTCTCAGGACTGATTTGCTTGAATAAACTTTGGGAATTCAGCCTAAGTTCCATAAGTGAAATGGACCTTCTGATTCTCAGATAATTCCCATAGTTGAATTTCCTCCAGAGGTGAAGGATCATGAAGATAGCTCCCAGATAATTTATTATGGATGCAACCACTCCCTATGTCACCTAAAGGTGCCTGAACTCTGTCAAAAAAAATGATAAGGAAGGGAAATGTTCAAAGATTTGCTTTAAAAATTTCCTTCCGGGGGTAGCTAAGTGGTTCAGTAGACTGAGAGCCAGATGTAGCAGTAGGAGGTTTTGAGTTCAAATTTGGCCTCAGACACATCTTAGCTGTGTGGTGACCCTGTGCATGTCACTTTATCCCCATTGCCTAGCCCTTACTGCTCTTCTTCCTTGGAACCAATATGCAATATTGATTCTAAGACAGAAGGTAAGGGTTTAAAACTGTATATATATTCTTTCAACTAAAGGAACAGACTCCATTTATTCTATAAACACTTCACAGAGATATCTGGGTACCAGCTTTGGTGTCGGGACCCTAACTGAAATCTTGCCTCAGACACTTAGTAGCTGTGTGGCCCTGGGCAAGTCTCCTGACCTCTCTGAATCTGTTACATTATCTGTCAATTAGGGATTATAATACTAGCATCTACCTCACAATATTGATGTGAGGCTCAAACCACTTCACAAATTTTAAAATATTATGAATAGTAGGCTATTATTATAGCCCAATACATTATTTCTGATATATAACTTCGATAACTTTATACTGGAGTGGAGAACAGTTGGCTGGTCTGCCTTTCCCTTGTTAAAGACTCCAGGAGTAGTGAATGTAGTGAGTCTGGAGGGAGAAGACCCTTTTTAACTGAGTGATCTTGGAAAGAGGACCACTTCTCTAGACCTGTTTCAAGATGACCTCTAAAGTCTCTTCCAAAGCTCTGTGGGTTCTTTAGATTCCTGATTTCTTGGCATCCTGGGACTTCTACCAGGAAAGGACATAGTCTCTCCCATTCTCCCTTCTCCTCTGACCTGCCCTGCTATCTATTATCCTCTAGGGCATAATATTTGTCTGTCTCCAATAAAGCCCCATTTTGTGTCTTCTTCATTCTTGGAAGTGATCCAGAATTCTCAAAGGTTAAACCTGCCAAATATAGGTCTGGTGGCAAGACTATATCTATCTCCATAAATCAGGAATATTCATAGCTTTGCTCTTTGTGGTGGCAAAAAACTGAAAAATGAGGGGATGCCCTTCAGTTGGGGAATGGCTGAACAAATTGTGGCATATGCTGGTGATGGAATACTATTGTGCTCAAAAGAATAATAAACTGGAGGAATTTCATGGGGACTGGAACAACCTCCAGGAGCTGATGCAGAGTGAATAGAGCAGAACCAGGAGAACATTGTACACAGAGACTGATACACTGTGGTACAATCGAATGTAATGGAATTCTCCATTAGTGGCAATGCAGTGATCCAAACAACTTGGAGGGATCTAAAAGAAAGAACAAATCCACATTCAGAGGAAAAACTATAGAAGCAGAAACACAGAAGAAAAACAACTCATTGATCACATGGGTCGATGGGGATATGATTGGGGATATAGACTCTAAATGATCACCCTAGTGCAAATAATAATATGGAAATAGGTTTTGATCAAGGACACATGTAAAACCCAGTGGAACTGCACATTGGTAACGGGAGGGGGTGGGAGGGAAAGAACATGATTCTTGTAACCAAGGAAAAATATTCTAAATTGACTAATTAAATAAAATTTTCCAAAAAAAAAATCAGGAATATGACTAAATAGAATGTAAGGGAGTGTTGTTGTACCCTAAGAAATCACAAAAGAGATGGATGGTTTCAGAGAAGCCTGAAAGAACTTGAATGAACTGATACAGAGTGAAGTGACCAGGACCAGGAGAAAAATTTATATAATAACAGCAAGACTGTAAAAACAAGCTGTAAATGACTTTATAATTATTAGAGAATTCAGAGTAAGAGAGAGTCACATAATCATCTGGCTGTGCTTAGCTAGTTTGAGTTGACTGCCCTTGTCTTTATTCAATGGCCAAAAGTGGACAAGAGCCAGAAAAAGTCTTCAGCCCAAGAGCCCCCCAAGAACTGACAAGCCAAAAAGCCCACCTTGCTTTCTACACCATCTCTTATAAAACTATTGACTCCTTCTGGGTCTCTCTGGTTGGACAGACAACCTCAGTCCAAGTCAGAGGCCAGTCTTCCAGAAGCCAGGAGTCACTGGGACAAGAGACAAGCCTCTTCCAGAATTCCAGGGAGCCACAGGGTCTCTGGTGTCCTCCCATGGCATGCATGTGCGCCCAATCAAAGGGTGGAGCTGATGCCCCAAAATGGGTTTTCAAAAGGAAAAAGGGTACAATTTATATTAAATTCATACACAAATTTGAAAACCTTAAGAACTCTATCAATGCAACAATCAATCATAATTCTAGAGAACTAATGATAAATCATACTACCTACCACCTAACAGAGAGATGAGGGGCTAAATATGCCAGATAAGACAAACATTTTGGATGTGGACTGTGGGAGAAGTTGTTTTGTTTCACCATGAATATTTATTACAATAATTTTGTCTTCCTTTTAATGAAATTGGCATTGTAAGAGGAAGGAAAAGAAATGCTTGTTATATTGAAAAATAAAATTAAAAAATACAATTTTACATTGGTCCTCTAATGAAACTAAGTGTTGGGAGGTCATCAGATGGGTTTTTTTTTAACTATGATAATTCTTTAAAAAATTTTTTTATTTTTTTACATTAAATTTTTATTTTTCTTAGTTGCATGTAAACAAAAAATTTTAACATTTTTTAAAAACCCTTAACTTCTGCCTTAGAGTTGAGACTAAGGCTCCGTTCCAAGGCAGAAGAGTGGTAAAGGATAGGCATTTAAGTTAAGTGACTCGCCCAGGGTCACCCAGCTAGGAAGTGTCTATGGTCACATTTGAACTGAGGACCTCCCATCTCCAGGCCCATCCCTCTATACACTCATCCACTGAGCTGCCCCTTTACCATTTGTTTTTTTAAATTTTGAGTTCCAAATGATCTCTTTACTTCATTTCCTTGAAAAGGCAAGCAATTTGATATAGATTCTACATGTGCAGCCATGAAAAATATTTTCATATTAGCCATGTTATAAAAGAAAACACAGACCAAAAAACCCCTAACAATAATAAATAAAGGGGGAAAGTATGCTTCAATATGCATTCAGATTCTATCGATTCTTCATTTCTCACCATAAGTCCCTTGGAATTCTCTTGGATCATTGTATTGCTGTACAACAATTCTTAGAACCATATATTAAAGAAAGATTGAGGAGTTATGATCTGTATTGGTGAAGGGGCTCCCACAAGGGAGCTTTAAACTGTTAAAGTGCCCATCATGGAAAGCATCAGATGCAGGAACCCTTCCACCCACCCAGGCCTTGCTGCCAACTCAGGCTTCTTAACCTGTCCTTGTGCTTTGTCATATCTGACTGCTCTCCTGGAGATAAGGCAGCTAGGCAGCACAGTGCGCAGAGCTTTGGTCCTGGAGTCAGGAAAGCCTGAGTTCATATCTGGCCTCAGATATAGAGTGTAACCCTGGGCAAATCCTTAATATCTTTCAGCCTCAGTTTCCTCATCTGCTAAGAAGGAGATGATTAATAGCAACTACCTCACAGGGTTGTTGGAAGGGTCAAATGAGAAAATGTTTATAAAGTGCTCATAAACTATGCTCTGCACAGTACTTGACATAGCGTAGACACTTTAACAAATGTTTTCCTTTCCTTAGAGTATCTAAGCCCTGAGCCCAAGCTTGTTTGCCATTTAGCAAAAATGGAAAGATGTGCCTGACCATTCTAGTGTGACACAGTGGATGGGGCACTGGATTTGAAGTGAGGAAGCTTCTCTATCAAATCCTCAGTAGCTATCTGGTCCTGGCAAATCAGTTAATTTCTCTGAGACTCGGTTTCCTCATCTATGAAATGAGAAGAATAATACCTAACTCACAGAGTAGTTGTGAATGTCATGTAAAGTAATGGAAGGAAACTGATTTATAAACCTCAAAGTATTACATAACTAGGAGCTATTATTATTGCCTAAACTCAATTATTTCTTCATAGACCATTGTAACTAGTTTATTTTGTTTATTAATCATTTGCCAACAAACAACCACCACCCCATAGTACCTTTCCATAAAAAAGTTAAGCAAAAGTTGTCCAGTTGCTCAGTCATGCCCGACTCTTTGTGGATTTTCCTGGCAAGGAAACTGGAATGGTTTGCCATTTCCTTCTTCAGTGGATTCAGTGGAGTCTTTTGTCAAGCAATGAGAAGTTAAGTAACTTGCTCAGGGTCACATACCTAGGAAGGGTCTGAGGCTGGATGTGAACTCAAGTCTTCCTGACTCCAGGCCCAGCACTCTTACCTGCTCAGCCACCTCACTGCCTCCTAGGCATGCCAAGGTTATGCCCAAGGTCACCCAACTAGGCAATATCTGAGGCTGGATTTGAACTTGGGAAGATGACTCTTCCTGACTCCAGGCCCAGCACTCTATCCACCGAGCTATCTAGCTGCCCCCCCCCCATTTATATTATTTTAGTCATTAGTTATATTGCTTTTCTGATTCTGTTTTCTTCCGTTTGCATCAGTGTATAGAAATCTTTCCATGTTTCTTTGGATTCTTCATTTTCATTCTTTATAGAAAAATAATTTTTCCAGTTTAGCCCTATACCATGATTTTTCCCCCCAGCTATTCCTAGTATTAGGAGCCTAGTGGGATTCTAGCTTTCTAGTATTACAAAATTGTGCTGCTAGGAATATTTTGGTACTTACTGAGGTCTTCTTTCTGTCATTGACCTCCTTGGGGTATATAAAATCAGTAAGGAGGCCACTGTATGAATGGCATGGGCAACTTAGTAAATTTTCTCAAAGAATCCCAAAATGTTTTCCAAAATGATAGTGAATTTGATTGTCTGTCCACCCAGAGCCCCTCCAACTTTGCTTGAAATTTGATATCTAATAAATGTTACACCAGGCAACTAGTTGTCACAGTGGATAGAGTGTCAAGCCTGGAGTCAGGAAGACTCATCTCACCAAGTTCAAATCTGGCCTCAGACATTTACTGTGTGACTCTGGGTCACTTTAACTCTGTTTAATTCAGTTTCCTCATCTGTAAAATGACCTGGAGAAGGAATGACAAACCTCGCTAATATCTTTGCCAAGAAAACCTCAAATAGGATCACCAAGAGCTGGACATGACTAAGAAAACTGAACCACAATAACAAGTGTTATGCTTGTGTTTCTCTTAGTGGTTTTGAGCATTTTTTCATGGTTGTTGATAGTTTGTATTTCTTCATTTGAAAAATCTCTATTCATCTCCTTTGGTCACTTATCTTGTAGCTTATTTTAGATCATAGTTTCCCCATATCAGGAAAATTGGGTTTCCCTGTATCTCTTTACCAACACCTGTTTCCTACAGCATAGTGGTTTTACTTTGAATACCTTCAGAACCTTAGAATGATACCTGTGTATGCCCAGCTCTACCACACCTCTCAGTAGCAAGGCTGGGATCTGTCTCTCTTCTCTCCAAACTTAAATCTAGTGACCATTTCTTATTCCCATTCATTTTAATTACCAAGAAGGTGTTTGTAACCCTATGGCATAAAAAATAATTCTATGGCTTTCTAAATACTTTTGTTATCCTAAGTATAATAGGTAGGGCTCACAGAAGCACCACTTTCAAAAGAAGCAGCCCACCCTTGCTTTGTCTCCCTCCCTTCATCTTTCATTCCCCCCTCAGAGAGGTTGCATGAATCTTTTTTTATTTACATTTCCAAAATTCATTCTTTTGCTTATTTATATTTTTCATTCTGGCACTTCCCAAAGACTCATTTCCTACTCTCCTAACAAAGAGGTAAAATTTAGTTAAACTAATGAACATATTGGCCATATCTGAAAGCAAATGTCTCTTTCATTTCTTTTAGTTAGTTCATCACCTCTCTGGTGAGAGTGGGAGGCATATTTCACCATCAGTCTTCTGATACCATGATTAGTCCTTTCCATGATCTTAAGTCTTTCATTGTTTCCTTAACATTAATTACTCTGGTCATCATCTACAATGCTCTCTTGGCTCCACTTATTTTGCTCTACATTAATTCATACAAGTCTTTCCAAGTTTCTTTTAACTCTTCCAGGAATTCTTTACCATTTCTTATGGCTCAATAGCATTTTATTACATTAATTTTTAATAGAATTAATTCCCAAGTATCTTAGCCCCTCTGTACCCCACCCCTAGTCATAGAAAGTATCACCTGACAGAAATATATGTATAAACAGATTGTGTCTTTCATGTTTCCATCATTCAGTTCATTCTCTGGAGGTAGACATCCTCAAAGTTTTCTTCAAGCATTAATCCTATAGCTGAATATAATGTTCTCTTGGTTCTACTCATTTCACTCTTCATTACTTCATGTAGATCTTTTCCCAAGTAAAAATTGATCCTCTCATTTGTTTCTTTCTTTTCTTAAACCCTTCCTGGGTTTTAATACTGAGTATGGGTTCTAAGGCAGAAGAACAGTAATGCCTAGGCAATAGGGGTTCAGTTATTTGCCCAGCATCTGAGTGAGCAGGGAAGTTTCTGAGGGCAGATTTGAACCCAGGACCTCCCATCTCTGGGCCTGGCCCTCAATCCACTGAGCCACCCAGCTGCCCCCCCTTTCTCATTGTTTCTTTTCTTTTAAAATAAAAACCCTTACCTTCCATCTGAGAATCAATACTATGTACTGGCTCCAAGGCAGAAGAGTGGTAAGGGCTAGGCATTGGGGGCAAGTGACTTGCCCAGGGTCACACAGCTGGGAAGTGTTTGAGGCCAGATTTGAACCTAGGACCTCCCATCTCTAGGTTTGGCCCTCAATCCACTGAGCTACCCAGTTTCCCCCCTCATTGTTTCTTAACAGTGTAGTAGTGTTCCATTGCAATCATATACTACAATTTGCCCAGCTATTCCCCAATTGATGGTCAGTTTTATTACATTATTTACCACATTTTGTTCAGCCATTTCCGAATTGATGGGTACTGGTTTTCTTTCCAATTCTTTTCAAAAAGGGCTACTGCAAATATTTTTATGTCCTTGACCTCCTTTAATAATTCTGTAGTTCTAGTACTGGATCAGAGGCTATGCACATTTTAGTAACTTGCCTAGTATAATTCCAAATTGTTTTCCAGAACAGTTGGACCAATTGACCTCTTTGCCAACACTGAATCATTGTTGCTACCTTTCCTCATCTTCTCCAACATTACCATGTTTGGACATTTTTTCCAGACTAATGGGTGTGAGGTGAAACTTCACCATTCGTTTCATTTTTATTTATGAGACAGGGGAATTCCTTCATATAATTATTGATAATTTGCAATCCTTCTTTGGGAAACCTTATGTTCATATGCTTTGTTCACTTGTCCCCCAAGGAATGGTTCTTTTGGGTGGTTTCTTTAAATTTCAGTGTCCAAGTGCCAGAGTCCATTGATCACTAGTGGTTTGCTTGTCCCAGCCACAACAGCACCTGTCTGTCTCTTGTAAGTGGTTAGAGGCTCATAAAGGAATTTTATATTCAGTTAAATCCATTTGTGGGCCCCCAGAAGGCTGACCAAGACATGGGCTAGGGAGAAAAAGAATGGACCAAAGGCTATTTGGATCAGAAAGATGAAAAGATAGCTAGTTTCACCCTTGCCATTTGTCTGCCTGAACAGTCTGCAGCATGGACAAGAGCATTATCATCACTGTTGTTATAATCATGCAATAGCAATATCAAAGGCTAATGTGTTCTTCAGATAGGCAGAGAAGGAATTTCCCTTATTGTCTTTAGATAGAGTAGAAATCTATTTCCCATCCCATCCTCTATTAGCACAAGCTCCACAGGGACCTTGTTCATCTTTGTAATCCCCACAATGCTGAATTCATGTGTCGTGAGGATCACATGAGCTAATATGCTTTGCAAGTAATAAAGAATTGTACAAATAAGGGATTTATGCCTTTCTTCTTAGGACTTTCTTTATTTTAAAACCCCTTTTCTTTCTGTCTTAGAATCAAAACTAAGTATTGGTTCCAAGGGAGAAGAACATAAAAGGGCAAGGCAATGGGGGTTAAGTGACTTGCCCAGGGTCACACAGATAGGAAGTATTGGAGGCCAGATTTGAATCTAGGTCCTTCCAACTCCACCGAGCCATCTAGCTGCCCCCTCAGAAGCATCTTCACATTTTTTTATTACAGTTATTTGGGTACATGCCTATCTTTCCTTCTGGACTGTAGTATCTTCAAAGGCAAAGAAAGACTGTGCTGGATAGTATCTAGTCCTTCTTTGTATCTCCCACAGGACCTAGGACATAACTTTGCCCAAAATAAATAGAATTGGAATAAATGACAAGAAACATTCCCAATCCCAATCCCAACCATGGCTGCCTGCCACTAGTCACTGTTAAAAAGGGCCTTGTCCTTAGTAGAGCCTGTTGACTGATTAAGATATTTGGGGATGAGCTATTTACTTCTGCCTTCCTAGCAAGTCTCGGCTTTGAGTCTCTAAGGTATCTTCCTAAGAGGCCTAGGAAACACCTCAGAGTGTGAAAGTTTGGGGATAGTCAGGTGTCCTGCTCCCTCTAATAGAATGCAAAGAATTCTATGTAGGTTTGCGCTGTTAGCCCAAATGTTTAGAACATGATACGAGGGAACTGTGGGAGTAGAAATTCAGAAGAAAACGTATGATTTATCACTTGTTTATATGGGCATAGGATGTGGGGTTTTGGTTTTTAAAAGAATTACTTTATTACAAAAATGAATAATATGGAAATAAGTTTTGAGTGATAATATATGTATAACCCAGTGGAATTGCTTGTCAACTCTGGGAGGGGGAGGAAGAGGGAAGAGAGACAAGAATCATGTAACCATGGAAAAAAATTAAATTTAATTAAAAAAAAAAGAACATGACAAGGCATGAACAAAGGCAAGCAGTGGCTAAATCCTCATGTAAGTCATTGACCTTCTCACCAAACACAGACCAGCCAGAGGCTCAGCCCAGGTGTCTTGTAATTCTGCCCTTGGTTACTGGGAAACCAGAAGCAAACACTGGCAACTCAGTGCAGCAACTCTGTAGTCCTAGAAAGTCACCTCAGAGGGAGCTCCCTCTGGGTTTTGGGTCAGCAGCCAGTGGCATCTTCATAGAGGAATAACTGAACAGGGTGATGTACCTGATATCACAAGTTCATGTGATGATACTTAAGGGAGCCCTTGTAATTGTCTCCTCATTCATCCTTATTGCTTCTGTTTTTTTTTCCTTTTCTCTCTTTCTTTTCTCTTATTTTGATTGGTATCTTTAACATTACCTTCATTTCCAAATATAGATCTCCCTCTCCACTCAATTTCTTCCTTCCTTCCTTTCTGTGTCTGTCTTTCTGGGTGTCTTTCTTTCTCTGTCTCTTTGTTTTTCTTTCCATCTTTCTTTCTCTTCCTTCCTTCCTTCCTTCCTTCCTTCCTTCCTTCCTTCCTTCCTTCCTTCCTTCCTTCCTTCCTTCCTTCCTTCCTTCCTTCCTTCCTTCCTTCCCTTCCTTCCTTCCCTTCCTTCCTTCCCTTCCTTCCTTCCTTCCTTCCTTCCTTCCTTCCTTCCTTCCTTCCTTCCTTCCTTCCTTCCTTCTTCCTTCTCTCTCTCTCTCTCTCTCTCTCTCTCTCTCTCTCTCTCTCTCTCTCTCTCTCTCTCTCCCTTATCTTCCATCTTAGAATCGATATTGGGGACAGCTGGGTATCTCAGTGGATAGAGAGCCAGGCCCAGAGACCAAAGGTCCTAGGTTCAAATCTGGCCTCAGATGCTTCCTAACTGGGAGACCCTGGGCAAGTCACTTCACCCCCATTGCCTAGCCCTTACCACTCTTCTGCCTTAGAACCAGTACACAGTATTGATTCTCAAATGGAAGGCAAAGGTTTAAAAAAAAAAGGAATGGATAATAATATGTTTCTAAGGCAGAACAGTAGTTAAGGCTAGGCAATTGAGGTTAAGTGACCTGCCCAGGGTCACATAGCCAGGAAGTATCTGAGGCTAGATTTGAACTCAAGACCTTCTGTCTCTAGACCTGGTTTTCTATCCACTGAGCACCTAGCTGTCCCTACCCAATTTCTTATATCAAAAGTCAAAAAGGGAAAGAAAAAAATACTCAGCAAAATCATGCTTGATAGCAAATGCACTATCCCATGCCCCTACCTCTCGTCTCTGCAAAGATGAAGATGACAGGGGTGTGTGTTTTCTCACCTCTTCTTAAGGACAAGCTTGATCATTATAATCACATAGCATCTGGTTTCCATTTGCCACTATCAGAAGTCTCAGGGGGGAAAGGAGTATATTCCTTTCCTTTTTGACACTTGAAAATTCAGCCCTGGTGGATGTGTAACTTTTGCATGTTTATCATGATGATGTAAATGCTACCCTTTGTCTTTCCATACCTGTTTAATTAACTGTCTCCTCAGGACCGTAGGCACCTGCCTGGCATTCTGAATTGGAAGACTGCTGTATGACCAAACAGCCATTATGAAGTTGGAGATGGCCTCAGATTCCCTCTCTTGAGCCTTAGTTTCCTCCTTCCTCAGTTGGGGAAAATTGCCCCTGCCCATTTTTTCTCCGAGCTGGCATGAAGAGGGTACAGATTCTGAAAGTTAGCAAACTTTCAGTCACATCCAGGGCTTCATGACCCTATTGGGGGTTTTCTGGGCAAAGACACGTTTCCTTCTCCAGCTTATTCTTACAGATGAGGAAACTGAGGCCAACAGGGTTAAAGCACTTGCCCAAGGTCACACAATTACGTGTCTAAGGCCAGACTTGAATGCTGACTCAGGAAGATGAGTCCTCCTGACTCCAGACCCAGGACTCTATCCACAGCACCACCTGGCACTTTGGGAGAAAGTCAAACAAAAGATACAAATAGGGGTCAGATCTGTGGGCATTAATATCTGACGGGGAAGAGAGGTGCCTGGACAGGAGGTGTCCTCCTTGTGTGGCCCTGTTGGGCGGAGCTGGCCCACTGAAGGAAACTGCCCTGGCGCCTGCGCACTCAGCCTGGGCTCCGGCTCTTGCAAGCGGCTCAGCTTTGTGTGGCTCCATCTAGCGCAGGCACCTGCCATCCGCATCCTGGGCAGGGATGAGGTCACCCGCGAGGGGCATGCCGGGAGTGGTCACAGTGAGGGTCAGGAATGGGGGCGGCGGATAGAGGAGGGAGCGCAGAAAGGGGTTGGCCTTGTGTCTGAGCTGCCCACCCGCCTCTGCAGAGGCGAAGAGCTGGCTATGTGCCACAAGGCATGGCCCAGGAGGTTGGACACGAGCTGGGCTTCTTTTCTCCTAGTTATCTTTTTGGGCTTTAAAAACTTGCACCTCTCCGCAGGGGCAGGATAGGAGAATGACCTGATTTGAAGGCAGGGATGTTCCCTACTTTCTTATTTGACCAGGTTCCCCACCCATCCCGCCAGCACCAGGAACAGAGGTGCAGGCGTATTTAAATGTCTTTTATTTTATGCATTTAAAACATTTTTTCAAGAAGGGTCCATAAACATTACTAGGTTGTCAATGGTAACCATAATACACATAAAAAAAGCTGAATTCTTACCTTAGAAAAAGGCATTTTTAGAGGTGCAGGCTTATTGCCGCTTGGGCTGGGAGGATTTACATCCAGGCATGCCATTTTGTTTAAATATCAGAATTTCCAGAGAGTACCCGGGCTCTACGCCATAACTTCTCCCATTTGGAACAAGGGTCCCCTGGTTCCTCCTGGGTCTGTTGAACCTCTTTTGTTGTGCTATTAACATGTTATAATATGGCACTCCCGCTTGGAGAAGGGCAGAGAAGCTGTGTTCTGAGTTTTCTGGGCATTGTAGAGAAATCCACATCCAGACAAATGACTCATTCCAGTCTCCAGGACCAAAATCTCCCCAAAGGAACAGAAGGCTTGAGGCCAGATGTCAGAGGCAGCCCCATACCCTGCCCCTCCCAGAAAGTTTCTGGGTCAAGTTTCTATTTTAAGGAGGTTAGCAGATGACCCACCTAAAAACACCTACTGTCTGTCATTCCACTGATATTTGTCAAGTTGTGTCTTGGTTCAAGGTGGAAGTAGAAGGAGGGCCTGACTTTAAACCAGAAGATCTAGGTATAGTTCCTGACTTGGACACTTATGGGTCTGGGAGACAGGATGTAACAGGAAGGCTGAAAATGCCATCAACAATTCCAATAAGGGCAAAAATTTCTCTTCCCACCTCCTGCCTCCAGAGATCACATAGAAGGAAAAATGCAAGGCTTCTGGATCAATAGTCTTAAACTGTTGGGCATATTGTACCTGGAAGACTGATTGTGTTGGGAGGGGGAAGAACAAGACAGATGCATGAAACTTCTCTGTGGCAGAGTAGCACAAGCCAAGGCAGTGTGGTTAATTGGGTGACTTATCCTGGATGGTTTCCCTGACCCTGGGAAAATTGTATGCTCTGGGTTGGGTCATAAATCTGGGATTTGGGGCACAGAATACACCAAAGGACTGGGTGAAAATGGTATTCTAAGATCAATAACAACTACATTCTTAACAAGAGCTCACATTTTTTACAACACTTTATTCCATGAGCATTTATTAAACACCTACTCTTTGCTTGGAAGGAGGAAAACCAAGAAAATAACCAAATAGTCTCTCCCTTCTGAGGTTTACATTCTGCTAGAGGAATTTATATTCTTCTTTATTAATAATATAAGTATTCTAAACACAACTTAGAACATTTACATTCTACTTCATGTGCTTTTCCCACAAAAGTCCTATGAATATTATTCTCATTTTACTGATGAGAAACTGAGACCCAAATACCCAGATATAGGACTAGTAAGTGTCGGAGTCCAGGTTCAAACTCAGAGTTCCTAATTATAATATAGTTCTTTCTGTACTACATCACCCTACCAATGCACTAGGAATGGAAGAGAAGTGAGCAGACTATTTATGGGAAAGAGAGTTGGATTTGGAATCAAAGGATCTGAGTTCTGTTACTAGTTCTGCCACTTAGTGTGATCTTGGACAAGTCATTTCTTTCTTTTTTTTTAACTCTTACTTTTTGTCTTAAATTGATACCAAGTTCTAACAACCATCTATCCATGTCTTTGTTTCCCCAATGCCTAGCATAGTGCCAGCATATAGTTGATGCTTAATTGATAGATTGCTCAACTATTATGGTTCTGTCTTTATATTCCCAGCAACTAGCACAGTACCATGCCCAAAGTAGGCACGTCTAAATGTTAAAATGCATTTATTCTAGCATACTCTACAATTTATTTATTAAATAAAACCCTTACCTTATCAATACTAAGTGTCCATTCTAAGGCAGACGAGCAGTAAGGGCTAGGCAATGGGGGTTAAGTGACTTGTCCAGGGTAACACAGCGAGGAAATGTCTGAGGTCAAATTTGAACCTAGGACCTCCCATCTCCAGATTTAGCTCTTTATCGACTGAGCAATCTAGTTACCTAAGGGCAAGTTATTTCCTCTGTCCAGCCTTCTCGTTCCCCTTCTACAACACGAGGGGATTTGAATTCTATGGCCTCTAAGCTCCTCTAAGCTCTAAGCTCTAGATCTCTTTAGGGTCCTGAGCTTTCTCCTTCTTGGAGTCATTGCCTCTTCTCCCAGGTATGTGGGCAGTGGAGAACTTAGAACGCTTTGACTCTAGAGGTGATCACCTTGATACCCTTGGGGGTGGGGGGAGACCCTTCACTTCTCTGGGCTTCAGTTTTTCTCATATAAAAGGGAAATCCTTGCCCTGCATAATTTACAGGCTGCTTTACACATCAAATGAGCTAATATATGTAAATATGCTTTGTAAATGGTAAAGTTCAGCAGTATAAGCAAGAGATTTTACCCCTTTCTTCCTGTGATTTTTCACAGCCCTTTACCTTATTAAGCATTTTCTCACTTTACTTGGTATTACAGTTATTTTAAGGCAAGCTGGTCGCTCCTAGACTGAGAGGTTTGGGAAGTTTGAGACCACATGTGGGACCGACCATGTGTCTCAAGTTCATCTTGCCTTCCTTCACATGGCCCACTAGGAAATGTTTGGTGAATTAAAGATTCAAGTTTTGTCTGGGGTTGTCCACGCCCTGCATCACTTTATAAACCTTCAGTCTCAGATCTGAAAGGGACGATAGAGATCATCTAACTTACCCCTTTCCTTTTACTGATGAGGAAGCCAAGGCCCAGAAAGGCCCTGACTTGCCTGAGGTCCCACAGCTGATGAATAGCAGAGCCAGACTTTGTATAGGCCACTTATTAAGAAACATGGTGAGCTGTGTACCTCATTGCCTAGCCCTTATGGCTCTTCTGCCTCAGAACTCAGAACCAGTATATAGTATTGATTCTAAGGTGGAAGTTAAGGGGAAAGGAAGGAAGGAAGGAAGGAAGGAAGGAAGGAAGGAAGGAAGGAAGGAAGGACGGAAGGAAGGAAGGAAGGAAGGAAGGAAGGAAGGAAGGAAGGAAGGAAGGAAGGAAGGAAGGAAGGAAAGAAGGGAGGGAGGGAGGGAGGGAGGGAGGGAGGGAGGAAGGAAGGAAAGGAGGAAGGAAGGGAGGGAGGGAGGGAGGAAGGAAGGAAAGAAGGAAGGGAGGGAGGGAGGAAGGAAGGAAGGAAGGAAGGAAGGAAGGAAGGAAGGAAGGAAGGAAGGAAGGAAGGGGAAGAAAGAAGAAAGAAAGAAAAAGAAAGAAGGAAGGAAGGAAGGAAGGAAGGAAGGAAGGAAGGAAGGAAGGAAGGAAGGAAGGAAGGAAGAAGGAAGGAAGGAAGAAGGAAGGAAGGAAGGAAGGAAGGAAGGAAGGAAGGAAGGAAGGAAGGAAGGGGAAGAAAGAAGAAAGAAAGAAAAAGAAAGAAAGAAAGAAAGAAGGAAGGAAGGAAGGAAGGAAGGAAGGAAGGAAGAAGGAAGGAAGGAAGGAAGGAAGGAAGGAAGGAAGGAAGGAAGGAAGGAAGGAAGGAAGGAAGGAAGGAAAGAAAGAAAGAAAGAAAGAAAGAAAGAAAGAAAGAAAGAAAGAAAGAAAGAAAGAAAGAAAGAAAGAAAGAAAGAAAGAAAGAAAGAAAGAAAGAAAGAAAGAAAGAAAGAAAGAAAGAAAGAAAGAAAGAAAGAAAGAAAGAAAGAAAGAAAGAAAGAAAGAAAGAAAGAAAGAAAGAAAGAAAGAAAGAAAGAAAGAAAGAAAGAAAGAAAGAAAGAAAGCTGCATTGGCCTATATTCTAGGTAGAAGAAAGCGATGGAAAGGGAAGATGGGGTGTTATTTTACCATTCTACTCAAGCTTGGCCCCCGTGGGAGGGCTGGAAGAGAACTCTGCCTGTTGCCATGGGGACAGGCTTTAGTATCCGGGAGAGATGGAAGAGATTGGAGACTGGGATTAGTATAGGGAGGAAGGTGCTTCCTGGGCTAGACTCCCCCCAGCTGTCCAAGAAAAAGAGAAAGCCGAGAGGATAGTTGACCTTGCTGCAAGAAATCCTGTGTGTGCGTGTGCATGTGCGTGTGTTGCGGGGAGGGAGCAGAGATGGGGGAGGGGGAACACTCGGACTCTGACGTCTACAGCTTCCTTCCTACACTACCTCTCCCCAAATTTTTCTCTTCCTTCTCGTCAAAATTCAGGTCTGACCTCCATCCAACCTTCTCTGATGTACTCGGCTGACCGTGACTCCTCCGTATTTTTTATTTGATTTAGTCAGGACCCCTTCTTTGCCCCTCTGATCACATTCTACCTCGTGTTAAACTCGCGTGTATGCGTGCCTTAGATCCCTGGTGGTTGGTAAGCGTCTTCCGGTCAGGGACTCTGTTGTCCATTTGTGTATCTCCCGGGCCTGGTACGCAGCAGAGCCCTCCTAGCCCCTCAGTTGAAGGTGGGCTTCAGTTAGCCTGGTGGCCACTAGATGTCACCAAATGCAAGTCGCATTTTGACTTCTTGCTTTGCACAGGATTCCTTGGGGTTCCGCCCCAACACCCCAGCAGCGCCGAGCCCATCCAGAACGTGCTAGACTTTATTTATTGACCTTTTAACAAACTATTTTTCCATGATGATATGATCCTTGTTCTCGCCTTCCCCTCTTCCCTTCCCCATCCCGGAGCTGACAAGGAATTCTACTGGGTTATACACATTATCACTCAAATCCCATTTCCATATTATTCATTTTTGTAAGTCATCTTTTAAAACCAAAACCCCACATCCTATACCCATGTAAACAAGTGATAAGTCATACGTTTTCTTCTGTGTTTCTGCTCCCACAGTTCTTTCTCTGGAGGTGGATAGCATTCTTTCCCTTAAGTCCCCCCAGATTGTTCTGGATCATTGCATTGCTATCAGTAGCAAAGTCTGTTACATTTGATGGTCCCATGATGTTTCAGTTTCTCTCCTGGGTTCTGCTCATTTCACTCTGCATCAGTTCTTGAAGGTCTTTCCCATGCTAGGCTTTAAAACAGTGCTTCTCCAACTCTATTCTCAGGACACTTTTATACTCTTAAAAATGACTGAGAGGGTGCATCTGGGTGACTCAGTGGATTGAGAGCCAAGTCTAGAGACAGGAAGTCCTAAGTTCAAATTTGGTCTCAGACACTTCCTAGCTGTGTGACCCTGGGCAAGTCACTTAACACCTATTGCCCAGTCCTTACTGATCTTATGCCTTAGAACCAATATAGAGATTCTAAAATGGAAGGTAAGGGTTTTTTAAAAATGACAGAGGACCCCAAAGAGCTATTGTTTAGGAGGCTTAGGAGTTATTGATATTTATCATATTAGAAATGAAAACTTTAACATTTAAAATATTGATTAATTCATTTAAAAATAACCAACCCTATTAGATATTTTTATAAATGATTAAAATTTCTTATGAAAAATACAAGTGTTTCCCCAAACAAAAAAAAATGAGTGACATTGTTTTCCATATATTTGCAAATCTCTTTAATTTTTGGATTCTCATATCCACGATCAGGCTTTTGCAATGTTATTTTGAAGTACATAAAGAAAATTTGGACTCACACAGTTACATAATTGGGAAAGGAAGGAATATCTTTATAGGCAAATAACATCTCAGTATTCTTATGAAAATCATTTTGACCTCAGGGACCCCTGAAGGATCCCTCAGGATCTCAGGAGTCTACAGATCACATTTTAGAAACCACTGCTTTAAAACTTCCTTGACTGTAAAGCCTATTCAAAGAAATCAGAGAATCTCAGAGCTAGGTGGGTTCTCAGGGGCCATCTTGTCCAACCCATACTTAAATAAGCGTCTTCTTCCTAGGATACCTGACAAGTGAGTTATCTATATTTTGTTTGAATATCTCCAATTAGAAAGAACCACAGCCTCCCAAGGCAGCTGATTTCAGTTTGGGATGACATCAGTTGTCAAAAAAGTTTGTCCTTATATTGAGCTTAAATCTGCCTTACTTGCAAATACTACATACTACATACTGATCCTTTGGAGCCAAGCAGAACAATTCTATTCCCTTGTCACAGATTGTCTCTTAAAATATGGGAAAACAATGATATCATCTACTCCAAGCTAATCATCCCCAATTCTTTAATTTGAGCCTCAAGTAAGTCCTTTGACCACCTTGGTCAACCAACTCTAGTTGCTCTCCCTTTGAGAGTCCTGTGCTCTAACTTGAACACAATTTTCCAACGTGGTCAGAATATATCAGAAAAAGCAAAATTATAACCTAAACATTTAGCTTCTCTTACAGATTGGATCTCCAAGAACCTTATAACCATTCCCCCGCCAGATACACATGCATAGTAACACACACCCAGAAACCCTCCAACAATAGCTCATAATTTTTCCTATGAGAAATGTTAATAATTACTAACATGTTTATCCTTTTTTAAGGACTGCAGATTGCCTTTAGAAGGTTTAAGTCTGATGTGGAAAGTTGTTTTGCTTAAATTGTAACAAGGGAAATTTTCTTTTTCTTTTTCTTTTTAGTGGATGAGGGGAAGTAGGAGGCATAGGAGTTTCTCTTTTTGGCTCAAAGTGGGTGGAGTAGGTATGGTGAAAGTAATATAAAATGCACTTATGAGCAGCCATAGCTGTTCTTACCCCTAAATGGACTGGATTGTGGTGGGGCAAATCTCTGAATCTGGTGATGGGGCTTGGAACTTATACCCAGGGATAAGAGTTAGATCAGTGAAGATTAAAAAATTAGTAAAGAAGAAATCCCTGGAAATTGAGCAAAGGTCTTGTGAAGTAATTTTGGTTGTAGAAGGTTCCTAAACTCAGTCCTAGAGAGTCCTATTCTCTTAGTCTTTGGATCCATTGGATTTCCTTTGGTTTGTCAGAGAACCAGTTCTGCCCAAAGGTTATTATGGATAGGAACTAAGAGGCTACATCCTTAAGAACTATAGCATGGCAAGAAGAAATGAGAAGTCTCCCAGTATCTCCCACCTCTTCCCCAAGGCAACCAATATTTCTCCTTATGGCCACTTTAGGGAAGAAGCCATTGCTGAAAGGGTCCTTTTTAAAAAATTTGTAAAGATATTTTATTTTATCAATTATATGTAATAACAATCTTCCACATAAATTTTCTAAAATTATATGATCCAAATTGTCTCCCTCCCTTTCCTTCCCCCTTTCAGAGCTGGTAAGCAATTTGATCTGGGTTATATGTGTATTATCATATAAAACATTTCTATATTGTTCATTTTTGTAAAAGAATAACTTATATAAAACCAAGACCCCAAATAAAAACCTCAAAAAACTAAAGTGAAAAACCGCTCCAATCTGCATTTTTACTCCAGTAGTTCTTTCTCTGGAGGTGGATAGCATTCTTTGTCATAATTCCCTCAGAATTGTCCTGGATCATTGTATTATTGAGAGTAGCTAAGTCTTTCACAATTGACCATTGTACAATATTGCTGTTATTGTATACAATGTTCTGGTTCTGCTTATTTCACTCTGCATTAGTTCACATATGTCTTTCAAGCTTTTTCTGAAATCATCCTGTTGATCATTCCTTACAGCACAATAGTTTCCAAAACCATCATATATGACAATTTGTTTAGCCATTCCCCAATTGACGGACACCCCCTCAATTTCCAGTTCTTTGCCACCACAAAAGGAGCAGCTATGAATATTTTTGTATAAGTAAGTCCTTGTTTCCCCCTCCCGCTTTTTTTTTTATGTCTTTGGGATACAGATAGTAGTGATATTACTGGATCAAAGAGTATACTTTGCTTTATAACCCTTTGGGCATAGTTCCAAATTGCCTTCCAGAATGTTGGATCAATTCAAAACTCTACTAACAACGCATTAATTCACCAATTGTGCCACATCCCCTCCAAAATTTATTACTTCAAGAAAGGATCCTTTTTTTTTTTGCATGTTGACTTAGTTTTATTTATTTATTTTTTGAATTAACTTATTTAGCCAATTTAGAACATTATTTCTTGGTTACAATAATCACATTATTTCCCTCCCTCCCCTCCACCCACCCTTCCTGCAGACATGTAATTTCATTGGGTATTACTTGTGTCCTTGATCAGAACCTATTTCCATGTTGTTGTTTACACTAGGATGTTCATTTAGAGTCTACATCCCCAACCATATCCCTTCGACCCATGTAATCAAGTAGTTGTTTTCCTTCTGTGTTTCTGCTCCCATCCTTCTTTCTCTGGATGTGGATAGTGTCCTTTCTCATAAGTTCCTCAGAATTGTCCTGGATCATTGTATTGCTGCTAGTAGAGAAGTCCATTACATTCGATTGTAACAAAGTGTATCAGTCTCTGTGTACAATGTTCTCCTGGTTCTGCTCCTTTTGCTCTGCATCAATTCCTGGCAGTCTTTCCAATTCACATGGAATTCCTCCACTTTATTATTCCTTTGAGCACAATAGTATTCCATCACCAACATATATCACAATCTGTTCATCCATTCCCCAATTGGAGGGCATCCCTTCATTTTCCAATTTTTGTCAACACAAAGAGCGCAGCTATGAATATTCTTGTACAAGTTTTTTTCCTTATTATTGAAATAGAATAGTAAACTATTACTTATTGAGATAGTGAAGGTAAACTGAGGGGAAACTGTTTCTTCAACAATGACAGTTGTTCTCTATCTGACTGTGTCTAGAGAGAGCTGCCTATAGGAACCTAAACCTGCTTATATGTAATGGAGGGAGAACAGAGAAATGCTGAGGGATGCCACTACACAGGGATGCTGGTACACAGGGGACTACTTATAAAGGAATGCCCTGGGGTTTACTCTGGGGTTTGCCCTGGGGTTTGCCTGCTGATTCCTACTGATGGCTGATTCTTCAATCTATTTTCTAACCTCCTTCCTCCCTCACTCCTTCCCTTAACCAACCTCTCCCTTTTGCCTCCCTCACCTCCCAAATCTTCTTGAAGCCTTTGCTTCTTCCCTCCCTCCTGAGTGAACTATAAAGATACTCTAGTTGCTTTCTCAGTCAAGGGGCTTATTGGGATAACAGGATGGGAAACTGAGTTAAGAGGGATGAGGATTTTCCCTAAACTACAGAGATAATTTTAGAAAGGTTTGAGGAAGTATTCCAGTCACAAGCTGTGACTCTGAGAAAATTAGGGAGATGGAGGACAACAGCAGTTCAAAATCTTCTTTCTCCTTCTTCACAAATCAGCCAGGTCTCTCAGCTTAACCCCAGAAAGAAACAAAGTTCAAAATCTCTCCTTTTCTCCTGGCCAACTCAACTCTCTTATAGACCACCAATTCAAAAGCTTCTCCCCTGGTCAGCTTCCACTGCTCAGAGTCAGAGAGACAGAGACCAAGTCCCAAAAGCCAAATTTCTCTTCTCAGTGTCAACTTCAACTGCTCAGAGCCAGAGAAACCCCCCAAAAAACAAATCAGCCTCACAAAAGTCTTTCAGCCAGGTTCAAACCTCCAGGGAGAGAGAGTGTGACTTCCAGTCAGAGACAAAATCCCTTCCCCCCTATCAGCTTAAACTGCTACCAAATGGGGACATTCCATTGGAACCCTGGTTCTTGCATCTTGGTCCACAAGTCCTGAAAAACCTCTCTCTCTTCATGTCTCTATCATATTATCTCTTTGGGGAACAAATCCAGCAATGTTATGGCTGGATCAAAGGGCAGACAGTCTGTTAGTGCCCTTTGGGTATAGTTCCAAATTGCCCTCCAAAATGGTTGGATCAATTCACAACTCCACCAGCAATGAATTAATGTTCCAACTTTGCCACATCCCCTCCAGCATTAATTACTTTCAGTTGCTGTCATGTTAGCCAATCTGCTAGGTGTGAGGTGATACCTCAGAGTTGTTTTGATTTGCATCTCGTTGATTATAAGATATTTAGAACACTTTTTTCATGTGCTTATTAATAGTTTTGCCTGAAAATTGCCTATTCATGTCCCTTGCCCATTAATCAATTGGAGAATGGCTTGATTTTTTTGTACAAGTGGTTTAGTTCTTTATAAATTTGAGTAATTAGAACTTTATCAGAAGTTTTTGTTATGAAGATTGTTTCCCAATTTGTTGCTTCCCTTCTAATTTTGGATGCATTAGTTTTGTTTGTACAAAACCTTTTTAATTTGATGTAATCAAAATTATTGATTTTACATTTTGTGATTTTTTTCTAGCTCTTGCTTGGTTTTAAAGTCTTTCCTTTCCCAAAGTTCTGACATGTATACTATTCTGTGTTCACCTAATTTACTTATAGTTTCCTTCTTTATATTCAGGTCATTCACCCATTCTGAGTTTATCTTGGTGTAGGGTGTGAGATGTTGATCTAAATCTAATCTCTCCCATATTGTCTTCCAATTTTCCCAGCAGTTTTTATCAAATAGTGAATTTTGGTCCCAAAAGCTGGGATCTTTGGGCTTATCATAGACTGTCTCGATGAGGTCATTTACCCCAAGTCTATTCCACTGATCCTCCTTTCTGTCTCTTAGCCAGTACCAAATTGTTTTGATGACCACTGCTTTGTAGTATAGTTTGAGATCTGGCACTGCAAGTCTTCCTTCCTTCGCATTTTGTTTTCATGATTTCCCTGGATATCCTTGATCTTTTGTTCTTCCAAATGAACTTTGTTATGTTTTTTTTCTAATTCAGTAAAAAAGTGTTTTGGTAGTTCGATGGGTATGGCACTAAATAGGTAAATTAATTTGGGTAGGATTGTCATTTTTATTATGTTAGCTTGTTCTACCCATGAGCAATCAATGTTTTTCCAATTGTTTAGATCTAGTTTTAATTGTGTGGAGAGTGTTTTATAGTTGTGTTCGTATAGTTCCTGTGTTTGCTTCAGCAGATAGATTCCTAAGTATTTTATATTGTCTAGGGTGATTTTAAATGGAATTTCTCTTTCTAATTCTTGCTGCTGAGATGTGTTGGAGATATATATATATATATATATATATATATATATATATATATATATATATATATATAAATGCTGATGACTTATGTGGGTTTATTTTATATCCTTCAACTTTGCTAAAGTTGTTGATTATTTCCACTAGCTTTTTGGTTGATTCTCTAGGACTCTTTAAGTAGACCATCATATCATCTACAAAGAGTAATAGCTTGGTCTCCTCATTGCCTATTTTAATACCTTCTCTAATTGCTACTGTTAGTGCTGTTAGTTTTTCTAGTACAATGTTAAATAATAGAGGTGATAATGGGCATCCTTGTTTCACTCCTGATCTTATTGGGAAGGCTTCTAGTTTATCCCCATTGCAGATGATGTTTGCTGATGGTTTTAAATATATAATGTTTATTATTTTTAGGAAAAGTCCTTCTATTCCAATACTTTCTAGTGTTTTCAATAGGAATGGGTGTTGTATTTTGTCAAAGGCTTTTTCTGCATCTATTGAGATAAACATGTGATTTTTGTCAGTTTGCTTGTTAATATGGTCAATTATGTGGATGGTTTTCCTAATATTGAACCATCCTTGCATTCCTGGTATGAATCCTACCTGGTCATAGTGAATAACCCTTGTGATGACTTGCTGGGAGTCTTTTTGCTAGTGTCCTATTTAAAATTTTTGCATCTGAGGGCAGCTGGGTAGCTCAGTGGATTGAGAGCCAGACCTAGAGATGGGAGGTCCTAGGTTCAAATCTGGTCTCAGACACTTCCCAGCTGTGTGATTCTGGGCAAGTCACTTGACTCCCATTGCCTAGCCCTTACCACTCTTCTGCCTTGGAGCCAATACACAGTATTGACTCCAAGACGGAAGGTAAGAGTTAAAAAAAATTTTTTTTTGCATCTATATTCATTAAGGAGATTGGTCTATAGTTTTCTTTTAGTGTTTTTGACCTGCCTAGCTTTGGAATCAGTACCATGTTTGTGTCATAAAATGAATTTCGTAGAACTCCTTTTTTGCTTATTCTGTCAAATAGTTTGTATAATATTGGGATTAGTTGGTCTTTGAATGTTTGCTAGAATTCATTTGTGAATTCATCTGGACCTGGGGATTTTTTCTTAGGGAGTTCTTTGATGGCTTGTTCAATTTCTTTTTCTGATATGGGGTTGTTTAGGTAATCTATTTCTTCCTCTGTTAGTCTAGGCAATTTATATTTTTGTAAATATTCATCCATATCTCCTAGATTGCCATATTTGTTACCATATAATTGGGCATAATAGTTTTTAATGATTGCCTTAATTTCCTCTTCATTAGAGGTGAGGTCTCCCTTTTCATCTTGGATACTGTCAATTTGGTTTTCTTCTTTCCTTTTTTAAAAATTAGATTGACCAGTACTTTGTCTATTTAATTTGTTTTTTCAAAGTCTTATTTATTAAATCAATAGGTCTTTGACTTTCAGTTTTATTAATTTCTCCTTTGATTTTTAGGATCCCAGAAAGGATCTTTCTAACAAACAACCTAGCTCAGTGATGGCAAACCTTTTTGAGATCAAATGCCATGTCCTGCCCCCACCCCAGACCCAGTGCCAAACCCTGTCCCCTCCCCTGTTGTCATCCCCCACCCCACCCTTACCCCAGATAGGGGAGGAAGGAAGCACTCCCATTGGACTGCTGGGTAGAAGGATGGGTGATGAGAGAAATGCCCTCAGTGCAGGTAAAGACGGGGAGGGGAGTGGCCCAAGTACTCTGTTCCCCTTAAGCTCTGTCACCTGTGAGCCACCTACCTTACTCACTGTGTGCTCCCACTGGCTTCTGGGCAGAGGGGTGGGGGGAACAGGGGCAGCCGCATGCCCACAGAGAGTGCTCTGGGTGCCATCTTTGGCACTGTAAGATTAAAGTTAATATCCAATAACTCCAAGTATTATATTTTATAAAGTTTATTAATAATCACTTGAAGTAGAAAGAAAATAAACTAAAAGAAAAAGAAGTTCAAACCTAATTATCTCACAAAAAGTAAAACCACATATCTAGATTCTCCTGCCTGGCATAAAGCCAGTTTTCCCACAATCAGGGGCAAAGAGGGAGAGAAGTTGGAGGTACACAAAACTTATATCTTCCCTGTGTTAGCACATAATGTGGATATGTAACTGGGATGCTGGAAAAGAGAGTCCCTGGGGAGAGAATTCTAATTATACAATTCCCTCGGTGATTCCATTGGGAAACAAGCATGTAGAACTCTCCCAGATTTACATGTCTAGTTTCCCCAGTAAATCACTTCACATAACTAACTTATATCTCTAATGATCTTTAACTAGAGGTACGTACAATATTTCAGTTTCTAAGTTTGGGGATAAGAGGGAAATAAAAGAGAGAACAAAACCAATGATTGCTAGGTGTATTGACAAAAAGTCAATTAGGGGGAAATCTCCTTTGGCATAAGAGTGTACATTCAAAATAAATGTGTTCAACCCCCCACAGTTTAATTTGCTACATCCCAAAGTTCACTCTGGATCTTTTGGTGCAGTGTGTGGTTTCTGCAGGGTTCTTTATGGTGCCTTCTCCAAACAGTTCACTTTCTTGATTTGGGGAGGTAGTTTCTTATCCTAAAATTACTATCAAATAAGACAAATTTTTATAAATCTAGAATTTTATGATAATAATACAACCCACCCTGAGGAGGGTGTTGTCCAATACACAGATTATCCAGGGATACATGGTTGAGTTATGAAGCATATGAATTAATTGTCAAAAGAAAATAAAAAACATAAAAAACCCAAATAAAAGAGAATAAAGCAATTTCTAGATAAAACATAAAATATCAAAGTCTCACGTGTAAAAATTCTAAGTAAGGAAAAATAATCCTATAACAGGGCCTTGAATCAGGGCCTGATTAAAGTGGTTTATGTCCCACAGGCCTGTAGTGGCAATTATGCACTTACCCGATCAGCAGCCAGGACTACAAAAAATTGCCACACTATGAAAGATAGAGAAAAAGGGACTAGATTTTGAAGCAAAAGGGAAATATCATTCTCTTGTCTGATTTTACCTTTGCTCTCAGGGACAGAGGAGCCAAAATGGCAGCAAAATGAGGTACTTGGTAGAAGTCTAGATCTTGCACAAGGGAATTGAGCATCTGACTTTACAAACAGCCTCTTCCTTGAACCCCAAAATAAGTTCAAATCCCCTGTCTTGGTGCAGAATCTCACCAATCCCACTGGGATTTGGATGGTCTTCTTGACCTTGTGCTCCTAGGCACCATGCAGGTTAACTTTGTGCTCCTTGGCACTGTAGTAGTGGCTCTTTTTGTGATCTCTTCTCTTGGAATCAGACACAATCATTAATCAAAGTCCCATAATATTTAATAATCAATGGTAGGGTTCTATAGTCTAAAGCTTTTGGGTATGCATTGACATTAGGGCTAATAGACATTTTAAACTTACCCTAGTGCAAAATCAAAAAATCATTAATACTGGTAAGACATTGTTTCAAGTACAAAAAATGGGAGAAAAAAAGAAAACTCAAATACTCTATTGAACACACAAAGAAAAACAATAATAAAAGTTAAAAATATTAAAAAATATATAATTAAGAGTGACACACTGTGTTAGCCAAGGAGAGGCACAATATAAAGGTATCCCTCATCCCAAAATGAGATGCATTTCCTCTTTAACTTGGCCATGATCCACAGTGTGAGTGCACATGATTTCCACCAATTAACAGCTTTTTAAAACAGTAGTACAGCAGCTAATAGACATTCAAAGAAATACCAAAATCCCCAAAATCACAAGAGTCCATTTAATGACAATAGCAAACAAATCCACTATTATTAGGCTTCACATGAATTGCTGTGTGACATCTAAAAAACCTTTGAAGCTCATGAATACTTGTCACAAGTTCTCCAGATCTAACTAATCTTTCAACCTTGGTGAAGATATTTTTAACTAAGTCTATTGCTGCTATCATTCCAAAATGTGGCAGGAGAAACCAGGAAAAAAACTTCTGTACTACTGATGAAAACCTTTTGGGTCGAAAATGTCACCAAGAATCTAGATCATTCTGGTGGAAGGGTAGAGTAAACTGAAGCATTACAAATATAAAAACCCATCTAGGGGTTACAAAGCCCCCTGGAAAAAACTTCCCACCCCCTAGATGAGATTATAATCCATCACAAGGTAACCAAGCCCCTTGGGAAACCTCCCTCCTCTGGTATGAGACAGTAATAGCTGTAAAAGGCATGTCTTTATACATCCCATCCATTGCTATGTGGAGGTGAGGAACACAATAGTAAAAATCACTTCTGATGTCTTATCCGTTAAATTTTTTTAAAAATTAAAACTCTTACCTTCCATATACTGTGTATTGGTTCCAAGGCAGAAGAGTGGTAAGGACTAGGCAATGGGGGTTAAGTGACTTGCCCAGGGTCACACAGCTAGGAAGTGTCTGAGGCCAGATTTGAACCTAGGACCTCCCGTCTCTAGGTCTGACTCTCAATATACTGAGCTACCCAGCTACTCCCACCCCATTACATTTTTATAAATGCAGAGGTGGGGAATACAATAGTGCTATTGCACTTCACTTAAACTACTAAATGGACCCTTACCTCTTGTTACAAACAAGTCAAAGGTAGGCAAATGATTAGTTAGAGGTAGGGATGCTACTAGGTATCTGAAAATCACTTCTGAAGATCCCTTGAAATCAACTGAGATGTTTAGCTCATTAAATTCTCCAAAGGTTGTATACAGGTTGTAACCAGTTTGATTGAATCCATTCATCATCATCTATGTGACAATAACAAAGGCAAAAAAGGAACAAAAGATCATTTAGGCAATGTGATCTCAATGGATCTGGTGACAAACTCAGAATTCATAAGGACCTATGGTTTTGCCATAGAAAAGAGTTTGTCCAAGTTGTTTATAAACTTTTATAATGGTATTTTCTCCAGTCCAGTCATAGGACAGTACAAATAAATACAGTGAAACAGAATATATAGCTAATAGTCAAATACAGTAACAGAAAGTGGCATAGTATAACAGAAGATATTAGATTAGATTAATATGTGAACTTAAAAAACAAAATAGAATTTTAAAGCAAACAATCAGCAAATATATATATATATATGTGTGTGTGTGTGTGTATGTGTGTGTGTGTGTGTGTGTGTGTGTGTGTGTGACAGGATGTGAGCAATAAATTCAGGAGTTCTTTTCTCCAATTCTGATAGCTGCAATATAGAGACTTCTTCACTATTTGGAAGGGAATAAACAGTTAACATCAGTAAGGCAATTGGAGTCTGAAAAGGCTTAAAATTCACCTCCAGACTCTATGAGGTTCCTTCCCCTCCCCAGCATCATCATCCATTTAGATTCCTTTGGTCATACTTCTAGGGTTCCCCATACCCGCACTGAGTATAGTGTGGACAAATCCCATATTGGATGTGTTGCAGAGACTGAGCAGGCCAAAATGGCAAGGGGGTGTAGGGAGATGAATCTCCCCTCCAAATCTCGAGATTACTCAAGCTATCAACTGCAAGGTATCCACTCAGTACACCCATGAATGGTAATAAGAAAAGACATCCTAAAGCATTAATGCACTATTCTTTCATAGGGTGGGTCATACTTGCAATTCTACTTCCTGTCCATAGGTAGCGCTAGCCTAGTATGTACTGGCTAGGAGTAAAGTTAAGAGGTTTGGAAGAGTAACTTTCCTTCTCCTCCTCCCCCCAGGGGTAAGGACAGTGGCTCTGTGACATCTCAGTCCCTACCCCCACAGCCAGGAACATAGAAGCCCCCTTGGGTGGGTCAGGCTGGGGTTGGGGTGGATAGAGTGAATGTCCTGTTCCATGTTGTGTTCCCCTACTGAAGAGTGGCTAGTACATGCTTGAGACCCATACGGTAGGGGGGAAGGAGCATAGCTGTGCCAGGAGGCAGGGGACCAGTGCCAGATCAGCTGTTAGCAATATAGGGTAAACTTATACTTTACCTTTTGTGCAGGAACCCCAGTGAGGGTGTTCAAGAGATGTGGTGTGTGGGAGGCAGATGTGGATCCTTTCATGGGTGGATCCTCACCACCAAAGAGAGTCCCCAGGAGTAGGAGGGTGAAAAGGGCTGGGGCAGAAGGGAAATGCATTTTTTTTTCAAAATGACCTACTCCCTATTTTTACTCAAAAGCTATCTTAAAAAAATCAAGGATTCTATTTCTTTTTGGCTCACCAGAAATGTAAGATTAAAATTAATATCTAATAACTCCAAGTATTATATTTTATAAAGTTTATTAATAATCACTTGAAGAAGAAAGAAAATGAATTAAAAGAAAAAGAAATTCAAACCTAATTATCTAACAAAAAGTAAAACCATGTGTCTAGATTCTCCTGCCTGGCATAAAGCCAGTTTTCCCAGCTGTGAAAAGGGGAAAAGAGAGAGAGAGGGCAGAGGTACACAAAACTTGTATCTTCCCTATGGTAGCACATAATGTGTATATGTAACTGGAAAGAGAGGCCCCGGGGCGAAAATTCTAATTATACAGCATCCATGCCATAGGTTCACCATCACTGTACTAGCTTGTCCTAAGTGAATCATGGAAAATCACAATAGCTACCAAAGTTCATTTATATCTATTTTTTAAACCTTTACCTAGCCCTAACTGATTCTAAAACAGTAGATAAGGATTTTTTGTTTTTTAAAATAGACAATAGGAGTTGTCTGCACTCAGATTTAAACCCAGGACCTTCTGTCTCCAGACTTTGCTCTCAACCCACCAAGCCACATAGCTGCCTCCAGAAGAGAAGGGTTTTAAAACGAAAACAAAAAACCTTGAATGTTGAAGAGAAGGGTCCCTCTCTTGGAGCAGCTAGGTTACTTAGTGGATAGAGAACCAAACCTAGAGACAAGAGGTCCAGGGTTCAAATGTAGCTTTAGACCCTTCCTAACTGCATGATCCTTGGCAAATCACAACTCCAGTTACCTAGCCCTTACTGCTCTTCTTGCCTTGGAATTGATGCCAAGTATTGATTCCAAGACAGAGGTAAGAGCTTAAATAAGTAAATTGTAGGCTATACTAGAATAAATGCAATTTAACATTTAGAAGTGCCTACTTTATGCATGGTACTCTACTAGAAGCTGGGAATATAAAGACAGAATCACAATAGTTAATCAATCTAGCAAGCATTTATTAAGCCCCTGCTATGTGCTGGCACTGAGCTAGGCAATGAGGACAACCATAAGCAAATAAGACAACTATATTCAAGGAGCTTAGATTCTAAGGAGGTATTACAACAGATAAAGGGAAGCTGGAAGCATTGCCTGGGGTGGAGAGGTCGTCTCTGAGCATGGTTAGTGCCTCTCATAAAATTAAATTGTCCTTAACTTTTTTTAAACTCTTACCTTCTGTTTTGGAATGGAAATTAAGTTTTGGTTCCAACACAGAAGAGCGATAAAGACTAGGCAATTGGAATTAGGTGACTTGCCCAGTGTCACACAACTAAGAAATGTCTGAAGTCATATTTGAACCCAGGACCTCCCGTTTCTATGTCTGGTTTTTTATTCAATGAGTCACCTTGATGCCTCAGTGGTCCCATCCTTAAAGAGCTTACATTCTATAGGGAGAGAGAACATGTACAAAAAAAAGGTATATACATATTTACATGTATGTGTCTAATATTTGTGTGTATATGTTATATAGACATGCAATAAACAGAAAGTAATTTTAGGCAGGGAGAAGACACTAACAACTGGAGGCAATTAAAAAAGGCTTCATGAGGGGGCAGCTAGGTGGCTCAGTAGATTGAGAGCTAGGCCTAGAGATGGAAGGTCCTGGGTTCAAATGTGACCTCAGACACTTCCTAGCTGTGTGACCCTGGGCAAGTCACTTAACTCCCATTGCCCAGTCCTTACTGCTCTTCTGCCTTGGAGTCAATACACAGTATTAATTCTAAGACAGAAGTTGAGTTAAAAAAAAAAAAAGGCTTCATGCAGAAGATGGCCCTTAAGCTAAAGTCCTGAAGGAAACCATGGATCCTGAGAGATGAAGAGAGATCGTTTCAGGCATGGAGGACATACAGTCCAAAAATATCTAGATGGATGACAGCATTTCCCATGTGAAGTAATAAGAATGGTTTGGAAGTTTGAGGTAGCCAAAACGTGTGGAAACAAGTAATGTTTAATAAGTCTAGACAGGCAGGTTGGGGCCACATTGTGAGAAGTTTTTACCTAAAAGAAAAGTTTCTATCTGCTCCTATGGATAAGGAGCCACTGGAGTTTATTGAAGAGGAGATTGACATGGCCAGTAGCATGATTTAGGAAAATTAACCATGTGGAGGACAGATTAGAGAGAGGAAAGATTAGAAGCAGGAGACCAATTTGGAAGCTATTACAGTAGTCCAAGGGGAGCAGATGAGAGCCTAGACTGTCTGAGTAGAGAGAAGGGGACAAAGATGAGTGAAAAAATTTGAGGTTGACACTGAAGCTTTGAATTTGGGTGATTCAAAGAATAGTGGTGTTCTTGACAGAAAGAGAGATGTTGGAAAGTCAATGAGTTCTTTTTTTTTTGTGGGGGAGGAACATAATAAATTCTGTTTTAGACATAAGTTTGAAATGCCTGTGCAATAAATCAGTTTTTCTATCTGTAAAATGAGACAATTGTACTTGATAGCCTCTTAGGGCTCCTTTTAGCTCATTGTCAATGATTCTATGATATGTAAAGGGTGAATATTATGGTTGAGACTGAAAAAAAAATCTAAATTTAAGTGGTCGCCAAGGGAAATCCCAAATAATAAAATACCCAAGTTAGCTGCCAAATTTTTATGGTGATTTAATTACAACAGGAGGAAGAAAATACTAGAGGGAGAGAGAGAGGGAGAGAAGGAAAGAGGGAGTGAAGGAAAGGAGTTTAACTCAGAAACACTCTGGCTCAGGCTGAGCCAAAACAGGCGTTAAGACCTTGGAAAGCCAAGGCACAGAAAGGGGTCAGTACTTATCACTCACGTGACCGGTCTGAAGGAAAGCTGTCTGCCGGGCTCCTTCAAGCTCAAGCTCCAGGATCGAACTGAACTCTAGCCCTCTCTACAGGAAGTCACAAGAACTCTAGAGGCTGCTCTCTACCTCACTTCCTGCGTCTCACATGTGCCAATTGTGACTCAAGCTTGACTTAGGACTGCCCAGAGGTCTGTCCTTTTTCTGCACATGTCTGTTGAAGGCCATCTCCTCAAATAGTTAAATCTTGAGTTTAATGTAGATCTTCCTAATCTTGTTAAACTAAGAAGGGAGGAGAAATGTAGTTTCCAAGATCTGATTCTGTTATTCCAAGTATCTCTATTGTTATTGATCAGGAAATAGCTACATCAGATCTTCTAAAGAATGGTCTGATTAGGGTGGAATAGTTTTGAAATTCACAGATATCTGGTGGGAAATGTCCAATGGGCAGTTGGCAATGTGAGGACTAGAGTTCAGGAGAGAGACTAGGGCTAGAGATGTCAATAGGGAAGTCATTTGCATAGAGATGATCATTAAACCCTTGAATGCTGATGAGGTTAGCAAGTGAGAACTAGAGAGAAAGGAAGATGGCCTAGAACAGAACTTTGGGATATATCTGCAGTTAGGGGGTATGTTGAGGATCATGAGTTACTAATGTAGTCTGAGAAGGACCAGTCAGACAGGTAGAAGTGTTATGGTACCAATAGGAATACACTATAGTTAGCGAGTATATTTTTCAAAGTTTCCTGGGGGATTCAGATAGAATTCCAAAGCAGTAATGCATAATTTAGTTGTATTTAACCAATTAATAAATCCAGGAGGCTATGTTATAGATGTTAGGCAGGCAGGGTTTAATAAAACAAGACTTAAGGAGAGGAGTTTCAAAAAAAAAAGAAACTCAACACAAACATTACTTTAGGAACAGGGAAGATCAAAAGACAAACTCAGAAGATGACAATAAAGTCAGTATTGCTGCATCCAAAGCCTCCAAGAAAAATAAGAATTGTGCTCACTTCAGTAGCACATATACTAAGAAAAATAGGAATTGCTCTGAAGCCCAAAAAGAATTAATGGAGGAACTAAAAAGGATTTTATTTGATTTAAAAAAAATTTTTTTCACCAATTACATGTAATAACAAATTTCCATTTGGGTAATATAAACCCAGATCAAATTGCCTGTCAGCCTTGAAAGGGGAAATGGAAAGGAAGGAGGGAGGGAGATAACTTTGATCATATAACTTGGGAAAATTTATGTGGAAATTTGTTATTACATGTAATTGGTGAAAAAATAAAATAAAATAAAATAAAATCCTTTCTTAGTTCCTCCATTAATTCTTTTTGGGCTTCAGAGCAATTTTTGTGTTGAGTTTCTTTTTTTGTCATTTGCTCATTTTCAAGTATTTTTCTTTTTTTCTTTTTTTTTTAACTGTTAACATTGTTTAAAAAAAATGTGGTGAAGGGGGCCCTGTTCCAAGCTTCACGTTCTTTGCACAGCTGCCTTCAGATCTAGCTCTGGGGAATCCATCTGCTTTCAGTTCTTCCAAGGGGGTATGATGTAAGGAGAGGTGTGTTTAATACTCTTTTAGCCCATGCTCTGGTCTATGAGTGACCACAAGCACCCTTTTCTGCCTTGGAACTGTGACCAGGGTTTCCTGCTCCCCTGTGGCCACAAGTTCCAGTAAGTGCTGGTACTCCTCCTCACTCTGAGATGGTGACCTGAGACTGGGTCCTAGATCTGCATATGGGCAATGTAACAAGAATCTTGCATCAAGAACCAGCAATGGGACCCCTATAATCTCCTTCTGACCAGTTATCTAACTCCTTCCCCCTCACTGTCTGTGACTGAGAGCTCCAGAAGCCTTTGTAGCTGATTCAGTTGCCCCCACGGCCTGTTGCTCCATGGAATGAGAATTAGAGTATTGCTTTGTACTCTACTTCCACCCTGCTGCAATAGATCTTTTGTGCTGATCTTTTTTTTATTCAAAGATATTTTATTTTCCTAATTATATGTAATAATGGTTTTCAACATATATTTTCCAAAATATAAGATCCAAACCATCTCTCTCCCTCCCTTCCTTCCCCCTACTCATAGAGGGTAAGCAATTTTATCTGGGCCATATATGTGTAATAAAGGATTATTTTCATATTCCATTTGGAATGCTGGTTTCAAGTCTGTCATTCGAATCTTTGACTGTTCTATCAATTGCTAAGTTTTGCATTCTATTCATCTCTTCAAATTTAACTGTTATTCCACCTCCATCACTTTGAATATGATTATTATTTTCAAATGTAATTTCAGCTTCATTTTCATTAAATTTTGTATTTTCTAAATTAGTCATTGTAGGATGGAAACTTTCAGCTTCAGGATTCAAACTAGATGTTTTTTTTAAAGGAGAACTGTGCCATATAGCTATTTGAAGAATTAACTGTTTCTTGTGGGTTTTTATATAAATCTGTGAGTGTTTTCAAATCATTTACAGTTCCATTAACAGTAACCTTGTGCTTTGCTTTTCTGCTACAATCATTTTGCTATAGGGAATTGAAATTTTGTTTCTCTGTATCTCTCACTAATTCCTGCTTGAGTTTATGTGAAATTTTTATGACTTTTTCTTTTACAAAATTCAATCCCTGTGCCCAATCTGCACTGAAATAATTTTTCCAAGTATGTTTTGACTTGATTTCTATTTTTTTCATGAATGGTTACTATACAGTTTCTCTCTAAGTCTCCTATTTCAGTCTTTATTTGAAAAATGACGTTTTTAACTTCTTCATCAAGCTCTGTTACTTGTCTCTTCCTGTCACTTGATCTTTTACTTGGTTTGCACTTCTCAACACTCACAGATTCAATTTCTTGCATCACCTGTTCATTGTCCCTTTTCTGTTTTCTCTTTAGTTTTGTAGCAGCCTGTCTTTTACTACTTTTCAATTCTCTATCTCCATGCACCAAACTAAATACACCATAATCCTGGCTTCATAATTCTCTCCTAACCATTTCAAAATTTTAATTTATTCAATCTCCTTGTCTTTTAGATTTTGATGTGATTCATGCAACTTCTTCTATAATTCAGTCACCTGTCTATTTTGCTCTGTGAAACTGTCAAAAATGTATGATGCAAAGTCTCTCAGCCCTGTCAAATTTATTGCTTCATATCTTGGAAAGTAATGTTTGAAGAAATTCCTAAGGTGTGGTGTGCATCCTTTCAGAAATTGTCTCCTAACGTGGGCCACAGATTCATCTGTATCTTTTTCTATGCCCCTTATAGCTTTAGCTGTTTCAGAAAGGTGATCAATAAATGAACCTGGATTTCTCCCTTGTTTTGCACCAACTTATCATATTTTCCCCAAGCATTTGGTTTAGAGCAACACATTTTAATGGCTTGGATCCCTGCATTTCCTCAGGTAGATCATGCTAATGGGATCAGAGAAGTCAAAGTCCTCTCTTTGCTCCTCTCTTGGCCAACTTGTCAGGGTGTTTTCTGATCTTGTTCTATCAATAAACTGACAATGTTCATAGGGGCTAAAAAGTTCTGTCAGAAGAAAGTCCACATCCTTAAAAGTGGGCTCAAAAATTTGGAAAGCACATTTTAATTCTTTATGTGATCTTTGAGGCTTGGATATGAACTTTGAAAACCTTTTCTTTATGGAATCTAATTCTTTTTTTTATTCTTTTTTTTATTTATTATTCTTTTTTTTAATATGTTTTATTTGATCATTTCCAAGCATTATTCGTTAAAGACATAGATCATTTTCTTTTCCTCCCCCCCACCCCCCATAGCCGACGCGTAAGTCCACTGGGCATTAGATGTTTTCTTGATTTGAACCCATTGCTTTGTTGATAATATTTGCATTAGAGTGTTCGTTTAGAGTCCCTCCTCTGTCATGTCCCCTCAACCTCTGTATTCAGGCAGTTGCTTTTTCTCGGTGTTTCCACTCCCATAGTTTATCCTTTGCTTATGAATGGTGTTTTTTTCTCCTGGATCCCTGCAAGTTGTTCAGGGACATTACACCGCCACTAATGGAGAAGTCCATTACGTTCGATTATACCACAGTGTGTTAGTCTCTGTGTACAATGTTCTCCTGGTTCTGCTCCTCTCGCTCTGCATCACTTCCTGGAGGTTGTTTCAGTCTCCATGGAACTTCTCCACTTTATTATTCCTTTTAGCACAATAGTATTCCATCACCAACATATACCACAGTTTGTTCAGCCATTCCCCAATTGGTGGGCATCCCCTCGTTTTCCAGTTTTGGGCCACCACAAAGAGCGCAGCTATGAATATTTTTGTACAAGTCTTTGTGTCCATTATCTCTTTGGGGGTACAGACCCAGCAGTGCTATGGCTGGGTCAAAGGGTAGATATTCTTTTGTCGCCCTTTGGGCATAGTTCCAAATTGCCCTCCAGAATGGTTGGATCAGTTCACAGCTCCACCAGCAATGAATTAACGTCCCTGCTTTGCCACATCCCCTCCAGCATTCATTACTTTCCTTTACTGTTATGTTAGCCAATCTGCTAGGTGTGAGGTGATACCTCAGAGTTGTTTTGATTTGCATCTCTCTGATTATAAGAGATGTAGAACACTTCTTCATGTGCTTGTTAATAGTTTTGATTTCTTTATCTGAGAACTGCCTATCCATTTCCCTTGCCCATTTATCAATTGGAGAATGGCTTGATTTTTTGTACAATTGATTTAGCTCATTATAAATATGAGTAATTAAACCTTTGTCAGAGGTTTCTATGAAGATTTTTTCCCAATTTGTTGTTTCCCTTCTGATTTTAGTTATATTGGTTTTGTTTGTACAAAAGCTTTTTAGTTTGATGTAGTCAAAATTATTTATTTTACATTTTGTGATTCTTTCTATATCTTGCTTGGTTTTAAAGCCTTTCCCCTCCCAAAGGTCTGACATGTATACTATTCTGTGTTTACCCAATTTACTTATGGTTTCCTTCTTTATGTTGAAGTCACTCACCCATTTTGAATTTATCTTGGTGTAGGGTGTGAGGTGTTGATCTATTCCTAGTCTCTCCCACACTGTCTTCCAATTTTCCCAGCAGTTTTTATCGAATAGTGGATTTTTGTCCCAAAAGCTGGGATCTTTGGGTTTATCGTATACTGTCTTTCTGAGGTCGCTTTCCCCCAGTCTATTCCACTGATCTTCCTTTCTGTTTCTTAGCCAGTACCAAATTGTTTTGATGACTGCTGCTTTGTAATATAGTTTTAGGTCAGGGACTGCAAGGCCCCCATCATATGTGTTTTTTTTCATTATTTCCCTGGATATCCTTGATCTTTTGTTCTTCCAAATGAACTTTGTTATGGTTTTTTCTAAATCAGTGAAGAAGTATTTTGGTAGTTCAATGGGTATGGCACTAAATAGATAAATAAGTTTGGGTAGGATGGTCATTTTTATTATATTGGCTCGTCCTATCCATGAGCAGTTAATGTTTTTCCATTTGTTCAAGTCTAGTTTTAGTTGTGTGGCGAGTGTTTTGTAGTTGTGTTCATATAGTTCCTGTGTTTGTCTTGGGAGGTAGATTCCTAGGTATTTTATTTTGTCTAAGGTGATTTTGAATGGGATTTCTCTTTCTAGTTCTTGCTGCTGAGCTGTGTTGGAGATATATAGAAAAGCTGATGATTTATGTGGGTTTATTTTGTATCCTGCAACTTTGCTAAAGTTGTTGATTATTTCAATTAGCTTTTTGGTTGAATCTCTAGGATTCTTTAAGTAGACCATCATGTCATCCACAAAGAGTGATAACTTGGTCTCCTCCTTGCCTATTTTGATGCCTTCAATTCCTTTATCTTCTCTAATTGCTACTGCTAGTGTTTCTAGTACAATGTCAAAAAGTAGAGGTGATAATGGGCATCCTTGTTTCACTCCTGATCTTATTGGGAATGCATCTAGTTTATCCCCATTGCAGATGATATTAGCTGTTGGTTTTAGATATATACTGTTTATTATTTTTAGGAATGACCCTTCTATTCCTATGCTTTCTAGTGTTTTTAATAGGAATGGGTGTTGTATTTTATCAAAGGCTTTTTCTGCATCTATTGAGATAATCATGTGGTTCTTGCTAGTTTGCTTGTTGATGTGGTCAATTATGTGGATGGTTTTCCTAATGTTGAACCAGCCCTGCATCCCTGGTATGAATCCTACTTGATCATGGTGAATGATCCTTCTGATCACTTGCTGGAGTCTTTTTGCTAGTATCCTATTTAAGATTTTTGCATCTATATTCATTAGGGAGATTGGCCTATAGTTTTCTTTCTCTGTTTTTGACCTGCCTGGTTTTGGAATCAGTACCATGTTTGTGTCGTAAAAGGAGTTTGGTAGAACTCCCTCTTTGCTTATTATGTCAAATAGTTTGTATAGTATTGGGATTAACTGTTCTCTGAATGTTTGATAGAATTCACAGGTGAATCCATCAGGCCCTGGGGATTTTTTCTTAGGAAGTTCTTTGATGGCTTGATGGATTTCAATTTCTGATATGGGATTATTTAAGAATTCTATTTCCTCTTCTGTTAGTCTAGGCAGTTTGTATTTTTGTATATATTCATCCATTTCTCCTAAATTGGTGTATTTATTGCCATATAATTGGGCAAAGTAATTTCTAATGATTGCCTTAATTTCCTCCTCATTGGAGGTGCTGTCCCCCTTTTCATCTTTAATGCTGTGAATTTGCTTTTCTTCCTTCCTTTTTTTAATTAGATTGACCAGTACTTTGTCTATTTTGTTTGTTTTTTCAAAGTACCAGCTTCTTGTCTTATTTATTAAATCAATAGTTCTATCACTTTCGATTTTATTAATTTCTCCCTTAATTTTTAGGATTTCTAATTTGGTTTTCTGCTGGGGGTTTTTAATTTGATCGCTTTCGAGTTTTTTCAATTGCATTTCCAATTGATTGATCTCTGCTCTCCCTTGTTTGTTAATATAAGCATTCAGGGATATGAATTTACCTCTGATTACCGCTTTGGCTGCATCCCAAAAGGTTTGAAAGGATGTTTCGCCATTGTCATTTTCCTCGATGAAATTATTAATTGTTTCTATGATTTCTTCTTTAACTAAACGGTTTTGGAGTATCATATTGTTTAATTTCCAATTGGTTTTAGATTTGGTTTTCCATGTACCATTACTAATCATTATTTTTATTGCCTTGTGATCTGAGAAGGCTGCATTCATTATTTCTGCTTTTTTGCATTTGTGTGCTATGTTTCTGTGACCTAGTGTATGGTCAATTTTTGTGAATGTGCCATGTGGTGCTGAGAAGAAGGTGTATTCCTTTTTATCCCTATTTATTTTTCTCCATATGTCTATTAATTCTAATTTTTCTAAGATTTCATTCACTTCTTTTACCTCTTTCTTATTTATTTTTTGATTTGATTTATCTAAATTTGATAATGGTTGGTTTAAGTCTCCCACTAGTATGGTTTTATTGTCTATTTCTTCCTTCAATTCTCCTAGTTTCTCCATTAGAAATTTGGGTGCTATATTATTTGGTGCATACATGTTGATTAATGATATTTCCTCATTGTCTAGAGTCCCTTTTAACAAAATATAATTACCTTCCCTATCCCTTTTGATCAGGTCTATTTTTGCATTGGCTTTATCAGATATCATGATTACCACTCCTGCCTTCTTTCTATCAGTTGAGGCCCAGAAGGTCTTACTCCATCCTTTAATTCTGACCTTGTGGGTGTCAACCCGCCTCATGTGTGTTTCTTGAAGACAACATATGGTAGGGTTTTGGATTCTAATCCATTCTGCTATTCGTCTACATTTTATGGGTGAGTTCATCCCATTCACGTTCAAAGTTATGATTGTCATTTGTGGACTCCCTGGCATTTTGATTGCCTTCCCTAATTCTAACCTTTTCTTCTTCGGCTCTACCTTTTAGTCCAGTGATTTACTTTGAAACAGTCCCCCTTGTCCCCTCCCTTGATGTTTCCCTTTTTAGTCCCTTCCTTTTTGTTCCCTCCCCCTCCCCCCTCTCTTTCCCTCCCTTTTTGTTCTCCCTCTCCCCCTCCCCCCCTTGGTTTTCCCTTCTCCTTACCCTTGTTGGGTAAGATAGAATTCAAGATCCCAATGGATCTGGATGTTTTTCCCTCTCAGAGTTGATTTCCCTGAGATTGAGGTTTAAGTATACCTCCCCCCCTCTCTTCCTCTCCTTCTTATAGGAGTTTTCTTCCCCTCCCCTTCCCATGTGAATCTTTGTGTGAGAACCATTATCCTATTTGGTCTTTCTTTACCCCCTATTTATACATTACATTTTCCCCACATGTTAGTATACATAGATTGATATAAATGTAGTCCTTATAGAAGAGAGTTTGAGTAAAAGAAGAAGATAACATTTTTCCCCTTTCCTTAATATTTACCTTTTCAGGTATTCCTTGCTCTTTGATTTTCGGTATCAAACTTTCCACAGAGCTCTGGTCTTTTCTTTGCAAAGAGTTGGAAGTCTTCTATTTTGTTGAATGCCCATACTTTCCCTTGGAAGTATATAGTCAGTTTTGCTGGGTAGCTGATTCTTGGTTGGAGACCCAGCTCTCTTGCCTTTCTGAAGATCATGTTCCATGCCTTATGATCATTCAGAGTAGAACTTGCAAGGTCTTGTGTGACCCTGATTGGCATTCCTTTATATCTAAATTGTCTTTTTCTGGCTTCCTGTAGGATTTTTTCTTTTGTTTGATAGCTTTGGAATTTGGCAATTACATTCCTGGGAGTTGTCTTTTGGGGGTTTAGTGTAGAAGGTGTTCTGTGAGCTCTGTCAGTGGCTGTATTGCCCCCTTGTTCTAGAATCTCTGGGCAATTTTCTTTGATTATATCTTGTATCACCATGTCCAGTTTGGTGTTTATTTCTGGCTTTTCTGGGAGTCCAATTATTCTTAAATTCTCTCTTCTCCCTCTATTTTCCAGATCTATCACCTTGTCGGTGAGATATTTTATGTTCTCTTCTAATTTCTTGGTGTTTTGGCTTTGCTTTATTAGTTCTTGCTTTAAAGCCTGGTTTTCTTTTACAGTTTGGTCAAACTGGTTTTGTAGATGCGTAAATTTCTTTTGCATTATTTCCCACTTTTCCTCCCAGAGGGCTTCCATCTTTTTGGTCATTTCTGATTCAAATTCTTCATGGGTTTGTGGAGAGTTTCTATTTCCTTTGGAAGATTTTGGAGCATTTTCTTGTATATCTTCTTCTATATGCTCTGTATTTTGTATTTTGGCTCCATAGAATGTGTCCAAAGTCGCCCCTTTCTTCTTATTTTTCTTGGTATTTTGGGGCTTCTGTGCTTCTGTGGAATTTGCCATCTCTGAACGTGGAGGATTAGCTTTTCTTATCTCTGTCTGGTGTTCAGAGGCTTTAGTCCTGGGCAGATGTTGGTTCTATGGGCTTTCCCTGGGTTAAACTGAATATGCCTCACTGGAACTGGAATGGAAGGGTCGGACCACGAGGCCACACTCTCCCCCCCGGCTTGCTTTCCGGAAGTTGCCTTCAGAATCGCTGGCCGTGAGGCTGTTTCATCGGCCTACGGGGGGATGGGCTGCAGCTTCCCCAAGCTCCGAGGGCAAGGACTTTCACTGAGACTTGGATAGCAGGATCCAGCCAGTGAGGCTGTCTTGCCCGCCCTGAGGGTTGCTGTTGTTTCGACCCAGAGGAAGCCTCAGGCAGTAACTTTCACTGGGACTCGGATAGAAGGCCCTGAGGGTTGTTGTTCCGAGGACCCTGCTCTCTGAGCCCAGCCGGGTTGCGGCTTCCCAGAGTCTTGGACTCTGCGCTCCTACCCCTGAGGTCCGAGTGATCTCGGGTTCTGGCTTTTGAGGGGAGCCGTACCTTTTGAACCGGGTCCAGGTCCAGGAGGAGGGTTCCCAGGGTCTGTGCTGTTGATTGTCTTGAATTTCGGCGCCTTAGGAGCTTATAGTTTGAGATTGGTCGGGAAGGGTTTTCCAGAGATCTGAACTTTAGCTTTCTCTAAGCCGCCATCTTAACCGGAAGTCCCGGAATCTAATTCTTGAGTAGTAAATTGCTTATGAACTTTGGAGTGTAACACTCCAGCTGAATCAGAGATCTTAGTAATTTCTTTTAGTGGGAGAATTTTTTCAGCCTCTTTGTTTGCCTTAGTTTCCTTGTCATTGTCATTTCTTTATGCACCCGACTTTGTTTTCTTGGCCTTCCTTTCTTTATCCTTAGATGCATTGTCTGCCTGACCATTTCCCTTATCTTTTATCTGATATAGCCCTTTTACCTTTAAGAATTCCTCAAACATGTTCTTCACCAGTGTTTCTAAATTGGTATCCACTACCATGATCTGTGCTGTCTTTGTAATTACACATCTATAAATATTCTTCATATAGATAATAGTTTGTATTGCAGCCATAACAATAATGTAGATCTGTGTCAGTATTTGCAGAATATTGTGTCTTTTTGAAAAGGCATGTTCAATATGAAAGTGTTAGCTATATACCCCACAGAATCTAAAATTATAGTTGTTATTGTACTATACAGGACATTGTATATCCAATATCCTGCAATAGCTGCCAGCACTACCACCCCACAGATAATTTGCTTAAACATTTTTGTCTTTTTCTGGTTTTCTCTTATATAGTCTATTCAGAATTGTGAATTCAGTCAGTTCAGGGTGCCAAATTGTAATAAAGGATTATTTGAGTGACAAATGATAACTAAAGATCACAACTGCTAATCTCCTCCCTTTCTCCCTTCCTCCCTTTACCCTTCCTGGTTTTCCTCCCTCTTTGTCCCTCCTTTCTTCTTCCCTGTCCTTCCAGTTGATTCTTCTATTACTCTCCCTAAATCAACTCAGGGTGAGTTTTATGATGTCTCAAATAAAATACTATTTCTCTTCTTTAAGATTAAGTAAGGGATTTATTGGGGAAGAAGGGAAAGATAAGGAAATGGAAGGAAAGAGGGTTTGGGGTTTCCCTAACTCTAGAATAATTCCTAGATTGGAGGATGGTGGAATATAGTTCAGATTGAAAAAATGGGTTAACAGGTCTGGAAATTCAGTCACTGTAACACAGCAGAGAAATCAGAGAGAGCTGAACTTTGTCCTTCTTTCTTTCTGTCCCCAAACCAAAAGACTCTTTCTTTTTTCTGTCTCCAAGGCAAAAGAGACCCCTTCTTCCTTTCTGTCTCAAAGGCAAAGAGACTCAGATTTCAGTTTGTTCTGATCCTTCTCAACAGTCTTTCTGGTCACCATTCTAATTAGAATGTTCTCCTTGAGTGACAGCTCTGGAGTCTGCTTTTCCAGCCTTCTCTGCAGGCTTCTTTTCTCTCCATCACATATGTTATCATGCAAAACACATTGCCATGTTGGTCATTGTTGTAAGATGTGCTGATCTTCTAAGTTGTTTGGGCCTGAAAAATTACTTCACTCTGTATTTTTTGTGGGTTTTGCTACTCCAAAATTCTTGAGGTGTTATAGTTTTTTGAAGGATAATTTGGTAGAGATCAGGTGGGATTTTTTGACTCTGCCCCCAGAATCCCGTCTCTTGAAAGACAACATCCATGAAAACCAAAGGAACAGATAATAGCTGTCCTTGGTTATCTAAGAAAGCTATAAGTCCAACAGGCTCTTTTTTCTAACCCAGGAAACACCATTGTACTTTGAATTAAGACTGAGATCAACTTATAGAAAGGGCACCTAGGTGGTACAATAGATAGGCCTCAGTTTCCTCATCTGTAAAATAGAACAATTTGGATTAAATGACCAACTAAGGTCCCTGACGAGCCTATGATCCCAGCATATTGAAGCAGAAATCTCTTGTCTCAGTGTTAATGACTTTAAAGCTAGTTTCTTGCTGTGCTGAGTAAAAGTTGTTGACTGAGCCACCCAGTGAGTTTGAATTAACATTTTCTTTTTCAGTTCCTTTTTCTGCCTCTAATTTAAGACAGTTTTACTAGAACTCAAGATTGCATGAAGGGAAGTAACACGAAGCAATGCTAGAAAGGTAGGTTGGAGAAAGATTATGGAGGGTCCTCAGGACCAGACTGAACATTTTTTATTTATCCTGTAAGTATTATTGAAGAATTTTGAGCAGGGGAATAATATGATCAGATTTGTGTTTTAGGAAGATTATTTTGACTGTTGCATGGAGGATCAATTGCTTAGAAGTGTGATCAGAAGGTGGAAGACTAATTAGGAAGCTGTCTCAACATTCTGGGCTAGAGGTGATGAGCACTTGGATTTGGGTGGCAGTTGTGGGAGTGGAGGTGAGGGAACAGATAATTTAGAGATTGTGGACCAAATGAGATAATGTATCCTTTGTCAACTTTAAAGTGATAGATAAATAAATGCGTGTTATTATTGTTATAGAAGAGGAAGTGACATGACATGCCTTGAAAACTGAGTGAAGGAGAAATAAAAGGTAATGATGACTCTGAGGTTACAAACTTTGTGCCCTCAGTAGGAATCCAGAAGGTTAGAGGAATAGGAGGTTTAGAAGAAATAATGGAAAGACTGGCCACCCTTTGATCCAGTCATACCACTGCTGGGTCTGTACCCCAAAGGGATAATAGGGAAAATATGTGCACAAAAATATTCATAGCTGTCCTCTTTGTAGTGGCAAAAAATTGGAAAATGAGGGGATGCCCTCCAATTGGGGAATGGCTGAACAAATTGTGGTATATGCTGGTGATGGAATACTATTGTGCTCAAAGGAATAATAAACTGGAGGAATTCCATGTGAATTGGAAAGACTGCCAGGAATTGATGCAGAGCAAAAGGAGCAGAACCAGGAGAACATTGTACACAGAGATGGATACACTGTGGTACAATCGAATGTAATGTAAATGTAATGTAAACTCTACTAGCAGCAATGCAATGATCCAGGACAATTCTGAGGGACTTATGAGAAAGGACACTATCCACATCCAGAGAAAGAACAATGGGAGCAGAAACGCAGAAGAAAAACATATGATTGATCACTTGGTTTGATGGGGATATGATTGGGGATGTTGACTTTAAATGATCATTCTACTGCAAATATTAGTAATATGGAAATAGGTTTTGAACAATGATACATGTAAAACCCAGTGGAATTGCTTGTCAGCTCCAGGAAGGGGGAGAGAGAAGGGGAGGAAAAGAACATGAATCCTGTAACCATGGAAAAATATTCTAAATAAATTAATAAAAAAGAAATAATGGGAGGGGGGAACTGGGTGATTCAGTGGATTGAGAGCCAGGCCTACAGACAGAAGGTTCTAAGTTCAAATATGACTTCAGACAATTCCAAGCTGTGTGACCTTGAACAAGTCACTTAACTTCCATTGCCTAGTCCTTAGCTCTCTTCTACCTTGGAACCAATACATAGTATTGATTCTAAGATGGAAGGTGAGGGTTAAAAAAAAAAGAAGAAATAAGGAGTTCTGTTCTAGATATGTTGATTTCTAGATGCTGATGGGGCATCCAGAAGATGTCCAATGGGCAATGAATAGAAAGTGTGAGAATAGGAGGGAGTAAAGTTGAAAATCTAGTTTTGGGAATCATCTGCATAAGGGCAATGATTGAACATATGGGACTCAGTGAGTTCAAGTTCAGGAGAGTGGATAGAGAAACAGGGGGGTTGAATACTTCCTAGCTGTGTTAACCTGGGCAAGTTACTTAAATCCAATTGCCTAGCCCTCACAATTCATCTGCCTTAAAACAGATACTTAATATTGACTCTAAGAAAGATGGTAAGGGTTTGGAGAGAGGGACAGAGAAAGAGAGAGGCAGAAAGACAGAGAGGAAAGGAGACAGAAACAAGAGGAAAGTTTCCAGTACAGCTATGGAAGACAAATTCAGGTTTAGGAGCTCAGAAGGAAGATAAAGAAGCAAGAAAACAGTGCTGAGGAAGTCAAGAGGCAGCTAGGTGGCACAGTAAATAGAGTGCTGATCCTGGAGTCAGAAAGACCAGAGCTCAGACCTAAACTCAGATGCTTCCTAACTGAGTGTTCCTGGGTAAATCACTAACCTCAACCTCTGACTGCCTCAGTTTCCTCACCCATAAAATGGTAATAATGACAGCCCCTACCTCCTATAGTTATTGTGAGGAGTCGATGAGATAATACTTGTAAAGTGTTTGGCACAGTACCTGGAACAGAATACGCTTTTAAAAAAAAAAAAAAATATATATATATATATATATATATTTTAAACCCAACTTTTCTGTCTTGGAATTAATACTAAGTATCAGTTTCAAGTGGTAAGAGTGGTAAGAGCTTTTCTTGGGTTAAGTGACTTGCCCAGGGTTACACAGCTAGGAAGTATATAGTTGGCTTTTAATAAATGTTTATTCCCTCCCAAAAGAAGTAAGAGTGTGTAGGAAGATGGGATCCTCAACAGTATCAAACATGGCAGAGAAGTCAAGGAGAATCCAAAGTGAAAAAAGACCAACAGATTTAACATGGAGACATCTGCTGCTCTTAGAAAATTCAGAGAGGGAGAAGTAGAGTTTCTGCTCAGAGAATCAAGGCTCTTTGGTGTTGATAAAATCAGACTGGGGCGCTCTCCTCCTTAAACTCTATTTGTGAATCCTGGATTTCCGTGCCAGTGACCCTAGGGCTAGAGAAAATGCTTGTGACTGGTTGGCGGTCTGGTGGGTGCTTGTGTGGGTGGCTGAGCAGGCTTGTTCTCTCAGCTCTGTTTCAGGAAGACTGTCCTGAATTATGACTAAATCCTTGCCCAGAGAGGAAGTTTCTGAGCTTTCTTTACTTTGCCGGGATTCTGAGAAGAGCCCTTGAGTGAAGGAAAGGCTAGAAACCTTTGGGAAACCCAGCCTAGAAGTTCCAGGTGTCTTAGGGACACAGAGTCAGGAAGGTAAGTGGACACGGAACCTTCCCCACAATTCTATGCCTCCCAAGCTCTGATCTTCAGTCTATAGTTCTGGGTAAAACTAACTCTCCATTCCCCTACTGAAATACAAACAATGTACATAGCTTTGCTTCCTGGAAGGGGAAGGAATGTGGGTGAGGCCGGGAGGGATATTCCTGGAAGGGTGAAGGGACATAACTCACCTGGTTAACGGAGAGTTTGGGGAGGAAAGCGACAATAACATCCAGGTGGATATCTAGCTATTTATTTTCATGCATACATATTGTCAGGGGTTTTTCTTTAAATTTTTCTTTAATTAATTAATTTAGAATATTTTTCCATGGTTACAGGATTCATGTTCTTTCCCTCCCCTTCTCTCTCCCCCTTCCTGGAGCTGACAAGCAATTCCACTGGGTTTTACATGTATCATTGTTCAAAACCTATTTCCATATTATCTAAATTTGCAATAAAGTGATCATTTAAGGTCTACATCCCCAATAATATCCCCATCAATCCATCTGATCAATCATATGTTTTTCTTCTGCGTTTCTGCTCCCATCGTTCTTTCTCTGGATGTGGATAGCATCCCTTCTCATAAGTGCCTCAGAATTGTCCTGGATCATTTCATTGCTGCTAGTAGAGAAGTCCATTATGTTCAATTGTGCCACAGTATATCAGTCTCTGTGTAGAAGGTTCTCCTGGTTCTGCTCCTCTCACTCTGCATCACTTCCTGGAAGTTGTTTCAGTTCACGTGGAATTCCTCCAGTTCATTATTCCTTTGAGCACAATAGTATTTCAGGGGTCCTTCTTTATCAATCCCCCTTCTTCTCCACTGCCATCTCTGTACGGGGCACCAGGGAGCATCCCTGCTTTTGCTGGGGCAGTACATGTGATTTGAATTTAGGATGAGGCCAGAAGCAGCATTTCCCCCTTCTGTCATCCACAGAGAAGGGAATATCCAAGGGAGGGCCCTCTGAAGGGAAGGGGAGAGGGCCCTACAGAAGGGGCAGTCATGGGAAGTGATAAAATCTCATTCCTATTCCCCGAAGTGGGGCCTTTTTCTCAGAAGGGAAGGAAGTTGGGAGTAGCTAGCTGTATCAGTGAATTCTTTTTGCCCACAGATGCCGAATCCCCGTCTCCACCCCTCCATCCCCCAACCCCGGGGCTGGGGGGCTCAGAAGGCAGCCTGTGTCCTGTTGAGCCTCTGCCTGGTCACTGTGTATAGCCTGGGGGAGCCGGCTGCCCACACCCTGCAGTGGCTACTGTTCTACCTTACTGCTATGCAGGTGAAGCTGCTGCTGAAGAGGGCCTGCTGCCTGGCTGAGGAACTGTGTCATCTCCAATCCAGGTGAAGTATTAGAAAGAATGGAGAGAGCATCGGCCCTGGAGTCAGGAAGACTCTGGGTTCAAGTGTTGCCTCAGATATTTACTAGATATGAGACCCAGGACAAGTCCCTTAACCTCTAGCAACCTCAGTTTCCTCATTTGTAAAATGAGGATAACAATAGCACCCATCTCCCAGGGCTACTGTGAAAACTGAGTGCTATATAAATGCTATCTATCTATCTATCTATCATCATCATTATTATCATCTTCCTTTATCATCCCCCTCTTAGCCACTACCTTCATCCTTCACCTTGATCCCTCCGAAGAATGTCTCCTTTGGTTTGTCCTCTCTGTCCCTCACAGCCCCCTTTCCCTCTGCTTCTGGTGTCCAGATGACCCTGGGTAGAGGCTATTAGTCCTAGCCTAGGCCTTGAGTACTGGCCAGGCCTCTGGGGATGTCCCCTCTTCCCCTTCTCTCCCTTTTTTGTGATCCTCCAGGTACCAGGGCAGCTACTGGCAGGCGGTGCAAGCCTGTGTAGGCTGCCCACTCCAGCAGGGTTCTCTGTTGCTGCTCTCGGGATATTTCTGCGTCACCCTCTCCAGTAATCCAAACCTGTCACTCCTCTGGACTCTTGCCATGCTGGGCCTTGCCCAAGCACTGAGCTTCATCCTAGGACTCCAGGTACAAAAGACCCGAGAGGTGGACTTGGAGACAGGGGAAACAGAAGGGCGCTTGGCGTTGAATGGAGAGTGGAGGAAAGGTTACCCAGGGGAGCATTAAAAAACACAAATGAGAATTTGTTTTTGAGCCTTCAGTAACTCCGTATAAAGCCACTGAGGCTGCTCTTGAGTGGTAGGGTGAGTACTAGAAGAGGAGAGGGCAATGGTCAGGGCTGGATCGCTCCCTGGGGATCGATTCCTTGTGCCAGCGCTCATGAGGGCTTCTGTCCTTCCCTCCCTCCAGAGCCTGACTCCAGCTGAGATCTCTGAAGTCTGTGAAAAGAAGCACCTCAACGTGGCCCATGGACTGGCTTGGTCCTACTATATTGGGTACTTGAAGCTGATCTTGCCTGGTAAGCAGCCCTCCCCATTCCATTCTACCCCCACCTCCATCTCGGCAAGTTCTTTGCTCGTCAGAAGTGTTTTATAGTTTCCAAAGTGCTTTCATGCATGTATGTCATCGTATTCATTACTCACAAACTGCCCCCCACCCACCCAGGGAGGATTATCCCCATTTTATAGATAATAATAGTGGACTGTCCAAGGGCCAAGTGGCTAACTAAGACTCGAACCCAGGGGTGAGGGTCAGGATGGGGTTGGGGGGAACGTCTTTGGGATCTTAGACTAAGTTCTATGGGAGTCTCCATGGACTCTCAGATGCTAAATATCCATCTATCAATCCCACTACACATGTAAAACCCAGTGGAATTGTGGCTTGGCTACGGGGGTGTGGGAGAGGGGAGGGAAAGAATGACTTGTAGCCAGGGAAAATATTCTAAAATGACTAATTAAATTTTTCAAAAATAAAAAATTATCTCTATCTATCTATTTATATCCCACCAAGGGAGATCCGGGTTCAAGGACAACTACCAGCCTTGAATTCATTCCACAGATATAACTTAGATCTCAGATATCACCTTTGAGGTGTTGTGTCTGGTACTCACTGCCCTATGGATGGAGTATTTGCTGATGCAGGAATCTGGGGGTTGGGGGAGAGAAGAGAAGTAAGAAAGGGAAGAGAGAAGAATAATCCCTGGGGCCTGCTCTTCTCTCCTTGACTACCCTCCCTCCTTTTTTTCAAATGTAGGGGGGAGAGTGGATTTTATTTTTCTGTTCTTTGCTGGGAAGGGGCCTCAGGAGAGACTAAAAGGAGGTAAAAGTCAGGCTTGGACTAATGACATATATGAATGGGTAAGGTTACATCTCTCTCCATATAAGAATCTTTTTTTAGTTTTTGTTATTCTTTAAAAATTTTTTGTTTTAATTTTGAAGTATCTTAATTTTTAAGTATTTTTCCATGGTTGCATGATTCATGTTGTTTCCCTCTCCTCTTCCCAGGATTGACAAGAATCTTTTTTATTTTTATTTTTATCTAGAATATTTTTTATTTTTATTTAGAATCTTTTTTATTTTTATATGGAATATTTTTTATTTTTAAACCCTTACCTTCCCAGAATCACTACTGGTATTGGTTCCAAGGCAGAAGAGCAGTAAGGGCTGGGCAATGAGGGTTAAGTGACTTGCTCAGGGTCACACAGCTGGGAAGTGTCTGAGACTAGATTTGAAACCAGGACCTCCTGTCTCTATTCCTGGCTCTCAATCTACTGAGCCATCCAGCTGGCAACTTGCTCCCAAGGCAGGATGCTAACCCCCAATAAAGCAGGCACTGTCTCTCGCCCCACATACTCATATACATCCACACCTACAGCTGGATGGGTCCCCCCTCGAGGTCAGTTTAGGGGGCACAGCTGACAAAAGCCCTATGCCATTGCTATTCCCTCTCACCACAAAAGGAAACCCAAGGTGGTCTCTCTTCTGGTTAAACCCCTAGAACAGAGGGAGGTGATGCATCACAGAGTCCTGGATTTAGTTAGCCACTCTGGAGCCAGTCCTGACTCTGCTATTTACTGCCGTGGGAGGTGGCTCTGGTCACTTTCTCCCTCTTGGACCCTTGTCTCTAAAATGGGGGGGGGGTTGGCCTGGAGAACCTCTGAAGTGATCTACCGTCCTGCGACAGACAGCCCCCTCCCTTCCAGGGCTATGATAGGCTTTCGGGGTCTCGAGGGAATGGGCTCCCCTTCACCTTTATTCCCTCTCTTTCCCTGTGCTCGTCTCCCCCCTCCACGACTGCTCGTGGTCCCCACCCAGGGCTTCAGGCCCGAATCCAAGCGTACAACCAGTTCAACAAGGATGTCTTGAGGAGCCCCGAGGGCCATCGGCTTCACATCCTCATCCCCCTGGATTGCCGGGTCCCTGATGACCTGAGTCAGGCCGACCCCAACATTCACTTCCTGCAAGAGCTCCCCCAGCACCGAGCGGACCGGGCAGGCATCAAAGGCAGGGTCTACACCAACAGCATCTACAAAATCTGGGAAGGTGGGCGGCTGGTGAGTGACGCGGAGAGGAGGAAGAGGGGTGGAGCCGGGGAGTGATGGGAGCTGGAGTCGGGACTGGAGCGAGCAAGACCGGGACTCTGGGTTCCTGGCCCAACTCCATCTACACTTCAACGAGCGCCCAGCACCGGGGGTTCAGAGTCGGGAAGTTTCTCGGGGCTCCCTGCCCTTCAGGGACCTGCTCTGCTGAGCTACAGCCTCTGCCCGGCCTGGCCTACATCTCAACTCTGCGGGTTCCCTCCGGAAAGACCCGGGGGAATGGGTAAGAACAGCTCGGGCAGCCTGGGCTCAGGCCAAGGGCCAACCAGTCAGGAGCAGAGCAGAAACGAACGGATGAAGACAGTCATGCCCCTGGAGGCCTGTCTTTGCATCTACAGTGGGGGTGGGGAGATCCTCGGAGATGGAGAGAGGCACCGGGACAACAGCTCTAGCTGCCATGGCCATGGAAAGGGAGACCATCCAACCTTCCTCCCTGTCCCTCTCAGGCTGGAGTCTGTCTCCTGGAGTTTGCCACCCCGCTGCAGACCCTGTTCTCCATGTCCCAGGACGGGCGGGCTGGCTTTAGCCGGGCAGACCGTCTGGAGCAAGCCAAGCTTTTCTGCCGGACACTTGAAGACATCCTCGAGGATGCCCCTGAGGCCCGTAACCACTGCCGACTCATCGTGTACCAGGGTGAGGGCCAGGGCCAGGGGCAGGGTGGCTCCCGGGTTAGGGAGGAAGTAGAGGCAAGAAGCAGAGTTGAACCTCTAGGCCAGAGAGTAAGGGTCCAGGATGTTCGCTTTGGGATCCTGGGGACAGTTTAGGCCTCAGTTTCACCTGTTAGCTAGGGATAATGAAAGGGATAACCATACTTGCCCCACTGGGCTATCGGAGGGAAAGTTCTTTGAAATGCTCTAGAAATGAGTCAGTAAGAGTGCTGAGGGGGCAGCTGGGTGGCTCAGTGGATTGAGAGCCAGGCCTAGAGATGGGAGGTCCTGGGTTCAAATATGACTTCAGACACTTCCCAGCTGTGTGACCCTGAGCAAGTCACTTGACCCCCATTGCCTAGCCCTTACCACTCTTCTGCCTTGGAACCAATACATATTCCAATTTGGAACCAATTCCATATTGGAACCAATACAATTCTAATTTGGAAGGGAAGGGTTTAAAAAAAAGAGTACTGAAGGCCTACAGGGCCTGGATTTAGGAAGACCTGAAATCAAACCTGGCCTTGGAATTTATTAGCTCTTTGACCCTAGGCAAGTCATTTAACCTCCAACTGCCTCAGTTTCCTGATCTGTAAGATGGGAATAAGAAAAGCACTTACCTCCCAGGGTGGTTGTAAGGATCAGATGAAATGATATCTGTGCCTGGCACATAGTTCCTCGATTCCTTCCCACTTTAAAGATGAGGAAGCTGAGGCTGGGAGAAATTAAATGACTCATCTAGGGTTTCAGAGTTAATAAACTGGGATTAGAATAAACTAATAATCTGGATAAGAATTGGGATTCTTATCCAAGTCTTCTCATCCCATACTGTGAATCCTTGTGGGACCTTGAGGAAGTTGACTCCTTGATGCAGGGCTCAGTTTCCCCACTTGTAACATTACATAGTTGGACTTGATTTCTCCCATCTGTCCCAACATCACCAGGCCATGATTCCGTTATTCTGTGACTCCAGGCCTTTGGGGGCGGGCAGACCCCCCAACCTCCAGGGCGTAAGAACAGGCAGAGCCTCCTGTCCCTGGAAAAGTTCTTTGTGGGCACTGATTTGTGCAGGCACGTCTGTATTTACATGTGACCCCACGTAGGAGGTAATGCCTCTATGGCCCTAGCACATTTCATTGTTGTCATTCAGTTGTTTTTCAGTCGTGTCGGACTCTTCATGACCCCATTTGGGCTTTTCTTGGCAGAGGTACAGGAGGGGTTTGCCATTTCCTTCTCCAGCTCATTTGACAGATGAGGAAACTGAGGCCAGCGGGGTTCACTGTTTTGCCCAGGGTCACACAGCTAATAAGTTTCTGTTGCCAGATTTGAACTCAGGAAGATGAGTTATGCGTAGCACATAGTAGGCAATTAATAAATGTTTGTTTATGGATCAATTGTTTGATTTCACTCTCCAGAACCCGAGGATAGAACTCTAAGCGGCTTCTCGCTGTCTAAAGAGATTCTTCGCTCCCTTCGGCAGGAGCGTCAGGAAGAGTTTGCTATGGAGCCCAGGAGGGACGAGAGTGTGGCCAGAGCCTCCGCCTGGTCCCAGGAGCCCGAGCTCCTCATCACTGGCATGGAGCAGCCTCTGCCCCTCCGTACGGATGGTTTCTGAGCAAGTCCCTCCCTTTAGGAGGGGGCAGCAGGCCAGGGAGCAAAGTGAGCCCTCTCCCAGACCCTGGCCACTCTGGGCCAGGCAATGCCACCGACTCATCTGATCAGACACTGAGAACAGTTGGAACAGACTGCCTGCTGTTCATCCTTCCCATCCCTGACACTAGGATCCGGGGAGCCCCCTAGATCAGAGATTCTTTACCCTTTTAAAATTTTAAATCCTTTCCTTCTGCCTTAGACTCAATACTGTGTATTGGTTCCAAGACAGAAGAGCAGTAAAGGCTGGGCAATGGGGGTTAAGTGACTTATCCAGGGTCACACAGCTAGGAAGCATCTAAGGCCACATTTGAACTCAGGACCTCCCATCTCCAGGTCTGGGATTCTATCCACTGAGCCACCCAGCAGCCCCTTTCTCCTTTCTTTTCCGGAGGATCCTGCATCTGTCTTCTAGCAGACTCTCCAAAGCGATAAACCCACAGAGGCATCCTCTTGCTGTCTTATTTTTATGGTTGAACTAATATTTGGCCACAAACCTTGAGCCCCTTCCCCCGTGCTGGATGCTCAGAAGTGGAATGACTCAGAGGTAGCTGAATAGCTCAGAGAAAGGAGAGGCAGACCTAGAGACAGGAGGTCCTGGGTTCAAATTTGGTCTCAGACACTTCCTAGCTATGTCACCCTGAGCAAGTCATTCAACCCCCACTGCTGAGCCCTTACTGTCTTGGAACCTGTATGTGGTATTGATTCTAAGACAGCAAGGAAGGGTTTTTAAAGAAAGTAGAATGACTCAACCAGGGTCAACAACGAATAAGCATCAGGCCCCTCTTAGTCTGTATATCTCTCCGCTATCGCAGAGAGGTGACACAAAGCAGTTCTGCAGCCAGTAGAAGCAATTTACTTCATCCCTCCTTCTCTCCTCAAGCCCTGCTGTAAGGGACAGTGCAGGAGGAGCCCAGAAAGCTTGTTTTTGCCGGTAAACACAAGTTATCCTCTCCTCTGTCACCTGGCAGGTGCTGATGAATGCATTTTACGTTGGGTGACGTGTAGCAGAGGGATGGGGGACCGCAGGAGGCCTGGCACTTTCCTCATGCTTCCTGCTATGGGCCAGTGTTCCCCGTGACGTGTGGCTCCCCCCTGCCCACATGCTTTTTTCCCCACGCTGTCCTTCCCTTTGGGAATGTTTAATTCTCATGACCTCCCTGAGGCCTTTTCCAGCTTCTCTACGCTGTAAGCTCTGGAGGAGAGGGATCCTCTTTCCATAGCACCTACCGCAGAGTAGTCACTCAGTGCTTACTGACAATTCCACAGCGTAGGCTTCGAGCAAGAATGTAGAGGAAACAGGAGGAGGCAGAGACCTTTCAAGAATAATGCTGGGATGTGGCAACACTGGGGCAATACATTGTTGGTAGAGTTGTGAATGATCCAGCCATTCTGGAGGGCAATCTGGAACTGTGCCCAGAGGACTGTAACATGTGCCTATATACCCTTTGATCCTGTAATATACCACTACTGGGTCTGTATACCAAAGAGATCATAAAAAGGGGGAAAGGATTTAGTTGTACAAAAATATTGTATAGCAGCTCTTGTTGTAGGGGCAAAGAATTGGAAACTGAGGGGAGGTCCCTCAATTGGAGATTGAACACGATAGTGATGGAATACTGTTGTGCTCTAAGAAATGATAAGGGGGATGATTTCAGAAAAAGCTGGAAAGACCTCCCTGAACGGATGCAAAGTGAAAAAAGCAGAACCGGGAGAACATTGTACACAGCAATTTGTACAAATGATCAGTGGTGAAAGACTTGGCTATTCTAAGCAACACAGTGATCTAGGACAATTCTGAAGGACTCTTTTGATAAAAAATGCTATCCACCAGAGAAAGAACTGTTGGAGTCAGATGCAGATCAAAGCGTACTATCTTTCACATTAGCTTATCTCTGGTTTCATTTTGGGATTTTGGTTTTATATGATTATTCTCTTATAACGATGACCAATATGGAAGTATGTTTTGCATTATAATACATATATAAGCCAGATCAAGTTGTTTACCAACTCGGAGAGGAGGGAGGCAAAAGAGGGAGGGAGATCATTTGGATCTTATTTCAGAAATGCAGTTTGAAAATTGTTATTACATGTAATTGGGAAAATAAATTATCTTTTAATAAAAAATTTAAAAAAGAATCAGAAAAAAAAGAATAATGCTGGGGCAGGGGCAGGGGATAGAAGGCCAGGCCCAGAGATGGGAGGGCCTACATTCAAATCTAGTCTTAGACATTTCCCAACAGTGTGACCCTGGGCAAGTCACTTAATCCCCATTGCCTAGCCTTTACCATTCTTCTTCCTTGAAACCAGTATACAATACTGATTCTAAGATGGAAGGTAAAGGTTAGGTTTTGTTTGTTTTAAAGTATAACATTGGGGCAGGTAGGCAGCTCAGTAGATTGAGAGCCAAGCCCAGAGATCCTAGGTTCAAATCTAGCCTCAGACACTTCTTAACTTAACCCCAGTTGCCTAGGCCTTATTGTACTACTACTGCCTTGAAACTGATACGCACTATTAATTCTAAGACAGAAGGTAAGGATTATTAAAAAAAGGAATGTCTCCTTGTCTTTTCATTTTGCCCTTCAGCATCTTATCTAATTCACTTCCTGCTGACCACTCTTGCTGTCCCCTCCTAGCTTCCCTTACTTCTCCTAGCAGGGACTCCTCTCCATTCCCATCTATAACCCAGACTTTCTTCTTTTCTGCTGTTTGTAGGTTTTAAGGGAGAGGATCCAAGACTGATACTCTTAGACTCCTGGCAAAGCAGACAAGTGTTTGTGTACAATTCTTCCCTAAGCCAAACCCAGCAGGATACAGAGGGACAACAGTCAAACTCCTCTAACCTTCCCTTTGCTGAAAAGGGAAGGCTAGTTGTCAACCCTGGCTACTTAGAGCTAGCTCCTGCAGCCTCTTGACGTCTGGGGATTTTGAAGGGTTCAGAGATACTCTAAGAGATCTAGAGGAACCACTAGGTAAGCCACTATAGAAGTAGAGTTAGTAAAAAGTATTGACTCTAAGAGGATGGAGAAGAGAGGGGAATGGACACTTTTCTTCCATTCATGGTTCAAGATTAAAGCCAGCTGCAGGGGTGGGTGGAATTTAGGATTCAGTATATCTGGATTCTCCACCCCCAGTTCAACCCTGCTGGCTGGTGACTCCAATAGAATCACTTCCTTCCATAAGGTCTGGGAAAGGTAGACTTAAGGCATTGAGAAATGAGAGTCCCAGAGAGGGGAGGTGGGGAAGGGGTCATTTTCTTACCATAATATAGAAACAAAGGAGGCCAGAATGGAAGGGGAAACTGGGAGAAAGGAGTTTGGAGAAAAGGAAACTAAGGAAGAAAGTTCAGAGGCCTGGAAATTACTAGATGAGAGAGAGAAATGGGGGTTTAGGGCTAGGGAGTAGTTGCAGGAAGGATAGATGGGGATGGGAGCATTAGAAGTACACAGACTACAGTATGTTTCCAGAAGACCCTCAACTCAGCATTTATTTTCCTAGTCCCAGGAAGGACACCCCTGAAAATCATCAACTCAGGCAAGAAATTCATCTGCCCCATTCTCCATTGGCTTTGAAACCCAGATCTTCTATTCTCTTTCCTCTTAAATCTTTGTCCAACTTTGGTGGTAAGGGGAAATTGCAAGCCTTGCTCCTTATAGATATGTAAGCTCTCTAATGTTGGAATGGGTACAGAGGCTGGTAGCAGCAAGTCCAGGCTGGGTTTCCCTGTAGCTTTCTTGGGGCCCGATTCCAAGTTGAGAGCCCAGGGCCTGCCAGTGAATGAGACGGACACCACCTTCTTGCTTCATGGATGGGGGCTCCCGAGGGAGAGTAACTTGAACCTTTCGAAGCTCAGGGCCAAAGTGGACAACCATGATGATGAAGATAGCCACTAAGACAAAAAGAGTCACAATAATGGCAAGCAGAGGCAGCCCATCCCCCTTTGGTTCACTCTGATGTCCTCCCAGAGGGCTCAAGTGATCTGTCTCCTCCAGGGCTTCCTGTAATTGTCGTGGAGGGTCTCGTACAACCGAGTTGTTCATCATGGTGAAGGTAGCGTCCGGAAGACAACCTGGGAGTGAAGAGGGAGGAAGAGGCAGAAAAAGTGGAAAATGTAAGAAAGAGAAGAAAGGGCAAAGACCCAGCCAAAGTCAAGACCTTAACCAAGACCAGAGAGAAAGAAATGAGCAAAGATGAAAATACTAGGGAGCGAGTAAAAGAATCACAGGGAGGCAGAGAGGATCAGAGAGAAAGGCTTTGTTATTGCAAAGAGGTATTATTAACCCTGGCCTAAGGTCTGGCCATTTCCCTCCCCAAATCCACAGGGTAAAGGACAGAGCTGGGATTCCAATCCAGGTTTTAAGTTTCCAAATCCCAGGATCTTTTTACTATATAATGCTGTGCACTTCACTTAGAAGAATTTGGGGATCACAAAATGTCAACTACTTCTGTTAACTCCAGGAGTTAACTTTTCCTCACCCTGTGCAGTGGGCAGCTATTTCCTAAAACCCCAGGAAGAGAGGAGGCTCAGTTTTGTCTGTCAGCCCATTACTTTTCCTCCCCCATTGCTATGCTAAAGTAGAAACCGGAGGTGAGGCCGGGAAGAGGCAGAAAACACTGGCCTTTTCCCATAAGGACAAAGCAAGGCACATCAGATCGCCCCAGCCCATGGCTCTAGGCTCCTTGGGGTGCTCAAGAACAATCTGGGAAGGTCAACAGCCTAAGATCTCCTCCCCACCCCCAGGGAATGAGGTTTCCTCTGGACTTCTGCCATGAAACTCAGAATGAGAAAAAAGGAAGAGGCCCCCAGTGCCAGGGAGGGGAAGGGTGATGAAATGACAGTCCCCACAGAAGAGCAACCCTGGTGAGGGTTGAGGGGAGGAGAGGTGGTTACCTGATTATCCTGGTCCAGAGTGGGAATATGGGAAAGCTCTAGGTGCATCTTCAAGGTTGGGAGTTTCCTTTGAGACCAAAAGCATAGGAAAAGTGAACTGGTCTCCCAAGGGTTAGCTCCCCTAACCCTAAAGCTGCCACGTCTGATAAGCACACATACACACCCTTCTCACATAAAACACACCCTCATTCTCCCGCGCTTTCACTTCCGTCAGGTTCTTGTTCACAGAGCAGAGACACTCCGAGTTGGTCTGCTTCCTTCTAGTTCTTGGTCGTCCTGTATTGTTCTCTTTCTTCCTCTGAAGTCTAAAGTTCATTTACAAGACAAAAAGAACACCTTTCTCCCCGTCCTTCTCCTATATCCATTCCTGCCTTTATCTTTTCCAGGCCCGCTTTTCTCCCCCTTTTTCATCCTATCTTGGTTACTCATCCTTTTTTTCTCTATTTCTCTATATCTCTGTATTTGTCTCTCTTTGTTCTCTCTCTCTCTCTCTCTCTCTCTCTCTCTCTCTCTCTCTCTCTCTCTCTCTCTCTCTGCTCTGGTCAGCTAAAGGGCTCAGAGGTTAGAGCACCAAACCTGGAGTTTTTCAAATGTGGCCTCAGATACTTAATAGCTATGTGAACTTTGGAAAGTAGCCTAACTTTTTGCCTCAATATTCTCATCTGTAAAATGGAAATAATAATAGCACCTCCCTTCCAGGGTTGTTGTGAGGATCAAATGAGATCATATTTGTAAAGTGCTTAACACATGGTAAGTTGGTATGTAAAAAATGGCTTTGATTATTTGCAATGTCTTCACTTTTTGGTGATTGCCGTCTGAGTTCTATATTTTTATTTCTCTTTATTTTCATTTAAAGGACTCTGTGTTCTCCCTATGGAATTCTAAACCAAGAATCTTGAATCCCACCTTTGATTCTTACTAAGACAAATGAACATGCGTGCTGTCTTTATGCATCTTTACTGAGAGGCTTCTATGTGTGTCACAAAATGCCCAGAGAGGTTTCTGTCGTCTCTGGGGAGGGTTGTTTTTCAGGAAAAGTTTCGACTCTAAAAGGACAAAAGTAACCCCTCTCCCCATCCCTCATTTTCCTTTCCAACTCCACGTCAGAACGTTAGGCTTGGAGAACTGGAAAACACCGTGGGAAAGCCCAGTTCTGGGATGAAGATCGTTTGTCTCGCTACAGAACTTTGTTCTCCGGAAACAGAGGCCGGCCAAACTGTCCTTTCGCTATGACACCTGGAAAACTCTGCGGCATCTTTCCGGTGACGCATAGGTCAGCTTCACAGTAGCCACAGGGACCCCGGACTGAGCGGCTCTCGGAGGTGATTGGCTGAACCAGCTCTGACGTCACAATGCTGCCTCCTCTTCGGAGCACCAATGAGAAAGCAGAGTTAACAGAAATAGGTTCCGCCTCTCTCTGACTCCACTTAACGAGCTTGGGAATCTCCATTCTGCCAATGAGGAGGGTCAGGGACCTCTGGTTGCTACCGCTTTACCCCCCTCGGAAAGAGTCAGCAGGCAAGGCTCTCCACGACCACAAATCATCAAGAGAATCCCACTGCTTAACACAGGCCATTAGGTCAAGCATCAGTCAATTTACAAACACGTATTAAACTATAAGTATTATATACTCTGGATCTCTATTCTGAGAGACTGAACATTGATAGCTGTCCTCAGACATATATTGGTTTTGTGACTCTACATGAGTCATTTAACTTTTTATTGTCCCAGGAAGCTCTAAGACTCTTTCAGTTTCATCTCAGGTACATATGTAAAGAGAGTTTCTTCATTTGACATTCCCTATTCCAGTGAAATCCTAGATCTGGTCCACGGGGGGAAAAAATATTCCAGGCACTGTGCTAGGCACTAGGGATACAGATAAAATAGACAGTCCTTTCCCTCAAGGAATTTACACTGTATCAGGAAGCAAAACCCTGCTTCCTGACTCCTTCAAATGGCTAAGCTTCACTCCCTAAAAATCAAAATTGTGAGACACAATAAAGATCATGAAAGCTTGGGAAGAGGGTGAAATTGCAATCTAACCACTGAGGGTATGGGGTGGGTTCTTTCTTATTTATTTATTTACTTATTTAAATAACAAATTTCTACATAACTTTCCCCAAGTTATATGATCCATATTGTTTCCCTCCCCACTCCCCAGCACTGACAAGCAATTCACTTTGGGTTATACATGTATTATCATGCAAACCATTTCCATATTAATCATTTTTAAGTGAATAATCTTACAAAACCAAAACCCTGATATGGGTTATAAGCTTTTCCTGGACAGCCACAAACCCCTGAGGTGTCCCAGGTCAAAGAGCACATAAGGGATTCCTTTTCATTACACCCCTGCAGTGCTGAAGGAAGGTGACCTTGAGCAACAGAAACCATAAGGGGTTTCTGAGAGAGATATTCCTGTTAGCCCCTCCCCTAGCTTTTTGATAAGTACAGATATGCACCTCTTAGTTTGCTTCTGTTTGTATCTCAGCACTGCACAGTTCACACACACACACACACACACACACACACACACACACACACACACACACCTTTTGTCTTCAAGGCATAACACATCACTCCATCAACCCATCTGGTCACATAGTCTCTGTTGTCAAAAGGGTATAAGAATCCTGAACTCCATCTCTTCAAGGAGGTGGTTTTTTTTACCTGCACCTGCCTCCCAGTCATTTAATTCAATAAATTCAACTTAATAAAATTCTCTATTTTAATTTTTTTAAATTTTATTTATTTTTAATTTTATTTGGTCAAAGTTTTCAGATAAAGAAATCAAAACTATTAATAAGCACATGAAGAAGTGCTCCACATCTCTTATAATCAGAGAGATGCAAATCAAAACAACTCTGAGGTATCACCTCACACCTAGCAGATTGGCTAACATGACAGTTATGGAAAGTAATGAATGCTGGAGGGGATGTGGCAAAGTAGGGACATTAATTCATTGCTGGTGGAGTTGTGAACTGATCCAGCCATTCTGGAGGGCAATTTGGAACTATGCACAAAGGGCGATAAAAGAATGTCTACCCTTTGATCCAGCCATAGCACTGCTGGGTCTGTACCCCAAAGAGATAATGGGCAAAAAGACTTGTACAAAAATATTCATAGCTGCGCTCTTTGTGGTGGCCCAAAACTGGAAAATGAGGGGATGCCCATCAATTGGGGAATGGCTGAACAAATTGTGGTATATGTTGGTGATGGAATACTATTGTGCTCAAAGGAATAATAAAGTGGAGGAGTTCCATGGAGACTGGAACAACCTCCAGGAAGTGATGCAGAGCGAGAGGAGCAGAACCAGGAGAACATTGTACACAGAGACAAACACACTGTGGTATCATCGAACGTAATGGACTTCTCCATTAGTGGTGGTGTAATGTCCCTGCACAATCTGCAGGGATCAAGGAGAAAAAAACACTATCCAAAAGCAGAGGACAAACTGAGGGAATAGAAACACCGAGGAAAAGCAACTGCCTGACTACAATGGCTGAGGGGACATGACAGAGGAAAGACTCGGAGCGAACACTCTGATGCAAATACTAACAACATGGCAATGGGTTCAAGTCAAGAACACATATGATACCAGTGGAATCACACGTCGGCCACGGGGGGTGGGAGGGAGGAAAAGAAAATGATCTTTGTCTTTAATGAAAAATGCATGGAAATGATCAAATAAAATACTATAAAATTAAAAAAAAATTTTATTTGGTCAATTTCAAACATTATTCCTTGGTTACAAGAATCATTCTTTCCCTCCCCTTCCCCTGCCCTTCCTGTAGCTGACTCGCAATTCCACTGGGTATTACATGTGTCCTTGATCAGAACCTATTTCTATGCTGTTGATGTTTGCACTAGGATGTTCATTTAGAGTCTACATCCCCAATCATATCCCCATCGACACATGTAATCAAGCAGTTGTTTTTCTTCAGTGTTTCTACTCCCACAGTTTTCCTCTGAATGTGGATAGTGTTTTTCCCTCCAATTTGTTCTGGATCACTGCATTGCTACTAGCAGAGAAGTCCATTACATTCGATTGTACCACAGTGTATCAGTCTCTGTGTACAATGTTTTCCTGGTTCTGCTCCTTTCGCTCTGCATCAATTCCTGGAGGTCATTCAAGTCTCCATGGAATTCCTCCACTTTATTATTCCTTTGAGCACAATAGTATTCCATCACCAACATATACCACAATTTGTTCAACCATTCCCCAATTGAAGGGCATTCCCTCATTTTCCAATTTCTTGCCACCACAAAGAACACAGCTATGAATATTCTTGTACAAATCTTTTTCCTTATTATCTCTTTGGGGTACAAACCCAGCAGTGCTATGGCTGGATCAAAGGGCAGATAATCTTTTATCGCCCTTTGGGCAGAGTTCCAGAATGCCCTCCAGAATGGTTGGATTAATTCACATGGAGTCTGGCATTCTTGGGAGAGCATCCCTTCCCAGCTCAGGTTTTTATCTCAAGCTCTCCCACAACCCCAAAATATATATCCAAATAAAAAAGTGATAAATCATATATATATTCATTTGCATACCTACTCCAACAGTTCTTTCTCTGGAAGTGGATAGCATTCTTTTCCATAAGTCCTTAGAATTGTACTGGATTATTATTGTATTGCCATTAGTAGCTAAGCCTATTATATTGTAGTTACTGTGCACAATGTTCTACTGGTTCTGCTTATTTCGCTCTGCATCAGTTCATGTAGGTCTTTCCAGCTCTTCCTGAGATGATTCTGTTCATTCCTTACAACACAATAATATTCCTTCACCATCAGATACCACAAGAGGCAGGTTCTTTTTCCTGAGAGGTGTGTTCTTTTAGGGAAAAAGTAAGTCCTTTCAGGGAACCTGGACTAGATGCCATCTCTTACTCTAAATCTATGCTTATATTTTTGTTTCTGTTTCTCTCTTGTTGGGAATTCTCATATATTTCATAATTGGGAACCACCTCTTATTTTAGAAAGAAGCAAAACCTTACTCTGGAGATTAATCTTCCTTGTCTGAAGAAAGCTTTATCATATCAAAAATGAAACCAAAGATAGGCCTGCCTGCCACATTTTCTTTCTGTCATTTTCCTCTAGGTTGACTCAGGAACATCTTACATTGTCTCCCTCACAGTTCAGATACAAGAAGGTCTCTTTTTCTATCAGAAACCTCAGGGAAAGGAAGGGGAATATCTCACTGATTCTGTTCCAGATGGGCCCTCAGCTGTGGTTCTGAACAGAAGGAACAGTCTTTTTCTCCTCTCCTAAGCCTCCACAGATGAGATGGAGCTTGGAGAACATGGATTAAGGAAGAAACTCTGGTTCTCCCAACCAGTAATCATATCTTTAGTAAGGTCATCAAACCGGTTTACCCCAGTTTTCTCAACTGTAAAGTGGAGATGATAATATTATCTACTTTGCAGGGTTGTTGTGAAGATCAAATGAGATGGTGTTTATAAAAATGCCCTTAACATTAAGCATGGCACATAGTAGGCACTGTATAAATGCTTATTCCCTCCTTTCTTTTAATTGAGAATTTTTAAAACACTTCACTAACCTTAAAAAAAAATTCTTCCTTTTTTTGACATCACTATAACTATGCTCCCTCTCCCTACCCAAATCCTTCCTGCCTAGAGTAAAGGGGAAAAAAAAAAGCAAAACAACCTTGTAACAAACATAGTCAAGCAAAAGAAGTCCACAGATTGGTCATATCCAAAAACTTATGTCCCATTCTGTACTGTGAGTCCATAACCTTTCTGCCAGGAGGTAGATACTACACTTCATCATTGGCCTTTTGGAGTTATGATTGGTCATTAAATTTATTGGAATTCCAAAGTCTTCCAAAGTTGTTTGTCTTTTGGGGGTTGTGTTATTATCCTAGATTTGCTTGAAGTTCTAGAATGCTAAAATGTACTTTTAGGCAGGTATTCTTTTTTCTTTGAATTTGAATTATAATCTCATTTCCATCCTAATTAAAGAGCCATTCTTGTATATCTTTGGTACATTTGAATCTCTATATCTCTTCTTATTTTTGTTTAATGTTTTCTTGAATAAATAGGCTTATTCACTATTCCTGATGGTCTTTTGAGTAATTGTGGGAAGGAACTAAGTTTTCAAGTGTAAATTAAGGTATACACTTTTTCTTAAAAGTAACCAGAGGAGCAGCTAGATAGAGATGGATAGAGAATGAATAGTGAATATATAGAGAATAGATAGAGTATATAGGATAATGGACAGTAGACAGAGATCCAGGCCTGGAATCTGGAGGTCCTGGGTTCAAATCTAACTTCAGACATTTTATACCTATGTGGTTCTGGGCAAGTCACTTAAATTCCAACTGCTTAGCCCTTACTGCTCTTCTGCCTCGGAACCAAAACAGTAGTGATTCTAAGACAGAAGGTAAGGTTTGTTTTTGTTTTGTTTTGCTTTTAATCTGACCATGGAAGCAAATTTCCTTCTGAATCTTGTAGCTTAAGATTTGTAGTTTTAGATCAGAGATATTTAGAGGAAATGATTTTATTTAGTTTGCCAATCAGAGACTAGAAGAAATTGTGCCCACCCTGAGCATTACTCCTGGGACCTACCTGCTCCTCCCCACTCAACGCATAGTCGTTGGCTCTCTTCTCTACATGAGTGATCCAGGTCTCAGATCATATCTAGCTATGCCACCCATGACCAAATTGCTTTCCAGAATGGCTGCACCAATTTGCATCTAGGTATGAGGTAGAATCTCAGAGCTGTTTTAATTTACATTTTCCTTATTATTAGTGATTTGGAGTACTTTTCCCAATGTCCATTGATAGGTTGGACTTTTACCTTTGACAGTTGCCTATTCATAGGCCTTTAACTAATTCTGTTGGGAAATAGTTCTTGTTCTTATATATTTTAATCAATTCTTCTTTTCTTTTTCCCAACAAATTCTAAGAGAAAGGGAAAGGGGTTAGAATAACTCTCCCTAAGCAGAAAGGTAGGGCTTTGGGGTGGGGATGGCAAACTTGTATGAGAATAGAGCCCCAGAATAAGAAGACCTAGGTTGAAAAGCAACAGGAAGGCTTGAGGGTAGAAACCAAGAAGAGTTTCCCAACTGGATTAGATATCTGAGGCAAAATGATGGAGAATTTAGAGCACTAGAGAGAATAGAGAGTAATTGGGTCACCACTCTATATGAAATGTCTCCCCCCTCACATTCCTGGGGCCTCAGGTCTCGGTCAACAATGCCTTGCATCCTTCTAGCCCCTGGCTGGACTAGCACAGTCTGATGGAACCAACCCCCCACCCCCCTTGGATCCAATCTGTTTCCTTCTATTCTTTGACAGGAAGCTCCCAGAGAGCCAGCTACCCCCAATCTCAGCCCCACCCCAGCACTCCCTCTCTCCTCCTCATTATGGACAGAGCTTCCCTTGAACTGAAAGGCAGCAGGACCAGTGGATATGAGAACAATCAGAGCCCAGTTATGTTTGGGGATCATAAGTTACATTCTGTTCCAAGGTAAGGAATGCTTTTTTTCTTCCTCTAAATGTTGATAAACTGAGGGCCCAAGGAGGGTGGTCCTCATAGATTCTAGAGGATCACACCCATTTCACCCATCCAAGAAAAACATCTCTTAATTTTTCCTCCATCAGAGAAGCCTAGGGATCAGCTCACTATTGGGTGATAATAACTGTGGACATGTGGGGTATATTCCCAAAGTCATATACAGACGGGGAAACCCTGGCCTGCTGACCTTACCCAGGAGAGAGAAGGCAGCACAGACCTGGGTCCCTATGAAGCTGCATGTCTGGACTTTCAAATGGGGAAAGGTTGTATTTCCCTACCCAATGGCACGAGGTCAGCAACACACAAGACCTTCTAGAATTTGCTCCCAAACCAAATAATTCCAGTCCTGGGGTGAGAGGGAGGAAAGGGAGAGAGATATTTCCTTGCCCTCCCTCTGTCCCACAAATTATAACTCCAAATTGATAACTATGGGGATGTAGGAAGCTGAGGGGATGTTTATACCCTAGATAATGATAGTCCTGGGGAATAAAGACTAGTGTTTGAGCCCTCTGATGCTTGGTCCTTAGAGGAAGCTCTTCCTTAGTCCTGGGTGCAGGGCCTGTTGTTAGTCTCCGAGACACATCAAATCCTCTGCCTCCAAAAAGCCAAGGGGCCAAGTTTTATTTCTTAGATCTGAGAACTACTCAATATTGACTTATGGTTTCATGCTTCCAGGGAGGCACTGATCCTGAACCATACAGCAGAAGGGACTAGGGTTAGAAGGAAGAACTTTCCTCTAGGGAAGTGACTGACCCTTTGAATCAGAGACTAACGAAGACCATGACACAAGGCCAGAGTCAGCTTCCCTGGAGTTCTTAAAGAAGTGAATTCATCTTTCTTATCCTGGGCTGGAGGAGCTGATCTTTATGGAGGCAGGAGAATGGATGTGATGACTCTAGAGGGTCCCTGTTTTATTATTAAAGGTCAGCATCACAGAGATAAGAATAAAACTGTTCAGTCTTTCCCTGCCTCTTGTGAACAGCTAGTTAAGGCATTAGCGGCTTCCTAATTAGGGAGCCATTGCTGGGAATTGAGAAAAGGTCCTGGAGACTGTGACTCACAAGTTCAGGAACTTCCCTTTAGTCCCTTCCCCACCCCCCCTCCCACATTAAGTATAGGGCCTGGGCAGCCAGTGCTTTGGGGAAGCAGTCAAGAAAAGAGATTTGCTTTGGAGAACCCTTCCTCAGGACAACGGGCCCTATATTCCTGGAAGAACCTGCCCTGTTTGCTCTACTCACTACCAAATGCTGTGTCCAGTAGCTTGGTCTCCCAGCAGAAAACTGGAAAATCCCTGGGGCTGGGGGTCATATTGATCTCCACAGTCTGATGTAGGGGCAGAAGCTGTGCCGTATTCACTAAGCATCTCTGGAAACAGGCAGGAATATCCTGGGTGGCATCCTCATTTCCAGCCCTGGGTTATAGGCTTTGGGAAGAAAGGAGAGTGGCTCGAGGAAGAAGCTGGAGATGACACAAGTGGTTGGGTAGTCTGCTATACTGAATAGCTTGTTGCTCTGTCCCTGGACTTCTGTTGGGGATGGGGTTGGGGGCAAGCAGGAGTTATGTCTGGGGCAGGTATATGGCTGGTATGTAATATTTCTAGATTGGTGCAATGAAATTAAAAGGTGAGCATGCTAGGGGGCACCATTTTAAACTCTGGCTTCTGCTAGAGTGTTGATGGTATTCAGGAAAACAAAGCTGGAAGAAACTCTTAGAAATCTTTCTGTCTAATATTGTCATTCCCCCTTTCCCAGCTCTGACTGAGGGGAAGTAAGGCAGAGTGGTTGGTGATTAGCAGGGAGTTTGTCCAGAGGCATCATCATTCTCATACTGGACTTCATTCTCTTGCATACATCATAGAACCCATTGACAGTCTTCTCAAGATATTAACTACCCACAGGAACAAGGCGAGGGGAGATATACTTTGTTCCTTTACTCTTTACAGGACATAGTATGCATGCTACCTTCAAAAAATTCAACAAATGTTAAACTCCTACTGTGTGCAGTAGGTACTGAGGTATTATGACAATGGAAACAAGATTGTGTTTAGACTCAAAGAGCCCAGGTTCTGATGCCATCTCTAGCAATTACTACCTGTATGACCTTGTATAGGTTACTTAGCAGTTCTCAGTTATTTCATCTTTCCCCAAACTGTCCTGGCCCTCTACTTTTCTCTCCCTATATTGTCATCTGATCAGTTCCCATAGGTTTAAGTTGTCATCTCTATGCAGGTCTAGGTATCCATCCCCAGGTTCTCCCCTGAGCTTCAAGTCCAGTTCACAAATCACCTATTGGACATTTCAAACTGGATGTTCTAGAGACAACTCAAACTCAACATGTCCAAACCAACTCCTTATCTTTCCCTACAAGCCTATTCCTCTCCCAGAATTCTCTGTTTCTCTCCAAGGCACCACCATTCTTCTCAACTCCCAGGTTCCTAACTTGATTCCTCATTCATCTCATCCTACAAGTCCAATCAGTTGCCAAAACTCATTTCTACTTCTGCAATATATCTCCACACATACAATCACTTCTGTAAGCCAGGTCCTCATCACTTCTTGACTAGATTATTGCAACAGCCTCTTCATTGGTTTCTCTGCTTCAAATGTCTCCCACTCTAATCTATATACATCCTCCTTAAATGTTGATCTGACCATGTCGTTCTCCTATTTAATAAACTATTATCTCTTGAGAAAAATATAAATTTTGTTATGAAGCCCTTTACAAAGAAAAGAGAAGTCCTTTACAACTTGATCTGAATCTTTTCAGCCTCATTAAACATCATTCACCTCCTTCATTCTGTGATCCAGTTACCCCCGTTTCCATGTCTTGGCATTGGCTGGTCCCCATTCCTGGAATGCCCTCCCTCCACACTTGCTTCATAAAATCCTTCTCTTCTTCAAAACCCATCTCAGACATCATCTTCTACATGAAAATTTTCCATGATCCATCCATCCATCCCTTCCACTGCTAGTACCTTTCCTTCCTAACTACCTTGTATTTAGCTGCCTTATGTTTGCATTGATTGTCTTTATGTTTATCCTGGATTTGTTGCTCTCTATGTTAGAGTATAAGGTCTTTGAGAGTAGAAATTGTTTTATTGTTTGTATTTTTATCCCCAGTTCCTAGTATGGTAAATACTTGTTAAATGATTGTACTATAAAATGGAATGTTGATTAGATAAATTCTGAAGTCTCTTCCTGCTTTGAATTTATTATTTTTAAAATATACAATTCCATCTTTATTTATGTGTATAATCTGCACAGTTTTGTGGAAAGGTGGTGAATTCTCAGTGTTTCCCTAGAAAATTAAGGACTTAAGTTTGAAATACAGAAAATAATTTATTTTTTAAAGTTTTTTTTTTAAGATTTTTTTTAAGTCAGGGATCTTAATTTTTTATGTCATGTTATATTATAATAAGTTAGTCATAATCAAAATAGAATTTTTTCTCCATCCAAGTTCAAAGATCCATTGAAATTTATTCAAAGACCCCTGATTTAAGAACCTCTACTTTAAAGGATGTATATGGTAGATACTGGGAATACAGCAATGCAAGTATAACCTGTCCTCAAAGAGTTTATAGTCTAATGAAGAGGAGGATAAGATAAACACACAGATAACTATAAGGTCAAATGTGATAAGTATCAAGGATGGAATCAGAAAGAGTGCTATGAGAAATTAGATGGAAAAAAAAAGGAAAGAAATTGGACGGGCAAATCTACTTCCAAATGGAGCCATCAGGGAAGACAAAAGAGGAGGGGACACCTGAGCTGGCCCTTGAAGTAAGGGAAAGACATCATCAACAGCTGGATATGGGGAAGGGGAGAGTCAATTCTAGACACAGAAGACAACCTGAGCAAAGGAACAGAACGAGATAAGAAGGGGAAATAATAAGATTTCAGTTTAACTGTAGAGTATATGAAAGTAGTAATAGGGTTGGAAAAGCAGGCAGGAGCCAGCTTGGGGAGGGTCTCCAATATGTTTTGTACTGTGTAAAGGGAATTTCATCCCCTCCCCCTCCTGGACTGTCCATCTACTTCCCACATCCTACTTTGTGAGCGAATGTGAACACACAGGCATACATGTGGGGATGGAAAATAAAAGGGTGTGGTGCGGGACCCACAGGGTCTCTACTTCCCTGGACGAAGCACGAGAGGTGGACCGAGAGGCATGTAGGAGGATCAACATGTGGTCAGACTTAGAGTAGAGAAATAGACTTTAAACCTCTACCCATCTGCTTTCTTTATTTCAAGTGATTATTAATAAATTCTACAGAAAATAAGAACCTGGAGTCATTAATTTAAATCTAACAGTACATAGTATGGCTCTCAAGGATTATGTGTTGAATCAGTGTTTGGGTGACTGATTAAGGAGTCTCAGAATGGAGAAGCTTCTTGGGCTGTCAGAGTCCTACTAAGGTCATTGCATTTATGCCTCTGGCTCCCCATTGATATCTGACAGCTCCTCACCTGTCCTTAAATAACTTCCCTCCAGGGAAGGGGCTACAGTTGTGGCAAGGAGGAACAGTGACCATGGAAACCCAGCCCCATGGTTTGGAGGAGCCTAGGGCTGTGAACAATGCAACAAACCAAGTGGAAGGCCAGTGGAGGATGGCAAAAATTTAAAGAAAATAAACACATCAGGCAAGCTGCATGTTGGCACTCAGTCGCAGATCTTTCTCCCTGATCTCTCCTACTCTGAGTTGGGCAAACCTGGGCCCCTTAGTAACTTCTCTTAACTCTTGAGTAGCCCACGGAGGAGGAGTCCTAGGCCAGAGAACAGAACTCAGTTTCAGGTTGGGCTGGAGTAAGGGAACCCTCAACTGGGTGGTTCCATTTCCCCACTTTGTTTTTCTTTCAGTTATTCACATGTTTTGAGGATGATTTCATTGTATAAAATGAGGAAATGTTCTGGGCAAACATAGCCCAGTAAACACACACACACACACACACACACACACACACACACACACACACACACAGAGGCAGACACGCACAGACACAGACACACAGACATGCAGATGCACATAGACACACACAGACACACACATCCTTGAAGGGTACTCCTGAAAAGTTGGGTTGGCATTAGCCATTTCTACATTCTTTTCCTTTCCTAGGATTTTATTTCCCTAATTGTCTCCTTTTCCTTGTATAAGAAAAGACAGCTCTTCCAGGTATGAAATAAAGATCTTTGTCTGGTTGGAGAGGGAGGAAATAAGCATTTATTAAGTATCTGTTATGTGCCAGACACTGTGTTGTATTTTACAAATATCTCTTTTGGTAATATCTGGATAATAATTTGGTAGCTCAGAGTTTTTTTTTTAATTATTAAATTGACTGGTTGAACGATGGTCTGCAAAATTGTCCAAATATTTCCATGTTCTATGTATATTTTTATATATAAGTCAAAAGGAGAACATATAATATGGGGTGGGGTGAGGATGAAGCATTGGAAGAGGATGGGAAGGAGGAAGAGAGGGAAGAAGAGGAAGATGTTGGAATCCAGATTTTCCTGAGCACCAAAAATGGGATGTTTTGTGGTTTTAAGAGGATGGGAAGGACTTACAAGGACAGACTCTGAGGGGTCACCTAAGGTCACTTAGATTAAGCTAGCTTCTTCAGCTAGATGACCGAGCACAGAAAAGTAGATCACTGTATGGTTACTAAAAAAGGAAACCAAAGCCTCAGGAGAAAAAAGGGAATATATGTTCCCTGGTTTTAAGAACAGTTTTCAAAATGGAAGCATTTATGTGAAGCTGGTTTCTATATTCTTCTTATTCTTTTTTTTGTTAAACCCTTACCTTCCATCTTGGAGTCAATACTGTGTATTGGTTCCTAGGCAGAAGAATGGTAAGGGGTAGGCAATGGGGGTCAAGTGACTTGCTCACGGTCACACAGCTGGGAAGTGTCTGAGGCCAGGTTTGAACCTAGGACCTCCTGTCTCTAGGCCTGACTCTCCATCCACTGAGCCACCCAGCTGCCCCCTGGTTTCTATATTCTAAGAGACCTTGAATTTACCATGTAGGCAGCTCTTCCCAACTAGAAGAAGGTAGATTCTAAAGCGAATGTGGACTGAAAGGTGTCCCAGCATTCTAAGCCCTATCCTTTCTAGACATCTCATTCATCCTTTGCCACTTTTCTTTTTCTTTTTTTTTAAACCCTTACCTTCCGTCTTGGAGTCAATATTGTGTATTGGCTCCAAGGCAGAAGAGTGGTAAGGGTAGGCAATGGGGGTCAAGTGACTTGCCCAGGGTCACACAGCTGGGAAGTGTCTGAGGCCAGATTTGAACCTAGGACCTCCCGTCTCTAGGGCTAGCTCTCAATTCACTGAGCTACCCAGCTGCCCCCCCTTTGCCACTTTTCTATGGAGTCGAGCAAGGGTGACTCTCTCCATGCTACATATAGGGCTACTGAGGCCCAGAGAAAGGGTCAATGAGTTAACTATGATTCCATAATTAATTCATTTTTAGAGCCAGGATTCAAATTCACATCTTCCAACTCCACAAGTAGGATTTGTCCACATGTAGGAGTTTTCATTTCTTAGACAAGGTTTTCAGGAGGCCAAATGGGTTGAGTTCCCCATGGCAGGACCCAACAGGCACTGGCACTGGTGCTTGTTCTAGCTTATCATCCTTTGCTTACTTTCCTAGGTGTCTTCTCCCAAAGCTCACGAGCTCAGAGCCCTGGATTTCAGCAGGGTAAGGCAAAAACAATGGGGGGATTAGGGGTGCTGCCAAGGAGCTCATATGCACTATAACAGGGTCCCCAGGGTTAGAGGTGGTGAGTAGCCTACTGAAGCCCTGAAAGGCCAATGAGGGAGTTCAAGTCTGATCAGGGACATTTTCATTCTCTGCCAATTCAAGCCAGTTTGGGAGGGCACTATGGGAAAGGGGGGGAGGGGCCAGGGGCTGGGGTGTTTCATTTCAATATTCATGGAGTCCATCCTCTAAAGTCCAACCTCACTGTGGTAGAGAAATGAATCTGGGTTTTCAAAGCCTTGGCTGATGGAGGGCAGCTTCTCTTAGGTCCTACCAAGTTAGTAGAGAGGGTTTCTGATCTGGCCCAGGGATAGGTAACAATAATAGCTAGTGTATATAAAAATATATTATGCACATTTTATAGATGTAGTATAATATAATTATATGTATATCATACATTTTTGAGATGTCATATAAGATTTACTTTACATATTACATAGTATAATATAATAGATAGGAGATTATATATATGAAATACCTAGTCTGTCAGTGAGTAAACACTTACTAATCCCCTATTGTGTGCCAAGCACTATGCTAAGTGCTAGAGATGCAAATATAGGAAAAAGACAGCCCCTGCCATCGAGGAGTTTAAAGTCTAATGGGAAATGAGGCAGTCTCTGCGAATGCCTCAAGGAGAAAGAGACAGAAAGGATAGTAGATAGGATTCCGTGGGGGGCGTGACGGAGCCAAGTAGGAGATGGCAGAAATGAGTCAGAAACCAGGCCGTATTGATTACAATGGAGCCACAGTAGACCTCCGATCTCTGGACCACACAAAGGCATGAACCATCCAGTGATCCAAAATTAACCACCACTCAGGTCGGAGACATGATAGAGAACTTAGCTGAGAGAATTAGCCTAGGTTCTTTAAGCCAGTTGCCAAACATGAACCTTATGGCTCAGAGAATAGGGTGCAGGTAATAGGATGAATTAGAAAGAGCTAGGTATTAGCAGTGGAAAAGAAAGGTGCCTGGCCAAAGGCCAGGTCCCAGGTGAGAGAGAGATAGAGAAGGAAAGGAATTAAAGATGGAGCCAGCAAAGACAGACCTAGGTGAGAGGTAAGATCCAAGAGAGCAAGGTGACTGCTGTGGCTTCTTTTAATGTCTTTGACATGCAAATGTACCCAATACATATTGATGAATTACATAGTGTATTGCCATTGGGTAATTGTAAATTACGACAAGGTATAGGTATGGTTTTTCTTAGCCAGGTAAACACAAAGAAACCTGTTTTCCCCGCCTAACCTGGGGGAAGCTGGGATCAAGGGTTAGAGGCTTTACTAGCCATGCACAAGACTGAGCATGCTGTCTTCTAAGCCACTCTGTACATTCTAACTGTCTCCCTTGTCCATAGCTAGGTGTGGACTGCTACAGGAAAAGAGACAAAAGGAGGTTGAAAGTGCTACTGTATGCCAAGCGTGAGCTAAGAACTTTGGGAATCGAATTCCATAGCTCATCATTTAGATGATGACTGCCCCTCTCTCTCCCCACACCTTGCTAAACTGAAAAAGGATGGCAGCCAGGCTGACCGCAAGGCAATTAGATTTCAGCCAAAGCAACTCTGAAGTTCATCTCCTAAGAAGAGTTTGATCTCTAGAGATAAGGGAAGTCCCCAAATTGAAGAAATAAAAAGATCTTTGAAACTTAATAATTTAGATTGAACTTGGAGAGTTATAGAGCACTTCTCACAACTACCTTGTAAGGTGACATCATTATTTCCATTTACAGATGAGAAGACTGAGGCTGAGAGAAGTTAAGTAAGAAAAAGCACCAGAGGCATAACAGTGATATCAACCTTTGATTAATTGTTTTATGAGACATCAGTGCTGTAGCTAGAATGGAGACAGGTTCTCCCAGCACAGGTTGGACTTTCTGGTCGAGGATGAAAAAGAGGATTTTGGGCAATAGTATATACCCAGAGAGGGACCTGGGTTCCACTCTCTCCAGGGATTTCAAGTGACAGGATACCAAGAGGCCAGGGTAGGAAGATTGCCCTATCCTTTCTGAATCTAATTTGACACGTATCATTTCAGGTAGTGAGTCTCCCAGCTTCACAGCTCATGCAGCACCTCAGTCCACCACAGGCATCACAGGTAAACATGAGATCTGGCCAGGGGCTTAGGTCAGGGCCTGAACCTTCCTTGCTAGTTAAAACAGGTGGATGGGAGCATGGGGAGATGGATGGCAGTGGGGTTTTAGGGGAATAAATGTTAGGGGAGGGTTGGAAATTAGGTAGTGGGGGAAAGGCATATTATGGGGTGGAGGCGGCCTCCACTCAGGGATGTAGAGCACTGAGCTAAGTGTTTTGGGGCTTTAGGATCCAGTCCTAACCTGGTTCCAGGAATACTTATCCTTTGAAAATTGGCTAAAGCATTCCAAAAATGAAATACACCAAGTGGTAAAGCCATAGTCAAAGATGAAAGACTCTTTCTGCTTACCACCAATCTTGGAGAACTAAAGGATTCTGGGCAGTAGTTTGGGTCACCTCTGGGATATCCACCTGTGGTTCTCAGATTCCCCCCAAATGCTGATATTCACAGCATCTTTGAGGATGTCCTCATTGGTTACCACAGTGAGGGGTGAGTCATCAAGTCCGAGACCATCCACCTTGCATAGCCTCCAACCTTCTTCCTTTGGCCCTACCATGAAGACCCAGCCACAAGAAGCCACCTCTGGGCGAGGTAAGCACAGGCTGCAGGTGGGGGTTGATTGGTGCTGAATGATTCAGGGTAAGGGTAGGGATCCAAGCCCCAGCTCTGGTCTTAGGGCAGTGTTGCTCTAGGACTTGAGAACCTGCAAGGGGTTCTGGGATAAGCTGGAGGAACTGCCGAAGTGGAGAAAGAGACAAAATGCTAGTTATATTGAGGGGAAAAAATAAACTTGGGGCAATTTAAAGGGACAGAGGGGGAAAGGACTGGGTTTGGGGGGAATTGAATAAAAGAAAGGCCAGAAAAATTGGGGAAGACTCAGCCCCAACTCTGGAGAGTAGGGTCCTCCCCAGATTAGGAATGGTGCACTGGATTTGTGATTCTGCACTTCCCATATTGGCTGTATTTTGTATCATAACTAGGTCTCCTTCTCCCCTCTGCTACAGGCACAAGTGTCCCGAGTTATAAAATCCGGGAAAGATCCCAGATCCCCACTTTTGCAGGTGAGTCTCTAATTCCTGATGATGAGATATTCATCATAAGAGATCAATGGCAAATAGGGAAACTTCCTTTGGGGGCTCATCCCTTCTACCATATTCCTAGGTTGAAAAAGAATCAAGAGCAGGGAGAACTGGAAAGAAAAAAGAATTGAGATGAATTTTTGTTGGACTGAATTCAGTTCAAATTCAGTCATTAGATACAGTATCTATGCTCAATATTCTGAGAGATCTGTAATTTCAGTGATATGCATATTTCCTCCAATGACATGGATTATTACCCTTCTATAACTATGTAGAGGATCTTTGACAATTTTGCATTTAAAAAATTTGTCATTTTGTGGCCAACCTAGTGATGGATCTCCTACTTAACCAGGCTGATACTTTCCCAGGCTATCACTGGACCACACTTCATCATCATTGTCACAATATTTATGAAGTACCTACTGTATTCCAGGCAGTGTCCTAAGCCTTAGGGACACAAAGGAAGACAAAAACTTGCTCCCTTCCCTCAAGGAGCTCGCATTCTAAGTCTCTCCAACTTGGAAGATGGTTTGTCCTCTCCTGTAGGAATCCTCTGGTTGCCTCCTTGTCACAATGAGTCATTGGAGCAGTGCTTTAAAGGAGGCAAAGAAATGCATCATAAAGAATTGGATTATGTGGATAATTATCTCAATTTGCCACTTGATGTTGCATGATTAACAATAAGACGAACAACCAACAATTCAGTGGTGCCTTGGTCAGTCATTTTCAATCATGACCGACTCTTTGTGAGCCTATTTAGGGCTTTCTTGGCAAAACTACTAGAGTGGCTTACTTTTTCTTTCTTCAGCTCATTCTACAGATGACAAAACTGAGGCAAAGTGACTTGCCTAGGGTCAGACAGTTAGAAAGCCAGACAACCTCAGGAAGATGTCTTACTGATTCCAGGCCTGGCACTATCCACTGTGCCCCCTAGCTGCCAATTGGTGCCTACTATGTATAAAGTAAGCACTGTGTACATTTTGTACACCATAAGATTTAGAACTTGAAGGGACTTTATAGATCATCTTATCCAGGGATTCTTAATTTTTGTGGGTGCCATGGACCCCTTTGGGGGTCTGGTGAAAACCTCTGATCTTTCTCAAAATAATGTTTTTAAGTGTATATGATAACAAAGGAACCCAATTATATTGAAACCCTGTTACTGAAAAAATTTTTTAAACTAAATTCACAGCCCTCAGGTTAAGAATCCCTCATCTAATAATCTAATTCTCCATCTCTTAGAGATGAGGAAAGTATAGTTTAGAGACCTGAAGTGATTTGCTCAGTGCCTCAGATAGAAAGTCTCAAGAGTTAAGATGAAAATTTCAGTCCTCTGACTTCCAATCTAATGCTTCTTCCACAATATCATGGTGCCTCATAGTTTTGTGGAAGATAAAAAAGCACATCTAGGGGCAGCTAGGTGGCTCAGTGGATTGAGGGCCAGGCCTAAAGATCCTGGGTTCAAATCTAGCCTTAGACACTTCCTAGCTGTGTGACCCTGGGCAAGTTATTTAGCCTCATTGTCTAGCCTTTACCTGTCTTCTGACTTGAAACTAATTCACTGTATTGATTCTAAGATGGAATGTAAGGGCTTAAAAAGGGGGGGGAGCATATATGCAGCAATCAGAATGATTTTATTAGAAAAAGTTCTTACCTGTGTCTGTTCTGTGTTCCCATCTGTAGTCTGCCATTAAATTTTCCCTGTAGATCCATCAAGAGCCAAGAGCTCCATAGACCCTAACCAGCCTATGTTAGAATGTATTCTAAAAGTTCATGTGTCTGTTCTTTGCTGCCTGACTAGCCCACCATGGACTCCCCAACATAGCTCAAGGGTGGAGAGTTCTATAGAACCCAATCACTATGGGTAACAGTGTTTCCAAGGGAAATGAATTCTGAGTTCCAAACTGAAGGAGTTTCTGGCAGACCGGGGTGCTTCTTTCACCTTCCCCAGTTTCTGGGGGATGGGAACACAGCGCTCACTTTAAGACCCAGGTATCAAGCAAGCATAGGATGCAATACTCTTTAATGGGACCGACCAGATTAAAAATAATTAGGAAACATCTCACGAAATAAATAGAGATATAATAGGACATCCATTGTGTTAATATGTGGCTTTCTCCAAGTCAATATGTGCCCACCTACAAGGATCCTTATGGGCTGTTCAGTGGCTCTGTTTCTATTAGAATTTGATCCCATTGCTCTAAAAAAGTGGTGATAATTTCCTAAAGTACACAGTTTCCATCATGAATTTGTAAGGAAGAGGGAATTAGAAGGGAGTGAGGCAGGGCAGCTGGGTAACTCAATGGATAAAGCCAGGCTTGAAGATGGAGGTCCTAGGTTCAAATATGGCCTCGGACCCTTCCCAGCTGTGTCACCCCAAAGGGAAAGTCACTTAACTCCAATTGCCTAGCCTTACCACTCTTCTGCCTTGGAATCAATACTTAGTATTGGCTCTAAGGCAGAAGGTAAGGATTTAAAAGAAAAAGAATGAGGCCACTTTTAATGGAAGATTTGAAATCATGGTATTCATCTCTTCACCATTTTTTTTAAACCCTTACCTTCCATCTGGTTCCAAGATAGAAGAGCATCAAGGGCTAGGCAATGGGGGTTAAATGACTTGCCCAGGGTTACACAGCTAGGAAGTGTCTGAGGCCAGATTTGAACCCAGGACCTCCATCTCTGGGCCTGATTCTCAATCCACTGATCCACCCAGGTGTTCCCTCTTCACTATTTTAAAAAATAACCTTGACAATTAAATTTATACCTGTGGAAAAATAATCCCTCTTTCTTTTTTCCCTCCCTCTTCAAATCTGAAGAAATGGTATTATAGCATAGTATTCAGGAAGCTTTGTTCTGAGTCAGGAAGTCCTAGATTCAAACCCCACCTCTGACATATCCTGGCTATGTGGCCCAGGGCAAGTCACTTAGCCTTATTGTACTGGAGGCCAGCTCTAATAGAAACTAGAATATTAAACCTGATCCCTGAAGGTACATATAGAAAACTGCACATTAACGTTATTGATGTTCTATTCTATTTTTGTTTATTTTATTAAATCTTTCTGATTATATTTTAATCTGGTTGACTACATTTGGGAATGTTGCCAGGCAGGTCTGAAGTTTAGAAGACTCTTCTAGGAGTTTAAATCTGGCCTCACAAACTTTCTAGCTGTATGACCCTGGGCAAGTCACTTCACCCTGTTTGTCTCAGTTTTATCACCTGTAAAATGAGCTGGAGAAGGAGATGGCAAACCATTCCAGGATCTTGGCCAGGAAAACCCCAAATAGGGACACAAAGAGTTGGATATAACTGAACAATAAAAATAAGGGGGAAAAGGGAGTGATATCTTGTTAGGCTACGAGTTCCAGTTCTTAATTTTGCTAGAATCTTGCTCTGGATGGAATATACTGGAGCTTTCCATTGACTGCCTTTCTCACTTTATCTTAGTTACATCCTCAGACATTATTCCCAAATCAACCATAATGGACTTGAGAGCAACTGAAAAACCTATCTTGCCCACCCCAACATCTGAGACTGTGCTTACTGTGGCAGCATTTGGTAAGTTAGGAAGGAGAAGGAGAAAAGGGGTGGAAAAGGAAGACCCTAAGACTGGGATATCTTTATCTTTGGACCTGGGTTCCAATAACATCCTTAGTGGATTTGGAATCATAGAACCTGAGTTTGGATATTGGTTCTGCCCTTTACTTCCTGTATGACCAGGGTGTGTATGGGGGGGGGGGTAGGAATTACAGCCCTTCCCTAGACCTCAGTTTTCTTATTTGTTAAATAAGATCGTTGGTACAACTAAGTACAAGTAAGACTAAGTGTGCTTCTGCTTCTGGACAGACAGATGAGAGACTAGAGATGCAGAATAAGACACACATTTTCAAACCTGGCCAACATGTGGGTCTTCTAGTCAAGCTAACTTGTTCCAAAGGAAAATTTTAATTTTTAGTGGCGAGAGATCTGGGGGGGACTGAAGAAAGGAAAGTAGTAATATAGATACAAAAAAGAAATTGAGAAAGGAAGGCAGAAAAGAGCACCAGTGAAACTTTAAATAAATCCATAGAAGAGAGACTGGTGGTACAGTGATTAGGCCTGGAGCCTGGAAGGACCTGGGTTCAAATTTGACCTCAACCACATCCTAGCTGTGTGACCCTGGGCAAGTCACTTAACCTTGTTTGCCTAGCCCTTGCTTTTTTGTTTTAGAGTTGCTACTAAGAGAGAAAGTAAAGGCTTTTTAAAAAAATTAACAAACGAAAACACGGAAGTAAGTTCATAAGGAAACATGCAATCGGGACAGCTTTTGGAACCAATTTTCAGAATTTCATTAGTACTTAAAAAAATCATATATTTGATTCTTTTCTCTATTTTGTACAGACATTTTCAGGCTTGTTGGTATTTTTCAAGTTCAGGATAGCAACAAAAAAAGTCATAAAACAGAAGAAAAGACAAAAGTGAAACATTTCCTGGTCTCAAAATTTGAGTCTACAGGAATCCATTGAACAATGTCTTATCAAAACAAAATGTATCAGAAACATTTTTTGGTACTAATAAAACATTTTAAAATGAGGTGGTTGAAGTAGATGACCTCTAAACTTCCTTCTGGGTCTAGATTTACAATAATATTACATGATGTGGACCTTTTCCTACCTAAGGATTTCACTGAATTTATGAAAAGGCTTTTTTTTTTGGTGGGGGAGAGAAGTGAGCTCTTTGTGTACTGAGGGCTGAGCTCACTCTAATGCTTTGGCTCTCTTTTTCTTTCTCTTTCTTTGCCTTGTTTTTTCCCTCTCTCTTTGTTTCTTTCTTTTTTTTTTCTTTCCTGCTCTCTCTAGAGAGACTCTTTATAAATTGTGTCTCATGGTTCTCTTGACCCTCTTTCCTCTTTAGGAGTCATCACCTTCATCATCATACTGGTGGTTGTAGTGATTATCCTGGTCAGTGTGGTCAGCCTGAGGTTCAAGTGTCGGAAAAACAAAGAATCAGAAGGTACAAACTCTTGGAATTTCCTAGTCCTCTCTGCTTGATGCTTGGGAACTGGATCAATAACACTGGTTCAGTGATGCTTTAACTCAAGGGGAGGCTCAGGACAAGGGTTCCACTATGCAGATTCCCACTCAGTAGAAGGAGGCTGCATAGAAATTTGAGGGAAATGATAAAATCACCAAATAGGGATAGGGATCTGAACTTGTCTGGGCTTATGGGAATGGTAGAACTTTAAGCAGTTCTTAACCTGAAGTATGTAAACTTGTTTTTTTGTTTGTTTTTAAATATTTTGACTTTATTTCAACATAACTGATTTCCTTGGTAATCTTATGTATTTTATTTTGTACATTTAAAAACATTATTCTGAGGAGTATATAGCTTTACCAGATTGCTGACATGGTCCTTGACATACACAAAAAGTTCAAGACCCTTGCTTTAGAAGGAGGCTGTAAATAATCAAAAGGAAAGCCCTCAAGTAGTCACTAAATTTGCCCTGGAGGGGGACCTTGGTTGGTTTTGGCGCACCAAACTGTGTCTCCTAGACTGATATCTTTATCTCCTTGTAGACCCCCAGAAGCCAGAGAACTGTGGAATGTCTGAAAGGTATGAACATCAGGGGAATGTCAAATTAGCCCCAACTAGATCCATGAAAAGAAATATTTTTCCAGGAAAGGTCAGGGGACTGTCTGACAGGGAGGGGTAAGGGTGGGGATTATGGGAAGGAAGTGAGTGAAGCCCTGGGATTGACAACAGGTGGGGTACCACCAAACAGAGCTGCAAGAGGTGGGGGTGGGTGGGTGGGGAGGAAATATAAGCCTTTCCCAAAGTCCTTAGGGCAAAGCTCAGGTTTGACCTGCACTAATACACTAATTATAACTGGTCTCCACCCTAAGCTTTCAAGTTATCAACTAACTTTGGATCCCATACATAGAAATTTTGGTATTGACCAGACTTGGGGCATTGGTCAAGGCGGGGAGGTGGGAAGGTCCTGGGGGAGGATGTGTGTCCCTATCTGTTCTGTCTCAGGGCTGAGCCACTGCAGACTTTTCATAAAATGACATCGGATTCTGGAAAAGCAACATTCAAGCACTCAATCAAAGAGTGCAAGGTTTAACAGTCTCAACTCCAGTCCCAATGTTCCCCTTCTCTATGTGTCTTTCCAACTGTCACCTCTTCATAAGGGAGACTTTTTAATTTTACTTCTTCCTGTTCCCTTGTAGCTCTACAGCCATTGGGGAGAAGGACACCAGCATCACCCTCATCTCTATGAAGAACATCAATTCAAATAATAACAAGGGCAGCTACACAGAAGAGAAGGTTTGACTTTCTCAATGTCCTCTTTCTCTTGCCCTAAAGCATCCCATTCATCTTCTTGCTGCTGAGCAGAATGGCCTTGACTGAGTATCATTTTTTGCAGGTTCTATAAAGTTGAGCCTCAGTAACAAGGACCCAGGAAGCAGCTACTCCATGACTATGATGTGGATTATTGGACTGATGTGGGAAGGAATGAAAGGCACGATGCATTCTATTCAAATTATTTCATTTCAAATCCATACTTGAATCTCAAAGGACATAAACCTGTTTAAATCTGAGAGCAGAATCTCCCAATTTTGAATATAAACAGTAACTTCAGAAACATACCTTGTTCCTCCCACTTCCTTGCGGTTGGAGAGAAGAGACATCTACAGGGCAGGGGACAAATAGGTCTTTTGTTTGGAGTAGAGAATATTTGTACTTTTCACTTTTAATAGAATTAAAATTATTTTTTGGTCTGCAGCCTGATTTTTTTCAGGGCCTGTGCTTGCAAATACAGCTGCTTTAGAAAATATGAGATCAGAGAGTCCCAGCTGGATCAGGGCCTTCTTCCCAAGGCAAAACATGCACCACTGGGCCAACATAAGTTGATGACACTCTTAAGAGATCAATCAATCAACAAACAAACATTTCTAGAGCTCATGGAACAAATCCAGGCCCTTCTAGCTGCACTTGAGTTTATTGTTCTGTAAAACAGGAATGAGGCAACTGATCCATCCCCATGAAGACATGGTGACATTGGCAGACTATAACAATGCGTGTTATACACTTGGGCAACCTATCAGTAACCTAAAATTTTAAAAATTATCACATTGCCCTTTAGAAAAGAGGTCAATGAAAGGAGCTAACTAGAGCAAAGTATGGTGTGTTAATTAAGAGAGCTGTAACTGGATCTATAGTAGAAAAATAAAAAAACAGTGGCATACTTCCCATCATGCCCTAGGGTGGATATACTGGTCTCCCTGGTCCCAGTTGGAGAAAGATCAAGAAGAGTTTGTACATCAGAAGGAAGAAAAATGATGACACTCAGGTTGTATCAATCACCATACAGACAGATAACTTATATCTACTTTATGAGGTCAGTGGGGTTCCCTGTCATTAACAAACACTTCCCCTGGATCCAGCTACTGAGGGTTCATGGAAATTTTAAAAAGTACATAGTGAAAGACTAGCTCTTTTCTGCTCTGAAAATCTGCAGCTAAAGTCTGGTGCTGGACTGGAATTGAAAACTATTTACTCCAGGGATCCTGCCTAAAATTTTAGGGAATCACTGGCATAGTTATCTGAACATACACACATATATTTACATATATGTATATGTATGTACCTACATATATACTATGGTTATTTAGTATTTGTGAACACATACTATGAAGTGAGTAACAGAGGATATATTCAAGGGCTCCACAATATAGCCCCAGCTTTCCTTTCTAGACTTCACTCTCACACATATAACTGATATTAAAACAAGCCTGGACTACTTTTTGATTCTTGAACATACCACATGATTTCCCTCCATCTGGAATCACATCCCCCATCATCATCTCTCAAAATCCTACCCATGCTTCAAGGCTTACCTCAGATGCCATTTTACCTCCATCACAAAGCCTTTCCTGAGCAAAACAAGGAGATATTTCTTCTGCTAATTCCATAGCACTTTCTATCTCTCATAACATTTCATATTCTGTAATATATTGTAATATAGTTATTCATATGCTTTTTGTATCCTACTAGATGACAAGTTCCTTAAGGGTAGAGTCTGCCATATTTATTTTTATATCTTTATATCTACCAATTCCTGCAACAGAACTGATGTTTAAGAAATATTTATTGAATTGAATGTAGATAACAAATCTTGTGTTAAAGTTGTATCTTGTTCTGGTTCCCTTGACCACTCTCTGCCACCCCTGCTTTTGACTTCTATCAGTATAGTAAGTTTATAAGTCATCGTCTCAGTTGTTTCTAACTCTTCATGACCCCATTTGGGGTTTTCTTGATGCTGGAGTGGTTTGCTATTTCCTTCTTTTCAGACATTTCTCATCACACCACCAGCCACACTCTCTCCTCCAGCCAAAGTGGACTATGGGATCTTTTCCATTCTCAGTATTTTTTATCTTTTCTCCATACACAAGGCCCAGCCCCCACTGCCACCTCCCCCCAACCATCACCCCTCCTGTGTGATGATTAAAATAGTGGGAGTCATAAACTGTTATAGATAAAAGAGTGGTTGGCTTAAATTGTGACCGCAGAAACTATGGTTTCAAGACAGTGTCTTGTTTTAAATTAAATATAAGGTGGTCACCAGGGAAAAATTCCCAAATATTAAATATACCCAAGTCAGTTGAGTTTTATAGAGATTTTAATTAATACAAATGAGGAATTAATGAAAGAGAGAGAGAGAGAGAAAAAAAGTAAATAATGAGAAAAAGGGGTAGACCAGCCTAGGCCAGCATGAGCTAGCCTAGGCTGAAAACCCTAAGAGAGAGATCAGTCAGTCTTTTATCCACTCACCACAAGATTTGTCCAAGCAAGATTCTAGTGTTCATAGAGACACCAGCTGCCTCCTCCAATTCAGCTTTTCCCAGCTGACTCTCTCAAGACCTCCCTTTTGACCTCCTTTTAAAGGGAATTTTCTCCCATGTCACTTCCCCTAAGTTCTCATATCTACCAATCACAGTAGACGTTTTTCCAAAGGACAGACCATTCTTAATTCACACCTGAGTAGACTTAAACTTTTGATTAAGTTCACATCTGAAAAAACCTCTGAGTAAGTTCTCACCTCTTTGCTCCTTGTAAATTCTCAAGTTGCCTGACCTTTATAGGTACTTAGCACCCTTTTGTATTAGATCTAAAAATAGGCACAGTTTAAGAACTTTTGCCTTACTATAAGTATGGGTTTAAGTATTTTTCATTGTTCGGCAAGGAGTTTCTTCCCCTAAAGCATGCTTAAGTAGGGGTGGAGTAGAGGTCTCACATTCCTGATCTAAGTTCCTTCATTGTTTAAAATGGGGAATGGTCTTAACCAAATCTTATGAAGTAGGGTCTGAGAATTTTTAAGATTCACACCTGCCATGTCTGGAATTTACTCCTTCTGTATCTCTGACTCTTAGAATTCTCTTCCTTTAAGATTCAGTTTAGATTTCAAGTCTTCTATGAAACTTCCCTGATTTCTCCTCTCCCTAGTTGTCAATCCTCTTTGTCAAGTTACCTGGTATTATAACTATATATCCATCACATCCATCTGTAGAATGTATGCCCTCTGAGAGGACAGAGCATTTTTTATCCTTATATCTCCAACCCCTAACAGTGTATTGTATACAGTAAGCACTGAATAAATGATAGTAAAATTTATTTCATTCCATGCTATTGAACCATATGATTTCTATTCTATTGCTATAAACTACCCAGCTGACCTGCAAATATACGCTGTTAGTCTTAAGAGGAGAAAGCATTGGGGGCAGCTGGGTGGCTCAGTGGACTGAGAGCCAGGCCTAGAGATGGGAGGTCCTAGGTTCAAATCTGGCCTCAGACACGTCCCAGCTGTGTGACCCTGGGCAAGTCACTTGACCCCCATTGCCTAGCCCTTACCACTCTTCTGCCTTGGAACCAATACACAGAATAAATTCCAAAACGTAAGATAAGGGCTTAAAAAAAAAAAGAGGAGAAAGCATTATCTCTTGAAATGAAGGATATTCATTACTCTACTAGCTCCTCTCAGCCTTCTCTTGATGTCTGTCCTAGGACCTCCTCATAATGGGTGATATTGTCTGGTTAAAAGTACCCTTTGGATGGGGGTCTAACATGGACTTTCCTATACTGAATCTTGCTTGGCTGCAACCTGTTATAGTTCCACTGTGCCCACTAAACTCCTCATGCTAAGGATAGACCCATCTTTGACAAAACTTTGAAGTTGAGAGCCCATTCAGTTTCCCTGAAATTACATCTCTTTCTTGATGTCTAGACAACAGGATGGTGACTATTTATAAGATGACTTCCTCTCAGCTCTCTCACTGAACAATGTAAGCTATGAGCCCATGAAAGAGAGCAAACTGAGGCTAACAAACTACCAGCTCACACACTAGTTTGCTTTTGTGATTTTGATCTGAAACCAGGCAGCTTATATTCAACATCAAAGGTAGGATAACATAATAATAAAAATAATAGCTAACATTTACATAGCACTTACTAAGTGCTGGGCACTGTGCTAACTAAGCTCTTTATAATTTTTAGCTCATTTGACCATGGGAGGCAGATGCTGTTACTATCACCATTTTATAAATTAGGAGACAGATGCTGGAAGAACGGTGATACCTAAGAAAGAAAGAATTGGAAGTTTGGAAGTGGGAAAGGTCTGAGATGAGGTTAATGAATTCAGTTTTGGACGTATTAAGTTTAAGATGCCTCCAGTTTGAAAGATCCAATAGGCAATTAGTAATCCATGAATCTAGAGTGACACTGGGGCTGGGTATACAGATTTAGGAATTGTCATTAAAAAAAGATGATAGTTAAATTTTTGGAAGTTGGTGAGTTTACCACCAAAGAGGGAGGGAAGGGGAAAAGGAGGGGGAGAGAGAAGGAGGGAGAAGGGAAGAAAGCTCAGGATAGAACTTGGGGGAATATCCACAGTTAAAGGATACAATGAAGATGATGAGACTGAGAAGTCAGACAGGCAGAAGATGAACCAGGGGAAAGAAATATCACAAAAACCCAGCTAGGAGACAGTAAAAGTCAAGACAAGTTAATGCCACTTGCAACTTAAAAAATTGAGAAAAAAAACAAATTAAAAATCCCCAGATAAAAACTAAATTGCAAATCCTAAAAATTAAAGGAGAAATTAATAAAAATCAAAGTAAAAGAACTATTGAACTAATAAATAAGATCAGTACTTTGAAAAAAAACTGATAAATCTCATAAAAAAAGAGTTAATGCCCTATAATTTCCCTGGACCTCAGTTTTCTGATCTGTAAAATGATGACATTTGACACCATGTGGTAGATCATATCAGACTATAGTTATTTCTCTTTCTTCCTTTTTGCTTAGCATCTACATAGAGAAAGAAGTTGAAAAAAAAAGCTCAGCACTGGAATATGTCCTAAGGGTTATCTTATCCAACTGCCTAATTTTTACAGATGAAAAAACTGAAGTTTATATTGGTGGCAAATTTTTATTGTTCTATTGTTTTTTAGTCCTGTCTGACTTTTCATGACCATATTTGGTTTTTCTTGGCAAAAATACTGGAGTGGTTTACCATTTCCTTCTCCAGCTCATTTTATAGATGAGGAAATTGAAACCAAGAGGGATAAATGACTTACCCAGGGTCACACAGATACCAAGTGTCTAAGGCCAGGTTTGAAGTCAGGAAGATGAGTTTTCCTGACTGTAGGCCTAGATCTCTATCCACAGAGTCACCTAGCTATCCTGAGGACAAATATTTGGGAACATATCTTTTTAACATTTTCCCCTTGACCCCCAAGCTTTGATATTAATGGAGTCTTGAGAGATGCCCAAAGAAAGCAGGAGCAGGAAGAGTAGGTATTCTTTCTCTTTTCATTCTGACTTGTGCCCTGTCCTACTTACCCTGAGTTCTTACTTGTGCCAGGAGTGACTAGCTGGACCTATAAGAAGGCTGTGTGAGCCTAGGTGAAGGGAGATACTTGTGACTGGGCTGACATTACCTGGGTGATGGCAAAGGATGCACAAAATAGATATTGCCTGCACTGGACAGGGGCTTCCTGAGACCTAGAGGATACTTTCTGGGATTGTTAAGAGAATGCCTATTATTTGGATATGTACATCCTATTGTTATACTTCCTTTTTGTTCCAAAGACACATTTTCTGGAGGGGCCACCAGGTTCCAACAGTGATCAGACAGGGCCTATTGGCCAGGAGGAGCTGAAAAGATGGACATGAAAGATAAGATCATGTATGGATGGCCATTGAAAAAAATTATTCTAGTTACAAATACTAAATCATCTACATTGTTTAAATTTAAAAATAAAAACCCTTTAAATAAAAATTTTACATTTTAAGAAACTTTTTAAAATATTAAAATGTATAAACTGCTGTTGGTTATTTGCTTTATAGCACACTGAATGGCCAGACTAAATCCCAGTTTTCCTGACTGCCAATTTTACTACCAGTTTCTTTGAGTGGCTGGGAGAAGGATAAGATATGTATGACCTCAATGATACTAACTGAAGGGATATAATCATAGTGAGGAACTGGGCTTTGGCAGAGTCTGAATATACAGCAGCTGAGAGAAAATTGGCAAAGGAAAATTCAGAGAGCATTGCCTCATTTCCTTTACATTAATCTCTTAGTGCAGGGTTCCCCCTCAGAAGGAAAAGATAGGAGCTACTCATTCATTCAGTAGGCATTTGTTAAGGAACTATTATAGAGACTGTGCTAGGATTATAAAGACAAAACTGAAATAGTTTCTGTCTTACATTATCTTGTGGGAAACACACATAGAAAAGTAAGTTTAAGAGATTTATGAACGAACATAAATGTTGCCCATGTAGGTTAAGAGTTTGTCTTTGTGGGTTTATTGAAGCACAGCTCCCAGGGATGCATGAATAGATATCTAGGGAGTCTCATTTTTATCTAAAGGAAACTATGGTTCTTGCTTGGAGGGAAGCAGGAGATTGGGGCCACAAGGTTAGACTGTTCTAGCCTGCTCAAAAAGAAGATACAGACTAGAATGATATCTATATGTTGACTAGTCTAGGGAAAATTATTTTTAGGTTAAAATTGCTTTCTTGGTCACTGTTACTTGGCCACCTTAAAGAGGGAAGGAATACCCAAGATCATAAATTTTAAAAATATTATATATGTTTCATGGCTTCTTTTCTTTTTTTTTAAAATATATTTTATTTGATCATTTCCAAGCATTATTCGTTAAAGACATAGATAATTTTCTTTTCCTCCCCCCACCCCCCATAGCCGACGTGTAAATCCACTGGGCATTACATGTTTTCTTGATTTGAACCCATTGCTTTGTTGATAATATTTGTATTAGAGTGTTCATTTAGAGTCTCTCCTCTGTCATGTCCCCTCAACCGCTGTATTCAGGCAGTTGCTTTTCCTCGGTGTTTCCACTCCCATAGTTTATCCTTTGCTTATGAATGGTGTTTTTTTTCTCCTAGATCCCTGCAGATTGTTCAGGGACATTACACCGCCACTAATGGAGAAGTCCATTACGTTCGATTATACCACAGTGTGTTTGTCTCTGTGTACAGTGTTCTCCTGGTTCTGCTCCTCTCGCTCTGCATCACTTCCTGGAGGTTGTTCCAGTCTCCATGGAACTTCTCCACTTTATTATTCCTTTGAGCACAATAGTATTCCATCACCAACATATACCACAATTTGCTCAGCCATTCCCCAATTGATGGGCATCCCCTCGTTTTCCAGAATGGCTTCTTTTCTTACCAAATGCTAGTTACACAAAGACTATGGACTAGTGAATAAAGAATAAACTTATTTATCCAAACAGATAACAAAAAGAAACCAGAGAAGTTACATAGAGTTGAACATACCAGATAACTTTCAGAGTAAATGAGTTCTCCTGCTGAAAGTGAGGTGTCTTAGCTTAACTGAGATAGTCCCCAATCTTACCCAGGGGGAAATTTTCCAGTTTCTAATAGAGCAAACTGGAAGTTTCTTTACATGTTAGCTTTTCTCCAGTCTTTTTCTCCCTTTAGGCCTTTTCTGTGAAGAGAGATGGGAACTGTGTGTGCCTTTGCTCAAAACTAGAATAAAGAAAAAAAAAATCTCTTTCCCTAAGCTGTTGTCAACTCTGCCTCCTCAGGTAAGCCTATCCTGTCAGGTCTTTCTACCATCTCTACCAGAGGGGAGAGACTTATGCTTAAACCCTGGTTTATGTTTTTGTTTTTTTTCCTGAATTATATTTACAAAGTAGGTACAAATAGTTTCAAAGGGGGTAGAGGGCCCTAGTAATTGGGAAAGGAATCAGAATCAGAGGTGGTTTTTTTAATTTTAATTTTAAAATTTTTTCTATGGTTCTATGATTCATGTTTTCTCCCTCCCCTCATCCCTCCCCACTTCTGGAGTTGACAAGCTGGATTATACATATACATATATATGCATGTATATATATGTACATATATATAATCACATGAGCCCATTTCCATATTATTCATTTTTGTAAAAGAGCAATCCTTTAAAACCCAAACCCTAAATCACATACCCATATAAACAAGTGACAAATCGAGTTTTCTTCTGGATTTCTACTCCCACAGTTCTTTCTCTAGATGTGGATGACACAGAATCAGGGGTTTAGTCAGAAGACCTTAAAAGTCATCTAGTTTAGCCTTCATTTTACATGTATGAAAACGGAGGTCCAAAAGGGGTAAGTGAATTGTTCAAGGTCATACAGATATTAAGTAGTAGTGCCAGGGGATAGACTTTTTGTTAAAGGTGGCAATTCAACCCAGTTTTGGAGAAAACTAGGGATTTGGCAAGATGGAGGTGAGAAAGGAGTATATTTCAGGCCTGTGCAAGGAACAACTACTAGCCTTTGAGTCAGAGTCTGCAAAACAGACTATGGAGAGAGGAGTGCTGGTGTAGGATTGATCTGTAGTTGCTCTGAATAAATGGAATCAATCCTAAGTCTCTTTTCTATTCCCTTGAACAGTTTCTCCTGGGGTTCTGGGCTTTGGGAATTTTCATAGGGGATTGTTTCTAAGTCTGGGAAACTGAGGCATGTGAGCAGCTTCTCTAGTCTTCCATCATACTTTTGGGATTGTTAGGGTCCCTCACCGACCTCAGCTCGTTAGTTCTCTGCAGTTGCATCTTGCCCAGTTCAGTCCGAACCCCATTAGAATTTGTATAACTATAAGTAGGTGGAGTAGTGTTTGATCTAGAATTACATAGGCCTGGGTTTTAATTTCTCCTTTGACACTTACTAACTAGCCATTCTGTGCTTCAGGCCCACCTGTAAAACGGGAATAACATCTTTAATATCAATCTATAGGACTCCCTGGGGACTCACAAAATAATGTATGTAAAACTTTATAAAAATATCAGATATTAGGATGTTGTTACTGTGGTTTACTGTTGCAAGGCCACAAAATAAATCAGGGAGGTGACCGATTAAGAGATATTTCCCCTTCGTGATCTCTGCCCATCCCCTTCTTGATACAACTTTCTCCTCCCCTGCCTTCCTTCCCAGCATCTCCATCCTCTATCCTTTAATTTTTACAACTACAAAACCCCGCGCGCAGGGCCCGCTGGGAACTGTAGTCCAGCATAAATACGCCATCTAGGGATAACGGGACTACTGCTCCCGGCGGTTCCCGCGCGATCCTAAATCCTTTTCTCCTCCCCACTTCCGTCCCCCGCTTCGCCACCCTCCTCCCCCTCTCAACTCGACTCTTTCCCCCTCCCCCCCTCCGCCACCTGCATCCTCCTCCGCGCACCACTGCGGCCTAGCGGCGCTGCTGGGGAGAACCGACATGACAGCCACTCTGGGGAGCAGGGAGCACTGGACCGAAGGTACTGAGGCAGGAGGCTGGGGCCGGCAAGTAAACTCCCGGGCCTGCAGGAGGTCAGAGATTGGGCGGGATTTGGGAGGAAGTGCGGAGGCTGGGGGCTTGGGCTTCCTCAGGGAGTGCCGACATTGACAGGTTGCCCTGGGAGTATATCCAGGCCTGAAGCCGGGCAGGAAGCATCCTTTTTCCGCTGGATTCTCTCCTAGGGCCAGCTTCCGACGCCCGGCCCTACCTGGAGGTAGGACAGGGGAGGGGATTGTTCTGCCCCTCCCCCTCCCTTTGGGGAGGGCCCCCACTGCTCCCGCCCCCTGCCGCTCCTGCGCGCATGCGCACCCATGTGCCCCCGTGTTCCATAATCAGCCTCTGACATTAACCTGCCCCCAGTACACACACACCTTGAGATGCAACTTCATTCAGTGTTTACTGAAGGTTCAGTTCAGCTCCCACTGTACAAGGGCACGGTGCTGGATTGTGGCATACCAGGATCTGGGGTCAGCTTGCTTTATTCTTAATTAAGACTTATTGTGTTTCAGGTGATAGGCAAGCCTTCACAGATAATCTTCTTAAGTAGTGTCAGCTTTGAACACAGATGACTGGATAGCAACAAAAAGAATCAATCAGTCATCTGCCTCTGGAACTTTTGGTATTCACTTTTACTAAAAAGTCAGGGGCCTGGCTGGACCAGAGCCTGAGATTCCTTCCGATTAGACCATCTAGACCGTTTGCTGACTGACCACTGTAAAAGTAATAAATATATTCAGTATCCTGTGTGTTTCTAGCATGTGCAAGCCCTTATTAATTTCCAAACATGTTTTCTGTTATTTTCCTAGGGAAGATGTTTATTCAGCTTTGGTCTGGACATTGAAAAGACAATATAAAGTCCATAGCATGGCCCCCACACTCATGAATGATGCGGCTATGATTCCTGTCTGCTCCCAGAAAGAGCTCCTGAGTCAGATAGGAGAGGCTGTTTTTCAGGGACAATACTTGGCCTAACGGAGGTGCCGTTGCTTTGCAGCATACATTGATGCATTTAGAAGAAATAAATATCCAGCTGGCAAAACTACTAACAGTACTGACTTCTGTGGATGTCATAATTGTATGAATTCTAAGAAGGAAAAGAAGTTTGTGAATGAAAGAAGTCAGGCTCAGCCTGGAGAAGCTAGCATGACCTATACAGAAGAACAGTTACTTGGGGTGCAGAGGTAATCCTACTATATCATCTTAGGGAATTCACACTTTCTTCTTTACATTAGTAAAGCATGTAACTTGCATGTGAATAAGCAATGGTGGAGTGAACCTTGAGCATGATACAATAGATTGGAGTGATAGGACCATTATAGAACTGGAAGTGACCTTAGAAGCTATCTGTTCAGTCTCCTCACTTTATGGATGAGGAACCTGAGACCCCAGGAAGGTTAGGTGACTTGCTTAGGGTTTCACAGGATGGGTATCAGAGTAAGGAATTGAACTCTGGTCCTTTTAACTCCAGAGCCATGCTCATTAGAATATATATACCCTGTTCTCCTTTCTTGAATTGCCTCACATATACGCTATACTTAAGAAACATTATGGAATGGGACAAACACATCAAATTTAAAAATCAAGGTTCTGGAAGTAGCTAGTGGATTGAGAACCAGGCCGGGAGACAGGAGGTCTTGGGTTCAAATTTTTCCTCAGACACTTCTTTGCTTAGCCCTTATTGCTCTTCTGCCTTGAAACAAATATATAGTATTGATTCTAAGGGGGAAAAAAAGTTAAGGGCCTGATCTCAGCTCTATTGTGCAATCTTGGGCAGGTGATGTGAAGGTACATTGGACTGGAAATCAGGAGACCTGAATTATAATTCTTACTCTATCACTATGTAATTATTTGACATTCAACACATCATTTTATTTCTTTGGACTTCTGGTTCCTCAGTTACAAAATTAACTCACTGCATTAGATACATTCATTTAGACCTTTTTTTCAAGACTCTTTTATATTCAAGGCAACGTGCCAGATGCTGGGGATACAAGGATCAACCTAATAGATCTTATCCTCAAGTAGCATACAATCTAGAGGCGGGAGAAGTACACAGATAACTGACATAAGGGAGAAACATTTAGAAAAATAAAAAAGAGAGGACCAGGGAAAATGCTTCAAGAAACTTAGGGACAGATCATTTTTACAGAAAAGGGTATGTCAAAGAAAGCTCCTTGTTGGAGCAGGCACCTACATTGGTTTTTAAAGGAGTATATGGGCTTCAGCAAATGAAAATGAAAAGGAACCATTCTAGGCAAAGAAAACTTGAGCAAAGGCATAGATATTGAAGGTGACAGGACAAGATTGGGATGAAAAGTAATCCATTTTGCCTAGAAATTGGAATATAGGGAGAGAAATAATGTGAAATAAGACTGGAAAAATAAATTGTGAGATTTCAGAAGACCTTGAGTTTGTGGGGAAGGAGATGACAAGTCAAGATGTAAGCAAGGAGATAGACTTTCAGCAATAAGTTGATAGATAAATAGCATAAATTTGTAGTTGACCTAGTACAATTTTACAATTTCATATTATCAAAGGGTTTAGAACTAGAAGAGACCTTAGAGATCATACAGGTCCAGGGCTTCTTAATTTGGAGTCTATGAACTTATTTCCTTTGTAATCATCTATATATTTTATTTTATCCATTTGAAGCATTATTCCAAGAAGGGGTCTAAGGGCTTTGCCAGGTTGACAAAAGGGTCCATAACACACACAAAAAATATTAAACACCCCGATCTAGTTCAGTTATTTCCTTTTACAGACAAAGAAATTGAAGCCCAGAGAAGGTAAATGACTTACCTATGATCACACAGGTGATAGCAAAGCTGAGATTTAAACTCATTGCTTCTGATTCCAGATCCATTGGACTTTAGACTTATACGATTGTAGGACTAGAAGAGGCAAAAAAGTGAAACCAGAACAGTGTTAGATTATTAAGAAAGTGCATAATACCTAAATCGGCAAAAGATAAAACTAAGAAAGAGAATAGATTGATATCATTAGAAAAATTGATTCTAAAAATTTTGACTAAAATCCTAGGTAAAAGACTTCAGCAATATATACTAGAAATTATTTGCTACAATCAAGTTGGATTTATACAAGGAATACAAGAATGGTTTAATGGCAGAAAAACGATCATTTTATTTTTTTTTGGTTAAATGTTTATTTGTTTATTTAGAATATTTTCCCATGGTTACATGATACATGTTCTTTCCCTCTCCTTTTCCCTCCCCCTCTCCCGGAGCTGACAAGCAATTCCATTGGATTACACATGTATCATTGTTCAAAACCCATTTCCTATATTTGTAATAGAGTAATCATTAAAAGCCAAAATCCCCAATTATGTGCCCATCGAACCATGTGATCAATTATATGTTTTTCTTCTGGGGAAAACAATCATTTAAAAAAGAAAAACTTCCAAAACCATGTGATGATATCAATGACATAGAAAACAGCATTGACAAAATATAATACATTTATGGTAAAAAACCCTACACCCTACAAAGCCCATCAAGAAAGGGCTATGTTTTGATGATTTAAAAAAATATATATAAAAACAAAAGTTAAGATTACTTGCAGTGGATAAATACTAACTTTCCCAGACAATCCAAGAATAGAGAAAGGCAAGCCTTTTTCCTGCTGTTGTTTAACATAGTTCCCAGAAACACTAATATTATTGAGACAGAAGAAAGAAATTAAAAACATAGATATCAACAAAGAGGAAATAATTTTCCCTATTTGCTGATGGCATGATAGTTTACTTAGAAAATTCTAAAGAATTAGCAGAGAAACTAATTGAGACAATAAGATTCTACAGAGTAAATAGAATAAACCCACAAATTTCAATAGTATTTCTAGATAGCAATAACAATATAAGAGGAAATAATAGAAAAGGGAACTCCATTTAAAATAATTACCAAATATATAAACTATCTGGGTGTTAATCTACTAAAGCACATTCAAGTCTGGAATAGAAACTATTACAAAATGCTCTTTAAAGAAATAAAGAATGACTGAAATAACCAAAGGAATAATCAGTGCTCATGGCTGTGCTGGGCCAATATGATTTTTTAAAAAACCCCAATACTTAAAATGAATCACATTTAGTGCAATATTAATCAGTCTACCAATGATATACAACTTATATTGCTAGACAAAATAATAAGTTTTATTTGAAGGAGCAAAAGATTTAGAATCTCAAGGGAAATAATGAAAAAAGGTAGAAATGAAGAGAAAAAAATCAAGGACTCAAAGATTGTGATGAGAAGAATAAATGAATAGGAGAGACCAAAGGACAGAGGATAATAATATTAGGGGAATTTCTAAGCATTCATAATTTTAGAGGCACAGTAGTTTTGAGGCCCAGGATATGGCCATCAGTGTTCATAGAATGTGTCTAGAGTGTGCTCACCAATTGACTAAGGTGGAAGTCATAGGAAATGAAGAGTTCAAAAACCTTTGAGGACAGAGAGAAGTCATTCTAATAGATGTTGAAGTTTCAAAGAATCATGTCAAGGGAAAGAATAGAGAAGAAGACTGTGAATCAAATGCCAAAGTCATAGGAAAAGGTGGCAAAGTGACTTTGATTGGTAGGTGACTGCCACTAGGTTCAGGAGAGAATAATCTGATCAGCTGGCATCCCTTCAGAGGAAATGATGAATGATATTCAAAAAAAGTAGACTTCCAGACTTTGTGAGAGTGGGGAATGGGTAGAAGGATAGCCAGCATTAGAGAGGATAATGTGAGTTGTGGAGCCTTTAGGCTCACAAAATCAGTTTTCAATTAATGCAAGTAAGTGGAGAAGCTAAAAGAGGATGAGGTCCAAGATGATGCATAGAGTTTAAGATAGAATGATGATATGGATTTGGAGTGAGAGGACCTGTATTTGAATCCTGGTTTTTTCTTTTTTGGGTGAGTTGATTAACCTCTCTGATACTATGTTTCTTCATTTTGGAATTAGAGTTTTACTAGATGATTATTAAACATGCTTTCAACTCAAAATCTATGATCTCTTATCTTATGGGAGTTAGAAAGGAAGCTGTTAGGAACATATTGGCCATAGAGAAATAGGCTGAGATATCTTATTTTTTGCTGTGTTTTGTTTTCAACTAACAAGCATTTATTTTCTCTACCACCTTCCTTGCATTGTGGGGGGGGAAGAGAATCTTTGTAACAAATATAGTTCAGAAAAACAAACTCACACTTTGACCATGTGAGACATTTACCATGAGAGCAGTTTGTAGTATTCTGAAGCTTTGGGGTTTCATTTAGACTGTTGATGGATGTAGTAAGCTTTCACAATTTCATTTTCCTCAGGTGAAAAGCTCCCTTTATATTTCTGGGTGGCCATTCTGGATATTACTGTGGATAGGACTGGCACTGGAAGGGGTTGAGTTGGATGGCAGCTTCTATAATCTAGTTTCCCACCAGTGAGGACCTCTGAAGGATTCTTTCTATTTCTAACATTTTATGAGCCTTGATTCCACCTCTATCAAATGGAGATGATATCTCAACAGTGGTACAAAACAGACAAAATAAACTATGTGGAAACATCTTGAAAGGTGAAACTACTTTTAACATATTATTTTTTAGGATAAAGAAATGCAAAAGTTACTATGAAATTCTGGGAGTTGGCAGAGATGCCAGTGATGAGGATCTAAAGAAAGCTTACCGAAAACTGGCCCTGAAATTTCACCCAGACAAGAACTGTGCACCTGGAGCCACAGAAGCTTTTAAAGGTATAGCATTGAAATTGTGGAAAATTAATATTGAATCATAATAATTTTTATATGAAGCCTTTCTTAAACCTTAAGTTTTGAAGGTCAGCCAGCTTCCAAGCTAAAGTAATATACTTCCATGCCTTAAGCTATTTCACTGAGACTTGCACCTTATTTATCTGTAAACAAGAACTCTTTTAGGTGAGAAAAGTCAGCAAGCTCTAGCTTCCATATTGAACTAGTGACCTAACCACCCTGGTGAAGAGGAAAGGTGTGTGTTAATATGAACAAAGATTTACCTCTTCTGTGAGATGAAGTAATGGGGGAGGAGTTTGAGGGTGGGGGTGGAGGGTGTCTAAATTCACCTCCTCAGTTACTATTTACCAGGATATCCAGGGGAGGGACTGTGTGGTGAGGTCACAAGGGTTATATATTAGCCCTGCTTAAGAGGAGTTCTCTCTCTCTCTTTGGGCCCACTCTTCTACTCTTTGGCTTCTGTTCAGATTGTGGAAGGAGTCAACTGGCCGATTTGAGTGATTGATTACTAAATTAACTTAAAATGAAGAAATATTGCCTCTTGAGAATTTCAATCATTACAAAATCATGTTTGATTCTCCTTTAGTAGATTGCTCTAAGTTTTGTTACAGCATTTTGTTTAATCAGAGAGTATTATTGTTTTATGTCATCAGTGGACCAAAGTATACAGTTCTTTTAAATTGAGTTTATTTAAATTTATTTTTTTATTAATTAAATTAAATTTATTTAACTACCTGCATTCTTGTTCCATCCCATGAAACTTTTGAATCAAATTTGATTTCTCTGTGATGAACGTTATAAATCTTTTTAGTTGTATTATATATCTAGAACCTAACATAGAAACACATGTACAGAGAGGCTCTTATTAAGTTATAAAAGAATGTATTTTCTTTGAAACTTACTACTTGTAGAAAAGTAGATTGCTTTTTTCCCCCCTTACTTTTTCCCCACAACTCCATTTGTTTGCAGTCAACAATTCATAGACTATGGATTGTATTTAACTGCGTTATTTTTCTCTATGTGTATATTTAAAATTACTGGTATATTTTGTTTTGACAACTGAAATGTCCCAATAACCTACCAAACAAGCTCCCAATCAAAAATATAATCCCCAGAACAGTTATTGTTAATAAACAGAAGGGGTATAACCTTGTATTTGACCAGAATTTTGTTGCCTCTTAATTGACTTTATTTTCAATTATGATCTTTTTGTGCTATGAACTTTTTTAGCTTAGTGAAAATTTCTTCATCATTCCATTTGAACATATTCCTGAAAAGTTGTGTGTAAAACAACTTTTATAGATAAAATTATTTCCCCTATTTATTTCCATTGTAATATCAGAAATAAAGAAATTTTGAGCCACTCCAACACATATTTTTTTTTAATGGACAAAAGATCAGCTTTAAGCATCAGGTCACTTTCTTTTTTCTTTTTTTCACTTTCAATTATACTATAAACTGTTAATCTGAGTATCTAAACATTAACTTTTGCCACTTAATAGCCACTTTCTCTGGGTCAAGGAAATTGCTACTTGCCTGAGCTTCAATTTCTTCATCTGTAATATGAAGTAGTTGCACTAGAAATCAATGGTTCTTAATCTTGGGTTCAAAGATCTCTCAGTTACTAAATCTTTTTTCTCAATTTTCATTACCTTTGAGTTTTCTGTAGCATTTTATGTTGTAGACCCCATTCTTTCCTTCAGTATACTCTTCGCTTCCTTGGCTTCCATGACACTGTTCTCTCCTGGTTCCCCTTCCTGTCTGACTGCTCCTTATCAGACTCTTTTACTGGCCCAGGTTCTCTTAGGCTCTCTTAGGTTTTCTTAGGCTCTGTCTTAGGTACTCTTCCATTTTCTTTCTCAGATTTCATTCACTCTCACAGGTTTAGTTTTCGAGTCTGCTGATGACTCTCTATTTAGCCCAAACTTCAGTCCCATCTGTCTGCCTCTCTATTGGGCATTTCACCTGCATGCCCCATCTGTATCTGAAAAGTATCTGAAAGTTCTTAATCTTCTCCCCTAAATCTACTCCTCCACCAAACTTTCCTATTTTTATTATCTTTTCTCTCTCCCTCACTCATACCCAGTCAGCTGCCAGTTCTTTCAATTCTCCCTCTTTGGTATGTCTCATATTAGTTCATAGAAGCTGCTCATTTTTTTTTTTTACTATAAGCAGCATTTTGTAAGTGAATAAAATAAAAACCCTAAAACATACCTAAATAAACAAGTGATAAATCATATGTTTTCATTTGCGTTCTGACTCCAACAATTATTTCTTTGGAGGTGGATAGCATTCTTTTCCTAAGTCCCTCAGAATTATCAAGGATCATTGTTTGCTTTTAGTAGCAAAGTCTATCACATTTGATTGTTCCATAATATTGCAGTTACTGTGTATAATGTTCTGCTTATTTCGCACTATATCAATTCACATAGGTCTTTCCAGCTCTTTCCAAAATCATCCTGTTCATCATTTCTTATGGCACAGCCATATTCCAGCACCATCATATAGCACAATTTGTTCAGCCATTCCCCAGTTGACAGGAGACTCCTTTAGTTTCCAATTCTTTGCCACCACAAAAAGAAAAGCTATAAATATTTTTGTTCAAACAGGTTATTTCTGATTTTATAAAATCTCTTTGGGATACAGGCCTACTAGTGGTATTACTGGATCAAAAAATGTGCATTCTTTCATAATCCTTTAGGCATAATTCCAAATTGCCTTCCAGAATGGTTGGATCAGTTCACAACTCCACCAGCAATGCATTAATGTCCCAATTCCTTCCAACATTTATCATTTCCCTGTACTGTCTTATTGGCCAATCTGATGTGTGGTGGTACCTCAGAGTTGTTTTAATTTGCATTTCTCTAATCAAGAGGGATTTAGAACATTTTTTTCATATGATTATCTATAGCTTTGATTTCTTCATCTGAAAACAGGCAATTCATATATATCCTTTGACCATTTATCAATTGGGAAATGACTTGGATTCTTATAAATTTGGCTTAGTTCTTTATATATTTGAGAAATTAGACCTTTATCAGAGAAATTTGCTATAAATTTTTTTCCCAGTTTGTTGTTTTCCCCTTCTAATCTTGTTTGCTTGGTTTTGTTTGTATAAACCCCTTTTAATAGAATCAAAATTATTCATTTTATATCTCATAATGTTCTCTATCTCTTTTTTGGTCATAAATTCTTCCCTTCTCCATAGATCTGACAGGTAAACTATACTATGTTACCCTGGTTTACTTATAATGTCACTTTTTTTTTTTAAACCCTTACCTTCCATCTTAGAATCAATACTTCATATTGGTTCTAAGTAGGTCATGGGGGTTAAGTGACTTGCCTAGAGTCACATAGCTAGGAAATGTCTGAGGCCAGATTTGAACCTAGGACCCCTTGTCTCTATGCCTCACTCTCAATCCACTGAACTACCTAACTGCCCCCAATATTACTCAATATGTTTAAATCATATGCCCATTTTGACTTTATCTTGGAACAGGATGTGAGATATTGATCTAAACCTAATTTTTGCCATACTGTTTTCCAATTTTCCCAGCAGTTTTTGTCAAATAGTGAGTTCTTATCCCAAAAGCTGGAATCTTTGGTTTTATCAAACACTAAATTGTTGAGGTCATTTATCCCTAATCTATTCCGTTGATCCACCCTTCTATTTCCTAGCCAATACCAGATTATTTTGATGATTACTGCTTTGTAGTGAAGCTTAAGATCTGGTCCTGATAGACCACCATCCTTCACTTTTTTTTTTCATTAATTCCCTTAATATTCTTGACCTTTTATTCTTCCAGATGAATTTTGTTGTTATTTTTTCTAATTCTATCCAATAGTTTTTTTGTAATTTGATTGGTATGGCACTGAATAAGTAAATTAATTTAAGTAGGATTGTCATTTTTTTTTTTATAAAAACCCTTACCTTCCGTCTTGGAGTCAATACTGTGTATTGGCTCCAAGGCAGAAGAGTGGTAAGGGCTAGGCAATAGGGGTCAAGTGACTTGCCCAGGGTCACACAGCTGGGAAGTGGCTGAGGCCAGATTTGAACCTAGGACCTCCCGTCTCTAGGACTGGCTCTCAATCCACTGAGCTATGGATTGTCATTTTTTGCTATATTAGCTTGGCCTACCCATGAGCGATTAATGTTTTTCCAGTCATTTAAATCTAACTTTATTTGTGTAAAAAATGTTTTGTAGTTGTGTTCATATAATTCCTGTGTTTGTCTTTGCAAATAGAGTTCCAAGTATATTATATTGTCTAGGGTGATTTTAAATGGAATTTCTCTTTCTAACTCTTGCTGCTAAGTTTTGTTGGAAATATATAGAAATGCTGATGATTTATGTGGTTTTATTTTTTATCCTCCCAGTTTACTGGTTATTAATTATTTCTATTAGTTTTTAGTTGATTTTTCTAGGATTCTCTGTGTAGACCATTAGATCATCTGCAAAGAATGATAGTTTAATTTTCTCATTGCCTACTTTAATTCCTTCTATTTCTTTTTTCTTCTTTAATTGCTAACACTAAATATTTCTAGTACAATATTAAATAATAGTGATAATAATGAGCATCCTTGAGAAGCTGCTCATCTTTACAAATGGTTTTCCTGCTTCCACTCTGACTCTCTTCCACCCAGGAACCAAAATGATTTTCCTAGAGTCCAAGTCTGACCACATCCCTACTGCTCCAGGACCTTCAGAGACTCCTTCTTGTGTCTGAGATAAAATTCATACTCCTCAGATGGACATTTGAAGCCTTTTATAGTTTGACTATAGCTTTATTCTCCACTTTTGTTCCAGCTAAACTAACCTGCTCATATTCTCTTCCCTGCTTCTGCCTCAGTATCTGCACAGACTACACAGACACACGTGGGTTGGACTCTTTCACCTCCACCCCTTCGAAGCTCTGGAGCTGGAGCGGCTAGGTGGCACCAGGCCTGGAATTGGGAGGTCCTGGGTTCAAATGTGGCCTCAGATACTTCTCAGCTGTGTGACCCCTGGACAAGTCACTTAACCTCTTTTCCCTAGTCCCTGATCTTCTGTTTTGAGAGTTGTTACTAAGACAGAAAGAAAGGGTTCAAAAAAAAAAAGGCAACAGCAGCAGCTTGGGAACTTCCTTCAAAAATCAATTCATGTGCTATTCCCTACATCCAGACTTCTCAGAGTGTGGTCTAGAGACCTTTGTGGGTCCCCAAGAGCTTGTCAGGGGGTCTGTGAGGTCATATCTTTTTTCCTACAAACATACAAAGATGTTTTCATTTTGAATATGGCAAATATCAATAGATAACAATCCATATAAGCAAAAAGGTCTTTAGGGGGTCCTTCATAAATTTTAAGGGTGTAAAAGGGACCAGAGACTAAAAAGTTTGAGGACTGCTATCCTACAATAAGTCTTTCCTTAGTTGTTAATGCTTTTTTCTCCCTTTTGAAATTACTATGTATGCACTTCCTTGTTTATGTGTTATATTCCTCCAATAGAAAGTTCCTTGAGAGGAGGGAATGTTTTACATATTGTCTTTGTATCCCTTGGATTTAGCACAAGGCTTTGCAGCTAGCAGGCACTTAATAAATTCACTATCTTCCTATTCCTCCAAGTTTCTAATCTCTGTAATATTTGATTCTTCCCTTTCTCTTCCTCCCACTTTGTCATTTACTGTATCTTGTCAGTTCTATTTTCACAATAAAAAGAAGAAAAATGGTAAGGCCTAAATAATTGAGGTTAAGTGATTTGCCCAGGGTCACACAGCTAGGAAGGGTCTGAGGTTACATTTGAACCCAAGACCTCTCCTCTCTAGGCCTGCCCCTTTATCCACTCAGCCACCTAGCTACCTCTATATTATTTTTGAGTAGACTGGTCTTCCTCCATTCTCATACCTTTTTAATCCACCCTTTACATAACGGCTAAAATATTCCCCTTCAGTAGCTCCCTATGACCTCTAGGAGAAAATGCAAACTCCTTAGTTTGTCCTTTAATGCCCTTTATATTCTAGTTCTCGCCCACCTTTCCAGTCTTAATTTGTATCACTTCCCTTTGCAGACTAAATTCTACCCAAACTGGAATATGAGCTGTTTCACTGTGAATTTTCTCCTCTTCCTACAGTGCAGTCCCTCCTCATTTCAATCTGCTAAAATCTTTATCTTTCTTTAAGCTCAAGTGCCTCTTCTCTGTTACCACAACCTGTAAATGTTCTCTTCCTTCTCACGATTTCTTAGGGTACTTTATTAGATAATTCCCCTTGTCCCTAGTCCCTGTCCTTCTGTGTTAGAGTTGTTACTAAGACAGAAGGTAGGGGATTAAAAAAAAAAACAACAGCAGCAGCTCTGGAGCTGCCCTCAAAGATCAGTTCATGTGCTATCACCCTTCCTTCCTTCCTTCCTTCCTTCCTTCCTTCCTTCCTTCCTTCCTTCCTTCCTTCCTTCCTTCCTTCCTTCCTTCCTTCCTTCCTTCCTTCCTTCCTTCCTTCCTTCCTTCCTTCCTTCCTTCCTTCCTTCCTTCCTTTTTTCTTTACCTTCTACCTTAGAATCAATACTATGTATTGTTTCTAAGGCAGAAGAGTATCAAGGGCTAGGCAGTGGAGGTTAAGTGACTTGGCCAGTTTCAGACACCTAGGAAGTGCCTGGGTTCATATTTGAACTGAGGGCCTCCTATCTCCAGGCATGGCTTTCTATCCACTGAGCCACCTACCTGTGTCTGCCCCCCCCCCCATTATCTTTCTTCAAGTCTTTTCCCAGGAAGCTATAAGATCCTTTAGAGGCAGGGGGCTTTAATGGTTTTCATCTTTGTGTCCCTTCATGTCTTATACTTAAAAGGTCAACTCTAGAATCTTAGATTTAGAACTAGAAAGAACCTTAAAAGAAATCTAGCCCACCCCTTTCATTTTACAGATGAAGAAACTGAGATTCAAGGAAGTTAAGGAATTTATCTAAGGTCAGCCAAGAAGTGCTTAATAAATATTTGTTGAATTTTTTTATTGTTAAATTTGATGTGTGCCATCTTAGGTATATTTAATTCTCCTCCATGACCTTTCCAGAAAATTTTGCAAGTAGTCATATATTCTTGGCACAATTATTTAAGAACACACAGCCTAGAATGGTGGGAACTGGGGAATTTCTGAATTGCAGAGGGCCAGGCAGATTGTATGTTGGAACTAAATTTGCCATTAGTATAGTGTGTGTGTGGGGGGGAACAGAACAGGGATGGGGAAGGCTTTGGGATCAGGACAGAGGATACCAGGTTCCCAACCGAGAGGCAAACCAGCCCACATCAGACACAGATTGAGTCTAGGCTTCTGTGCCAGTTGGTAGTGGGATCAGGCCTATAAGTAGGCCCTTCACTGCAGCCTGGGTGAGATAGAGATTAAAAAAAGAAAAGGAACATAATACATTAGTTAACTATCATTTTAGAGGTCCTATCATTAATAATATAACTATCATTATCAGCCATCCATGTGACTGGAATGTTTAAATGGCTATGCTGTTACCCTAAATGGCAGAATTCCTAGTCAGAATGATGCTATTTTAGTCAGAACTGCAGTTATGTACTCAATCTCCTAGTTTATCCTCTTTTAGCCATGAGATAATCAAGCACATAGCAAATACTTAAAAAATGTTTGTTGACTGGTCAGAAATTCACAGGTCTTAAATGTTTTGGGAAAATTTATATCGGACACTGCTCTTTGTCTAGCAAATAAAAGATGTTAATATATTTCTGTTATTGGCATGTGCACGACTATGTTATTAGAAGCCACTTTATCATTTTCATGCTTTAAATAGAAATGTCTATTTATGAATTCTGCTTGTAGTTTTTTCACAAATAAAATAGTAAAATTTAAAAAAATGTTTGTTAAAGTGAAATAAATATCTCCAAGTATCACATTATCATGTTATTTAATAAAATGTTTGTTATATGATGAAAAAGTGTTGTGTATGGAAACTAGTCCTTTCTTTAAAGCATTTTATAGTATTAACTGATCTTTGGAGATATTTTTCAGGGTGATTTTATTGATTGAATATTTTAATGGTGTCAGATCCACATTTGCCCCCTGCATTTATGCAGATGAAGCAGAAAAATGTCTTCAGAAAATACTTTTTTTTAACTCCCTTGGCTTACTTTCAATTCACTCTCTCTCAGTCTCCATTTAGATGTTGGCCTTTGAAAGTTTATAAATGGCTGAGCATGGTCACAAAAATCTGTAATCCCTTTTACAGGAGAGGCTAAAACTGAGGGATTTCAAGCTCATGAGTTTTAAACTCAGAACTCAGGAGTTCTGGGGACTTTGTCCTGGGGAAGTCACCATTATCCCTAGGAAGAGTCATATTGACTTACAGGGAAGATAGAGCAGGTAGTGGGGTTTAGGATTGGGCCTTTCAGTGGCTTCTGAACTTCCAAACCTGGGTGAGATAAAGAGACCTGGTCTTAAAAAAAATGTCAGTAAATATATCACTGATTTCTAAAATAAGATGAAAGCATTTGCTTTTAGACAAGAGTAAAAAGCTTTTTTTGGCAATTGTTTTATTCTGTTATTTCTAGAACTCAAACTGTGATCCCATTACTAACATTTGGAACACTTATGATCACAGATCATCCTTTCTCAGACTTTCCTCTTTGGTTTAACCTTAAATTGGTAAGAAATTGCCTAGTAGAAACTGACCTTATTCTCATAGTTGCTGTTTATGTACACTTAAATTCAGTGGGAGAAAAGATAACTAATATAAGTTCTAACATTTTCCCCCCACTTTGGCTATAGCAATAGGGAATGCTTTTGCCGTCCTCAGCAATCCTGATAAAAGGTTACGCTATGATGAATATGGAGATGAACAAACAACTTTTGCTGCCCCCCAGGCCAGACCCTATAATTATTACCCAGATTTTGAAGCTGACATTACCCCAGAAGAGGTCTTCAATGTTTTCTTCGGAGGACATTTTCCTACAGGTTAGTATCCATGATATAACCTATACAAGAACCCTTTGGTCATCTTCAGGTTTGGGAGGCTGACTAAAGGATCAGTTGTTATTGCTTATAGGATTGTACTGATGGAAAGTTACAGATACAGACCAGACTTGTTTCATTAATTAAAATGAACTTGCAGATGAGGAAAACCCTCTCCCAATATAGGTCAGCACCTTCTCATAACTTACTTGCCTAGAGCTCAGCAAGGTTAAGTGATTTGTCTACTGTTACACTATTTCAATGTCACTATGTCAGAAGTCAGAGGCCATGTCTTTATCTGCTATGCCATATGGCCTGTGTCTGGAGAATCAGAGGTTACAAAAACTGCCCTGGAGCATTGGAGTTTAGACTGTAATATCTACCTACTAAATGTAAGGAGGAGAGGTAATTGTTATATATAGATGCCAAAGTTATAAAACTGGGTCACACACAGCCAGTCATCAGTGACAGAACCAAGACCAGTAGCTCTTCATTTGTAGTCTTGAGGAGAGTCCATTAGACTACACTGTTTCCCTGAGGATAGTTTTTATAGATTGTAAAGAAATGTCTTCATTGGAGCCCAGTCCAGAGGCAAAGGAACTAAGGTTAGTTTATAGCTGGATCACTTTGATTACTCCTCATCTCAGAATCCTGGTTTACCTGTTACCATATGGTAACTTATGGAAGAATACTTATTGAGCTTTCTTGGAAAAGTATTGAGAAGACTCATTAGATAATTGCAATTACATTAAAACTGACCACTTTAGGAGTCATGGATAAGGCAGGAAGGGGTGCTTGCTTTGCTCCCTGTGCTAATTTTTTTTTTTTAACCAGGAAATATTCACATGTTTTCAAATGTAACAACAGATGACACACACTTTTACCACCGGCGACACCGAAATGAGAGGGTACAGACCCAGAAGGAAGAAGAAGAAGAAAAGCCTCAGGTAACTAGGGAAATAAAGGTTACTGCATATAAATAATTGTAATTAGGCAGCATTTATGGACTATGAAAAGTTTTTAAATGTTCTACTATAAGTATGTGGGAAGACAGGGGAAATAAGTAGTAACAGGACCCTGGAGGGAGAAGGCCCTAATCAATTTGGATTTTTCCTTTCCTTTGGCTAGCAAAATCCTACCTCTTATCCCACTGATTTCTATTTTTCAAGGCTGATATTTACCAAGGCAGAAGGCTTCCTTCTGTACTTTTATTTCCATCCAGCTCATTTCTGTACCTTCTTATTCCCTCTCTTTTGCCTTCCTGCCTTCCCCTCGTGTTGTACCCTCTGGTCCTATTGTTATCAAAAAACCCTTCACATTGGTCTTCTTCCTGTACTGATGGACACCTAACTCCCTTTGGAATGTGCTGCATCCTTGACCTCTCCAGTATTAGATGTCTCTTCTTTCACATTGTCTAATACATTGGGCCAGGAGAAGGGATCAGAATGATCTTTCCTACACACTACTACTTCCAGGCCTTCTCTCTGCCACCCTTATTCATCGTTTTCTCCTCCTGTGAGGCTCACCCTCTCTGCCTATATCATTCATTCTTGTTTCTTTTTGCTATGATCCATTGCCTATATTTTTTCTATATATTTTTGCTTATGTATTTTTATCAAAAAATTCAGACTCTCAGCCTTCCTTTATAGTCAAACCCCTTACCTCTTATTCAGGGACTTCCTGTACTTACTGAAGCCTCCTCAGCATTTTGTAATCCCAATCCAAGAGTCTTAGACCCTGTGATCTATATATTATTTCAGTCCCTCTACTATTCCCTCTTTTCAAATCTATTACCACTACTCTGACCTCATAGTCTTCTTCTCATTATCTTGATTCTATATTTGACTAGTTCATCTGTACATTGTCTTCCACCCTTGAATTCCTTGGCCTTTGGCCATTTGTGCCCTGCCAAACCCTAATCTTGGCATACTCCCACCATGTGCCTTCCCTGCTTCTCTTCTGCTATAGAGTGCCATATGTGAAAGTCATATAATAAAACACCTCTTTTTTTTAACCCTTGCTATTTGCTCTACTTATAACTCTTAAGATAGAAGGGTAAAGGCTGGGCAAACAGAATGAAGTGTATTACCAGGGTCACACAGCTAAAAAATGTCTGAGGTCAGATTTTAATACAGGCCCTCCTGACTCTAGGCCTGGAACTCTAGCCACTGTATCACTTAGCTGCCCCAGCAAAACATCTTGCTCTTCTCTCTCAGTAGATGACTGCATACATCCTGAGAAAATCAAGCTTTTTTCCCTTACCTCAAACCCATTTTCATCATTCCCAATTTTTTTCCTACTCTCCTCCAATCTCTGATGAAGAGATGACCATCCTATCCCTTTCTGTCTCCTTCAGGTTCTCACCCTTTGATCATTCCATCTCTGTTTCTTAGACATCTTCCAAATTTCCTTATCTGCTGCCACCTTCTCTGTGTCTATAAATATGCCAAAGTCTCAGTCATCTTTAAACAGCTTCATTTGACCTTGCTGCTCTTCCAGGTCTTGTCCTAATTCTCTTTTCTCTTTCAAAAAATCCTAAAAAGATTTGCCTGTTTTTGCTGTTTCTATTTATTCACTTCTCAGTTACGTCTCAGTCCCTTGTACTCTCATTTCTGGCTCCAATACTTGGGCAAAACTGGCCAAGATTATAAAGCATTTGATGATCTTTTAGTCAGTCCTTTGGGGGGGCAGGTTTTAATAGTGCTGACTTATCCCCATCTCTTATATGTTGTCTCTTTACCTTAACTGTGACACTGCTATCATTTGGTTGTCCTTCTGTTTGACTCCTCCTCAGTCTCCCTTCCTGGGGCATCATCTGTCTCCTTCCTCCTAACTGTGGATGTTCTCCAAAGTTCTGTCCTTAGCCTTCTTTTTTCTCTCCCCTTTATCTCACTAGGTTCACTCATTTACTCCCATGAGATCAGTTATCTTTTTGCAGATAGCAAGGAATAAAAAAAATATATTCACTTATGGTCACCTAAATATCCTTGATTCTTCTCTTTCTCTCTCCCCTGTCCTGCCTCTCATCTAATCAGTTGCTTAATTCTGTTTATTTTACATCCATGTCATTCTTGAATCTATTGCTGTCTTTCCAGTCACAAGTGCAGATCCTTAGATATGGCCCTCATTAACTTTAGCCTATACTATTATAATAGCTTTCTAATTGGTTGCCCTGCTTCTTTGCTCTTCAATCCATCGTACTCCATATAGCTGCCAAAATAATCTGACCTTAATGAAGATGAAAGCATACAATTTTTCAACTGTTTACTTGGGTTTATGTTTTGGGGTTTTGGTTTTATGAGATTACTCACAAAAATGAAGAATATGGAAATATGTTTTGCATGATAATATATGTAGAACCCAAATTGAATTGCTTGTCAACACCAGGAAGTGGAAGGGAAGGGAGGGAGGATGATAAATTCTATTGTGTAACTTGGGAAAACTTGTGTGGAAATGTATTAAATGTAATTTGTAAAAATATATATATATATATTATATATATACATACACACACACATATATAAATTAAAAAACAAAAGTAATCTGACCTTGTCACTAGCTTCCTCACTTCTTGAGTAGATAAAATACAAATTCCTCAACCTGACATTTAAAAATAAAGATTTATCTTAATTTCCAGGACTTTCCCATATCTTTCCCTTCCCTATCAAGCCATGCCCTCCTAACAGTGATTTAAAAATAAAGGGTTAACCCTCACTGTCTAGTCCTTAACTGCTCTTCTGCCTTGGAAACAATAAATAGTATTGATTCTAAGATGGAAGGTAAGAGTTTAAAAAAAATTTTTAAAGAAGGGGAAAAAAGCCAAACAGGTAGAAGGATAACCAACACACTATCTGTGTCTATGTGATATTCTCTGTATGTTTGTATGTCATATTCTCTACCTGTGGTCCCCCAACTCCTTAGTGAAAGGAGGGAGGAGAACTGTAGGCTCTTTTCTCTGGACCCAAACTAGTTTCACAGCATTCAGTTTCACTGTACCGTTCTTTCCATTTATATTATTGTAGTCATTGTGTATGTTATTCTCCTGGTTTTGCTTCATTCTGCATTAATTTTCATACAACTTCCCATGCTTCTCAGAATTCTTCATATTCGTCATTCCCTAAATCCTAATGTTAGGATAGAATTTTAACAAAAGGGTAAATTAAGGCAGATCTCCATGCAAGACAACATTTATTACCAGGGGCATGCTGTCAAGAAATGGGTCAGTAACTCATCTCCGTTCATGCCAAAGACCCCGAGCAGATGATTCCCTTTTTATAGGGTTTTTGAGACATATAGAACAAAGCAGGGAGCAAGTTAGATGACATCATGAAATTGAGTACAAAATGATAGCTGACAGAGCTCAGGGATAGAGAACAACATGATTAGTTAGAAGTCTGGTAATTGGGGATAGCAACAACACCCCTTCTTTTCCCAGGAGATTAAGAGGAGCTCATTGTGGGAGTCCAGGTGTAAGATACAAATCCAGACTTTTGAACAGCAGACCTGACATCCCTGAAGGATAGCTTGGTAGTTAAATAAAGATAATCAGTCCTGACGCCCTTTCTTTCTCACATACTCTCCAGAGCCAATGAGAATTCCTTGAAGCCAGAAAAGATCAATGATTAGCAGGAGAGCTAGATTTCTGAACTTAACCCATTACTGACCCGCTGAATTCTGAGCTGAGTTCGGAGACAAAGAGCCAGGATTTCAGCAGTTACAGGACAAAATCAATTACTTGTATAAATAGGATCAATAAAATAATAAGGATTGGGGGCTGCTGGGTAGATCAATGGAGTGAGAACCAGACCTAGAGGTGGGAGGTCCTAGGTTCAAATCTGGCCTCAGACACTTCCCAGCTATGTGACCCTGGGCAAGTCACTTGACCCCCATTACCCCCATAGCCCTTACCACTCTTCTGCTTTGGAAACAATATACAGTATTGATTCTAAGATAGAAAGTAAGAGTTTAAAAAAATAATAATAATGATTAATTTAAATTTTCTCAGTAACATCCCATTACATCACATTGTTTATCCATTTCTCATTTCTATCCTGTCATGTAAAACCCTACATAACCTGACTCCCACTTACTTTTACCATCATTTCTTCTCATTCCCCTTCATGCTGGCTGATGTCCCTGCCACATGTAATATTCCAACCAACTATTGTGTTCCAGTTGTTCCTGGAATTCTGTATTCCTTCTCCTGACTGTGTTTTTGCAAGTTTGTCCCTTGTCCCTTGAGCATCTTCATTCCTGCCTTTTAGAATCCTCTAGAAACCTTTCCAGATTGTTTCCGTTTTCTGTGACCTCTCCCTCCTCAAATTACCTTTTATTTGTTTAGCAATGTACAGATTCAATTCTCCCAGCTAAATGTAGGCATCTTTAGGGCAGGAACCATTTTGTTTTTCATCTGTATCCTCAGCCCTTATCTAAGTGCCTTACTTTTGATAAGTGCTTAAAAAATGTCACTGAGTAATACACATCTTTTTTTTTTAAACCCTTGCCTTCTCTCTTAGAATGAATACTAAATATTGGTTCCAAGTCATTAGAGTGGTAAAGATTGGGCAATTGGGGTTAAGTGAGTTGCCCAGAGTCATACAGCAAAGACTTTGTGAGTCTAGATTTAAACCCAGGACCTCCTATCTTCAGGCCCGTTTCTCTATCCACTGAGTCAGTTGTCCCCCAATACACATCTGAAATCATCTCAGGGCCATTGCCTTGTGAGGAATTTCCCTAGACCTTCAGATCTACTCTTCTGGAAGAGGGTCTGCAAAACATTCCCCTTAGCTGATTTTCTTTTGCTTGAAAGCTTTGGAATATGGCAATTACATTCCTTGGAGTTGTCTTTTGGGGATTTAGTGTAGAGGGTGTTCTGTGAACTCTTTCAATGCATATTTTGTCCCCTTGTTCTAGAATCTTCGGGCAGTTTTCTTTGATGATATCATGTATTATGATATCAAGATTACTGTTTTTTTTCTGGTAGACCAATGATTCTCAGATTGTCTCTCCTTCCTCTGTTTTCCAGGTCTGTCACCTTATCAGTGAGATATTTTCTATTATCTTCTAATTCCTTAGTCTTTTGACTTTGCTTTATTAATTCTTGCTCTTTTGCAATATCATTGTCTTCCAGTTGCCTGATTCTGACCTTTAAAGATTGGTTTTCCTTTTCCGTTTGGTCTGACCTGTTTTTTGAGGCTTCAAGCTGTTTCTGCATTTGCATATTTTGGTCCCTCAGATTGCTGAGTTCCTTTTGCATTATTTCCCATTTTTCCTGCCAGAAGGCTTCCATCTTTTTGATAATTTTCAATTTAAATTCTTCAAGAGCTTGTGGAGAATTTCCATTTCTTTTGGAAGGTTTTGGAGCATTTGTTTGTGTTTCCTCTTCTATTTCCTCTGTATTTTGTATTTTCACTCCATAAAATGTGTCCAAAGTCACCCCTTTCTTCTTGCTTTTCTTGGTGTTGGGAGGCTGACCCTGAACACTGTTTGCCATCTCTATGTTTTTTCCTCCCCTTTCCAGTAAGAAATCTGAGTGAGGAGGGCTGGCTCTCAGTGTATGGGTCTAATGATCAATCAAGACTTTAGCCCCAGAAAAATTGTCCGTTCTGTCCCAGGGAAGCCCAGGGTCTGCCCTCCCCTGCTTGCCGGCGTTTCAGGTGTTATTGCTCTCAGTTCTCTCCAGCTGCTTCTCCACTGCCTTACTTCCACTCTCTGAGTCTGGGACAGTACTGTCTGCAAGGTACCCCAGTGCCTTTGCCCACCTCGAGGTTCCTGTCCTTTCGGGAGGCCCTGCACTCTAGGGGAGGAGGGGTCCCGACCTCCCTGAGCTCTGAGGACTCCTGATGGGATTAGGTTCAATTGGATTGGTCTGGATGTGCCCCGAGGCAAAAACCTCCCATGAGACTCCAATGGAAGGACCCAGCCACGGGGCTATAGGCTCCCGCCCTCTGTGTTGGACGCCCTGAGCCTGGCCCAGGTTGCTTTCAAGGTGCACCCTTCAGAACAGCACCTTTGCCAGCCCTGAGGTTCCCGCTGCTGCTGGGGTCTCAGTGCTCTGGGTTGGGGGGGAGGGGTCCTGGGACCTTCCTTCTGCCTTCCCCTTAGACCTGAGTGTTCTCATATTCTGGCTTTTTGGGGATGTACCTTTTGATTTGAGTCCAGAAGGAGGGTTCCCCGCCTCTGTTCTGTTGTTAAGTTTGAATTTCAGTCCCCTAGGAGCATTCAGTTTGTGATCGATAAGGAAGGGTTTTCAGAGGTCTGAACTTTTGCTGCTTGTAAGCCACCATCTTGACTCCCCCTTAGCTGATTTTAAACAAAGGAAATATATGATCTATCTCATTTTTTTAACCGTATCTTCTGCCTTAGTATTGATTCTAAAATAAGTGGGAAGGACTAGGCAATCAGGGTTAAGTGACTTGTCCAGGGTCATACGTCTAAGTGGCTGAGAGCAGACTTGAACCCAGATCCTCCCAACTTCAGGCCTGGAGCTTTATCCACTCTGCTACCAACTGCTCCAATCTAAAGTCTTTGCTGAGTGTGGCATGGTGCCCCTAAGACTCCCTCAGTGAGCAATTTGCTGCAAGGCTCCCATTCAAATCCTAGGTATGTTTCTCACCATTTCTGCTCTGGCGCTTTTATAGAATTTCATTTTTATTGAGTGTGCCATCCCTTGATTTGGGAACCCCACTGTAGAAGTCATTTGTATTAGACTTTGGGAGTTAGGAATTTAGAAGATTTGGGATTCTAAGCCTCTCCACTTTTCCCAGACTCTAAATTCACAAAGAAAATAACTCAGTTTTTATGACTGAAAAGCATTTATGTCATAAAACCATAATAAATGCCTATTGAATTGAATGATAGGCTCAAGAATCATAATTTAGCCAACAAGAATAAAATGTGACTCTTCCCAATCCCTGCCTTTCTTATATTTTCTATGACCTCTTTGTGTGGTCTTTCTTACAAATACCAGAGTCTAGTGAAAGCAAGCTGTACCTCTTTTTTTAAACTGAATTCTGGGGACAGCTGGGTAGCTCAATGAATAGAGAGCCAGGCCTAAAGATGAGAGGTTCTGGGTTCAAATCTAGCCTCAGACACTTTGTAGCTGTGTGACCCTGGGCAAGTCACTTAACCAACCCTCATTGCCTTGTCCTTTCTATTCTTCTGTCTTAGAACTGATACTGTAAACCTCAAAATTCCTTAGACTTATAAATGTTGGAAATTTCACCATTGGGATATTTCATACTTGGAAAATTTCTTACTGATAGTCTATTGGAATGGGAACCCCATTGGCATGGGAGGTTCCTTCTCTTCCCTTCTTAAGATTACTTTAGGACAGAAACCTTTTGCTGAACAATGGAAAGGACTTTGACCTATGCTTAAGCATAGAACAGGAATTTCTTTGAGTCATGATTGATTTTAGAATTGATACAATGGAGATACTTGGAATCAATCTCCACCCTATTCAGTCCTAACAGGATTGAGTAAGGGCTGCAGCCTAGATCAAAATTTAATTATTCCAATCTCTACCCTACTCAGGTTAACAGGATTTAGAAAGGGCTGTAGCAAAGGAGCAAAGATTTAATCATTTGAAAATATGACCTTCAACAGACATGTGCAAAGCCTCTGGGCGGTCCTGGGTTAAGCTAGAGCCTCCATTGGCACAGGGAAATTGATGGACAGTGATTGGTAGATGTGAGAACTGAGGGGAGGCAACTTGGATGGTTTCCTTAAAGATCAGGGGGGTCTGAAGACTCGGGGGTGGTTGAGGAGTTGATTGGAGTGTTGGCAGTGTACTCTGAGAAGCTTGCTCTGAAGGAAGCTGAAGGTGGGGGCCTCTGAGACTGTTTCTCCATTTTGGTCACGTGAGTAATAGGGACTGATCTCCTTTCTTTGCCCCAGCTATCTAAGGGCTTGGGCCTTTTGGCCCAGCCTAAACAGAAGGGGTATTTAAGCCCTATTCCTTTCTCTCCCTTTTTCTCTCTCTCTATCTCTAATTCCTTTCTTCCTCCTATTGTAATTAAACTCCATAAAAGATTGACTGCAACTTGAGTTTTCATTTAGGAATTACATAGCTGAATTCCTTGGCGACCTTAAATTAATATATATCAGTCTTTTAAAGTGATTCCCTTGTAACAATACTAAGATAGAGAGTAAAGGTTTAAAAGAAAATAAAACCAAAACTAAATTCCAGTTGTTGTTTATAGGGCAAGTTTTAAATTCCTTTTAAAAAAGTTTTTGTTGCTACTTTTTATTTTATATATTTATTTTAAGGGTGAGGGCTAGGCATACTGGGTTATGTGACTTGTGCAGAGTCAGAGTTAGGGAGTGTCAGAGACCAGATTTGAACTCCTATTGACTCTGGGCCTGGCATTCTATCCACTGTGCTATCTAGCTACTCCCTACTCTTTATTTTTTACAATAATTTTGTTTCCAAGTATATTCCTCCCTCTCCTTTACCTAACCAATCATCCCTTGTAACAGTATAGGAATAGAAAGTAAAGCCTATGATTTCATTAATATAGAGAATTTTGAAAGAAGAAAAACCCTCTCCTGTGCAAGGAATCACCTTTTTTTGTAATTTGTAGTCTTAGACAATTGCCTCCAACACTTGAGAGGTTAAATTACCTGCTTATGAGTCACATAACCAGGAAGTAGATATCAGAAGCAGGACTTGAATTTATGTCTTCCTGTGCTATGATGCCATTCTGTAAAGAAGAATTAAAAAGATGGAGGGGGAAAGTATTTCAGCACCAAGCAACACATGAGATCATAGGTCTTGATCTGAATAGCACCATAGAGCCACCTCTTCCAATCCCCTCATTTTACCTATGAGAAGGAAGAATGAAGAGGAGGGAAATTCTGACATGCCCAAGGTAAAATAGTTATTTCTAGTTCTTGAATTTGACTATAACATTGCTGGATATTGTCAGTTGGGGATTAAGTAAAGGAGGTAATCTGTAATTTCAATCTCCACTTTTCCCTCTTGTTCTAGAATGTTGGACAGTTTTCTTGGATAATTTTGTGTAGGATGATGTCCAGGCTTTTTTTTTTTCATGGTCTTCCAGTAGACCAATGATTCTTAAGTTGTCTCTCCTGAAACGATTTTCTAAATATTCTGTTTTGTGAATTAGATGTTTCATATTTTCCCCAATTTTTAAATTCTTTTGATTTTGTTTTATAGTTTCCTGCTGCTTTGTGAAGTTGCTTGCTTCTAATTGTTGTATTTTGGTTTTCAAAGACTGAATTTCATCCCTGACTTTCTGGTCATCCTTCTCCTTCTGATCTTTCATCTCCTTTGCCTCATTTTCAAGCTGATTAATTTTGACTTTCAGGATACTATTTTCTGTTTCCAGATGACTTATCTTACTTTTTAAGTTCTTTTCCCAGCTGTCTTCAGCCTCTATTAATTGTGTTTTGAATTTATTTTGAGTTCTTCCAAAGCTCGTGTCCAGTTCACTGGAGTTTCTGTGTTTTTGCTTGGTGTTCTTTGATTCTCCTCTGTTACATTTGCTCTTTGTTCATTGCCTGGATAGAAGCTGTTGATTGTAATTTCTTTTTTTCTTTTTCTGTTGTTTGCTCATATTTGCCCCATCTTTTCCACTGTGGGTTTGGGCTTTTCTGTCAACCTTCACCCTTGAAGCTTAGCAAAGCTCTCAGAGCAGGCTATGGTGGAGGGGTGTTGGAACTTGAGCTTCCCTGCCCTCTGAAGGCTTGATAAGATTAAGCCCAGCAGAGTTGAACTTGCAGAGCTGGATATGCCCTGAGGTCAAAACCTCCAGAAGGGGGTGCAATATGGAGTGTCTAGGCTGCTCTGCACTTCTTCTCCAACTGCTTCCCCACTGCCTGTGTTCAGAGCCCTGAGCCTGGCACAGCTTTGCTGTGTAGTACTGCAAGGTACTCCTTCCAGACTAGCGCTCTTGCCCTCCCACAGATTCCAGCTGGAGGCTCAGTGCTCTAGGTAGGGGAGGGGTCCTGGGACCTTTCTTCTTCCTTCCCCTTAAACCTGAATGTTCTTGAATTCAGGCTTTTTGGGGGTGTACCTTTTAAGTTGAGTCCAGCAGGAGGGTTCCTTGGCTCTGTCCCATTGTTAGGTTTGGTTTTCAGTCCCCTAGGAGCATTTGATTATTAGTTGGTAAAGAAGGGTTTTCAGAGATCTGAACTTTCACTGCTTCTACACCACCATCTTGACTCCGCCCCAAATAGTTATTTCTAGAAAAAAAATTTAGACTCTGTTCCTCTTACTTCAGAGCTAGTGGACTTGGACACATTTTTTATAATGAACTTAACAAATATGACTATTTCCAAATTGGAAAAACAGAAAAAAGAGGTTTGTATAGTAAAACATTAACTTCTATTATGTTCAGTTTTTTAAAAAAGCATATGTAGGAGGCAGCTAAGTGGTTCAGTGGGTTGAGATGGAAGGTAAGGGGGGCAGCTGGATGGCTTGGAGCCAGGCCTAGAGACAGGAAGTCCTGGTTTCAAATCTGGCCTCAGACATTTCCTAGCTGTGTGACCTTGGGTAAGTCCTTTAACCCCCATTGCCTAGTCCTTACTGCTCTTCTGTCTTGGAACCAATATATACAGTATTGATTCTAAGATGAAAGGTAAGGGTTTAAAAAAAAAGATAGAAGGTAAGGGTTTAAAATGGGGGTGGGGCAGGATATATTAAATTTAACAGAATAGTAACAAGACTGAGGGGCAGCTAGTTAGCACAGTGGATACAGCATCACACCCAGGGTTGGGAGGACCTGGATTCAATTGTGGCCTCAGACAATTTTTCTGTGGACAAGTCATTTAACCCTATTAAAAAATGGAGGAGGTGCATTTTCTCAATTTTCCCCCTTGAAGCAAGTTTCGGATTTCATAGCCTCATTCTCCCTGGTTTCTAGATGTCTAAGGGGCTTTCATTCACTGCCCAAAATCTTCCACACTCAGGACAATTCTCTTTCCTTTCTAGATTCATGGGATTATACTATTTAGAGCTAGATGGGTCTTAGAAATCAACTAGTTCAGTGATGGCAAACCTATGGCACAGGTGCCCAAGATGGCATACAGAGCACTCTCTGTGGGCACGAGGCCTCCCATCTTCTCCCCCACAGTTCAGTTCTAGAAAAGCAGAGGGACTTGGGCTGGGCTGTTCCCCTTTTCCTCTCCACTGTGTCTGATGACATTTTTTCACATTCCTCTGCCTAGCAGCCAATGGGAGCGCTTCCTCCCTCCCGTGTGGGGTAAGGGAGGCCAGAAGGCAAGGTGGAGGGGGTGGTGGGGTGGCACTCCATCTTGGAAGGGGGGGTCTGGAACGCCATCCCTAAAAGGTTTGCCATCACTGATCTAGTCTATCTCCATGATTTTACAGACAAGCACACAGACCTGGAGAGGTCCAGTGACCTACTGGGCCAAGGTCACATAAGAAGTTAGTCATAGAGCCACGTTGGGAACTCAGATCTCCTAAAATCTATGTTATTTTTATTCAATGTTCATAACATTTATTAAAGAGAAAAGTAAGCATTTTATGTAGAAAACTGAGATGGTCAAATAGTAATAGAAGGTTATGAGTTGTCTGCTGTGCAAGTTATTTCCTTCTCTTTGGACTTAGGTTTCCCAATTATACAATATATTGTATCAGATAATCTCCAAGGACTCTTCTAGCTCTAACATTGCAATATAGTAGCAAGCTGAACAGAAGTTATCTTTTATCATTCAGTACATATTTAATTCATTTCATTATATCTGCTTATGGTTGGAGCATGAAATTAAGGTTTAAAGAGATATGGAAAATTAATTTAACCAAAATATTTTTGCAAATAAATACATTGCAAGTTATTTATTTATTTTTTAAAACCTTACCTTCCATCTTAGAATCAATACTGTGTATTGGTTCTAAGGCAGAAAAGTGGTAAAGGCTGAGTAGTGAAGTTTAAGTGGCTTATCCAGGGTCACACAATTAGCAAGTATCTGAGGTCACATTTGAACTCAGGACCTCCCTTCTCTAGGCCTGGCTCTCTACCCAATTAGCCACCCAGCTGCCCTTGCAAGTTATTTTTTTTTAATGTGCATACCAAGTTATTTTCCTAATGAGAGACAGCCTGGCATAATCAATAATAAGAGAAGTAACTTTGGAACTAAGAAGAGACTTATGGTCAAATATATCTCTGACACATGTTTGCTGTGTGCCTCTGGGCTCTAAGTAATTCTAAGAGTACAAGATGCCAAGCAGCATTGGTAAAGGGAGTTTCCTCATTTAGGAGGAGTTCCCTCCACAAGACACCACAGGTCCAATCCAATCCCTATCTGTAATTTTACAATTAGGTATTTTTTTGTTTTTGCAAAGGTAATGTTGCACCAAATATCTTTCTCTTGTAGAATATGTATTCTGCAGTTCTTCAGTTGCTTCCAGTTTTCGTGATTGTGATTATATCTGTTATTACTCAGCTGATGGCCACAAATCCTCCATATAGTCTGTTCTATAAATCGTAAGTCAATTATTTTCAGTTTTTGTTAATGATTTTTGGGTGTGTAGGATAGAAAAAACTCTGAGCTTCTGTCAATCCGTATTTGTCTCAAAAAAAAAATCTGGTATTTAAAGGGGAAGTTTGATAGTGACATCACAGTGAAATCCCATTCTGGAACTATAATGTATAGAAGTAATCTAATTTTTAACCCTAGTAGGGGATTATTTTGTTCTACAGTGACACCCTCTGGGCAAATCAAAGAATGGCAGTGCCCGGTCTCTCCAATTCTCAAACACTTAGCAATTGAGGAACAGTCATTGAAAGTGAGAGAGATCATCTTGTCCAATCTTCCCATTTTAAAGATGAGGAAACTGAGGTCTAGAAATCTAAAGACAGGGCGGCAGTAGCATGATACAGGAGAAAGATGCCGAATTTAAAGTTTAAGAAGTAGGTTTCTCAGAATCACAGAACATAAGGATGCCCTTATTGGCTGGCTAGTCTAATCCATATACAGGGAATCTCCACTATAACATACTTTACCAAATGGTCATTCAGCATCTGCCTGAAGACTTCCAGGAAGGTAAGACCTGCTGTCATTTCTACTCTGGGACAGCTCTAATGATCAGGAAGTTTTCCCTGACATCTAAATAGCTTAAATGCACATCTTCTTGAATTCCATCCATTGATTTTGGTTCTACCTTCTGGGACCAGACAGAAAAAAATCTAATCTTTCTTCCACAGAACAGTCCACCAGATACTTGAAGAGACCTGTTATATGTCCCCTGAGCATTCTCCTCTAGGTTACACTCGATCAGTTCCTTCAGGCAATCCTCATTTGACATGATCTCAGTACCCTTTCCCATCCTGTCCTTCTTCAACTGTCACTCAGAGCTGAACTATTGAGGTCTGAAGAGAGCAGAGCACAGTGGGGCTTCCACCTCCTTATTTTTGGAATTATGCGGCCCAAGGTAGCTTTTGAAAGCTTTTGGAGCTATTATATCACACTGCTGAATGATGGAACCTGAGTTCTGGAAAATTCCCAGATGGTTTTCGTAACATTTTTCTAAGCATGTCTCCCCCATCTTATGCTTATGATGTTGATTTTTTTTGACTCAAGTCTTAAGACCTTAAATTTATCAGAATTGAATTTTTTCATATTAGATTTAGACCAGTGCTCCAGCTTATTAAGATCCTTTTTCTGAATCTGGTATCTGTGGATCTTGGTTTTTAAAAATACATATTTTATAACTATATTTCAATATAATAGGTTTCATTTGTAACTCTTATGTATTTTGTATATTTCAAAACATTCTGATAAGAGGTCTGTAGGTTTTATCAGAATATCAAAAGGATCCATGACCAAAAAAAAGGTAAACTCCTGTTTTAGATTCTGACTGTCACATCTGATACATTAGCCAGCCTTCCTAGCTATGTGTTATCTGTAAACTTAATGAGCATGCTCTCTCTTGTGGTTCATTTGTTTTCAGTTTTGTCCAGCTCTTCCTGACCTCATTTTTGGGGTTTTCTTGGCAGACATACTGGAGTGGTTTGTCATGTCCTTCTCCAGCTCATTTTACAGATGAGGAAACTGAGGCAGGCAGCTGTTAGATGACTTGTCCAGAGTCGTATAGCTAGTGAGTGTCCGAGGCCAGATTTAAACTCAAGAAAATTAGTCTTCATGACTCCAGGTCCAGAACTATTCACTGTGCCACTTAACTGCTCATGCCACCTATGCTTTTCTCTAAATCAATGTTAAAAAATGCTAAAAATAAGACTGCCAATCACAGATCCCTAAATTATTTGACTAGAGTCCTACCACATTGATATTGACATTTAAGAACTGCATTTTTAGCCTGGGCATCTTACCAATTCTGAATCCATCTAGTCCACATTCTTTCATATTTTCTATTAAAATAACACGAGATACTTAATCAGAAGTTTTGCCAAATCTAGGTAATCTATCCACATCCTTCCTCTCATTGACTCCTCATCAAAGGGAGATATTCACTTCCCTTTCTAGATCAACCATCTCTTTGACAATCCAGAATTTCTTAGAATTGAAGTTCACTGGTCTATAGTTTACAGACTTTGAACTCTTTACTTTTTGGAAAATTGGGTCAACATTTTCTCTTCTCCAGTCTTGTAGTAGCTCTTTTCTGTGACCTCTCACATATTACTGACAAGTGTCCCAGCAGTCACATCACTAGGTCTTTTTTTCTTAAATCCTTATCTTTTGTCTTAGAATCAATATATGATATTAAATATCTATTCTAAGACAGAAGAGAAGTAAGGGCTAGGCAATGGGAGTTAGGTGACTTGCCCAGGGTCACACAGCTAGGAATTGTCTGAGGCCAGATTTGAACCCAGGTTCTCCAGGCCTGGCACCCCATTCACTGTGCCACCTAGCTGCCCCACGTCATTAGGACTTTCTATGCTTAGGGATATATAGTTCATCTGGCTCAGATGACTTGGCATCTTCAAGGGCAGCCAGGTGCTTCATTACTATCTCCTTATTTATTTTGGGCATCAACTCCCCATTAGTCATTTGGATTCTGTTGTTTTTGTTGCAAAGGTCACTTCCTTTGTTCAAGGAAAAGGAACTAAACAAGAAAGGAGCAGCTAATCTTCCCTTGTAGCCCAAGCAAAGGCCTTTCCTTTCTTCCATCTCTTTTCTTTGTTCTTAGCTTCCCTTGCTAGCCTCTGCACATTTGGAGTTTTAAATCTCCTGACAGCCTTTAAAGGATAATTTATGCAATAATTTCTGCTTTCGTCTCTGGCCTCATTTCTATCTTCTGTACATTTATGTCCACTCTCAGTTAGTTGGTGCTTCTTCTGTGTAACCATGTCATCAGTCTCTATAGGCAAATCTCAACATTCCTCCTCACTGGAATCATTTCCCTTTGGGTCTTGAGAATTTCATTATTGATTCTCTCCCATCCTTCCAGTGATTGAATAGTTGAGATCCTGTCTCTGTCACTTTCCACAGGTGTGACTTTGAGCAAGTCACTTAACTTCTGTGGGCCTCAGTTTCCTCATCTGTAAAATGAGAGAGTTCTACTAGACAGGCTCTGAGTTCTCTTCCAGCCCCAAGTTTATGATCTCATGAAGGATACAGTTTATTGTCTTCGCTCACCCAGTAGCTGAGCCACACTAGACCCCAAATGCTCTGCTTTCCTGTCATCCAGTATTCTTTTTCTTTTCACATGCTGCCTTCTTTCTAGGACAGCAGCACATTGGCAGACACATATGTGCTCTGTGTATACTTTAGTAAGGCTGAAGAGCAGCCATAGCTTCAGTACACTGGGAGAGATTGCCCAAGAAAAGGGATTTAAGATGGCAGCTAAGGAGACGAGATTTGAATCCTGCTGCCATTTCATTGAACATTTCCTGTAGGCCAGAACTTAGAAGATGAACTTCAAGCAAAGTGCCAGTGAACAAAATCAGTTTGGGGTTTGCAAACGTGTCACTTGAAATTGAGCATACTGTCCTCAAAATTCCCCTTAGCAGCCCCTAAGCTATTCACATTAATTTAGGCTTGTGCTTCGGAATTTGGGGGCTTAGAGATTCATTTCTGCACTTCCTCATTTTTTGGCCCTGAAGAGCTCAACTTTCTGAGCATCAGAAGTATAGTTTAGATCCTTAGGAAGATGTACCAAAATGGCCTGATGGATGTCAACCTGTGTCTTCTTACAGTTTTCTGGTAGCGGAGCCTTTGGGTGCTATTTTTTTCAGTAAATTGGATGTTGCTGCTGGATCAGTGGTTCCTGCCTGATTATGTGTAATTAAAATGTTTTCTCTAAGCCATATTTTACTTTTATCACAATAAACCTTAAAGAAGATCTAGTTTTAGAGAAGATACTGACAAATAACACTATACATGCTTTCTGTCAGCTTTGCTTTTATTGTGGTGGCCAGGACAGTCCCCATTCCTTTAGGAAATTGGAAGAATACAGCTAACCATAGTGGCATGTGTGTTGTGCATTAATGCTGGTGATAATGTGGGCAGTAATTGTTGTATCCATAAAATATTAAATGTTGCTAATGTAGATTATTGGAGGAATCTTGATAAGGAGGCGGGCTTCTGTGTGTATTCCTAGAGGGGACAGCTGGGGCTCAATGAAGGGCCTGAGTTCTAAATCTGGCTTCAGACACTTCCAGCTTTGTGCCCCTGGGCAAGTCACTTAACCCTCATTGCCTAGCCCTTACCCTTCCATCTTAGAATTGTTACTAGGACAGAAGTGAAGGTAAGGGATTAAAAAGATATTCCTAGAGGCTCATATTCAGCAAACAACGTCCATGATATTGCTAATTTTTCGTCATCTCCCTATGCTCTTCCCACAGGTCCATGGGGTACACCATTTCCAGAGAAACCGAGAATCTGCAGGTGCCTTATTTCGTTGATAAACACTTTGAAAAAAACTATAAGGGGTCATCACTGCGGGACCTGGAGAAGACTGTAGAAAAGGATTATATAGATTATATCCAGTCAAGTTGCTGGAAGGAAAAACAACAAAGTAAGATGGTGGGGGGCTTTGTTTTGTTACTGTCCATCCCTACAAACATTTCCAAAGGGTGGCATAGCCTGGTCCAGCTTGAAACAAGAGGCTTTCTTCAGCCTTTTGCATTGCCACTTTCCCTATTTAAAGAAGGAAGATGATAAGTCACTTGACTTAATTTGCACAGAGTAGTAACAGCCAGTGTAGCTATGCCTCACAGACACCACTTCCCCTGCCCTTCTCTTTCCCTGGCCTCACCCTTTAAGATTTGCCCTTCTATAAAAAAAAAAAAAGAGGTTGGGGGCAACTGGGTAGCTCAGTGGATTGAGAGCCAGACCTTGAGATGGGAGGTCCTGAGTTCAAATTTGACCTCAGACACTTCCTAGCTGCACAAGTCACTTAACCCTGTTTTCCTCAGTTCCCCATGTGTAAAGTGAGCTAGAAAAGGAAATGAGAACCATCTCAGGACCTTTGCTTAGAAAGTCAAATATGAATGATATGATTCAAAAACAAAAATAATATAAAATCAAGTTATCTTTGGGGTAGCTAGGTGGCACAGTGGGTAGAGTGCTGGGTTTGGAGATGGGAGGTCCTGGGTTCAGACACTTCATAGCTGTGTGACACTGGGCAAGTCACTTAACCCCATTTGTCTAGTCTTTGCCCTTCTATCTTAGAGTTATTACTAAAACAGAAAGTGAGGGTTAGAAAAAAAGAAGAGGACATTGATTCATTTGAATAAAATGGAAATCAATATAAATATGTTTAATTCTTTGTTCATATCTTGGGATAATTTTAAGTTAAGAAATTACCTTTAAAGTTTACAAAGCCCTTTTCATCTTTCTGAGGTCGAAAGTGTAAGTATTATTATCATCCCTATTTTTCAGATGAGGAAACTAAGGCTCAGAAAGGGGAAAATTAATTTGCCCTTGTGCTCATGCCGCTCATTGTCAAAGTCAGATCTTGAACCTGGGCCTTGATCCCACTTTATCCCAGAGCACTTTGTTCTCTACCACCCTGCCTTTCAAATATATTGTATTCCTTCTGCAGAAATAGAACAAAAGCCTGTTTCTTCCTCTATTCCTTCCTTTTATTCCTGTTGCCAAAAAAAAAAGGAATCATTCAATGGTCTTGTCAACAGATAAAAGAAATCATTATAATGGCCCTCGTGGTCTGGAGCCTGTAAGGGCTCTGCCCCTCCCCACTACAGACACAATCCAGAAGAGGTCTGCTGTGGGTGCCAGGAGGCCCAAACACCTTTACAAATATATTTCCAGTATTTGGGAATAGTGGCTGCCAGGGGCCACTGCAGGAAATGCAAAGCTATTTACAAATGATCAGCAACTGTTCTGCTACCCCAGCACCAAGTATAGCTGAGGTGGTTAAATTTAGCGCCGTAGAGGTTACAAAAATAAAGCCACTTCAGAACAAAGTTTGCTATTGGCAAAATGTTCCGTGGAAACTTTTTGGCAAAGTTAGCTATTATCTTTTGTAACCTTTTGGTCATTTTCTCTACTGTTCCTTAAAATATTTAACTCAAATGTGGCTCATCTTTGGACTCTGAGTAATCCCCTTTTTTTTTTAAATAAACCCTTGTCTTCCATCTTAGAACCAATACCAGAGTGGTAGGGGTAAGCAGTGGGGGTTAAGTGACTTGTCAGAATCACATAGTTAGGAATTGTCTGAGGCTAGATTTGAACCCAAGACCTTCAGTCTCTAGGCCTGGCTCTTTATCCACCCAGTCTCTAGCTAACCCCAAGCAATCACTTTCTATGACTGTTTAGCCCCTTGTTGACTTTTATCATCTTTTTAAAAAATCTGTACCTGAATGAATACTTTAAAGAAACACCAACAGAACTGGATTATTGTTCACTTTTTCTCCCAGACATTGCTGAAAACCTGGAGCCCTGGACTGTATAGTCATAGTCTTCTCTATTTATTTCCAGATTGAGTATAGGGCTTTGGTGTTCACTGTGTTCTGGATCTGGGTTCTCTGACAGCTTGGCCTCATCAGATGTGTCACCATGACAGCTGGGGCTGGCCAAGGCCTCCAAACTTGTCAGCCCCTGCATCTGAAAATGTAAAATAAAACATTTTGGGGAGTTGAGGCTATGACTTCTCTTGTCAGCTAACCAGAGCCTAAGGCAATTTGCCTTTGAAATCTATCAAGTATCCCTTCTGTCGGTTATCCCAATATTTGTGCCCAGGCAGAGTAACCAAAGGGAGAATTTGGGAAAAGATTTTGATCTTGACAGTTAAAAGGTAGTATCTTAAACCCACCCCTCTTTCATTGTTTCAAACAGAGTTGCTTAAAAGAGTAAATTTAATACAGTCATGAGGTCAGCATTTGAAAGCTCACTAATGGACTAAGAATAATTTGGAGAGAAGTTCCTCTGTAAGCGTTAGAACTGAGTGGGAGCATTGTGAATCTGACCTCCTTGTGAAACTTTGGACCCCAGACTGGGTAGGAGTAGCCCACTGATCTTCTCTGGAACAATAAATCAAAACAAGCCAAGTAAATAGCAAATTCAAAGAAACTGAATGGAGATAAAACAGAAACAAAGGAGCCTGCTTCAGTTCTGTGGCTTTGTGTTCCTTCTAATTGTCCAAAGCTAACATCAAGCATTCCTCCAGCCCCAGGGAACAGAAGGGCTAGGTCAGCCGAACCATAGTATTCTGAATGTCCTTTGGACACAATTGCTGTAGATTGCCAAAAAGTGGGTATCTGTGGAGAGAACCTTAGCAAAGGTATTTTAGTGCATTGAGCCAAATGATTGTCCTTGAAGGTCCATCACCTCTGAGAGTTATTGTGCCAAGACAAGCTTAGTCTGACAGCCACTTGTGCCGAGCAAACAGAATTGTCCTCTGGAGCACATTGTTTTTGAAGCTGGGAGACATAATTGCATGTCAAGCAACTAGCTGAGTTTGACTCATGTAAGGCCTCCTGGACAATATGATCTGAGCCAGCTCTCGCCAAAGGAAGCTTTCCACTGATTGTCTACCTGTCGTCCTCAGGTCCTGTACATAATCAGTGCGTGGGGTTGTCCTGGGCCTCCCTGGGTGGCAGGCACGCCATTGGGGAGCGGAAGTGCTGTGTTTATGAAAACCTATTTAAAAGCCAGTGCCCCATTCCCAATGACTATTCAACTCCTGGGTATTAATGGATTAAATTCTGTTTCTAACAGTTTGTTAACTAATTAGACTAGTGCCTGTTTTTCACAGAGAGAATCCAGGCTTTCTATAGAAAGAATGAAAGAGAATAGATTTATTTCACAATGATTAAGACTGGATTTTCACAGGGTGGTCCTTTAAACATATCATAATTGGGTTTTTTTTTTTTATGTTGGAGGACTTCAGAAGCTATCCATCCAGCAGGAGCAGCAGGATTCTCTTCAGGAATTTGCTCCTAAAAATATATCTCGGAAATATTGTGAAATGATGAAAATAAGATAGAACCTAAACACATGGAATGCAGCTAAGGATGTAATCTAGTTTTAAACAGAGCAGCCATTGCTAACATCTGGAGGAAATCAGATTCATTTAACTGAGCAGCTAAAGGTTACAATACCTGAATTCTTTCACTTTTTGGTTTTTGAATTGTGTGCCCTACAAGCAGAGAGAAGTGAAAAATGTCTCTGGCAGTCCCTGAGCCTTGCTGAATCTTTGAATAATATCTCTGCATTAATTAGTACTGTGTGAGTTAAGATCCTCAGAAAATAGAAGGAAAGAAGGCGCTGTCTTTGTTTCAAACAGGAGGACTGAGTGAACTGTTGTTCTCTTCCAGACTGTTATCTGAGTAACATCGGAGGGGATAGTTTTAAATATACTCTCTTGCTACACATATGTAAGTCTCATAAGTTGGGTGCCAAGTGCCATAACCACAAACAGAATTTAAGGAAAGAAGCAGTTCATTAAAATACAAATTGGTCTTAATTAGGTGAAAAGTAAAATGAGTTCCAGGGCCTTAACTGTCTGCTTAACTGGTTCTCTCTTTCACTTTTCAGAATCAGACTTGACAAATTTGGCCAGACTGTACCGAGATGAACGCTTGAAACAGAAAGCAGAGTCACTGAAACTCGAAAACTGTGAAAAACTGTCCAATCTTATTGGCCTGCATAAAGGTGGCTGACAGAATCATTGGAGGATTACCCAAGGGCATGAATTTTCCGTAGTTGTTCCTATTTATGTTACTAATTCCATTTTATAAAAGAAAATTAGAAAGTCAAGTCCATTTTTATGGTTTGCTGAAATTCAAGTGGACAGAGCTGAAAAAAATTGAGCCATGGAGACAGTTTCCAATCTTCTCATAATCCTTGATGTAGTCTGATTCCAAAGGCTAGTTATGTCAGTTCATCTAAATTGATTTCATGGGCATAAGAATTGGATTTGACAATAGTTTTACAGCATTCCTGACTATCCTTTGGGGACTCTGTTCCAGAAGTAGAACCAAAACATATTCTTTTATAGGAAGGTAAGTGTATATCATCCAGAAATAAACAGCCACCATTTAGTCCCATGCCACACACAGGCTTTATAGCTTTAGTTATTTATAGCCCATACACAAATAATACCTTTCTATCAGTTAGAGATACCATTTCACCCCCAGATCACTAGGCAATAGAACATGTTTAAAGTGAATTCTTCATTATTTCATGGCCATGAGAAGGACATGCTTAAAAAAAATAAAATGAGATGATATTTGTAAAGCACTTTGTAAACTGTAAAACACTAGTTAATATCATATTATTCTTATTATTGTTCATAATAATAACACAGATAATTCTAAACTCTCTTCGTAGCTAATAGTTTTCACAGCCCATCTTTTTATTAGAGTTACTAAGATTAGCAACAGTCTCTGATTTGATTCTCATCTGATTTTAATTTTATTCTACTCTCCTTTGGTTTATGTTTCAGTGTACTGTGACATTGCCAAAAACTCAGCAATAGGTAGACCAGAGACCAAAGATGGAAGTATCTTAGGTCCTAGGCAGTTACAATTCATAGATGAGCTCCTGTTCAATTAAGAGTTGACTTTTTGTTGCTTCTAAAGAATAGGACATTTCTGGACCTCAGGTACTTCATCTCTAAAATATGGAGGTTTGATTCAGAGAATTTGGACTCATTCCCAGTGGTCCAAAATAATTGCTATTTTAAACCTATCCTTGTGCTCCCACATATTTCAGAATAGACAAGTATGTGGCAAAAGTAACCTCTTCTTAGGTTTTTCACTTTAACATGACATTCAGGCTGAATTTCTCATTTAGGGGCATGAGAATTAAGGTTGAAATGGAAAGCTTGCCAGTTAGCAGATCTGTGTTTAAGAACAAAGAGGTAAAAAGAAAACAGGATGTAAGCTGAAGTGATACAGAGTGGAAGAGTGTTCCCTTAAAATCTTCATCTTAATGTTATTTGTAATGGCTCTCCCTTCAGCACCATTTCTCAGCTTGCCTTTAGTCATCAGGACCTTTCTCCATAAGAACCTTGTAAACCAAAGAAGAGATTGCACAGAATCAGCCCCTTGACACTAATGCATTGTTGGTAGAGTTGTGAACTGATCCAACCATTCTGGGGGGCAATTTGGAATTATGCCTAAAGGGTTATAAAAGAATGCATACCCCTTGATCCAGGAATGCCACTACTAGGTCTGTATCCCAAAGAGATAAAAAATAATGGGAAAGGACCTGTTTGCTCTTTTTATGGTGGCAAAGAATTGGAAACTAAAGGGATGTCTCTCAGATGGGGAATGGCTAAACAAATTGTGTTATATACCAGTGATGAAATATTATTGTGCTATATGGAATGATGAACAGGATGGTTTTAGAAAGAACTGATGCAGAGTGAAATAAGTAGAACCAGGAAAACACTGAACAGCAATATTGTGAAATGATAAAATGTGATAGACTTTGCCACCAACAGCAATGCAGTGAACCAGGACAATTCTGAGGGACTTATGAAAAAGAATGCTATCCACCTCCAGAGAAAGAACTGCTAGAGTAGGAATGCAGATGAAAACATATGACTTATCACTTGTTTATTTGAGTATATGATTTGAGGTTTTGGTTTTATAAAATTATTCACTTACAAAAATGAAAAATATGGAAAAATTTATGGAATAACACATGTATAACCCAGAAAAAATAAAAAAAAATTAAAATTTAAAAAGAAAAAAAAAAGAATCAGCCCCTTTCCAGGGAGCATTCCTCTGATTGTGAAAGGGCATTTCATTGGACATAATCCTTTGGGTCCTTATCTTTCTATGAAGATGCTCAGGAAGACAGCTAGAATCCTTCCTACTTAGGACCAGGCCTGAGATTTGGTGAGCACCTGTTTTCAGGCATGGAAAAAAATACAGAGGCCCATGACTGGCCCTTTCAAAGCCAAAATTCCCTTTCTCTACATTCTAGGAATTCAGGTATGTGGGTCCTGAATACAGCAAAGGATAGGTCTGGGTCCCAGGGCTTTGGTCTCTAATGACCTGGAGAATGCCCACAAGTAGGGTGTACTCTAGAGTAAAAAAACTTACTGTTTATGTGGATGTTATAATTTCAGTGTCCCAAAACCTTGGTTTTTTGGGATGTTCTTCAAAAGCCCTTGATAGTTCTTTCGAAGAGATCACTGTAAAATTTGTACACATTTCAAGGAGCCCCCCTCTGGGGAAAAGATGAACTCCTGTATATCTTAAAATCAGAGCTCTCTTTTTTTTCTAATTCCTCCTAGAAATCAAATTAGCATGAAAGGAAATGGGGAAGGGGGGCTTTGCCCTGATGAATAGCATAAGTATTTATTTGGCAGAGTCAGAGCAATTATTTGTGAAAACTGTTGAGTAAACGTATCATTAACACCCATTATATACCAGAGGACATATATGTTTTTATAGCACTGATGAGAGTGCTATATTTCTTTTTCTCTTTTTTGAAAACCCTTACCTTCTGTCTTAGAATCAATAGTGTGTATTGGCTCTAAGGTAGAAGAGTGGTAAGGGCTAGGCCCAGGGTCACACAGCTGGGAAGTGTCTGAGGTCAAATTTGAATCCAGGACCTCCCATCTTTGGGCCTGGCTCTCCATCCACTGAGCCACCCAGTTGCCCCAGGTATATTTCTTAATAGAGCAGCACAGTTGCATTTTTTCCCCCAATGGAAGGGTTACTTTTTGTTTTGATTCATTATTGGTAATTCCCAGGATATTGTTGCATAAACATTTTCCTGTTCATATTTCTTAAGTAAGGCGTCTCCATGACAGTGTCTGCTCCAACCTTTGGAGTGGTCCTTACCAGTATTAACATCATAAGTGAAGTCTGTGCTGCTTCCTGCTGTAAAAGTAGAGCACACTTCTGTGAACTGTTTCCATGTGAATTATTGTGGGTTTGAGACGTGTGTGGGCAGGCTGAGTTGGCACTCGGCTAAGGTACCATTGTGCTAAATTATTTTACGAACAGAATATACACGCCTCTTTCTCTTTATGTTCCATGCTGAGGAATGGGGGAGGAAAGGAAAATCTTTCTTGCCTCCAGAGGACTTCACATCTTGGGAAGAGAAAAGTCATCTCAGGGTCAGTCTACCTGCTTGCTGTAAAGCTCCAGTCCAGTCACCAGGCCAGATCTGAAACCGACTGACTTTACTCACAATTGGCTGCCTGAGAGAAGGGACCAGGCAAAGGATGCTGCTGGATATGGCTTTTGTTTCTTGAACTGCTAGAAACTACCCTGGATTCTAAGCCATATAAGTATGTGGGAAGCACTCAGTAGTCAAGATAAATTCTGCATTTTGATAGTCACAGAACAAAAGAAATACTTGCTTCCTTAGTGACTATTATGAGAATGTACATTAAGCACATAAACACACTCTTCCATTAAGCAAACCATGGCTGAACATTGAAACTCTGTCTGCATGCTTAATCACTTTACAGGAACTATATTTTGTATTTATTTTAGACTCACTTCCTTTAAGATGCCAGCTTAGCTAGCATCCAAGCATTTCTTTTCTAAGAGTAGAGTTACTATTGGTTTGAGATTTTAAGCCTGCATTGTATTTACTCTGGCAAAGAAATGTTGACTACAAGTAATGTTGTCTGCCTGTTTTTTGAAAATTGATTGTACCATTTGGATGTGCCTCTGTAAAATTGGAATTAAAATTATGAATGCTCTCAACATCGTTACCTGGTTGAAGTTGAAGTTCACAAGGACCAAGTTAGCTCAAAGCTGAGTTTGTTGTTGTTTGGTTGGTTGTTTTTTAATTCTTGCCTTCTGTCTTAGAATCAATACTGTGTACTGGTTCCAAGGCAGATGAGCAGTAAGGGCTAGGCAGTGGGGGTCAAGTGACTTGCCCAGGGTCACACAGCTAGGAAGTGTCTGAGGCCAGATTTGAGAGCAAGTCCTCCCATCTCTAGACCTGGCTCTCAAACTACTAAGCTACCCAGCTGCCCCCTCAAAACAGTTTAAAAAAAAGTTTTAGCCCTCCTTTTAAATTTTTTTTTCATTGTTGCCTTTTGTTTTCTCACTATAATAATTTTCCTTTTACTAAACCCTCCCTCATAATTAAAAAAAAAGTAAGGAAAAATTGACACAATTGACACAGATCATGTCCAATTGTGAATACCACAATCCACATCCTTAGACTTCAATTTCTTTATTGAGAAGGGGATCATTGTGGTCTTCTTTGAGATAACTGATTGATCATTTTATATATATATATATATATGTATATATATATATTTATGTGTGATATAAATATATATTATATATAATATATGTGTATATTATATATATAATTTTTTTAACCCTTACCTTCTGCCTTAGAATCATATTCAAAGTATCAATTTCAAGGTAGAAGAGCATGTAAGGCTTAGGCAACCTGGAGTTATCTGGGGAGACTTGACCAGGGTCACACAGAAAGTGTCTAAGGCCAGATTTGAACCGAGAACCTGTCTACAGGCCTGGTTCTCTATCCACTGAGCCACCTAGCTGCCCCTGATTGGTCATTATAATCAGAATTTGACTACCTACTTAGTGTTGTTGCCTTTACATTGTTTCCATTGCTTCCTTCACATATAGTCATATATACACATAGGGTGCATATTGCTGTAGGATAAAAGTTTGGAAAAACCTAGTTACTTCCATCTTGATTGGTTGCATCTGGATGAAGCCCAGTTCTTATCTTAAAGGGAGAGTACATTTTGATAAAGAAAAATAAAAAGGTTTTCGTATAAATAATGGCTCTACACTTCATCTTTTTTTACTCTTTGCTCTCTTTTCTTCCCCTCTCTTGTCTACAGCATTTATAGGCACCCCTCGGTGGCACTGAACTAAAAGGGTTGCTGACTTTTATTCCAGTTATCCCTTATTGACTGGGGTAGTTATTTGTGCTCATAAGAATATTGGTATTGGCAGAATCACCTATTCCTTATTGCATTTTCCTATCAAGCAGCAGCTGTTGTAACTCATTAATCATTTGCAACCTATCTGCAGATCAAAACTATATTTAACATCAGTAAATCTATGTCATCCCAGCTCCCGTATTCAGAGAATTTGGACTCATTCCCAATGGGCCAATGTTAAGGAAAGTCTCGTTCTAAAAATATAGCACATAGTATGATTGGGCTCTTTACAGAGCTACAGCTGTGCCCAGTATATTCATAGTATCCTTTCTTTAAAGGAGATAGAAAGTCACTATAAAGCATACATTGAACTTTGTTTTTGGTAGGAAGCTGACGGACATTTATGGATTGATTTCCTTTCCATCTTAAGAACATGTATAAAAATTCAAACTGGTCACTAGAGAAGATGGAGCTATCACTAGAACCAGCATGTTTGTAGAGTGCTTTACATTAGTTACAAATATAGTGCTTGGCGCATAGTACACACTTAATAAATCTTGGTTGACTGGTTGACATATGATCATAGAAGCCCTTGAAGCAGGCATTACAGATGTTATCTCCATTCTCTAATGAGGAAACAGGGCATCTCACAAGGTTAGGTGATTTGTCCAAGGTTATAGCACTGGTAAATAGCCAAACCAAGATTCGAATTCAGATTTTCTGACTACGGATCTGGCACTCTTTCTACCTAGACCTCCACTGCCTCTGGAGTTATACACCCCTGTACAGATACAGGGCCAACCTTGGATTTTATTACATCACACCCCTGCTCTGTGATGTTACGTTACCTGGAGCTGTGATTGGCTGGCAAAGATATGTGTTGTGATGCATACAGTTGGGTGTCTGTGAGACACCCTCTTCCCTCCCATCAGGCTAGGTATATACTGTATGACCACAGTGGCGTGCGGAGGATACGGGAATAGGTTTCTTCCTTGCTCTCCACTCCCCCCCGGTCACACAGGCTGCCGGGGAACAGTGCTGTTTAAGTTTTTGGCCCAGGTAAGTAAATGGCAGAAAGTCAGTTGAATTGAAATGATAACCCAGGAGTACGTATGGTTCTGTGATGGACTTGGGATTTTTACTGGTGTGGTATGGGATATTCCCTTCACAAGTGCTGATCACTATTCTTTTGGATCACTGTTTTTCTCTATCTGGTGTATTTTTTGTCAATGTCTTTAAGATACTCGTGAGATTTCCAAGGTTGTTCTAATTTTTTAGATAATGGGTTTGTACTTGGAATCCTTTACTTTCCATATACAACAGATCCAACTTCCTATTTTGTTCACACAAGCCCTTGGTAATCGCCTTTCGCCGTAATTGTGTGCAAGTCGTCACTAGTAATACGCCACGGCTTACTTCAGCCAACCATTCTCGTCATTTTAAGACTTCAGAAATCATGGCGCAATATGATCCACAGTGATACGGTATCACTCACTGGCCAAATATTATTGTTAAAAGGATGAGTTTTGTTTTGCTTTTTTAAAGAAAGATTTATTTCATGACAGCAAAGTAGCTTTGGGACCACTGAAAAATGCCAGTGAACCATTTCAATGTGGTCCAGGTTCATCTCAGCTTCTGGAGCCATCTTATGCAACATCTACACAGCACCTGCCACCAGCACACAGCCACGGGTGAGCACATGCACACACTGCTAGTCCCTCACCAATACTCTGCCTGTCAAATCTGACCGACGTATGCTTTATCCGTACTGGTTTTTTCATCGTGGATGGGGAGCCTAACCTATTAGTAGAGAAAGAGCTTTCAAATAAAAGCTTTACTCTTTCCAATTACCTTTTCTTAGCAAGGAGACCCTGTTGTGTTCTTATACATAGCTAGCTCTCTTCTGTGACACCGGCAAACATTCTAAGTAAGTAGCACATGCTCAGTGTGTCACTGAGCAAAGTATTTTCTGAGATTGCATCTGCAGAGTCCTGTGTGATTTGAATGTGTGGAAGGCAGCTTTTGTTTGAGGAGAACTATTTAAGGTAGCATTTGCTTTTTCCTACTGAATCAACAAAAGCCACAGTGGGATCATCAAGTTTGTGCACCTTTAAGCTGTGACTCTGAAAGATAGGCTTTGTGGCAGAAAAATCATCTTTTAAAAAGCCTCCTAATTTCATTTTTGTGTTTTCATAAAGGATGATTTTGAATTTTTTTCTATTTTTTCCTCCCCCAAAGACCATTCTTGTAAATAATTTACAAGAGGCAAGTAGTCATCTTGGCAGGTGTCTTCTCAGGCACTTTTTTAAAATTATAACTAACATTTATGTTGCACATTTAAAGTTTGAAGAATGCTTTAATCTTTTTTCATTTGAGCCTCACATCCATACCACAAGGTAAATACTATAGACATGAGTTACCCCTTAGAGATGGGGAGAAGTTAAGTGGCTAATCCAAAGTCATACAATATGAGGCAGGATTTAAACACAAGCTTTTCTGATTCCAAGTTTAACAATCTCTGATTGGCCTGCAGCCACTCTTCCATACTATCCCAGATCTTTTCTATTTTCAGTCTTCAGACACATTTAAAATGTTTGATTCCTGAATGAATACCTTTTAAATGATGTAGCCTCCCGCTGAGATTTCTTTCATATATCTATCTCTGGTCCAGTAAAACAGCAACTATTCCCGACCTCATCTTAAATACCATTGCCATTTCAGTGGTGTGCTAGGACATAAAGAAGCCAAGATTCTCCCCTAAAAATGAAACAAAACAAAAAAGGTGGGATTTAGAAATGTGTCAGTCTAAAAAATAAGTAAAAATTACTTGTAAATTCCTTCACATGTTCCAGGGATCCACAGAAAATAATAGAGCCCAGAAAGCAAAGCATAGGAAAGTCCTGGGGGATGGGTAGGAGGATACTCCAGGCAGTTCTAATTCCAGGAGAAAGGGACTAGGCAAAGATCAGCCCAGGTAAACTTGTGGCTGTAGGAGCTGTGAGCCCAAGCCCAGAGGAAGGAGAAAGGTATGTAAAAGAGAAGTCCTAAAATGAACTAGGGAAGAAAGATCCCAGGCAAAGCCTTATGCACACAAAGGCATCATAGCTCAGATTTCTCTGAATCCAGAACCAAGACTGTTCATGACCTTATTGCATCCTAAATATCTTCTTGGTCAGAGCAAAGATAAAAATAACCCAACAATACATACAATACATTAGAAAAAAGGATAAAGATGAGATGGCCCTATGGACCATAACAGCTGTATCAACCCAATCTGTTTAAGCAAGATGTTAACATAAATAGGAAGGAAATGCACAAAATCGTCACTCTCACCATTTCAGAGAGAAACTTAATGTCAATCAGTACCAACAGCACCCAGGGCGGTCCCTGAGCCCTGTGGGAAGAGAAGCACTCCCACCCCCCAAGAAGAACCCAATGCCTTAGCAGCCCTGCAGGGCCTTGAAGGAAGGGGCCCTAGTTTGCTTTGGCCACCAGACTCAGCTCCAGGACAGGCTCTGTCTATGTCATTCAGTTTCAGAGTTTTAACCCACTTTCTAACTAAAATGCTGAAGCTGATGCAATGAACAAAACAAAGTAAAATCTATATTCTATGGGGGGGTGGGGGGTGGAAATAACTTGGTTCAAGAGATGCCCAGGAAGCAAACCTCAAGGAGCATATATGGTTCCCACAACAGGTCTTCAATAAGGTGAAGCCTTGGAAGAAAATGTCCTGGCCAAAGAGTTTATAAGAGTAACTGGAAAAACTGAAACAAGGGGTACAAAATGGAAGAGCCGTGAAGGAAAGAAGAACAAAGAGAGTATCTCAAACGATGGAAAATCTTAGCCAAGAACTGGAAGTCCTCTGAGAATAAGAATGGGCCATTTCTTCCCATGTGCATTAGAGGGTAAATGGGATGCTTCTGTTAGCATCAAGGGAAAGAATGGATCTGTATATTGCCACAGGGAGGTATTTCCTATCCATGTGTTTTCCTTGCCGCTTCATCTCCAGATGCTCCTGCAGTCATACTCATATGGGTTAGCTCTTTGATGACTTGTCTTTTCCTTTTGTCTCCCACATCTTTCTAATTAGGAAGATCAAACTGTTTGCTCCTTGAAGTGGTTTTGGAGCTTTTTCAGTTCCTTCTGGTTGGTACTAACTTACATTAGTTAAGTTTCTCTCTGAAATGTGTCACTTTTGTCCATTTTCTTCCTATTTCTTAGTGTTAACATCTTGCTTAAACTGATGGAATCAATACTATTCTGTAACTGTCCATAGGGCCTTCTCATCTTTATCCTTTCTTCTAATATATTGTTTGTTTGTTTTTATCTTTGCTCTGATCAAGCGGATATTTAGGAAGCAGTGAGGTTGTGAAAAGTCAGTCCTGGCTCTGGATTTGGAGGAACTGGGTTCAAATCCCAAATATGATGCCTATCTGTTCACACCCATGCTCAAGTCCTTTAGTTACTCATAAAATTAGAGGTTTGAACTAAGAGGCCTCCTGGGATGCCCTAGCCCCATAGTCCTCATCTGATTCTGTAATGATGCCTGTTTATAAGTAATTGTTTCTTTTGTATGAATATGTTCTTTGTTTCTCATGGTCTTATTCAGTAGTCACTATCATTCAGCGTCTTCCGACCTTCTTGAAGGAAGTCATTATGATGTCTATACATTGTGGTATGACACTGACCCACCACACGCACATGCACACACAGGTTTTGAGTAAATTTTCATTTTTGTTATTTTTGATTCCAAGCCATATTTTCGGACATAATTTTTCATTGATCTTCCTAATCTGTCCCTACCTTCACATTGAAGTCACCAAGAATAAAGGTATATATGTGTGTTAACTTAAGAGAAGCGGTGTGGTACAAAGAAAAGAGAACTGACCCTGGACAGTCAGAGGCCCCAAGTGAAAAGCCAACTTCTGATTACTTTCTTGCTGTATGACCCTAGACAAGTCATTTAATTTCCTTAGGCAGTTGAAAAGATCTTGTCAAATGTATTTTGAAATTTATTTCATTCTCTGCAGCAAACAAATGGTGACACATGTGCTGTAATTTCTCTTTGGTAGTCTATTTGCTAAATTCATCATAACAACTTAAAGAAAAGACAAGTGCAGGACCAAGTGAAATGATATTGAGTATCATTTTGAGTGCATGATGAACCAACCATGCCAACTCATTCCTGTTCTTTCCAAGGAGAACCTATGAGCCATCTTTCCAATTGACTGCAATTTCATTTATTTATGTATCATTTGTGTTGAGAATGTCAGTGTGGAAGGGTTAGTTCTACTACTAGAGCATTAGTTTTGGGGTTTTGGATAAAAATCTCACATTTAGTTTGTGTAGATAGAAACCACTCCCCAAGTTTGTCCTATCCCACATCCCATTTTGTGTGTGTACTTTGCCTGAAAGAAGGGGACTGAAGTAAAAAGGTGTGGTGTGTGGGCAGGGGCTCTCTCTCTGGGTTGGCTCAGTGGTGGAAGATGGTCTGGAGTGGGAGCTCTGGTGCCTACTATGCTCTTAAGGGTTTTTTGCAGACTTTGGTGGCTTCAGATTTGAGCTTCCTGATTCAGCTCAAGGTATTATTTTAGATAGGTAATATTTTCTGTCCCTTTCCTACATTTCCCTTTTTTTCTATATCTCCATTTTTATTAAAACTAAATTGTTAAGAGTTATTAACAGACTCCTAACTTGAGAGTTAATTATATAAATGGTGACCACAATATTTTTATTAATATTATATTTAATAATTTTACTTTCATTATTACAAGTTATTTTAGCCATTAAACCAATGTTTGTTAGATGGTCTTTGAACTGGATGATTTTTTAAATACCCTTTGACCCCTTGCATTGTTATAGTGATAGAAGAACCTCATAATTTTCCCTTTTTAATTTATTTTGAAAGCCAACATGACCAAAAAATTTTCTTCAGTTAGTAGTCAGTCTTCTGACTTCTCTGTACTCAGCCATATCCTTCTTTAAATAACAGATGCTTTCTATCATCAGATTGACCTTCAGAACCTTTCCAGCTTGGTAGGATATGCCAAAACATTGATTCTCCTGACAGATTTCAGAAATCCAGGGTGACCTCCAGATCACTCTGAGGCCCCAGAGAGAATAGGAGGCAATAGTGGAGTTGGGGCACTACACAAAAGAAGATCGAGATCATAGGAGGTCATGGCCCAGGAAAGTGTACTGTTCTGTTGTATACTTCTTGATTAGGAATAACAAATAAAACACATAAGCAGGGTAGGATTATATACTTGTTCCTAGGAACTTGGTGCAGCTCAACCAATCAATAGACATTTTTGGACCCCCTGTTTGCCCAATCTTGTATTTAGCTACTTCAGAAAGGAGATACAAATTAAATTAGATACTGCCCATGCCTTCAAGGATAAGCAAGTATATTTTTAATGTTTGTCCTTCATTTTCAAAAAGAAACCACGACCTCATGGGTGATGACATGCATGAATTGGACTTAAGTGAGGCAGAATTGAACAGTCATCAGCCTCACTCTCTCTTCCAGAGACATCCAAATCCAATGGCAACACAAAAGTCAGGATGGCTGGCAAGTGGCCCAAGATGTAATGGATGACATTGGCATCTTCCATGTATGAACAAGCTGTAAGCACTCCACAGTTCCTGATTCTGCTGCCTTCATGGCTATTAGAGTAAATTGTTCTTATCTTCCCATTCCCCTCCAATGGCAACACAAAAGTCAGGATGGCTGGCAAGTGGCCCAAGATGTAATGGATGACATTGGCATCTTCCATGTATGAACAAGCTGTAAGCACTCCACAGTTCCTGATTCTGCTGCCTTCATGGCTATTAGAGTAAATTGTTCTTATCTTCCCATTCTTCCAGGGGAAGTCTTCCCATGTTTGGGGTAGATCCCTCCCTAATTTACTAAGTGGTAGGAGACCACTTGGTTACTCTCAACCTGATTTAGCCAGCCTACTGAGATGGTTTTATCAGGGTGTGATGACTGAACAAACTACTGTTTCTTGAACCACTGGTGATAGATTGCTAGATGAAAGGTGGACACCAAAGGTAGAAGAATAGCATTGAAAAAGACTCAGCAGGCCCTCACACCAAAAGTGCTAGTCTTAAAAAGTACCAAGACAAACATGACACAGGAGATAAATTGCTAACAGGTAAATAGGTATTAGCATACTTGGTCAGAAAACAATTATCTTATTGGCCCATGATTCTGTTGCCAAGAGAGGCCCCAAACTGTATTTCCTGTGAAAGCGGGGTGTACTCTCTTGTGCATATCTTTTAAATGGTTGGGTTTCAGCTACTTTTAGGAGTTAACAGATGCCTGGGCCATTTCTAACTCTGTTTTGAATCCATCCATTTTTCTAGCCCATATCATTTAATGGAATAATGAGGTTCACTATATATATGTATGTATGTATGTATGTATGTGTGTGTATATATATATATATATATAGTACATTGTTTACAAGGCACTGTACTAAGCTGAAGTTACAAAATAGAATATAAGTACTACTTGAAAAATTCTTATAGTATAATCTGAGTAAGAAAATGAATACAAATAATTGTATAATACGAGAGAAAATGACAAGAGCATTTGATTGTCCTTCTAAAAGAGGAAAAGCTAGCCAGACAAAGTGAAAGGAGCTGTTTGAGAAAAGACAAATAAACCACTTTCACCCTGGGCAAGCAAGTATGCACATGAAACAAGCAGACCAATTAAAGTCTGGAAATATTTAAGTACTAATAGGTATATAAATAATAACCACCGTGGATCAGACAACAGTCCATTTGACCCAACACCAAATTGCCAACAGAGTTATTTCCTAGGGAGATGATCTGGTAGTTCTCTTTGTCAGAAAGGCTTCACAGAGAGGATCTAGGAGTACCTGAGATAGACATTAAGATAAGGATTAGCAGAAATGGCAGGTGAGTCTCTAGGCACAGGCAAAGGGGAAAAAAATGAGACAGCAGGGAATAGAAAGTAGGCCAGTTACCTAATATGTAGGACTTGTAGAAGAGTATGAGATAAGGTTGAACAGGTAGTGTGGGGCAGGATTGCACAAAGACGTTTGAGTGCTAAAATCAATTCAGATTATATTTAGTAGACAGATTTATTATCTACTATCTGAAAACTTAGTTTTATGTATACTAAATTTACTGTTTCTTCTAGTATTTCAGAACATGATGAAAAAGGCTATGCTCAGTTAAAAGCAGGGCAACATGGGGGCTTCATCTTTTTAGATTTTGTTTCACCTTTAACCTTTATAGGTTGGAAAGTTCTGGTGTTTTTTAATAGTATGTTCTTTTATGTCAGTTCACTACAACCTGCTTTTCTTCTGATGAAAATGATGAGACTTTTCTGTACTTCCTCTAGTTCTGTTATGATTTTATCTTCATCAGTAGAAAAAGAAATCCCACACTATTGCAAGTAGAGCTTGCATCATAGCTTTACAATGTGGGGCTGAACTAGAAAATATTATGCTTAAGGCAAATTCAAGTTGGGGGATAAAGTGGACAGTGGAGGTCAGAGGACAATCCTGCAGTTGAGTCAGAAAAGTGTGGATGGTAGCCTGTCTCCCAAAGAATTGATTGGAGGAAAGACATGGTGAGAAACTGAATGAGGTAAAGACTGGGGGTGGGGTGGGGGTGGGAAAGAGATTAAGAAGCACTGGGAGCAATGGATGCTACAGAGCAAAGGGAAAGACCTCCCACATAATTTGTGCCCTAGAACAAAGCCTTGTGACCCTGTGCTATTTTGTGGCTCTGCATGAGAGTAGCTTAAATACTTTGTTTGTCCTTTGGATAATTCTAACCATTTTCAAGGCCTTAGTGGCAACAATATATAGAAAGGCTTCCGGGCTTCTTTCCTAAATCATCTGCTTCATTTATACTATTCAGGGAGGATTTATTAACGTAACTACCAGTTATGCTATTAGTAGAGTCAAAAGATCAGACTCAAATCCCCTCCCTCCAGCTCCCTACCAGTATTACAATCTGGGGATTGTAGAGGGCTTTTTGTGGCACTTGTTCAAGGTTTCAGAACAACCACAAAAAATACAAGCCGTGGAGACTGCAGAGAAGGTGTGCGTCAGGAAAACTAGGTCGGAAAGAGGGCCGTGAGCGGATAAGGATGTCAGGGATCAGGCCGCCGTGACAGCTGCCCCGTCACTCACAGCACGTGGCTCTGTGTGTTTGTCACATTCACAGCCTTTAAAGTCCTCTCGCGAGATGTTTTTCTGAGCAGCCGGTCCTCCAAGACCTGTGTAGATAGAGCGGAGGACCCGCCCCGGATACTACGATTCTAGGCGTTAGACAAGCACAGCTAGTTTATTGGCCCAGGTCGAGGAGAACAAGGAAACCAAGAAGCGGCCATTTCTAACGAATAGAAGATTGGGGCGGGAGATGGAGGAGGCTTGGGATTCTTATTTGGAGGACGAGAATCCTGCGTCTTATGCCTTCCAACAACTACGGGATGTAATTGAGTCTCAGGAGCAAGTGATTCACGGGCTAAAAAGCACGGTGCGGAACGTGATAGGCAGGGGAGCGGGACCGACTAGGAAACGTCACAATGAATGGGGCGTGGCCTGGCTTGAGGCAGGGGGCGGGGCCATAGATGGGCTTGGTGGTCCGGCCGGCGGGGGTGTGGCCCATAGCCGAACCTCTCGTTGTCAGGGCGACCGCCGGTGAATCTTCTGCTGGAATGGATCCGCCTCCTGCACTGCGGCCCCGAACCCGGATGTGCCCCTTTGCCCTCCAGAACAACCCTTCCCCAAAAGTCTTTATGGCCCAGTCTCCCGTCCAGGCCCGTAGTCCTTTGCACCGTTGACCTCTCTATTTACGGTAGTCTGGATTTCATCCTCTCTCCAGCCCACCTCCCCCACCTTATCCTGGGATGCTCATTAGGGACCTCTTGGACCTTGCCCAGGCCACCTAACAGACATACTTGCTGTGCGCTTCCCACACCGATGGGATACACTGCGGGCTTACACTCGGCTATCCTGGCCTTATGGAGTTTTAGATCCCATTTAACCGAATAGGATAAGGACCTTGCCCCGGGATTTCATTTCAGCTGCTCAGTGAGGAAAACTGCTCTGTTAAAGTTGGTCAGCAACTTCTTTGTAACTGAGTCTTAGTGACTTACCTTGAGTCAGTCAGCTAGCTCTGCAATTGTAGATGAAAAAAAAGGCAAAAAATAGTCCCTGCCCCAAGGACATAAAGATCATATATATGAATCGTGTGTATTATAAAGGTACTTTATATTTAATCCTAGGGCAATAGAGAGCCATTGGGGTTTACTGAACGAGGGATGACATGATCCGATTTATGTTGATTTGGTTTTTTTAAATCAGTTTGTGAACTGAGTGAAGGATGGATTGGAGTGAGGAGATGTGACTGAAAGAATGGTGTTTTCGGTAATAAATAGGGAAGTGCAGAGAAGAGAGGTTTGGGGAGTAATGATAATGAGCTCTGTTTTGGACATGTTGAGTTTGAAATGTTTTTGGAACATCCATTCTCAGATAACCAAAAGGCATTTGGTTGATATGACTCCAGAGACAATAGGGATAATGACTAGATGTATGGATCTGCCTCCGAAGATGCTTCTCAGTTCTCTAGAACACTGAAAAACAAGTGATTTGCATAGGATCACCCAGCCAGTATGTGTCAGAAAAATGACTTGAACCCAGGAGTCTTCCTGGCTTCCAAGACAGGTTCCCATTTCTACTGTGTAATGATGACATTTATGTCACTTATTCGCATGAGAGTCATCCTTAGCAACTGGCAGTGAGCATGAGTGTTTGAAAATCTGTTGTGTAGGAGGGGTTTAGTTTCATTTACCTTGGACACAGCTGTCAGAACTAGGCTCTAAGGGAAGGGGGAGGTAGGGAGGGGGATTAGAGCTATAAGAAGGAAACTTTATTCTCACTATAAGAGAAACTTTTTAGACAGTAGTTATTCAGTCATTTTCATTATGTCCAGCAACTCTTCATGACCCCATTTAAGATTTTCTTGGAACAGATATTGGAGTGGTTTGCCATTTCCTTCTTCCAGCTCATTTTATAGATGAAGAAACTGAGTCAGACAGGCAAAAAGTGACTTGCCCAGGGTTACACAGTAAGTATCCAAGACCAGAGTTGAACTTGGGTCTTCCTGGCTCCAGACCCTGTGTTCGTATATATACACTGTCCCAATCCAGCTGCTTTAGACAGTAAAAGTTGTTCAAAAGTAGAAAGGGCTGCCTTGGGATGTAGCAAATTTATCATTAGAATTTTCTTCAATATTATTCAAGATGGACTAACTTGGCAGGCTGCTGGTCCATTAGAATCTGGTCAATATACCCATTTTCTTTTTTTTTTAAAGAAAGTAACTTATTTTGTTTTACAATTAATAAGCATTAGTTTTACTTCCCTCTCACATACAGAAAACTCTTACAACAAATACACATAATCAAGAAGAAGAATAAATTCCCCTCTTTCCATGTCATCTCTCGTAAAATGGATATCATTCTTTATAATCAGTTCTCTGGAATTGTGATTGATCATTGCATTGAACAAAGTTCTTAAGGCTTTCCAAGTTGTTTGCCATGATGGTATAAAATTCTTCTTCTGTTTCTGTTCATTTCACTCTGTGTTCATTCATATAAAACTTCCCAGGTGTCTATAAAACTATCCCTTTTGTCATTTCTGCCAATAACATTTTTTATCCTGCAGAATCTCCTTGGATTTTTCTGTGCAAATTACTGACATTGGATCTCATTTAGGAGGCTAATTGTACTTTAGAGCATAGTATCATTTGCAGAAAGACATCTGGAGAACCCCTCCATCTATAGGGAATCTCCCTTTCATTAGGACTTTGGTTGAAATCTCTTCTCAGTACAGTGAAGCATGGTTCCCTGTTTTGTGTCTCATTTGATAGAATCATTAAGTGAAAAGTAATCGCTGGTTCCACCTAGCTATTGGACAATCTTCTATAATCTTTTCTTTTTTTCAAACTCTTACCTTCCATCTTAGAATCAATACTATGTATTGGTTATATGGAAGAAGAGCAGTAAGGGCTAGGCAATGGGGATTAAGTGACTTGCCCAAGATCCTTCACACAACTATGAAATATCTTAGATCACATTTGAACCCAGGACCTCCCATCTCCAGGCCTGGCTCCTCTATCCACTGAGCCACCTAGCTGTCCCCAATCTTCTATAATCTTAACATGAATGGGAAACATCTTGTTGGAAAAGAACCCTTAGGACTGCATTTTGCTCCACCAAGTCAAATGTTTTTTGTAATAAACACAATAGTTACAGTGGTATATTTTTTAATCAAATTTTATTGTTTTCACTTGCATATGTAGCAACAATTTTTGACAATTGTTTTCTGACATTTTGCAACTCTCTTCCCCCAACCCCAAGTTGGTAAATGGTCTGATAGTTCATATCAGTGCTTTCATTCAGTACATATTTCCATATTCTCTATGTCATGACTGAAGACACATATCACATATACAATAAAAAACTCTTGAAGGAAATAAAGTAGATGGCATGGGCATGCTTTTTGGTCTGCAATCAAATTTCTAGTTTCTTCTTTGGCTACGGATAGCTTTTTTTTTTTTAATCATGAGTCTCCTGGTGTTGTTATCTTGGAACCTGGTTTTACTGATAATAGTTTAATCTTTCACAGTTGATCATGGAACAGTATTTCTATTACTGTATACACTGTAGCCTTCACTTAAATCAGTTCATAGAAGTCTTTCCAGGATTTTATGAATTCATCCTTTTCAGCATTTCTTATGGAGGAATAGTTTTCCATTACAACATGCACAGCTTGTTCAGCCATTCTCCAAATGATAGACACCCCCTCATTTCCAATTCTTTATCACCACAAAAAGAGCTGCTAAAAATATTTTTGTACAAGTAGGTCCTTTTCCATTAGTTACAGTGGCATGGTATCTTATATTTTCTATACCTGTAACTATTAATCACTTGTATAACTATAGAGAAGTGTTCTGTTATAAAATGCCTGCGTGTTGCCTTATTTTCTTCAAGGCCATCCTAGATACACATTGGAAACAATCTCATAAAGCTTTTTTTTAAAACTCTTACCTTTTGTCCTGTATTGGTTCTATGGCAGAAGAGCAGTAAAGGTGAGGTAATGGGGGTTTAAATGGCTCTTTCCCAGAGTCACCCAGTTAGGAAGTGTTTGAAGTCATATTTGAACCAAGAACCTCCTGTCTCTAGGCCTTGCTCTCAGTCCACTGAGCTTACCCAGCTGCCCTCTTACATACAGTTTGTACAAAGATTAAAATATAAACATCATGGTTGTTGTTCAGTCATTTCTGACTCTTTGTGACCTTTTTGGAGGTTTTCTTGGCAAAGATACTGGAGCGATTGGCCATTTTCTTCATTCTACAGATGAGAAAACTAAGGCAAACAGTGAAGTGACTTGCCCAGGGTCACACAGCTAGCAAGTGCCTAAGGTGGATCTGAACTCGGAAAGAGGAGTCTTCCCAACTCCAGGCCCAGCACTCTATCTACCACATCATCTAGCTGCCCTAATTATAGAGATATGAGATAGTAATTTCTAATGACTTCCTCATCATCTAATTTTGGTAATAAGCCTGTGATTTTCTCCTCTTTTTAAAGTCACTTTGAACAGTGATCCTGAGAATCTTTAAAACTGTCTCACCTCAGGTGCAGTTAGGTAGCTCAGTAGACAGAGAGCCAGGCCTAGAGGCAAAATGTTCTGGGTTCAATCTGTTCTCAGATCCTTCCTATCCATGGGACCCTGGGAAAGTCACTTAAATCCCCAATTGCTTAGCCCTTACTGCTCTTCTGCCTTAGAATACCAACACAAGGCAAAAAGGTAAGGGTCCAAAAAATAATAATAACAAAAAAAAGTTTTAAGCCTCATCTCTACCAAGGATTTCTTCTTGGCTTTGGTGGGGTCCAGTTAACTTTTAAGATTTGACTTCATTTTCTTAAACACTTTATATCAGGTACTATGATGCTAAGAGTCTATATGTGGTCATTCCACACAAATGACCAGACATTTCCTTTCAGTCAGTGTACAATGGATTTCTTTTTTTGTGATATTTTTCAGGACTCACCCTGTCTTAGACTTTGGCTCTTTTTTCCCCCCTGGCTCTCTTATGAAAGAAAGTCTTCATGATATAAATAGGCATGGACTTCTGAATGGTCTAAAAGCCCTCAATTTCTTTTCATTTCTTAATCTCAAACCTCAATTAAGTCACTGAGTATTTGCTGGCTTTGTCCAAAGGATCTTGTCACGTTCTTCATATAAATGAATCTATTTCTCCATCTCTTTCCACAGATGTTGGCATATAAACTATAAATTATTTTCCTGGTGATTTTGCTTATCTCCATCATGAGCATTACAAGCTGAGTTGCAAAATGATGCTTCTTATTGCCCCTGTCTCAACTCCAGATCGCTCTTTCCAAAGATCTTCTATTTATTCCTGTCATTATTCCCAGCTCATTCCCTAGCTGCTCCTATGCTATATTCCCCAAACTCCCTGGCCTCTTGGCCTTTTTGGTCCCCAACCTTTAATTATCTGTGCAACCTGTGGTTGCATTTGCAGATGGCCATCCAGGAAGAGAAATTTGTGAGTAAAGAGGAATACGAAGCTGTGGTAAAGAAGTTGGAGGTAAAAGAGTCCTTCCCTCTACTTCTTTCCTCCCCCCTACCCCCCCCGCCCCAGGGGACCCCCAAGGGAAATAAAGAATAGAGGAAAAGTGTGAAGAAAAGAGAAGTGGGGGATCTTTGAGATCTTTTGCTTGTAGCCCCATGGGGCAGGGCAACCAGAGTCCTAACCCAGGCAAGGGAGCCCCTATGATTTCCCCAGGGCTTGAGGCAACTCCTAGAATTGGCCACCCTTGGCAGGCATACTTGATGGAGACATCTGTGATTACAGGAGGAGAAGGCAGCCCATGCCCAGACCAAGGGCCTGTTGGCTAAAGAGACAGAGAAACTGCAGTTTGCTCTTGGCGAGGTAGAAGTGCTATCCAAGCAATTGGAAAGAGAGAAGCAGGCTTTCGAAAAAGCGTAAGTGGGGCCTGTGAAAAAGAGAGAGAGGTGTCCAGAGACCAGCTACCTCCCCAACTCACTCAGATATCTTGCCCTTTCCAATCTAGGCTATCCAGTGTCAAGAACAAAGTTCTGACAGAGTCCACCAAGAAGGACAAGCTTATCACCAAGTGCAATGGTAAGGAGGATGGGAAGGGGGAAGGCCCAGCATTCCTAATCCTGGTTGGGCGATGGGGCATGAACAAGAGGACTATAGACAAAATAGGGACCAGAATAGATAAGACAAGTAGCTAGAGAAATGTTTACCTTAATAACAGGTATTGAGATGGAAAATTCCAAAAGAAGGATAACCATCAATAAGTCCTGACCCATGGTATATGATTGGGGATGTTGACCTTGAATGATCACTCCATCGCAAATATTAATGATATGGAAATAGGTTTTGAACAAAGATACATGTAAAACCCAGTGGAATTGCTTGTCAGCTCTGGGAGAGGGGAAGGAAGAGTGGAATGAAAAAACATGCATCATGGAACCATGGAAAAATATTCTAAATTAATTAATAAATTAAAAAAATTTAAATATAAATAAGTCCTGACCCATAGAACCTACTTTGCTATTTCTACCAAGTTTTAATGAGAATAATCTGCACATGGTTTGAGGGTATCCTTCATGGAGGTGTGAGAAAGAAATGCCATTCTAGAGGCAAGTGGTGGCTCAGTGGGGATAGAGCTCTAGGCCTGGAAATGAAAGGTCCCAAGTTTAAATCTGGCCTCAGATACTTCCTAGCTATGTGACCTTGGGCAAGTCACTTAACTCCAATTGCCTAGTCCTTACTGCTCTTCTGCCTTGGAACTGACACTTAATGTCTATTCTAAGAAAGAAGGTAAGAATTTTTAAAAGAAAGAAATGCCATTTTATAGCAGGCTACATCTTTAGTACCACCCAATTAACAGGGAGGGAATACAAGATAACATTGTGCTTATTCGGGGGGGGGGGGGGGCATAAATAAGTATTTGGCTCAGTAGAGTAAAATGCCATATTTTGCTAATAAAGGAGGACTCCCATGCCCAAGATGAAATCATGCAGGATTCCTTGATAGTATAACAGTGACAACTTTGTTCAATGATCCCCTGAGTATTAATATCAAGTGAAACATAAAGCTAAGATTTATTCTTGCCAGAGTTTTTGGCTACCACCATGAAGATTATTTCAGGAGGCATCCGGGTGGTTCAGTGGATTCAGAGCCAGATCTAGGTTCTGGAAGGTTCTGGATTCAAATTTGGCCATAGATACCTCCCAGCTGTGTGACCCTGAGCAATTTACTTGATCCCCATTGCCCAGCCTTTATTGTTCTTCTGCCTTGGAACCGATACACAGTATTGATTCTAAGACAGAAGATAAGGGTTTAAAAAAAAAAAGACTGTCTCAAACAAAGGGGTACACCCTGTACAAGGTGAGTTCACATAGAGTGGGAGGGAGCCCTTCAAGATGGGGGAGGGTCAAGGGGTACCCCTGTTTGCATATGACATTGTGCCCTAAGGAAGGCCATTGAACTGGAGAAGAGAGACAAAGAACAGGATTATGTTGGGACTTGAGAACCACAAAACAATTTCTGATGTTTATCTGATAATGTTTTTAAAGCTCTTTTTCATTATCTCATATCTAGAAACAATTCTGTGGAGTAGGAGCTATGATTAGCTCCATTTTATAGATGAGAAAACTGGAGCTCAGAGAGTGTGAGTGAGACTCCTAAAGTGGGATTGTAGCATGTCTTCCTAACTGTCCAGCATTGTATCCTTATCCCCTCTTGCATGCTTTCTTCCTATGACTAGAACATAAGATTAGTTGAAGCAACTAGGGATGGTTAGAAGGAAGACTTGGGAGGGGGAAGATATGACAGCTACTTTGAAGGACTGTCATGAAGACAAGAAATTCATTTGGCCCCAGAAGCAAAACTTAACATCTTTGGTTTAAGTTGTAGAGAGACAGATAATGGGCATCTCTAGGTAGCCAGGTCTGGAGTAAGGAAAATTCAAATCTGGCCTCAGACATTAAATGTATGACTCTGGGCAAATCACTTAACACTGCCTCAGTTTCCCCATATGTAAAATCAGCTGGAGAAGGAAATGGCAAACCACTCCAGTATCTTTGACAGGATGTGACCCCCAATTGGCTCATTTCCTCAAAGTTTACTCACCTCTTCTTTACTCTCACCCCATATCCCCTAGAGTCAATCATTTGTTGAATCCTATCAACTCTCCAAGAACATCTCTTCCATTCATTCCCTTCTTTCTGCTAACTTAGCCACTGAGACCCTTAGTTCAGACCTTTACACATTTTCTCCAAGACTTCTGAAATAGCTTCCAAATTAGTCCCCCTGCTTTCTAATCTTTCTTTCCCAATCTGTCTTTCACACAGCAGCTGTCAAAATCATTTCCCTAAAGCCTCATCGATCTGGCCATGGCAATTCTTACTCATAAACTTTCAATGAGTGTTGCCTCTAGGACAAAATATAAAATACACCAGCCCTTCATAATCTGGTTGTGTTCTGTTTCATATTACTATTCCTCTTCTGAACACTGAAACTCAAATAAATTCCTAACTCCTCCAAACACAACCTTCCACCTTCTGACTCTGCATTCATACAAGCTGACTCCCATGCCTAGAATACCCTCCCCTCCCTCATCTTTGTCACTTATTCTCTCAAGGCTCAATTTAAATAGAGACATGACAGTGATGCTCACTCCTTTGGGAAGCTTGCTTTCCCTGATTCCCCCAGTCAGTAGTCCTCTCTTTCCCTCATCAAATTAGTTTCTTACAGTACTTGTGTATCTTTCCTCTCATCTCCAGAAGAATGTAAGTTCGTGGAGGTTAAGGACTTTTATTCTTGTTTTTGTACCATCATCATCTTCCATAGTGCCCTATGTTTAAATGTTTGCTTTGGGTTGAATGATCTTAGGGCTGGACCCCAATAAATAGGGGAGTCAGATTTTTTATACATTAAAAAGAGTGAAACAAGACCAGTTAATTAAAGAAAACAATAATCTGACTTCTAGTTGGAGGAAATATTAGTGAAGTAACTTTCTAAATTGGGGAAGGGGAAGTGAACAGGTACAGTTCCCAGAATTCAGAAAAAAAGAGGTGTTCATTCCTCGTCAAGTGTCTATAAACAAAGGAACATGGAAACTACTCAGTATGGAGCCAATTTTTAGGCAAGATGTAAGAGTTGCTTGAGATGTACAATTGTGAGAAAACTTGCATCAATCTTCGAATCTAACTGGGTTTTTTTGGGTCAGCATAATCAAAGTCCTTGGTTAGGGAGTTCTAGGCAGGGAAAGAGTGGTCTGGTTTCCTAGTTAGGACCCACAATTAACCACTTGCTGTCCTAATCCCCTTTAGTTCCTTTAGTTTCCTCAGGTGCTCTCAAGTGGAGATAGCACGGAATGGAAACCTATATAGAGCTGACTTCAGAATGCAAAACTTAGAAATAGTGGGTAGAAGGTATAGTGAAATATTTAAACTCAGTGTGAGGGAAACTTTTCCTTTGGGAGCGAAGGGGGAACCTTTCTAACAATTAGATCTTTCCAGCTGTGGAATAGGCTGGCTAGTGGATAAGTGGGGCCCCTCCCCTACAAGTCCAAAGATAATGATAGAGGAACTAGTTTTTCAATTAGGGGCATAAGGATTTCTGACATGCCCTCCAATTCTGAGATAACCCACTTCAAGATAACAAAAGAGACATTTAAAGAAACACTATAAAGACAGAATTTTATGATGCTAGTCAGGATAAAAGTATAATTTGCTGTCAGAAGGCCCAAATTCAAATCTTACATTATTTTTTAAAGTTTATTTATCTAACTAATTTAGAATATTTTTCCATGGTTACATAATTCATGTTCTTTCCCTCCCCTCCTCCTACCCCCCTCCTGCAGCCAACAAGCAATTCCACTGGGTTTTACATGTGTTCATTGATCAAGACCTATTTCCATATTATTATTTGTACTGGGGTGATTACTCATTATCTTTGTGATCCTGAGCAAATAATTTCCTTTCAAGAGGCTTTAGTTTCCTCCTCTAAAATCTAATTCTGAGTTCACTGGTTTATCTCATGTCCCTCCCATCTTTAAATTCTATGATCCACTGCAATACTTTCCAGGTCCCCAAAATCACCTTAAGGTCCAGGCTACTGCCTGCAATGGCACAAGGCCTTCTTTTTGTATATCCTTCCCTGGTGAAGCTGCATGCCTCATGACCATAGGCCTTCACTTCATCTAGAAGTCTAGAGTTTTCCCTAAAATCTCCTGGAAAGGAGCTTGAGATTACTATTCCTTGCTAAACCAATCCTCTATAAACAGAGCAAGAGGTTTGTTTTGTTTTTAACCCTTACCTTTCCCTCTTAGAATCAACACTGTTTTAATTCTAAGACAGAAAAGAGGTAAGGGCTAGGTCAGTGATGGCCCTATAGAGACTGAATGCCCACTGCAACCCTCATGCCACATATGAACCTCCTGCCTTACCCCAAATAGGAGGGAGGAATGCTCCCATTGGGCTGCTGGGCAGAGGAGAGGGTGATGTGAGAAATGTACTTAGGTGGGAATGCAGAGGGGGGAGGGAGTAGCCACACACAGGCACACGAGTGCCATAGGTTCACCAACATGGGTCTAGGCAATTGGGGTTAAGTGACTTGCTCAGAGTCACTCAGATAGGAAGTGTCTGAGGCCAGATTTGAACCTAGGACCTCCTGTCTCTAGGTTTGGCCATCAATCCACTGAGCCACCTATCTGCTCCCCTATAGAGTTTTTTGATTGGAAAAGGGTTAATGTGGAGGGGTCTTCTCTCACACAGGTGGACCCAGTTTTTGCAGCCGAGTTACCTCTAGGAAAGCTCATTCACAGGGAGATAGGAGTGACTGCATTTTGAAAGAAGAGCCTGGAGAGGGTAGTACTCAATTGGAAAGAAATTGCTCTGATTCTGATGATAGTCATTCCTCTGTTGCTCCCCGTTTGACAACCTCTCTCCTTTAATTCAGAAATTGAGTCTCACATTATAAAGCAAGAGGATATTCTTAACGGGAAAGAAAATGAAATTAAGGAGCTACAGAATGTCATCAGCCACCAGAAACAGATCTTCAGGTGAGGGATTTAGATGTTTAGGGAGGAACTTGGGTGTTGAAGAGGGAGGGGAGCAGCAATTCTCCAACCTCCTGGGTGGGTTCCTGCCCCAGAAGCTGTCTCAGGCCTACTCCATTCTTCTCTGTTGCAGGCATCAGATATCGGACTTCCGGATTCAGAAGCAGCAAGAGAATTACGTGGCCCAAGTGCTGGACAGAAAGCAAAAGAAAGCAAGCGGGCTGCTCTCCACCCGAGGCTTCAAGGGACTTGGAGACAAATAAATCTGCTGACTCTTACCTCTCTCCTCTTTCCAATCTAAGGGCCCTCTCCTAGGCCTCTTATGGCCTCCATTCTTCCTTCCTCCTCTTCTGGGCTACCCACTTCAGTTGGAAAAGGGGGCAAGAGAGCCCACCTTAGCCTCCTCCCCTGGCCCTGGTTCCCAAAAGAACTGCAGGCCCTTGCTCCTGGCCAGTCCTGGGGAGCATGCCTGGGAAGGAGGATGGAGCTCCCTAGCACATGGCTTGATCTGGCATCAGCCCCTGCACCTGCCACACTGGACCCAGCACTCAGCACAGACAGAACTGGCTGCCGGGGATCTTCAGATTTAACCCTCTCCCACCCTGCTTTCTTTCTAGCGGGATCCCCAGTGTCTTGGGGGTGGGGGGCTGAATTGTTGCCTGCTGCAAAAGTGCTGAGCTCCCGGGATTGGGGGGATGGAGGGTGAGAAGGAGAATTCTTTTGTCCAATGGCTGCCCCACCTTTGTTTGGCCCGGCCCCACGTAAGCACTCCTCGTTACCCTGGTAACCCCCCTCCTCCGTGCTAAGTGTAACTTGCTTAATTTAGCTTCCAGAGCTAGGGAAACTTCTAGGCAGGAAAGTGACGGGGGGATGGGGAACACTAACCGGGAAATTCCCAAATCGAGGCCTCAGGACCCCCAGCAATAGAAAGATCTTTGTCCTAATGCGTCTTTATCTAGATTTTGACATTTCTCCCATCATCATCTGTTACATATATTTGCTAGTTTTCTCAAAGTATTGGCACAAATTTGCATCACATGATCCTCATCTCTTCAGAAGGAGGTAAGCTAGGCATTAGCTTATTTTACAAATTTAAAAAAAAAAGGGGGGCTACGTTCATTGACTTGCCCATGGTCATACCGTGAGTTGCAAATTTATTCCTGACCCAACATGATCAGGGCAGAGATGTATTCATAATTGGGAACCTGTAACTCCTACCGTTATCAGTGATAGACATCTGTGTGAGATCCACCTGCAAATTGTCCTCTTCCTGCTGAAGGTGAAGTGGAAATGTAGAGAAAAAAAAGTTTGAAATCCTTATGGTCCCTACTTTCCAATTAAACCAACCTAGAGAGCAACGACACATTTTATTCTGCTAAATACAAATTCTGACTTGAAACATTCCTGACTATTGGTTCTGAATGCCCTAGCCTTGGATCTTCATATCTGCTCAGGTTTTGTGTGTGTTAAAGCTTCCCCAGCAGCTAGATTGGAGTTGGTTGGGGGGGGGGTAGGGCCCCCAAATTCAGTATCATTCTACTAGTTAATGCAAAAGGGCCTGTTGATAGGATTTTCAAAGCCTTGAGATAAAAAGAAGGTAGCATAAGAGGAAAAAAGGACAAGATCCCTTTACACTTCCCAGCTGTGTGACCCTGGGCAAGTCACTTAATCTCCATTGCCTAGTCCTTATCAGTCTTTTGCCTTGAAACTGATATGATTTTAAGAAGGCAAGAATTTTTAAAAAGTCACCTGAGGGAGAGTGTGAGGAGAGGGACAATGACAAATTTATAACAATTTTATCCTCATGAAAGTGGGTATCATATCTCTGAGTGGTTTCTTGACCCCTCATCTATAAAAAGAGGGGGTCCCACTAGCTGACCTCCAAATTCCCTTCCAAATAACACCCTTTGAAGTTTGAGGCCTTCTTCAGATAACAGAACCTCAGCCTCTGTCGGGAAGAAACCGGGCATGTTCCCAAGTACCAATCAACTTGAAATATTCTCTAGCTCCCCTACACACAATACCTCCAGCTCAGAGTTCGATACAGAGGCAAAACTTTTCTTTCCTCTCCCCCTTCACCCTGGCCCAGAAATCTGGCCCAGCTTTGGGGACTTGGGCCCTGAGGAGCGGGGCATGCCTTGAGCCACTGGCTCTTTAAAAGACCCTTCACAAACAGTGTCATGAAAAGCAGAGGTCTCACTTTCACTCACTACCCACTTAGTTATGGAGAAACTAAGGAAGGCCCCCCCTTAACCTAAAAGGATGGGATGTGCTGTCTGTAAGAAGCAAGGGATGGGGGGGGCAGAACAGAGATGCCAGAGACACAAAAGTCCAGGTTTGAACCTCAGAATTTAGAACTGGAAGTGCCCTGGTGTCCCCTAGGCGTTTCAGGAAAGCATCTGCAGGGGCCCCTCAGCTTTCTGATCTCTGATCCTCCTGTAGGAGGGTTCCTAGTCTTAGACTCCTGCTAGGGACCCCTGGCCACACAGTTCACAACCCCCAGCCTGCATTATCATCCCGGATCTGGTCTCGGCCCCTCCAGGCAGACCAAAGTCAGAGGATTGGACCGGGCGGAGGGAAGGGAAGGGGAGGGTGGAGAAAGGCCCTTGCTACTGGCCGTAGCCAGCCTGGGCAGCGGCTGGCTCGAATTCAGCTGCGGCCTCTTTAAGGCGTTGTGACCCGGCCGTGCCGGGACCCCGGGGCGGGGAGTGAGGGCAAGGGACAGAGCTGCCCGAGCCGGCGGCGGTGGCGGAGGTGGAGGCGGCGAACCCCACTCAGCGCGGGCCTGGGTCCCCGCCACAGCCCGTCTGCACTATGCTCTCCATCCTTGTCCCTCCAGCCGCAGGCGGCTTCCCCCCCGCCCTTGCGCTGCGCCAGGATTCCTCGGGCTCCTCTGGTTCTTACCACACGGCGCCAGGCTCCCCGGAGCCCCAAGGTCCGCGCCCAGTCCTGGACGGAGCGGACGACGACGACGGGGGCAGTGGAGTTCCTGGGCGGGGGCAACCGGCAAAGTTTGCGGGCCTGTACGCCAGGGTCTCTGGCCGGGGGGCGGGCCCAGCCGGGAGCGGGGGCTCGCAGCTTCGCCTGTCCATCAGCGCCCAGAATAGCCGCCAGGAGCCTGGATCCGGTTTCTCCAAGAGGCCGGGACCGCGCCCGAGCCCGAGCCCTTTCCAGCTCCGCACCCTGCCGTCGGGGGAGATGGAAGTGATCTTCACCACCGGGCCCCTCGGCGGGACTCCCGTTCAGGCCCCCAGCGACTCGGACGAGGCAGACAGCGAAGTGCAGCAGCTCACCGGCCTCAGCTTTCACAGTCTGACTCGCCCTCAAGGTCCCTACCTCGACGTTCATAGCCCTAGCGCGCGGGCCTCCTCCAGCCCATCCCCAGCTCCCTCTGACAGCAGCAACCAAGCTGACCGCTGGGCAACTTACCTAGACCTGCATCAAGAGGCTGAAGCTTCTGCCCCGGGGCTGCCAGAACTTCCTGCCCCGTCCGGGAGGACCCAGTTCGAGTGCGTGGAGGTGGCACTTGAAGACCAGGCATCCCTGACTAAGCAGAGAACTGTCCCCAAGAGACAGATAGAGCTGAGACGGAAGCCTAGTCCCCCGGAGCTGGATGCAGCCAGGGCCAATGCGCTCCCTAGGCACAAGTTGTTCATGAGAACCGGCTCACTGGATGAGTCTCTGACCCGCTTGCAGGCTGCCTCCAACCTCGTGCAGACCGCACTGGCCAGGAAGCTGCAGGCCGAGCAGACACTGCGCCTGGAGCAGCAAACCCCAAGGGGCGGAGCTCAGCCCATCCAGACCCTGCCAGGCCCGAGGCTCAGTGCGGACTGTAATACCCAGAAGCCGGCAGATTGGCCCCAGGCTTGGCCCGAGGCCCGGGAGAGAGAGGCCCCAACCAGACGTACGGTACGAAGCCCTCGAAGAGACTCAAAGGATCTCAAGAACAGAGGGACCTCTCAGACTGGGCTTCCCCCAAGAGAGCCAGCAAAGGAAGCACCTCTGCCACCTGTCAAGCCTGTCGGGTTGCGGGCCCCAGAGGGGGTGGTTTCTATCAGGGTCCCGAGGCCTTGGCCTAGCCTTCGCGAGCGAGCTATTCGTCGGGACAAACCAGCCCCGGGAACCGAACCACTCGGTCCCGTGAGTTCCAGTATCTTCTTGCTGTCGGGGGAGAAGTCGCACGAGGCTTCTGAGTCTCCGCCCCGCAATGAATTGGGCCAGCGGCAGAAATCCCTGTCTCCGAAGAGGACGTCAGAGGATCCGGTGACCCAGGAGACTCCCAGTCCTTCTCCCCAGGAGACTCCCAGTCCGTCTCCCCAGGAGACTTGGGATCCCACTGTACAGGCATCGCTGATTCCGTCTATGCCGGAGGCTCCGAATGAAGCGCTCCAGGAGACTCCATCGACGCAGTCAAATCGGGATTTAACTGTGAAGGGATCGCAGACTTCACCTACACTGGAGCCTGCAGTCCCAGATACTTGGGAGCCCAGAGACGCCCCCGCTCCCGCCGGTAGATCTCGAGTGACAGTTCCGCGACCTCGGGACGTCCGGAAGCTAGTGAAGAACACCTACTCCCTGAGCTTCCCAGCTGCCACCAGCACCAGCCTGGGACTTCCTGAGCCCCCTGGCGCTCCTGGGGGCCCCAGCGAGGAGAGCGAGGCTCCGCCTGGAGCTCCAGAGCCTCCTGTCCCAGTTCACTACACCTCGACTTTCCAGAAAGACTTCCTGCCCATAGTGCCCCATCCCTACGAAGTCCCGGAGCAGCCGGGAACTGGAGGAGCTGGTGCAAGCGACTGGGCTCCGTTTAGCCACAGCGAGGCCCCTCGGAGCCACCAACCTCAGCCCCAGCCAAAGGGCTACTCAGAAGGAGACTTGACCCCCCAGCGGAAAGCGGAGAACTGTACAGCCAAGCCCTTTGCACGCAGTGAGATCCGCCTCCCAGGAGCCCTCTCTTTGTCCAGGAAGCTGGAAGGGGCCTCCAGGGTCAGAGCTCAGCCTGAGACCAGCACAGAGATCAGCCGTGCTTCTCCAGGGTACAGTCCTCAAGCCCAGATCCAGCGCCTCCTCCCCGAGGGAGAGGTCCAGGCCAATCCCCCAGGAGTTAAGCTGGGGCTGCCAATCCCCAAGGAACCAAGAGATCCGCCAGAGGTGGAGACACAGCATCCACCTCAATGGGGAGGGACTGGGCAGGCATCTAACTCCTTGACAGGGTCCCCACATCCAAATCTCAGGGGCTCCCTCCACCTGGGGTCCCCACACCCTGACCCGGCCAGTTCCCAGAACCCAGAGCCCAGAGCCAAACCCCAACCAGGCTTTGCTGGGATCCATCCCTCAGGGAACCAGATTACAGCCAAACCTGCTTCCCTGTCCCAGCCCAGGGCAGCTTCAGCACCTCCTTTGGCCCAGGTCCTTGACAGCCCTTCCCAGGGCCAGGGTAGGGGACTTCGGAGCTCTGGATCCACCCCATCAGGAAAGGTTCTAGTAGATCCAGAGAGTGGGCGCTACTATTATGTGGAAGCTCCCAAATCTCCTAGGTTGAAGTTGCTCTTTGACCCAGAGAGTGGTCAGTATCTGGAAGTCCTTGTTCCCCCCTCCCCAGCAGGGGCTCCTGTCCGCTTCTACCCTTCCGTGTCGCTAGGGCCCAGTCTCTATCCTCCCTACGGGTCCTACCCTGGGCTCTCACTACCTCCTTCCCCTGGACCCTTGCCTCTCGGTCCCCCTGACCTGCTGGCCCCAGGAGCCAAACTCCCCTGGGCCCCTGAGGGTGGCACTGTGGACGGGCTCTACTACCTGCCTACAGGCAGTTCCCCAAGCCCATTGCCTGGCCTTCCTCTCCTTCTCTACTCTGGGCCCCCCAATTCTGGGTCTTCCACCACTACCAAAGGCTCACCATTTTGAGTAGGAAGACCCTCAGGCCCTGCCCACACCCCATTCCTATGGAAGGGGCTGTTGTAGCAGAGCCTTTCCGCGGGCACACAGGCACTCCCTCGATCCCAATCCTGTCCTTTCTTTTGATTCCAATTTCCCACCTCCACCAGCACCTCCCCTGCCTGAGCCTCTCCACTCCCATCCCCCCAGGCTCCTCAGATCCCCCATCCCACCGGCAGAGTGCCCATCCCTCCCCAGGCACTTCAGGATGGAAGGGAGAGCTCAGTGAGGAGTTGGATGCGTTCTTCCCAGTCTATCCCGTTCCTTCTGGGCATCACCCATCCCCTGGGGGAGTGGGGACTCTCGTGTCACCAGTGACAGCCCAAGAAAGTGGGTGGGAAAAGGTGAGAGGCAGCAAGAGATAGGAAGGATACAAACTGTGCGGGGGGGGGGGGGGTCAGAGGGCCCTGCTGACCCCCCAGCTAAAGCTCCAGGTCCTTCTTGGAGTCAGAGAGGAAGGGAAGTCGTGTGTATGTGTCGGGGCTGGGGGTAAGATGTGCCCACTTTGAGGAGGTCTAGGAAAGAGATGGGGGACAGTAAGTTGTGTCTTCCAGAAGTGCTGGTGGGTGCTAGAAAGCTCTGGATCTTGTTTCCAGGCAGGGGTGGACTTTAAGAGGAGAGGCCAAAGTAGGGGTCTAATTCAGCCTCTCGGTGGCAGGAGCCCAGTCAGTGAACAGATATTTATTAAGCATCTATCATGGCACGGGGTACAAACGCCAGGAACGAAATCACACCTAGGAGTGAGAGAGGTGCTGGGGATGGAGGAGGGAGTCGGGATGTCCAGCACGAAGCTGGGGCAGGGGTCAGCAGCCGCCCCCACACAACACCCGGGCTTAGACTCTTCTCCTTCAGAAATGGCTGTTTTGTGAGTCACACAGTTTTCACTTAAGGGGGATCTCAGTGATTGTTTAGGCCAGCTCTCCTCTTTTTCATATGAGGAAACTAAGTTCCAGGGAGGACAAATGACTTACCGAAGTCATCAAGCAAGTTCAGTCCTGCAGAGCCAGGCCTGGAATTCAATAATCTTTAGGACAGGCATCCAAAAGGACTTTCCAGCAGTAAGAATTATTAGACAAAAAGTCTCCCGAGGTTGAACCGCTCTAGCGTTGCAAAAAGATGGACTAAATGAGATGATGACTTCTCCAGACCTTTTCCAGAGGGGTCTCTAATGCTCTGAAAGGAACCTGTAGACACTGGTGGTGTGATTGGGGAGTGGGAGGAGGGGACAGGATGCTGTGCATTGTATTTATTTATTTATTTATTTATTTATTGATGAAGTCCTTACCTTCCATCTTAGAATCAATACTAAGTATAGGTTCCCAAGGCAGAAGAGTGGTAAGGGCTGGGCAATGGGGGGTAAGTGACTTGCCCAGGGTCACACAGCTGGGAAGTATCTGAGGCCAGATTGGAACCCAGGCCCTCCTGTCTCCAGCTCTGACTCTCTATCCCTCAGAGTTACCCAGCTGCCTCTATGTTATACATTCTTTAAAAAGTACCCCTCCTGGTCTGGACTCCAGATCGATGCCACTCCAGCGAGAAATGCACCTCCGAGTGACCAGAAGGAATCCTGGAGAGGGAGGTAGAGGTGGGGTCTGGAGCAAATCTCTAAGCTGTCTGTCTCACCCGCCCCTTCCCTTGGCCAATCTGGGAGCTCCCCAGGGAGACAGGCAGTTTCTATGTGTGGGTGTGAGTGTATTGGGGGGGAGATGAGGCATCTGTGGGTTGTTGGTTAAACTGCTTGTGTGATGACTGCTTTCCCTGGTAAAACATGTCTTTAGAGATAGGAGAATCCCTTCCCCCAAAGAGCTGGCTGCCGCCTTCTCCTGGTGCAAAAGTAAGGGGGGGGGGGCCGACACTTTCCGGGACCCCCAGGCCCCTGCCCAGGGAGGAGAGGCCCTCGGGGAGAGAGGCTGGGTGAGGACGACCCAAGTTAGACCCCAGAGCAGGCTATCTTTGTGTTTGTTTCATACGTGTAAAATAAAGTGTCCCACCGAGGGAGTAAAAGAAAATACCACCTTCGGTCATCTGTTGGTTTTTTGTCACTAATCCCAGCAACTCCTCTGCTCCCAAGGTTGTCACCTTGGCTTCCAAAGGGATGCTGCCACGGGATGTCATCTCACACAGAAGGCAGAGTCTATTTTTTAACCCATACCTTCTCTTAGAATCAGTTTGGTGTATTGATTTCACGGCAGAAGAGCAGTGAAGCAATGGGCGTTAGGTGACTTGCCCAGGGTCACACAGCTAGGAAGTGTCTGAGGCCAGATTGGAACCCAGGACTGCCCTTCTCTAGGCCTGGCTCTCTCTCCATGGAGCCACCCAGCTGCCCCTGCAAAGGGCAAATGCTGAAGAAGGAAGGGTGGAAGAGGTATCTCCCATCTCCTTTATTCATGGAGTGGCACTAGCATCTCTAAGTTCAAATAACAGTTCAAACATTAGATTGTCTTTTGAATTTGGCTACCTAGCCTAGCCATCTCTAGATCTCCGCTTTCCCCATCCATGAAATGGGGGTAAATTACTTGGTCCTCATAGTGAGGGGTGAGCTTAGAGGATCCTCTAGGAAAAAGGATAGAAAAATTGGCTTGGGGGCCCATTGCAACCTGAGGGAGAAGTGGGAGGGATTGGGTCAATTGATAGGGTGTTGGGGGTATGGATACAGAGAGGTGGCAGGCCCCCATTGGTTTAAACTGGGTTTTATGGCCACCTGGCTTCCTCCCCCAACTGTGCCCGCACCCCAGGCAGAGCCCTGTCCCACCACCGAGACATGATGAAGTTTCTGCCGTTGCTGCTGCTGTTGCTGACTAGCTGGGGGCCCCCAGGGAGCCTCGGAGAGGGAATCCCCCAAGAAAACACACTCTCAGCCACATCCCCTCATTTTGATGAAGAAGAGAAATACTCGACCCACATGCCCCAACATCTGCGCTGTGATGCCTGCCAGATAATTTCCTACCAGGTAAGAGTGCTCCCCCAACTAGAGGGTCCCCTGAGCCCACACTGAGGACCAACGTTTGGGGGAGCAGGGCCATGTGGAGCGCACGGTCCAGCCTGGACTGTACTCTGCAAAATGGGGCTGCAGAAAAATTAGAAATGTGCCCCTCCTCAGCCCAAGAGGGGGTGAGCCTTCCCGTGACCTCACAGTTCTGTGCCTCAGTTTACTCTTCTGCTGAGCAAGGAATAGATCCATGTGACCGAAATGCAAAAAGGTCTGAAGCCTCAAAGTAAACTACATAGGAGGAGGGTGGCAGAAATAGCTCGGGTGGAGCTTTTCAGATCGAGGCGATTCTTTGATTTTTTTCCTTTTGAGCTGTACAGGCTGAGGGGGAAGGGGAAAGGGCCACGTGCTGGCATGTAGGACACGTATCACAAAGAGCTGGTCCCTCGGGCCCTGCCAGCACCTGGCATTTTCCTCCTCAGGGTCCGGCCCTTTTCCTATGACTCTTCCTGCGGGGTTAAAGAATGCCCCATGCAAATTTGGCCCGTGTTTCAGAGCAGGGGGCAATCATTAGGAGCTGTTTTGTGCAATTTTATATGACAATAAATCTGACAATCTAGGTGAAATGGATGAATATTTACAAAAAAAAATATTACAATTTCCCAGGTGAACAGAGCCAGGGCCATGGTCTTGGAGAAAGCGAGGACTGATCTCCCCAGGGCCACCCCCAGGATTTGGTGCCTGGGTAAAGCCTCATGTTTCTCCCACTTGCGCCCCCCCCCCCCGGAAAATCCCAGCGGCCAAAGCTGGGGTTTCTGCCTCTTCAGTGGTGGAACTCTTCTTGAGCAACTCCTAGGGGAAAAGAGGCTTAATCCACCCCTTCCCCGAGGTCTCCTCCCCCACTATTCCTCTTCCCCACTTACTGCCAAGGCCAGTACCTAGAGCGAGGGAGCCGAGGGGGCCGGAGGGGTCGGAGAAGGAAAGAAGCCGCCCCTCACAGGTGCTTTCTGCATCTGCAGACAGATGGCCCAACCCAGAGCTATACTTAGCCCCAAACTGTCCCGAGGGGCCAACTGGGGGGGGGGGGAACAAGGAGCCTCCTCCCAGAAACGCCGCCATTCCATCTCCCTCCATTTCCCAGCCTTCTAATGTTGGCTTCAGAGGGAGTAAGGGTCTCCCCTGTTTCAGATGTGGAAGCATCTAAGTGACATGGAGAGCAAGCCGCTGGGCTACAGGGCCAAGGGGGACTCTCTGAGCGAGTCTGAGTACACCGATGTGCTGGAGAAGAGCTGCTCTCAGAGCTGGATGGAGTGAGTTGCCCTGGACCCATCAAAAGGCTTCCCATCCCTCTCGGGGTCCTCAGCCCTCTCCTGGGGGGGGGAAAGGGGGGAAAGGACCCCAGCGGGACGGGAGTGACATGTAGGACGGAGTTCCTAATGGATTGTCCAATCCCCTTCCTTCGTGATGCCCACCAACACCCACACATGCACAGATGGTTTGGAAGGATTCTCACATTGTTTTTGGCTTTCACGGCTACTAAGCCACCATCTTGGCTCCCCCCCCCCCCCCCCACTCCCTAGCTTTTTAGAGAGGATGGGATGAGATCTATACTGATTTCCTTTACCCAGGAGTGTAACTCAATTCCCGAAGCAGGTGAGGCCAGTCTGGAGCTTTGCCACACTGAAAATGGAAAAAGAACCGTCTGGGGGAGTTAATCCCCCTTTGGGGGCACATGGGCGGGGGATCCCCTTCTCCTGGCACTCCTCAGCCCACCCCCTTCTAACCGTGTTCTCCTCTCTTTTCTGATGGCGATCTGCCCCCAGTTATGGGGTCCATGAAGTAAACAAGGTGAAACACTTTGTGGGTCCAGGGCTGGACAAGACGGTGGGCATCACTATGATGATGACGGGAGGTCCGTGGCCCGGCAGGTAACCATCCCAAATTTGGGCCCGGGAAAGGGGGGGACTGGATCTCTTTACTAAACAAAACACTAGATACTTTTCAAAAGCATTTACTCTGTGCTAGGTTTTAGGAGATATAAAGCTCAGAGAAGCTGGGATCCTCAGCCTCAATGAGACTGCAGCTTCTTGAAAGGAGAAAAAACAGCAAGCCACGACTAGTTCTCGAGGCAGTTACAAATAAAGTCCTATATTGGACTTCTGAGAAGGAAAGGCATCACCATCACCAACTGGGGCATTAGGGAGAGCGTCCTAGAGAAGGTGGCATCTGAGTTGTGCTTTAAAGGAAGAAAGAATCTATTCAGCGGGCAAAGAGGACGGTCTAGGTGTGAGAGCACAGGTTATGCTGGGGAATAGGGAACAGACTGGTCTGACTTTGCAGAGGGGAATGAGATGAGAAAAATAGATTATGAAGGGGCTTGAATACCAGGCAAAGGAATTTCAACTTTACCCTGGTGGTAATAGGGAGCCATTGAAGATTTTGAGCAGAAGAGCGATGTGAGCAGTTCTAGAAGGAAAGGAGCTTGGATCTGTGATTTCATCAACATGAGGAACTCTCAGAGGAGGAAACTGGATCAATACAGACAAGCATTTTCCTTGTAATTTATAGTCTTAGAAAATTGCCCAGATCACCAAAATGTTAAGTAACTCACCCAGGTGTCACATAGTAAAGCACAATTTGTACCGAAGTCTTCCTGGAGGCATCTCACCAATTTTAAGGAAAATGATTTTAATAGCCTTATGAAGGGTGGAGAAAGCAGATAGTAATTTTTTTTTTCTGTTTGTATAAGGGCATTAGCACTGGTTAGAGCCAGTTAAGGAGAGAAGAAAGAGTCGAGAATGGGGTCAGGGGGCTCCGGATTTTGGAGGGTTGTAATACCAGAGACCCTGGAAGGGAGCCCAGAGTCACTCCTCACACAGACCTAAGAGGGTCACCTCTGCCTTTGAGGGAGGAAATAGGGATAGAAGACCTCTGGAGATAAGAGCAAAGGTGGAGGGGATAAGGAATGACTGCAGCACACAAGGGGAGCATTTTCTTTGGAAGCCAAAGTATTTCTCCCTCCTAGAAGCAAAGATTCCTCAAACTGGCAGAGCTTGAAGGAACTTCACAGAAATCTCAGAGGAGGAAATTGAGTCTGAGAGGGGGACAGAGCAGGTTCCCATATTGCCACTGGAAAAGCCAGAGCTAAAACCCAGATGTCCTCCCTTTCAGTCTGGAGCCCCCCTCCCTAGGTTACATGGTCCCTCTTGTTTGTACCCCTGAAGAACGAAGGCAAAAGGCCCAGGGGACTTTATTAGGGAGCTGGCAGATGGGAAGTTCATGGAGGAAGGGTTATGTGGGGGGCCCTGTCCACCCGGCCCCTCTTCTACCCCTACCTTGCAGGCTCTTCAAGATGTGCCACAACTACCTGGGAGAGTTTGGTGAAGATCAGCTGTATGGGGAGTACAGGCAAGGAGGCAGAGAGGCCCTGGAGAGGCTGTTGTGCAAAGAGACCTGTCCAGAAGAGGAGACACCAGGCCAGGCAGGGTTCCTCCAGAAGGAACTTTAGCCTTTTCTCACTCAGCAGAGAAGCCTTTGTGGACTGAGGATGTTTTAGATGGGCTACTAGTCCAGCTGACCCCTGTGAATATGGGACTTTCCCTCCCTTCAGTTTGCAAAATTCACACGAGCCTCATTTCTGGGAGCCAGCTCCATCTTGGGCTCCTTCCTCAGCCTACAAAAGGAGGTTCAGGGAGCCATCTCTCCTGGGGTCCCTGACAGAGGCTCAGGGAAGCCAGAGACACTCTCTTAGACTTCTTTTAGAGATCCTGCATCTCCTCCTTGCCCTCCCCTCTTCTTCATCCCCTGACTCTTCCTCTACCACCTTCTCTTGTCCCCCTTTAGCATCTTCTGCCTCCAGGCCTTGATGGGGGAGGGGAGGCAAAGAAGAATGCTTGGGGGTCTTGGAGCCATCCTGTCCTATTATCTGGCCCACCAGACTTCAATAAAATATAATATCCTTGCTCTGTTTTTTTTCCATGATCCTTCAGGCATAGTAAAAGGACACAACAGGAGTCAAACTTTTATACATATTTCCCTCTTGATGCTGAGATTTATAGTATCCCCCACCATGCTTTTCAGAAGCAGACAGAGGGGCAGTGAGGTGTCTCAGTGGATAGAGAGCAAGACCTGAAGATGGGAGATCCTGGGTTCCAATCTGGCCTCAGACACTTCCTAGCTGTGTGACCCTGGGCAAGTCACTCAACCCCTATTGCCTAGCCCTTACTGCCCTTATGCTTTAGAACAGGGGTTCCCAAACTTTATACCCAGGAGGCCAGGTTACTGTCCCTCAGACCGTTGGAGGAAAACAAACAAAAAACTATGAACAAGTCTGTATACTGCTGTCTGGGAGAGCGGAGGCTGCAGCACTGGCTGTGATGGGCCTGTCACACCTTGCACAGGCCCAGCACTGCCACCACTATACCGGGCAGCAGTACACACAGTGCGGAATCCCCTCCCCCAGATCACCGCTCACCATGCTGACGTCTTCCATTGTGCAGCCACATAATCCTTTGTGAGGCTCCTCGTTCTTGTTCAGTTACTCTCAGAACAAGGCGCCACAGAAAGGATTATGTCACCGGAAGCAGTGCTGTATGTGAGTGACGCTGTGCTTTGTGGGCCTCCACACACAGTGCTCCTCTCACTGACCACCAATGGAAGAGGTGGCCCTTCCAGCAGTGCGGTGGGGGTGGATAAATGGCCTCAGGGGGCCTCATGTGGCCCCTGGGCCGAAGTTTGGGGACCCCTGCTTTAGAAGTAATATGTAATAGTGAGTCTAAGACAGAAGGTAGGGGTTAAAAAACAAAGAAGGACGCAGTTCATAAGGATAAATTCCTCCAAATCTCCAACTAGCCAACGTTCAAAACCTGTGCCAGCCTGACCTTTCCCTACAGAGTATGCTTCAGATGCCCAGGCTGTGCCAAATGTCATGTCCTCAACAACCCAGTGTTTCCTTTTAACTCTAGAAGCTCCTTTTGGCTTCTTGGGCAGAAAATTGAGAGTCTCTTCTCCAGGGAAACGAACTTGGGGATATGGAGCCTCCATGGCTCTGATCATCAGGCTAGAGTTCTTTCCCCTGTGCCAAAGAGAACAATCTTATAAAGCGGATTATAGTGAAGGGTTGAATTCTGTCCTGGAGCCACTGGGAGTGAGATCAAAATTAAAAGTATAAACCGTTGAGGCAGCTACAGGACACTGTGGATAGAGAGCACCAGACCTGGAGTCGGGAGGCCTTGGGTTCAAATCTGATCTCAGACATTTCCTGACTGTGTGGCCCTGGGTAAGTCACTTAATCCTGGTTGCCTAGCCCTTGCCAGTCTTGTGTCTTGGAATTGATACGAAGACAGAAGAGAAGGGTTTAAAAAAAATTTTTTTTTAAAAGAACAGTTAAAGGAAAACTTTCCTGGAGAAGATGGGCCTTGAAAAACAGGTGGGATTCCAACAGGTGAGAGGGAGAGAGTCAAGGGCCTGTGTGTGGGGCTGAACGAGAGGCAGGGATCTGGGGCCGATTTATTCTGAATCAACCCCGGTATCTCCGTGGTGTCGAGACACTCCCCCACCCGCCACCCCGATCTGTCAGAGTGTATCGGCAAGCTTGGGGACTTCTGCCTGGAATCTCCCCATCCCAAGCCTCCCAAGCTCAGGGGGACCCAACGGCAGCCACGTTCTTTGGCCATCCTGCCCCTGAACAGAGAGGAACTCTGACGGAGGTGGGAAGTAGAGAGCAGAACAGAGCTGAGCTCCCTCTACTAGGCCAAGGGTTCCAGCCCTCGAGGTCCCTCCCCTTGAGGAAAAGGTGCTCAGGACAGGCGTCACGCCGGGCTGTGCTTCCTAGGCAGGGAGCCTGCTGGCCCCTGGGAGAGTCATTGAGCCCGTTTTTCCAGGAATAGATTAGGGGCATTATCTGGGTGAATCCTTGAGCCAGCTGGAGGAGGGGAGACAGGCTAGGGGATAGGGAAGGGGGAGAGATGCCTCCAGGGCCTGCCCCATCCCTACCTGGGAAGAGCAGCCCAAGGACGAGGGAAGGGGAGGGCAGGATGGACTACCGGTGGTCTAACTGTCAGGGCTTGGTGTCCATCCCTGGGGCTGTGCTCATCAGAGAGTGGGATTTAGAGCAGGAGCAAACCTTAGCGATCATTTCATCCAACCATATTCTTTTACAGTTGAGGAAATGGAGGCCCACAGTGGTTAAATGACTTGCCCAGGGTCATAGAGGTAGGAAATAAATTGGATATTTGAGTGCAAATCCCTCTCCTTCCCTCCCACTCCCCGCCCCCCCAGTCCAAATCCACTAACTCTGAATGGATTTGGCTGGTGTAGATGGGACTCGTCTGAGGCAACTCTCTCTAAGGGCCAGTGGCCAGAGCTGCTCATTCCGCCACCCTAACTAGCGCCCCTCCCAGCTACGGAGTCAATGGGGGCTTTCTTGGGGCCTGCTTAAATCCCTCCTGCCTGGCACTCAAAGCTCATCACTGCGTACACATCCATATTTGTTCCTGCTCTGGGCCCTTCCTTTCCTGGCTGACACCCCCAAAGAGACTACAACCCCCTCCCTCCTCCCCTCACCACCCCACACACGCCTAATCAAGAGGCATAAACCAGAGAAGCCAGCCAGGGTCAAGAAGCTGTTAAACACAACAAGGTGGGCATTTGTGTGTCTCCGGTGGGTGTTTCTGTGGTCAGTAAGGGGGCAGGACTTTCCTATTTCCACAACCACCTGCTGAGGAAGGAGGAGAGTAGAGGCAGGGGCAGAGCTGGGGGTGGAGGGGGAAGTACAGGGTGGCATATCCCCGCAGACATCCAGACATCCATATGCCCTTGGAGAACTGGTCAGACCGCTTTGGGGCAGCTGAAGAGATCTGGTGGAGGGAGCCACCTGGACGGGGGATCGGCCAACAGACGGATAACTCCATGAAGCTGCTGCTTGGCTGGGGCGCCGTCTTCCCGGGGACCCCTCTAGGGAGGCCCCGGCTCTGGGGGCAGCAAAACAGACGTAGGTCATCCCTTTGGACTTTGGGGTTTAGGTCGAGCAGGAGAAGGGGAGAGAAGGTTGCAGGGCTCTGCCTTCCCAAACTGGGGAATCGGCATGGAGGGAACCTTCCCATCGCTGCTCACTACCTGTCTTCCTGCCTGCCTCAGTGGATCAGATTGTCAAGAAGAGAATTGGAGATGTAGATCTGGGTGACTTCAGTATCTAATCTCTCAGGCTAGGGATTCCCCAAAGCTTCCCCCAAATGGGTCGCCTTATCCATCTCTCTCCCAGATTGATTGTAAAACAGATTAGAGTCAAGCACTGGATTCTGTCAAGGAGCCACTGGAAGTGAGACCAGGATTAAAAGTGTGAATAGTTGGGGCCTCTAGGTAGCACAGTGGATAGAGCGCTAAATCGGGAATCAGGAGGTCCTGGGTTCAAATCTAGCCTTCTTTACTTTCTAGCTGTGGGACCCCCTCTCCCAGCCCAGATGTCTCTGCCAACTGGTCTGCTGCCTATCCTCTGCCTCTGTCCTCCTTTGCTTTGGTCCCTGGGCTGGTGGGAGACAAGAAAACACCTCAGACCTTCTCCCACCTTCCCCACCAGAGCCGGTGTAGTTGGAGCTGAAGAAGGGCTGGTCCCTCTTGTTCTGAGTAGGCTCTGGGTTTCCTTTGTTGGGGAGAAGCTGGGAAGGGAAGGAGGAATGAGTCCCCCTGAGCTTTAGGGCCAAGAAGAATAGCCAACACTCTCAGGTATTCATCTCTTCTGACCTTCTGAACAGTCCTGTGAAGGAGGCAGGGGCAGGGGTTACACTCTCCTCAGCCATTCAGTGGCTTAGTCAGAACTAGATTGCTTAATTCTCCTCTAGCTCTAAATCCTCTCATTTTGTGTCGAGCCTCTGCTCATTATAGAGCATAGTATAGTGGATGGAGTGCTGAAAAATAAGCCAGGATCAGCTGGGTTCAAATTCAGTCTTAGATACTTACTAGCTGTAGGACCCTGGGAAAGTCACTTAACCTCTCTCTGTCTCAGTTTCCTCATCTGAAAGATGGGGATAATGATAGCATTCACCTTCCAGGGTTGCAATGAGGATCCAATAAGATCATACCATTGAGGAGCCCTCCCCCTTTTTAATTTATTTTAAATTTTCATTTTATTTTTTAAAAATATTTTCCCATGTTTCCATGATTCATTTTCTTTCCCTCCCCCGTCCCAGAGCTGACAAGCAGTTCCACTGGGTTGTACCAATGCTATCTTTTGATACCTATTTGAGAAGCCCTTTGTGACTTAAAGTGACAGATAAATTTTAGCTCTTCTAACCTAGAAACCAGAGAGTGTTCCCTCTGGAAAAAGTCTTAGAAACTATCTAGTTTAACCCCCTCCTTTTTAAAAGTTTATTTAATTAATTAATTTATTTATAATATTTTCCCATGGTTACATGAATTATGTTCTTTCCCTCCCCTCCTTCCACTTCCCTCCCGTAGCCAATGAGCAATTCCATTGTTAACCCCCTCATTTTACAAGTGAGGACACTGAGACCTAGCAAAGGGAATCTATGGAGTCAAGGGGACCAGCCAAAGCTTGAGCCAAAAGTGTTCTTTAAAAAACAAACAAAAACAAACAAAAAACTTCTATTTTTGTATCACTTCTATGACAGAAGAACAGCCACAGCTTGGCAATTGGGGTTCAGTGACTTGTCCAGGGTCACACAGCTAAGAAGTATCTGAAGCTAGATTTGAACCCAGGTCGTTCCATCTCCAGGCCTTGGAGCTCTATCCCCCTGACTCTAATTTCACTAGAACCCAGGCCTTGTGATCTGCAATCTCAATGTCTTTCCCCCACACCACTCTTTTTCGTAAGGGCTGAAAACAGGGGAAACAGCACCTGTGTCTTCCAAGTAGCCTCCCGGCCAGGTTCCCCTTTCTGTGCCTCTCAGGATCCCAGACCCTTATGGGGTCAAGAGACTATTCTGGGTTCCTTCAGGTGCAGGAAGAGGTTCCATTTCCCTTTGGATCTCCCCCAGAAAGTGTTGCACCCATGTTAGGCGAATGACCGAATGACCCCGGGTTCCCACCCTGCCCCCTCTTCCTGCCTAACGGGCACGGAGCTTTGACCCCAGGCAGGTGGGACCAAGGGACATGCCCTTTGCCAGGGTACACCCAGCAGGGGAGTTAATACGTTACCTCTCCTAAGGTTCCGCTTTCGCAATCTCTGGACTTGGGGCTCTGGTTACAGATTTACTCCTGAACAATGTCTCTGATGTTTGGACTAAAGTCCTCCTAGCTCTGCAGGTGCTCCGAGCCCTTTCCTTCCCGTCCTCAGGTGCCTCCCAGCCCTGCATCCAAAGGATGGGGACCCAAGAGGACCACACAGCTCGAGCCCAGGTACCAGGGGGCCCGAGAGCGCCAGGCAGGCGGGGAGGGGAGGAGGGAAGCACTGGCCCCATCGTTTGCCCCTACTCTGTCCTCCGGACGAGGGAGGTTAGAGTCTTGACTGCGAGAGAGTGCCCAAGGTGGCGCTTGGGAAGTTGGGGAGGGCATCAACGTTTGGGGGAGCTGAGGGGGCATGCATGGGACCTTTTGGTCCTGCCGTGGGAAGTGTGGGAGTTGGTGGAATGGGCAGAATCTCCAAATCTCTTAGGGCTTCTTAGCCCTGGTATTGTTGGGGAGGTAGAAGGACCTCTTGGGAAGACAATGAGGAAAAAGGGGGACTGGGGAGAGGGCTGTAGCAAATCCTATCTGTTTCCTCCTATCACTTAAATCTGGTCCTACATGAAGATTCCTTTTGGCTCAGTGGACTGAGAGCCAGACCAGAGACCGGAGGTCCTGGATTCAAATCTGACTCCAGACACTTCCCAGCTGTGTGACCCTGGGCAAGTCACTTAACCCCCCTTGCCCAGCCCTTACCACTCTTCTGCCTTGGAACCAATCCACAGTATTAATTCAAAGACACAAGGTAAGGGTTAAAAAAACCCAAAAAACTAATGGAAGAGTCTCTGAGGTCTAGCATGGATTATGGGGGTACACTGGGAGAGGGTAGCAGAAGCCAGAGGCAGTGCCCCACCTTCATGGAAAGCCCCAGCCCTGATTTTCCTTTGGTTCCCTCTCAGTGAACCCAGCTGAGCTCTCCACTCTTGCCCTGATTGGGTTGAAATGGGCTGATGACAGAGATTTGGACACAAGCCTTTTCCTTGTGGGCATCCCAGGCAACCTTAGTTATTGAAGATTTAGACAGCTCGTCGTTATGACTGTTTCCTTGAGCTTTGGAGTCAGAAATGGGTGCCTAACCACCGTGCCCGTCGCCTGTCCTTTCTGCTGTGGGGAATAAACCCCTCGGGTCCCCGATCAATCAAACAAATGTTCTGCTGTGTCTGCTATGTTCTAGGCACTATTCCAGGTCCTGGGGTGAACCAGCCCATGCCCTTGAGGAACTTCAAGTCTAGCCAGGGAAAGCGGCATCTACCTATAAAATAGAAACAAGGTGGTTTAGGGAGAGCCTGGCAAGTAGGAAAAGTAGGGAAGAGGCACGGAGCATCACAAATGGTCTAAAGACTAGTTTGGCAGGATGACGGAGTCGATGGAGGAATCTCTTCTTCCTACATTCCCCTCAGAAGCCCAGGAAGCGGAGAGCGGGAAGAAGGATGCCTGGCTCTCTTTCCCCTGAGCTCAAGCCCCTTTTCACCAACTGCTGGCTGGACATAGGAAGGACGGGGCCAGGTTGTGAACAGTATTAAATTCCTGACTGTGTTGAGGTAATAAGGTCAGCCTTGTGCTTCAGAAAAATCACTTTAGCAACTGTGTGAGGATGGAATGGAGTGGAGAAAGACGTGGTCCAGTAAGACCAGTTAGGAGACTATTTTAATAGGACAGGAAAGACGTGATGAAAGCCTGAACTAGGGTGAATGGAGTGTGAACGGAGAGAAGGAAACAGACGAGAGAGATGTCACGGAGGCAGAAATGACAAAATCTGGCAACTGATTGGCTCTGTGGGTGTGCAACCAACAATGGAGACTTGAAGATGAGTCAGAGGGTAGGAACCTGGGTGACTGGGAAGGACGGTGGAGTCCTCAACAGAAAAAGGGAAATTTTTTAATCACAAATTTTAAAATTTAGATTTAATTTAAATTTAAATTTCCCCAAAAGGATAAAATCTACCTTTAAGTTACACAGTGCAAAATGGAAGTAGCCCATTACTTTAAAGGTGCGAAATCAAGAAATGCACAAGTACAGTAAAGGTACTCAAAATTATTCTAAATAATATTTCCTCATCTATACTGTATTTAAATGTTATATAAATCAGGTGATAGCAGATCTGGGAAGGGAAGAAAATCAGTTTTTTATTCCAGTCTTGACCATAAATAAATGGGGAATTTTGCTCTGGCAACTTTTGCAATTTTCTCAAGCTCTATGTTTTCTGTTCTTTGCCTTTTGGAGAAAACATTGCATGGTAAGGCTGCTACCTTTTGGGATTTGGACAAGGATTAAGGGCTTCCAAAAGGGACATTTTGAAGAGGGGCAAGTTTTAGGAGAAAGATAAATTCAATTTTAGATATATAGAATCTGAAATGTCTATAGGATCTACAGTTTGAAATACCCAGCCAGCAGCTTGTGAAACAGGGGCCCAAAGAAGCCCAGTCATTCGTGTTGCCACTCTTCTCTTCTTGAACTTCTGGTGGAAATGTAGGCCTCAAAGGCCTTACTTCTCTTCTCATTCCTCTCTCATGATCTCATGATAATAGTATTTTAAATTTCCTAAAGGGCTTCTATATCCCTTTTCTTTAGTACAAGTTCCTTTTGGGGAAGCTAGGTGGTACAGTGGATAGCCAGGCCTAGAGTCAATAGCTGCATGACCCTAGCCAAGTCACTTAATCGTGTTGATCTCAATATCTTTCTTTTATTTTTTCTTCCTTTCTATCAATTCTAAGACAAAAGAGCAGCAAGGTCTGGGCAATCAAGGTCAAGTGTCTTGCCCAGGGCCACAGAGCTAGGATGTGTCTGAGATCACATTTGAACCCAGAAGCTTCCAATTCAAGGCCTGGTGCTCTATCCACTGAGCTACCTACCTGCCCCAGCCTCATTTCCTCATCTGTAAAATGAGCTCGAGAAGGAAATGGCAAACCACTCCCTCCAATGGGGTCACTGAACGACAACAACAACAAAGGCCCCTTTGAGATATGGGGCACGGATTGTTCTTTCAGTCCCTGGACCGAGATCACAAGGGTTAGATGGAGAAGGGACCAGAACTCAGGTAGGAGAGGTGGTATAATCCTGCACCTAGTCAAGACGAGTCTGACTTGGACAATCACTAAATGTATGACTGTGGGAAAGTCCCTTGATTTCTCTGGGTCTCAATTTCCTCATTGGCACAAGGAGGGCGCTGGACTTAGGGAACCTTTAGACTCTAGATCTTTGACCCTGTGATGTGGGCTCTTATCTCCTATCCTTGGATCTTTCCCCAGCATCCCCTGGGGGCTCCTTCCCTTTCTCCTGCCCTCCCCTGCCTCTCATCCCCAACAACCTGGGCCACCGAGTTTAGAGGCTCAAATTCCCTCTTGGGTAAAATGGAGATAGGCTCTTCCCACCCCCTCACTCTTAAAGCCACCCATCCGTGCTATCCCTGCCCTCACAGACAGTCTCTGGAGGAGGGAGAAGGATGAGACAACGAGGAACTTGTGTCCAAATTTGGATCCCTAGTAGGGGGCTGGGAGATGGACCGGTGAGCCTTGGGGAGTAGCAGGGCTCTGGGTGCAGCAGGACAATTTGACAGATCAGCGAGGAGCGGAGAGGAGGCAGATCACAGGTCGCAGAGTCCCAAGATTATTGGCAGCACTCCCGGAATGAGGGGAGGGGAGTGCCCCGAGAAAGAAGGGCCAAGGAGGGGCAGGAGGGCAGGTTGGGAAGCTGGGGCAGGGCATTGGAGGGCCCACTCTCCCACCCCAGGCCAGCCCTGCCCCAGCCTAGTGGAAATCTCAGTCCCCATCCCCACTTCCCAATAGGAGACTGAAGGCCCCACCCTCTCCAGGGCACCCCCGGAGGACCCCAAGTTAGACATGCTCTACAGGATCGAGGATGTGCCTCCCTGGTACCTCTGCATTCTCCTGGGATTCCAGGTAACCCCTCTAACCCCACCGCCCCACCAGTTCCAAAGGGCATGATGTGAGGACATTCATTACGCACCCACTGGGTGCAGGGCACGCCCTTCCCTCTACAGGTCCCGGGATCAGAGTTAGAGCTGGAAGGGACCATAGGAGGTAGAAAATGAAAGCCGAGGTTATTAGTTCCCACAGGGTGGGGACATTCTGCAGGAATGGCTACGACTCCTTAGAATTCATGCTTTGTAAGCAAGTGTCTGAACACCCCTGGGGAGTGCCAGTTCCTAGTGAGCAGGGGGGCACCTCACAGCCCTGGCAAAGGGAGATGAAGAGGCTGAGGGTCGGATCTCTCTTAGATTTGGGCCCAGGAACTATTAGCCTCTGCCATCCCGGCAAAGGTTACCTCGTACAAGGTCCTGGGCTTGGGCTGTCCCATGGGGAGGAATGGTGTCCACACCCTCACTGGTTGGCAGAGATGAGGGAAGGAGGAGAAATCCTCGGTTTTAGAACGAGAAGAACCCTTAGACATCATCTAGTTGAGTTCTTATTTTACAGATGAGAAAACAGACCTTCCAAGCTTAAATGACCTGCCCAAGGAGCAGGGGGCAGAGTTGTGATTGGGACCGAGGGCCTTCCATTCTGATGCCCCTTCCCCATGGCTGCCCGAGGCGATTAGGGAATGGAGTGGAAGGCCTGGCCTCATGGTGTCCCTCCTCTCCCCCCAGCACTACCTGACCTGTTTCAGTGGCACCATTGCTGTCCCCTTTCTCCTTGCGGAGGCTCTATGTGTGGGCAAGGATCAGTACATGGTCAGCCAGCTCATTGGCACCATCTTCACCTGTGTGGGCATCACCACCCTCATCCAGACCACTCTGGGCATCCGGTGAGAGCCTCCCCTAGCCTCCGGCCTCCAGCCCCATATAGCCTACAGTCAGAACACTCACTCCAAAGTTGGGCCCAAGTAGGACAACTGAAACTAACCATGGGGAGGAGAGTGCAGGGGTGAGGGTCAATTGGCCAATTAATCACCATTTATTAAGTCCCCACTATGTGCCGGGCACTGTAGATACAAATACAAAGAATGAAACATCCCAGCTCACAAATTTACATTCCGATTGAGAGTTCTTGCTCCAAGAGATTCCAGGAAGAAGATGCCACGGCCTCCCTTTGGATGCCCACTGAGCCACCCTTCTAGCTGGCAAATTCTTCCCAAGTATAGCTGTCTGTCCCGAATCCTTCCTCAGGGTGAGGGATCAACGACCAAGAAGGTCCCATATTGACATATACTTTATCTCTCTTGTCGGTTCTACTTGTCTCTCCACTTCTGGCTCTCTCCCTGTCTTTTGCCCGAGTGTTTCTCTCTTCCTCTTCCTCCCTGTCTTTCTGGGTATCTCTGCCTGCCTGCCTGTCTGTCTGTCTGTCTGTCTGTCTGCCTGTCGCCGTCTCACCTCCACTTTGCCGCCCCCATTTTCTCTCTGACTCTTTCTGCTTGGGTCTGGGTCTCTCTACTGGTGTCTCTTTCTGTCTGTTTCTCCCTCACAGGCTACCCCTGTTTCAAGCAAGTGCCTTTGCCTTCTTGGTCCCAGCCAAAGCTATCCTGTCTCTGGACAAATGGAGATGCCCCCCAGAAGGTGGGGACCATCCAGGAGTGAGAGGGCGGGAGAGGGAGACGGGAAGCAGAGGGACAGGGGTGGCTGCCTCCAAGCAGCTCAGTAGGAGCCTTCGCCATAATTTCCTCTCTCTTTGCTCCTCAGAGGAGATCTACGGGAACTGGAGTTTACCCCTGAACACATCACATATTTGGCACCCACGAATAAGGGAGGTGAGTGCTGCAGTGATGGGTGAGTGAGTGACACACTCGAGGCACAAGGGGGAACTGATTGGAACAATAAAAATGAAGCTTATGGTCAGGGATATTTCTCATGCATTAGGGGAAGGGGGAAAAGCAGAAGCTGTAGAGAGCAGCCTAGGTCTGAGCAAAGTCTGGCCAGGGAAGGCAAAGAGGGGCAGGGGGCACTCTTCCAGTCCTTACCCTTAAGGTGGCCAACAGTCCTCTTCCCCACCTAACCCTCTCCACAGATCCAGGGGGCAATCATGGTGTCCAGCACAGTAGAGGTGATGATTGGGCTTATGGGGCTGCCCGGAGCCCTGCTCAGCTACATCGGGCCCCTCACAGTCACCCCCACTGTCTCTCTCATTGGTCTCTCCGTCTTCCAAGCTGCTGGAGATCGGGCTGGATCTCACTGGGGCATCTCAACCTTGTGAGTGTCCTGGCCCCCAACATGTTCTGCACCCACCCCCCAAGTCTTCCTCCTCCCTATTTCCCCTGGGCCCTGGGCCCTTCCTCCTGTACCCTCTCCCCCAAACTCCACCACTCTCTCCTCAGAGTAGACTCAGAGATGCATTGAATGCTAAAGCTGGAAGAATCTGACAATTCGTCTAGTCCCACCCCCTCACTTTACAGGTGGAAAAACAGAGGTGTCCATTGAGAAGTCATTTGACCAAAAGAACCAGAAGAGCCTCCCTTGATTTCTAGTCTGGGGTTCTTTTCACTAAACCAGGATATACCTCTTTACTCATGCCAGCACACTCGCCTGCCCCTGCCCTGCACCATGGGCCATCGCATTTGGGGACCGAGACCTTGTGTTCAAATCCCAGCTCCCCTATGTGGGTCATCTTAAACTAGTCACCTCCTCCCTGTCTTCATTTCCTCATTTGGGATAAAAGGGAGTTGGATGGACTGATCTATAATCCTGTGATCCCTGTGGCCCCTCTCCCTGCAGCTCCATTCTCCTGATCGTCCTCTTCTCCCAATATCTCCGAAATGTCACCTTCCGACTGCCTGGCTACAAATGGGGCAAAGGCTTCACTCTCTTCCGGATTCAGATCTTCAAAATGTTTCCTGTGAGGAGGCAGGAGTTGGGCAAGGGTTGGAGTGGGGCCTGGGGCTGGGAGGGGGCCTGGGGCTGGAGGGCATGAGGCCAAGGAGAATTCTTTCCTAGGGTTGGGAGGCCAGGGAGTTTGGAGGCCCTTCAAGGGCTGCGGTGCTCAGGGCCTCTGCCTTGGGAAGATGGAAGGAGACTCCGAGTGTCTTTTGAGCTGAGGGGCAGAAGCTCGCCTCCCTCCTTCCTCTGGCATCTGACCACTTTTCTCGCCATTTTGTCCTCTTCTCCAAAAGATTGTCCTGGCCATCATGACTGTTTGGCTCCTCTGCTATATCCTGACACTGACTGACCTGCTCCCTGCTGACCCCAATACTTATGGCTTCAGGGCTCGGACCGATGCCCGAGGGGAGATCATGTCCATCTCACCCTGGTTCCGCTTCCCCTACCCCTGTGAGTACACTCTGCCACTAAGAATCAAGACACCGACTTCTAGTTCTGGCTCTGGCCAGAACTGGTTCTGGTTCTGGTTCTAGTCCTGAAAAAAAAAAACCAGGCCCAAGATCCAAGAAACCAGTCAGAGGCTACAAAAGGGATGGAATCTTCTCTCAGCTCCCACATCTGGGGCCTAGAAAACTCCTGAATAGATGTTTGCTAAGAGCAGTATTAAAAAGGTTCCAAGTCTTAGGGAGAAGGAAACAGGTTGAAGTGGGGGGAAAGGGCTGAGGAAGTGTTTGGAAAATGCTTTCCAGATCCATCCTTTCCAATACTGGGATCACTTTGGATTGCCCAGATGTGCGTCTGTGGGGACAGGCGTGGGGGTGTCACTGAATTTTGTCTCCTGTGTCCATCCTCCATAACTGGTCCCAAGCCAAAGTAAAAATAAATCTAGTTAAAAGAGATAGGGAAGGTAATTACATCCTGATAAAAGGCAGTATAGACAATGAGGAAATATCTGTACTCAATATATATGCACCAAATGGCAGAGCATCCAAATTTTTAAAGGAGAAACTAGAGGAGCTCAAGGATGAAATAGATAGAAAAACTATACTAGTGGGAGATCTGAACCTTCCCCTATCCAAACTAGATAAATCAAACCAAAAAGTAAATAAGAAAGAGGTAAGAGAAGTGAATGAAATCTTAGAAAAATTAGAGTTAGTAGACATGTGGAGAAAAATAAATAGGGACAAAAAGGAATATACCTTCTTTTCTGCAGCACATGGTACATTCACAAAAATTGACCATGTATTAGGGCATAAAAACATTGCAAACAAGTGCAAAAGACCAGAAATAATAAATGCAACTTTCTCGGATCACAATGCAATGAAAATAATAATTAGTAAGGGAACATGGAGAGGTAAATTGAAAATTAATTGGAAATTAAATAATATGATTCTCCAAAACCAGTTAGTTAAAGAACAAATCATAGAAACAATTAATAACTTCATTGAAGAAAATGACAATGGTGAGACATCCTTTCAAAACCTATGGGATGCAGCCAAAGCAGTACTCAGGGGAAAATTTATATCCTTGAGTTCATATATAAACAAATTAAGAAGGGCAAAGGTCAATGAATTGGGCATGCAAATTAAAAAGCTAGAAAGCAAACAAATTAAAAGTCCTCAGATGAAGACTAAATTAGAGATCCTAAAACTCAAAGGAGAAATTAATAAAATCGAAAGTCAAAGAACTATTGATTTAATAAATAAGACTAGAAGCTGGTACTTTGAAAAAACAAATAAAATAGACAAAGTACTAGTCAGTCTAATTAAAAAAAGGAAAGAAATAAACCAAATTGACAGTATCCAAGATGAAAAAGGAGACCCTCACCTCTAATGAAGAGGAAATTAAGGCAATCATTAAAAACTACTATGCCCAATTATATGGCAACAAATATGGCAATCTAGGTGATATGGATGAATACTTACAAATATAAATTGCCTAGACTAAAAGAGGAAGAAATACATTACCTTAACAACCCCATTTCAGAAAAAGAAATTGAACAAGCCATCAAAGAACTCTCTAAGAAAAAATCCCCAGGTCCAGATGGATTCACAAATGAATTCTATCAAACATTCAAAGAACAACTAATCCCAATATTAAACAAACTATTTGACAGAATAGGCCAAGAAGGAGTTCTACCAAATTCATTCTACAACACAAACATGGTACCGATCCCAAAGCCAGGCAGGTCAAAAACAGAGAAAGAAAACTATAGACCAATCTCCCTAATGAATATAGACACAAAAATCTTAAATAGGATACTAGCAAAAAGACTCCAGCAAGTCATCACAAGGGTTATCCACTATGACCAGGCAGGATTCATACCAGGAATGCAAGGATGGTTCAATATTAGGAAAACCATCCACATAATTGACCATATTAACAAGCAAACTGACAAAAATCACATGATTATCTCAATAGATGCAGAAAAAGCCTTTGATAAAATACAACACCCATTCCTATTGAAAACAAAAGAAAGTATAGGAATAGAAGGGCCTTTCCAAAAAATAATAAACTGTATATATCTAAAACCATCAGCAAACATCATCTGCAATGGGGATAAACTAGAAGCCTTTCCAATAAAATCAGGAGTAAAACAAAGATGCCCATTATCACCTCTATTATTTAATATTGTACTAGAAACACTAGCAGTAGCAATTAGAGAAGAAAAAGAAATTGAAGGTATTAAAATTGGCAATGAGGAGACCAAGCTATCACTCTTTGCAGGTGATATGATGGTTTACTTAAGGAATCCTAGAGAATCAACCAAAAAGTTACTCGAAATAATCAACGACTTTAGCAAAGTTGCAGGATACAAAATAAATCCATAACTGGTCCCCCTCAGGTCAATGGGGCCTCCCCAGTGTGACTGCAGCTGCTGTTTTGGGTATGTTCAGTGCCACGTTGGCGGGCATCATCGAGTCCATTGGAGATTATTATGCTTGTGCCCGTCTGGCCGGGGCCCCTCCACCCCCTGTTCATGCCATCAACAGGTATAGTCTCATCGTGTATGTGTGAATAGGTGACCCATCTCTCCCCCAACCAAACTAAACCTCCCTCTCCCACCTCACAGAATTAAGGTTCCATATGATAGCACAAAAGGACCTGCCTGGGAGGCAGTAGGCCTGAGTTTCAGGGAAAATATTTGCCCTGTCCTGCCCTTCTTCACCTTATTGTAGGATGAATCTTAAAGGATCAGACTTTGAAAGGTATAAATTCTTGGAGGATCCCTTGCTTGGAACAGTGTGGGATCCACTGGAATAGATCAGAATGGCTTTAGTAGACAGTCTTTGTGAGTTGGTTTTGCCAAAATAATAATAATAATAATATACATCCTTGTGGCCAGCCCAGTTGCCAAGCCTTCAGACAACAGGACAGGCAGACAGACTAACATCAGACTTGCAACCAGCTCAGGAGGACCCCACTATGTCTTCTATGTCATCAGCAGAGTCCCAGCTCATCTCCCTGCCATGAGGAAGAAAAGGAAGTTGACTTTAGCTGAAGAAAAAGAGTAAATAAAATGCACAAATGTAAGAAATTAATATAATGTTGCCCACGTCTCCCCTGGCTCCTTTTCTAGGGGAATCTTTACTGAGGGCATCTGCTGCATCATTGCTGGGCTGCTCGGGACTGGTAATGGCTCTACTTCCTCAAGCCCCAACATCGGTGTCCTGGGCATCACCAAGGTACCAAGAGCCAGATCCAGTTCTTCAGTCGTCTTTTATTTCCCACTTCCTCTTCTCTCTGCTCCTATCCTTGAAACCATCCTTGTGGCGGTGTCCGCTTGTGCCTGGATCCATACTCTTCTCTCTCCTCTAGGTGGGGAGCCGAAGGGTGGTCCAGTATGGGGCAGGGATCATGTTGATCCTGGGAACCATCGGCAAGTTCACGGCTCTCTTTGCTTCCCTCCCTGATCCCATCCTGGGTGGCATGTTCTGCACTCTCTTTGGTGAGTCCTACAGTGGATATTTTCTATCTCTTTTCTCCTTCACCGGTCTCCCCCCTGCCCCCAACCCTGGCTCCTTATCTTCTAGGGATTGCTCTTTTTTTCTTCAAACCTTTATTTTCAATTTTAGTTGTAACTCTAAAACAGAAGAGCAAGACTTAGACAAATGGTTGCCCAGGGTCATGCAGCTAGGAAGTGTCTGAGGTCAAATTTGAACCCAGGACCTGACTCTCAATCCACTGTACCACCTAGTTGTCCCAAATGCTCTTCTTTAAGGTAGGGAGCAGACCTCATAATTCAGAACATGAGAGGTTGGAATATGGGGAAGGGAATGGGGAGCGTAAGGTCAGAGTCATGAATAGGAGATGCAGGACCCCATCTTTTGCCCTTTGAGTAGTGAGTCTATCTAGATCCAGTCCTTGCTTTAAGGGTCTCCCTGCCTAACTGAGGAGACCAGGATGCACTAAATATAATTATGTTCCAAGTTCATGGACAGGTGGGGGAAAAAGATGGCCAACCATGTCAATAATCACTGTTTTAGTTGGAGAATGATCACTGTCAATGAGAGACTTCTTAAAGAAAAAAGTCCTTGTTGAGTTGTAAGGGGCATCAAGGCAGCTCAGGGGATAAAGTGCCAGACCTAAAGACGGAGGTCTTGGGTTCAAATCTGAGACTTCCTAGCTGTGTGACCCTGGGCAAGTCATTTGACCCCCATTGCCTAGTCCTTATCATTCTTCTGCCTTAGAACCAATACACAGTATTGACTTCAAGATAGAAGGTAAGGGTTCTTTTTAAAGGTGTCTTTTTTGAGTTGAGAATTAAAGTAATGGGGGTGGGTGGGGTTTGAGATGGGGAGGAAAGAGCATAGGATAGCTGGCAGAAAGAGGGTGAGCACTCCTGTTCCTGGTAGGAAATTTCTGGGCTCTGACAATCCAGGGGTTATAGGTCACTCCTTCCCTACCTCGACCCCCCATTTGTGTTGCTTCTTCTCAGGGATGATCACAGCAGTGGGCCTGTCCAACCTGCAGTTTATTGATATGAACTCTTCCCGAAACCTCTTTGTCCTGGGATTCTCCATGTTCTTTGGCCTGACGCTGCCCAACTACCTGGATTCCAACCCTACTGCCATCAACACAGGTACCCCACCCCCCACCCCGCCTCCCTTGGTCCATTCTCCATTTATTGCTTTGTTTGTCCGTCCGCTGCACCCGGAGATCAAGAATAAGGCCAAGTCAGGGGAACGGCCCAACACAGTACAGGACTCTCAGAGACAGTGATCTCTCTCCCTTCCTCCACTTCCTGACCTTCCCAGCGTACAAAGGTAGTGGATGCAGGGTCGAGGTAGGAGCAGAGGACCTGGATTCAAATCTCTGCACCTTGCTCTATGCGACTTCAGGCAAAATTGACTTCTCTAGGTCCGGATTTTATAACTTTTGTATATCGAATCGCCATTGTGCCTTCCAGCTCTAAATCCTATGAAACCCAAGACCTGACCGAGCCTACTGTCTGCTTTGTTCATCTTTATTAAAGGGAAGGCTGGGCAGCGAGGGGGGAGAGTGGATAGTGTAGGGCCTGAAGTCACCAAGACTAATCTTCTTTCTTTTTTTTTTAAACCAATTACATGTAAAGAATTTCCACATAAGTTTTTCTAAATTATATGATTGAACTCATCTCCCCTCCTTCCTTCGCTTCCCCCTCCCAGTGCTGGCAGGCGATTCAATCTGGGTTATATGGATATTATCATATATAACATTTTCATATTGTTCCTTTTTGTGAGTAATCTTATAAAACCAAACAAAAACCCAAATAAGCAAGTGAAAAATCCTAGGCTTCCATCTGCATCTGACTCCAACACTTCTTTCTCTGGAGGCGGATAGCATTCTGTGTCATTGTATTGCTGTTAGTAGCAAAGTCTATCACACTTGATCGTTTCACAATGTTTCAGTTACTGTATACGATGTTCTCCTGGGTCTGCTTCTTTCTCTCTGCGTCAGTTCATGGAGGTCTTTCCAGCTCTTTCTGAAACCATCCTGTTCATTCCTTATAACACAATAGTATTCCATCACCATCATATAGCCATTCCCCAATGAAGAGACTCATCTTTCTGAGTTCCAATCCACTTTAGGCACTTGCTAGCTATGTGACCCTAGGCAAGTCATTTAACCCTGTTTGCCTTAGTTTCCCCATCTGAAAATGAGCTGGAGAAGGAAACAGCGAACCACTCCAGTATCTTTATCAAGAAAACTCCAAATGGGGATCATGAGTCAGACACGATTGCACAACTGAACAGCAACAAAAGGATAGGGTGAAATTAGCAATCTTTGGGAGTCTAGAACTTTTAAAAGAGGGAAAAAGAAAAGTCCTTGCCTGGATGGCTGGGTTAGGATTAGCCACAGCCTTAGAGGGTGGGCTGGCTAGGCTGACCTTAGGAGTCCCAGCAGATCAGAATGCAAAAATATTTAAATGTTACTTCTCCTCCTATAGGTATTCCTGAAGTGGATCAGATTTTGACCGTGCTGCTAACGACGGAGATGTTTGTGGGTGGCTGTCTGGCCTTCATCTTAGACAATACTGTCCCAGGTATGATTTGCCCATGGCCCCCAATGGTTAGGGGGAGGGGAGGATAGAGGTCCTGGAATCTTGGAGTTGGGCTCTTTTATTTTTAGAGAATATTCCCTAGGTTGCTCATGCAAAACCTTTCCATATCTAGGCCTCACTCTCTTCATCAGTAAGGGAAGAGACTGATTAGATGATTACCTTAAAGCCCCTTCTATTAGCAACATTCTATGATTCTCTAAAGCTATGAAAAGCATACTGTGGCAGGGGCAGCTGGGTAGCTCAGTGTATTGAGAGCCAGGCCTAGAGATGGGAGGTCCTAGGTTCAAATCTGGCCTCAGACACTTCCCAGCTGTGTGACCCTGGGCAAGTCACTTGACCCCCATTGCCTAGCCCTTACCACTCTTCTGCCTTGGAACCAATACACAGTATTGACTCCAAGATGGAAGGTAAGGGTTAAAAAAAAAAAAAGCATATTGTGGGTCCAATACCCCCAAGGTTGGTTGGAGAGATATAGAAAAGGAGAAAGTATGATGATTCCAGTTTTGAGGGAGCTTAAAGCATACCCAAGGAGATAAAATTTACACATGGAAGAGTAGGAAACTAGTATACAAGAGAATAAAATACATAGAAGCTTCCAAAGGTTCTAAGTGCTATAATAACAATAGCTTACATATAGCACTTTAAGGCTTGCAAATTCTTTGATGTAGATGCTCTCATATTATTTTCACTATATAGATGAGAAAACTGAAGTTAAAAACAAATGTTAAATGATTTGCCCAGGTTCAAATCCTAAGGCAGGATTTATTTCCTAATTTATTTTTTTAAATGCTAACCTTTAAAATTAAAATAAAATGCTTACCTTCTGTCTTAGTATCAATTCTAAGACAGAAGAGCAGCAAGGGCTAGGAAAGTAGGGCTAAGTGCCTTGCCCAGGGGGGTCCCACAGCTAGGATGTGCCAGAGACCACATTGGAACCCACGTCTTCTCAACTCCAGGACTGGCACCCTTTCCACTGTGCTACCTAGCTGCCCCTGAAGCAGGACTTAAACCAGGTCTTTCTGACTCCCAATTAGACACGGTGCCACCTAATTTCCTCTACTGAAGGGCACAGACCTAGAAAGGACTTTAGAAAAGAATCTAGTCCAATACTCCCCCATCCTCCAATACCCTTTACAGTTTAAGGCCTGGAAAGGCAAAATGTGTCCAAGACCCCACAGGAAGTAATAGATGGGGATTCAAAATTAGGTCCTGTAAATTTAGATGCCCCAATCTTTCCACCGGATCACATTACTTCTCAGGGGAGGCTGGAGTGGTCAAGGGAGGCGTCCTGGCACTTAAGCTGGGCCTTGAATGACAGAGCTTGCCTCACACTGTTGAGAGTTGGAAAGACTTGCCAGAGTCAGACAGGCTGTGATGGGAGAAAGGGAGAAATACAAACCTGGAGTCCACCCTTTTGATAGTTTATAGAAAAGACTCCAGGTAGTATCCTAGCCTTACAGAAAATCCCAGGCTCAGGGTCCTAATGGCTTTTTTGGAAGATTTGTTCCTGTCTAGGGAGTACAGTTTGGATACTATAGGTTCAGAGAGAGAGGCAGATAAAATTATTTTGTCGGATTTCTTTGTATAATGCTGCTTGGGTCCTTGCTCAGGCTGCCACTGCTGCTAGGCTGGCAGCTGAGTGATGGTGTGATTATCATCAATGAATGGCAGGATTCACAGCGGGCTCCTTTCAATACTGCCAGATATGGAAGGATCTGGGGGGGATGAACCTGTTCTGTATAATTATCTGTTGCTCTGGCGGGCTTGTTGCCATGGTACCTATTCAGCCATAGAGACAGAGGAGACTAGATTGTGAAGAGAGGGAGGAGGGGAAAAGAGAAAGAGGGGGATGGGGAGGGAGTAGAGAGAGCAAGAAAGAGGGGGGAGAGAGACAGAGAGAGAGAAAACAGCTTCTGCATAATGTTCATAATGTTCCTGGGGTAGCGTTGGCAATAAGTGGCTGGCTGCAGCAGAATTTATGAGAGATCCAGGGAGCTGAATGGTGAAGTGCCAAATCTGGAGCAGAATCTTTCATCAGCTGTGAAGGGCCAATGATTGTCATGCCAACCAATAATGATGCACCGCCATTGTGTCTCCAGATGTCCTCGCTCCTTCGCATCATTGACACTTACCTTGCACTGAAATTTTCTCATTCTGAATTCTCTGATTATTAAAAAAAACACCTTTATCTTCCATCTTAGAATCAATATTGTGTGTTGATTTCAAGGCAGAAACCCAGGTTGTTACAGCTAGGAAGTATATGAGGGCAGGTTTAGGCCCAGGACCTCCCATCTTTAGGCCTGTCTAATTCCATTTTAAATTAGTATTTACCTATCCATAGGTCAGTTGTCTCACACTGGTGCAATTGATTCAATCAGATTTGGTTCATTCTATATTGTGTGTGATAAAAAGGAAGAGAAAAGATTGATCCTGTTTTCAAGGATTTTATAGCCTGGTAGGAAAATCACGATAGATTTGAAACAGAAGCCAGAGAATGGAAGGCCCTATAGTATAATGACAGAACATTTGGTCTTAGAGGGGATCTGGGTGGCTCATTGGATAGAGAGCTGGGCCAGGAGATGGGAGATCCTGGGTTCAAATCTGACCTCAGATAACTTCCTAGATGTGTGACCCTGGGTGAGTCACTTAACCCCCATTGCCTAGCTCTTACAGCTCTTCTGCCTTAGAACTAATACACGATATTGATTCTAAGACTGAAGGTAAGTTTAACAAACAAACACATGGTCTTTAAGAAAGATCACTTATAAAGTGGGAGGGGGATAATACTTATATTTTCCTTCTATTTCACCAGTTTGTTTCAAGAAAAGCAATTAAATCAGCAAGTAGCATTTATTAGGCACTTACCAGGGGTGGGTGGGGAAACTACGCTGGATGCTAGGGGCTCAAAGACAAAAGCTTACAGTCTGTCCCAGGAGATACCACACAGACACATGGGTTTCTACAGAGGTTACAAGGTGACCCGGGGGTGGGGGGGAGGGCGTGGAAGATGGAAAGCACTAGTCATTTGTACTGCTGAAGGTGCGATATCAATGGCTTCCTATTAGATAGGATGTGCCAAAGGAATGAGTAAAGAGAAGACATCAGTGAGGATGGGCTGAAGTAGTCAGTGGAGATTTCACAGAGCAAAGCAGGTCTTGAAGGGTATGTAAGATTTAGAGGAAGAGAGGGGCAGGGAGGGTGTCACAGGCAGGAATGGCAGAGGTAAGAGACTGGGGACAGGAACATGGGTGTCAGAATAGTAGTTGCCAGAATAGGTTGTTTGGGGAGGGAGGGTACAAATTAGAGAGGAGTCTGAATCCTCACAATTTACCACAGCAGCAGGCAGGTCTGGCCCCCCTGGTCTGCCATTTCTCTTCTCTTGGCATCTATCCCACTCTTTTTTTCAGACCTATCTCCTTCAGGAAGCTGTTTTTTCCTTCCAATGAACTTCAGTGACTACGTGACAGATTTTACTGTGTGTTTTTATTAATCTTTTGGGATACATAATTTTTGCCATCTAGGCTTCAAATTTCTTAAAAAATTGGGATTCTGTATAATTTATCTTTCCGTCTATCCCCAAGTACATTGTCATGAAGTAGGTGCTAAATGAACATTTGTGGATGATGATGATGAATATTTAAGAATCATGAACATTTAAGGATTTTTTTTCAAACTTTACTTTCCATCTTAGAATCAATACTGTGTATTGGTTCCAAGTCAGAAGAGAGGTAAGGGCTAGGCAATGGGATCAAGTGACTTGCCCAGGGTCAAACATTTATGTTTTGCATGACTACTCATCTGTAATCTAGGGTGCTTGCCTTTTCAAGGAGGGAAGAGGATGGAGAGAGAGAGAGAGAGAGAGAGAGAGAGAGAGAGGGAGGGACCTTGGAGCTCAAAAATAAAAAGAACAAATGTTAAAGGTTATTTTTACTTGTAACTGAGAAAATAATAAAAACATTTCCTAAAAAAAAAAAAAGAATCATTAACATTTTCCCATTTTCTTTCTACTCTGATGAGTCAGTCCAAAAAATGAAGTAACTGTTTTAAATCTGCTGCCCTCTTGCTGAGGAAATTGCTTCTGGCAGGGCTACTCCTCCTGCCTAAAATGGAGGCAAGAGAAGTGTCCTGGCTAATTGAATATACAACTCGGTACCCAAATAAAAGATTGGACATTGTCCTTTTACAGGGAGCCCAGAGGAGAGGGGACTGGTACAGTGGAAAGCTGGGGCCCACGCCAACAGTGAGACATCTGCAAGTCTGAGGAGCTATGATTTTCCAATTGGCATGAAAACAATCCAAAAGATGGCCTTCTTGAAGTACATCCCTGTCTGTCCTGTCTTCAAGGGCTTTTCTTCAAAGCCCCAAGAACAGCCCCCTGCTCCAGAAGACACTCCAGAAAACACAGACAACCTGTCTCTGAGCACCAAGGTCTGAAAAAGTGCCTTCTGGGAAAGGTAGGGAATGCATGCCTAAACCTTGAGGCTCCACTGGTGACCTCAGGACCCAAACATTCTTATTTGATGGAATACCCAAATCCCATCTGAGTGACTGACTTAGCTGTATCAGCCTGAGGGAGGAAATGGGGGATGTGTTACAGAGGATACCTTTCACTGAAAGGTATTGTACAAATCTTCTTCTTTGTGTACTTTCAGGTCAGATATAACATGCGAGGGGAAAAAAGTTGCCTATCATTGACTGTCATCTTTTCATAGGGCTAACTGTATAATTATAAATCCTTCCTGCCTTGAGATAATGTGGCCATAATGGGAAGCGATGAGGGCCCATAATTCAAAAAGCAATGATTTGGAAGCAGCCAGGAATATCAGTGGTTAGAGTCAGGCCTGGAGTCAAGGGAACCCGGGTTCAAATATGGACTCAGGAACTTCCCAGCTGTGTGACCCTGAACAAATCATTTAACCTTCATTGCCTAGCCCTTACCCCTCTTCTGCCTTGGAACCAATACTTAGTGTTGATTCTAAAAGAGAAGGTAAGGGTTTAAGAAAAAAAATCAATGATTTCAGTTACTTGTTAACAAATAAATGAAAAAGGCATCGAAGTATCTGCTGTGTGTCAACCACTGTGCCGGTAGCAGCCAGACCCAAAGACAGTCCCTTCTTAAAGCCATACATTCTAATAGGGGAAGACAACATACAGAGAGGAGTGGTGGTTCAGGGTCTGACATTTTGGCCTCAAAGTTACTGATATGGTGAGTGAAATTGGTCAGGAGTAAACCCTCTTCCAGAACAATGGCAGCACTCATTAGATCATGGTTCCAGAACTGGAGGAGAGGAAAGGTTAGGAATATGAAGGCCACTGAGGCTGTTGAGAAGATAGATCAAGAAGTGACGTCTGCCTGGAGAGACAGGACAATAGAAGTAGAACCCTAAGGAGTAAGCCCTAGAGACAAGTGTTAAAACCTTTACATTTTTTTAAAAATTGAAGTCATTTAATCTGCCTTTTATTTTTACATCAGTCATCTCAACAGGATTCTAGACTGGATTTTCCTTTTTGTCAGGAAGGAAAGATTCACAATCTCTTTTCCAGGATTCATTACAAGAGTTCAACTTGCTTTTACTGTCTGTTCATTTACATACTTGTGGTTATTTTGTATGTTGTCTTGGTTCTGTTTAACTTGTTCTGTGGCACTTGATACAAATCTTCCCATGATTCCCTGAATCCTTCCTATTTATCATTTCTTACTGTCAAATAATATTCCCTCACTTCCTAATGCCATTATTTTTTCAATCATTCTCCAACTGAAGAGAACATACTTTTTTCCCCACTGCTTTGCTATCACAAAATTTGTTCCTGTGTATAATTGATATAATATCACTTGCCTTCTCAGTGGGTAGGGGAGAGGTAGAAAATTTTGAACTCAAAAATTTTTTAAAGAATTAAAAAAAAAACTAAATTAAAATGTTAAAAAATGTACATTAAGAAATGTGCTGTGGGCAGCCAGGTAGCTCAGTGGATTGAGAGCCAGGCCTAGAGATGGGAGGTCTTAGGTTCAAATCTGGCCTCTTCCCAGTTGTGAGACCCTGGGCAAGTCACTTGACCCCCTCTTAACTACTCTTCTGCCTTGGAACTAATACATAGTAGTGATTCCAAGAAGAGTTAAAAAAAAAAGCAAGAAAAACCAAGCAAAAAATTACACTTCAATTTGCATTCAGAATTCATCAGTTCTTTCTCTGAAGGTGAATAGCATTTTTTCATCATGAGTCCTTTGAAAGTCTTGGATCATTGGATTGTTCAGAATAACCAAGTATTTTGCAGTTGATCATTACAATATTACTCTTACTGTACACAATGTTCTCCATGGTTCTTTTAACTTTACATAGATTCATAAAGGTCTTGTTGCTTTTTTGAAAACACCCCGTTCATCATTTCCCACCACAGAATACCATCACAATCAAATACCATAATTTCTGCATTCTCCAATTGATGAGCGTCCCCTCAATTTCCAATTCTTTACCAACACAAAAAGAGTTGTTATATTTTTGTACACATAGGTCCTTTTCCTTTTTCTTTGATGTTTTTGGGATACAGATCTAGTAATGCTATTGCTGGGTCAAAGAGTACGCAGTTTTATCACCCTTTGGGCCTGGTTCCAAATTGTTCTCCAGAATAATTGGGCTGGTTCACTGTTCCACTAGCAATTTATTAGTGTTAACTGATTTCCCCTTCATCTCCCCCAGCATTCATCACTTCTGATAGGTGTGAGGTGGTATTTCAGAATTCTTTTAATTTACTTTTCTCTCATCAGTAGTGATTTAGAGCATTTTTTCATGTGACTATAAATAGCTTTGATTTTTTCTTCTGGAAACTGTCTGCTTATATCCTTTGACCATTTGTCAACTGGGGAGTGACATCATAAATTTGATCCAGTTTCTTTGCTCAGTTTATATTTAAGAAATAAGGAGTTTATCAGAGAAACTTACTGTAAAAAATTTTGATATTACTTCATTATCTATGATATCTTTTAGCATAATGTAGTTTTCCCGATTATTTCTTTCAATTAGCTCTATTTTGGCTTTTCCTTTGTCAGAAGTTATGATGGTTACCACTGCATTTTTTACTTTAGCTACATTTTGCTCTGGCCCTTTATTTTAATTCCGTTTGCATGCCTGTTTCAAGAGTGCCTCATGTAAACAACATACTGTTGGCATCTGGTTCCTAATCCATTCTGCTTATTTTCTTTTTTATGAGTGAGCATATCCCATTCACATTCAGTTTTGCATATTATAAATTTTCCTCCATCCCATTTTCTTATTCCTCTCTTTATCCTCTCCTCAAAATTCTATTTTGCTTCTATCCACTGCCTCCCTTGATCTGTCCTCTCTTTTATCTCACATATCCCTCGCTTCTAGTTCCCTATTGAGTAAGTTGATTTTCTCTATACAACTGAGTGTTTATATAGTCTCTCTTTGAATCAATTCTGATGAGGCTCAAGCATTGCCCGCCACTGCCCCCACCCTGTCTCAGTTCCCCCAGCATTATAAGAGCTCTTCCTTGTGCTCCTCTTTTATGTGAGAAAAATTTCCTCATTCTACCTCTCCCTTTCCCGTTCTCCAGTGTATCCCTTTCACCCCTTCATTTTTTTTGAGATCATCCAACATAATCAACTCATACCCCTACCCTGTCTATGTAAATTCCTATTAACTGCCCTAATGATAAAGTTCTTAGGTGCTACATGTATCATCTTCCCATGTAACAGTAATGGTGAACCTTTTAGAGATGGAGTGTGAGGCCATGCACTGTGTTCCACCCTTACCCCACACAGGAAAGGGAAAAAGAACTCCCACTGGGCTGCTGGGCAGAGGGGCAGGTCATGTGAGAAATGTCCTCAGCCCAGGGGAAGAGTGAAGGGAGCAACTCCACCTGAGTCCCTCTGCCTTTCTACTAATGAACTGGGGGTTAAGGGGAGGCAGCTGAGTACCCACAGAGAGCTATCTGCATGCCATCTTTGGCACCTGTACCAAAGGTTCACCATTGCTGCCATATAGGAATGTAAACAGTTTAACTTTAAAGTTTTATATTACTCTGTCATGTTTACCTTTTTTTCCTTCTTCAGTCTTCTGTTTGAATGTCAAAATTTTAATTTAGTTTTAATTTTTTCATCAGAAATACTTGAAAGTGCTCTATTTCATTAAATATCACTCCACCCCCCCCACCCCCCCACCGGATTATACTAAGTTTTGCTAGGTTCATTATTCTTATAGTAATCCCACCTCATTTGCCTTCTGGCATATTATATTCCAAATCCTGTTAAAAGAAGTTGCTAAATCTTCTATCATCCTAACTGTAGTTCCATAATGTTTGAATTATTTCTTCCTGGCTGCTTTTGAGGTGTTTTCTCTTTGACCTGAGACCTCTATAATTTGGCCATAATACTTCTGGGAGTTTTCATTTTGAGATCTCTTTCATGAAATGATTGGTGGGATTCTTTCCATTTCTATTTTACCCTCTGGAACTAAGATATGTGAGCAGTTTTCCTTGATAATTTCTTGAAATATTAGGACTCTTTCTTTTAAAATGGCTTTCAGGTAAATCCAATAATTCTTAAATACTCTCTCCTGGATCTACCTTCCAGGTCAGCTGTTTTCCCAATGAAATAACTCATTTTTCTTTAAAAAAATTTTTTTTGATTTTTAAATTGTTTCTTGAAGTCTTATGAAATCATTAGGCCAATTGTTTTTTAAGGTGTTATTTTCTTTAGTATTTTTGGGACCTCTTCTACCAAGCTGTTCTTTTTTTCATCATTTTATTGCATCACTTTCATTTCTTTCCCCAATTTTCCTTCTTCCACTCTTTATCTTTTTAACTTCTCTAAGAATCCTGATTGATATGGAATCCAATTAATATTTTCCTTTGAGGCTTTTTTTGGTTATGTTTTCACATTGTTGTCTTCTTTTGAGTTTGTCTTGGTCTTCCCTGTCACCACAGTGGCTTTTTAGAGTCAAATTCTTTTTTCTGTTGTTTCCTCATTTCCCCAGCCTATTTATTTACTTTGAACTTTGTTAAAGTTGAGATCTGCTCACCTGGGACAGAGACACTGCCTCAAGCTTTAGGCTTTATCGAGTTGCTATTTCTCAAGTTGGTTCTGGAGATCTGCAAGTTTTTAGTGCATAAGTTTTTTGTGCTTTCAAGATGATGTGATTGTGGCAGAAGACTGCTCACTGCTCACTTGGTCTACACTCTGGTCTTTACTTGGGAAGGGCCTTGGTCCCCTGCAGCTGCAAGTACTAGTGTTCTTTGCTTCAGTACTATGACTAGGGCCCCTGCTCCCTTGTGACCAACTACCAGTGCTCCTCTCTGCCCTGGAACTGTGACCCAGAAATGCATATGGACAATAGATTTGCCAATCAGCATCAGCTATAGCTGGTATGGCAAAGGATCCCTAACAATCTCTTTCTGACTGGTTTGTCTGATTCCCTGACTCTCTGGGCTGACACCTCCAGAAGCTACTTGCTAATGTGGCCAGTTAGGTCTCTACCCTGCTTGTAGACTTTTCCTGCTAACCTATTTTCTTTAGGCCAGAAAATGTCTCTGACTTCTTGTTGGCTCTGCTGCTCCAAAATTTGATTTCAAGTATTATTTTAAAGTTGTTTGGAAGGGAATGTTGAGAGTTCAGCTGGGTGGCTGCCCCTAATCCAATATCTTGGCTCTGTCTCCTTAGTCCTTTTTCTAGTTAGCATTTATCTCTTGGAGTATGTTTTCATGTGGCCAATAGAAAATTATTCTTTTCCTTTGGCCACTTACCTATTGGAGATATATCTTAGTATCATATATTTGCACCAATTCTCTATATTTTTGACAGTAGACTTTTACTGGTGATATTTGATAAAAATGCATTTTAATTTTCAATGAGTTTATTCATGTAAAAGTTTTATGTGATCAAAATCATCTCTCCTTTTAGAATTTTCTTTATCCCTTATCAAGAATTCTTCTAGCCACAGTTGTAAACAGTATCTGATTTAAATTTTTTAATACTGTGACTGTTTCTATTCAGGTGATATATCCATTTAACCTTTATTATTGTATTTATGGAGTCTTTCCCTCAGTAATTTATGTTCTCAAAAGTAGATATAATTTCCACAAATCCAACTTGTAAAGTAAAAAGTCACTATAAGTTTCCATTTGTATAGTATTTGTTCTTAATCATCCATTATAATAGCTCTGAGGCAAATATGATTATCCTTATATTATGAATGATAAAAAAGGTTCATTTGAAGTTTAATGACTTGCCATTTGAGGTCACACAGCTATTATAATTTAGAGGCAGGATTCACAATGAAACTTTGCCTGTTCCGAAGCTCAACAATCTTTCTATGGTACCACACTACCTTTTCAAGTAGGAATCTGGTTCTGGTTGAGCATTAAAAAGAAATCTTTTTTAACCGTTACCTTTTGTCTTAGAATCAATACTTTATATTGGTTCCAAGGCAGAGGAGCAGTAAGAGTTAGGCATTTAAGTATTTTTATTTTTTTTTGCTTTACTCTCCTGGTAACATATAAAGGTATCATATGGTCAGGCATTCAGGCATAAATGGCTTTTATTCCAGTACACAGTCTCTTATAATATTCTGATCTATTACACCAATATATGGCCACTATGAGTCATGATCAATAATGAAATAATGAATCCACTTGTATATGACCTCGAGGAAAATAAATAGCAGAACCATAACAAATGGCTGGGACCTTTTAGAGTGTTAAATTGTCACAATGTAATAATCACACAGTTGCACTGCCACAAAAGGAATGAATGAGTCAAGGAGGCTGCTAGGTGGCTCAATGGAGAGTCAGGCCTGGAGAGGGGAGATCCTAGGTTCAAATCTGGCCTGACACTTCCTGGCTGGGTGATCCCAAGGCAAGTCACTTAATCCCCATTGCCTAGCACTTACCAATCTACTGCCTTGAACCAATACTCAGTACTTATACCAACCAGAATGTAAGAGTTTGAAAAAAAACATGAATGAGTCAAGCATTAACTTCCCTGTTCAATAATGAGACCTTTCAAAAATCTGAATTATACATCATCAAACTGGCTTCCAAAGAACAAAGTATTTGAGGAGTGGCATTATAGCTCACTTCTTACACCATGGATCATGGCAAATTTGGGAGAGGAAAATCCTGCTGCAGATCCTACTCTTAGCTGAGCCCCAACAGGGTTTTATTTTTCCTGTTGCTGGTGAAATGCCAAAGCAACCTCTATCCCATTTTGATTATTCTTGTGAATGTTGGTAAATCTGATTTGTCCTAGAGGACAGTGAGCAACTATGATTAGCAATGGTGGGCTCAAGAGAATCTAAACAGGGTCAAGTGTTTCACATAAGATATTTATGAAGAGCACAGAACAGAGAGACATGGTTGTGTGTGGAAAAAAGGAATTGATTTGGACACTCACTAATCAAAGATCTTATGGGGTACACTTTGGGGAAAGACCCAGGTAAAAAGGAAGTAGGCCGAATTATATCAACTACCAACACACATTAAGAAAATGTAAAGGGAAAAAAGATTCCAGGGCAGTCAGAAACACAAGGGAACAAAAAGATGTACTTAGAAGGGCCTTAAAATTAGGAAGAAATAGAGAGAGATCTTCATTTTATTTTGAGGCTGGAAGTAAGGGGTACTGGTGGTTGTGCTCCAATTATAACTAAAGTACCTTGATGTGGGCAGAGTATAGATGGACCTTGTAGTTTGCTTCCATATTTCTTTCAGAAGAGAGACACATCCAATGTGATAAATACTGTATGTGTGTACCTGACAATCTGTAATCCAATAAAGCTTACTTGTTCCTTTACCTTGTGACAGCCCTGCTGGCAAATTACTGAGCCCACAGATAAAAAGTGGTTTTCTCCATAGGGGAGAATTCTTGCATTCAATAAACACAACCATCAGCTCAGTTCTACTATTATTTATTTTTTTAAATATTTTTGAAAAAATATAATTTTTTTACAATATTTTCAACTTAAACACTATTCACACTGAACACGTATGGCAGCTTAACCTACCCAAATATGAAGTTTAAGAAGCCAAAACTGTTCTAGCTTTGTTAAAAGAAAAGTTGTTGTGCTGTAGACTATTGTGTAGTGATGATTAACGAAGCAAGGGAAAAGCACCACTCAAATCAGAATGCTAAGACTTCCTTGGTTCAATTTGACTAAGTGTTATATGCTAGAATTTACATAGACACAGCTATGAAGTATTGGGGAACTTGGAAGATGATGTAATTTTCAAATTACACTCCTCCATGGATGTATAACTAGGAGTGGGTTTCAACATTTCTAACATGATAACATAATGTAAAAATCAGGGGGTAGTTTTCATCTATCTGTTTGTTACTTTGTAACTTTTAGGATCCACTCAAGGCTGGGCTGGGCTGGGCTGGGCTGGACTTCGTGGAGCTCTTTCATTACCAAGTCTATTCTTTACGAACAAGCATCTCTCCACGGGCACAAATACAATAAGTAACAATACTGAAGTCTGAACGAAGTAATTTGTATAACAATTAGAACTTTACTTTCAAAATTGACTTTTTTTTTTTAGTTAAGGCATTAACAGGTGTTGGTTAACACCAAGTGACCAGTTTAGTCTCAATTAAAACAAATCATTTAGTCAAATTTCTAAATCTTTCAGAGGTGGTCTGATTTGTCACAACTTGACTGGTGCTTCTTTCCTCACTGTCCTTCACATCAAGCCAAGGTCCAATTATTTTCAGTAAACGTTTGACAGCTTTTTACTTAATAACAGTCTCAGCACTTTTATTAAGCATGCAAGACTAACAAAACTTTGGCAATGCATAAGTGTAACACAGTGACAAGAAGGGAGAGCTTTTACAATTAAGTCTTCTAATACTGCCTTCACAGTGTGGAAATTGTGCTACATCCACCAAAAGAGGGCCCCGTCTACTCAAATATTTAGTACTTCACCCCAGGAACAAACTCCTTTGCATTTGGATTCAGATTACTCTTGACCTGGAAAGTAAGAAAGCAAGTTTACTAAAAGCCTGCTCCTAAAAGCTCATTCGTATTCATTATTTCCCCACATGCAAAAGTAGTTTTAAGTTCAAGACAAAGCAACAACTCAAGGTTCAATTCTGAAGATCATCAGTCATTAACCCCACAACAAAGGAAAAGAGAACCGAATGTAATATCCTCCTCACATTAAACCAATGTAAGCTATTCTCAACAAGTTGGAATTCAGGGAAGTTAGAGTTTAACCAGGAATACATACTTCATATTAACTGATGGCATCATTTTGCTCAGAGTTCTGGTGATCTAAGCATGATGCCTGCTTTTCTTTGAAAATCAAAAACTTAGACCATTAAAGTTAAAGGTATCCTAACAGCGTCTCTATACATTATTTCTTTATTTTAAACCCTTACCTTTTTTCTTAGAATCAATACTCTGTATTAGTTCCAAGGCAGAAGAGCAGCAAGGGCTGGGCAACTGGAGTTAAGTGACCTGCCCAGGGTCACACACAGTTAGGAAGTGTCTCAGGTCACATTTGAACCCAGGACATGCCTGGCTCTCTTAGCCCTCTCTAGCCACCTCGTTGCCCCTCTATACCTTATTATCAAAAGTTTCTGATAAGATGCTTCCTCTAGAAACACTGTATTGGCCAGTCAAGTAAAGAATTATGATGAAGTCTGCAGATCATCTAGACCCTGGTTTCTCTGTTCCTCCCTTTCCCTGACTGCCTTTTAGGAACTGAAAGATGTAAAATCCCAAATGAATTATTCTACTCCATTTGTTAGTATTGAGGATGAGCAAAAGATCAAAATTACTGAGTAAAAAGATTAATCTTGTCTTCTTTAGTATGTAGAAAGCTAATGTTTCCTAAATCCTACTGTAGGTAATGTTTATCGGAAAGAAGCCCAAGTTCTAGTTTTACCCAAGTTCTCCATCACTGGACTAGTTGTATGACTTTGGGCAACTGACTTCCTTTTTATCTACCTCAGTTTTTTTCATCTCTAAAATGTGGTAGTTGAGCTAGATGATCTCTAAGGTTTATAGTTCTCAAATTCTATTATTTTTTAGGCTTTTCTCAAGCTTGCAAGTGCACAAACCAGAGGTCAGAGCATAAGGGAGCAAGAGGATGCCTTTGAATTCACAAATTCTTCTACTGCCTCTTGATTTGGCAACCAATGAAGAAAAAAGGCATCAAGATGCACTTCAGGGCCCAGGACATCTGGGCCTGCTAGATGGACTCTGGTTTTTAGGTTATCAGGCTAGAAATTGTATATGATTATATCCTCAATATCATGTGGCAAGAACTTAAAATACCATTTTCATATTTGGCACATAGTAAGATTGCCTTACTTACGATGTATTCCCCCCACCCCAAGTAAAAATATGAAAAACTCCATGCCGTAATACAAAATACATATGAATCTTTTTAGCAACTAGAGAGAAATAAGATTATTCATATTTTAAGTAATACTAATCAGCATTCAAACTGAAAACCAAGCACTGTATTGTAGTCATAATGAATAACATCCAAAATTTATTCTTTATACCTAAGCACTTCCTTGCACAAAGACGACACTTGTATATATTTACTTATTGACTGAATTAATAACGTAGCTCTAAACAGGCAGACATATCAACAAATTACTCAGAATAAAAGTATTTGTTCCACCAATAGCTCTGCGTTTATTATAACAAAGGACACACTTACACTGTAAATTTCAGTGTTCTCTAGTAGCCCTTCGGAATAGTACTCAAGCTCAGTGACCAAGCAACAGCTGCAAATGATGTTTCAGAGACTGGGAGTGAATTCCAGAGTGGCTAGGGGTTGTAAATAAGGATAGAAAAGCTGGCATTCAGTCCTCACTAGGTTCCTAGTTTGATTCTAGCCTTATTAGTTATATTAATCTGAAATGGAATTTAATCAAATAAAGACTTCTTGGGCCCCAAGCTAAATGTTGGTATTTAGCTTATATCAGAATTCTGGGAATTTCTCTTATTGCAAATATGAATCCTGTTTATTAATAACTATCAGTAACGAAAAATGAAAGAAGGGTTAAAAAAAACACATTTGTGTAAATGATTTTTGCTAAGAGATTATTAAAATCAAATCTAAGAATGGTGAGTTGGAGTATTTGAATCAAAACTTTAGGTTATAAAAGGATCATTGATATTAAAATGATAGAATGGCCAAGTAAATATTCAGAATCAGAATTTAATTTCTCAAATTTAAATAATCCTGTTCTTAACCAACTAATAATCACCATAGCCCTTCTTTTAAAGGTGATACATATGAAGCGATTACTTAAAGCCATTTAAAAATCCTAGAAGGACAATAAGGCGGGGAGATTAAGTGACTGAGATCAGGAATAAATAAATGTTCAATTTGAGATTAGAGCCAAGGAGACCCCAACCTTTACTCCAAGTTGGAGCTGAGGCAGTTTATTTCAGTATAATCCAGCACAGAATCCCAAGTTTTGGAGCAGGCATCACAACAATTTTGGCCAACAGAACTACTTCTGATGGAAAAATGATTTAGTAGAATCAGAAGATTTTAGAACTAGGAAAACTTTAGAGATCATCTAGTCCAACCCCCTTGTGTTACAGATGAATAAACAGGCTTGGAAAGATTGAATGCCTTACATAAGGTCATACAACTCTTAAATGTAACAGGCAGGGTTTAAACCTGGGTCTTGTGAATGCCTGAGATCTACTACTCAGTACCTTTTCTCAAAGTAGAACAGAGAGCCAAGTTTAAAAAAGACAAAAAATAATATTTTTTTTACCACAAGATCCTCCAGAGAAGAACTGTCACTGATGACAAGGTCATTAAACTGGTCCTGAATTTGGTCCATAGTTTGTGGGAGGTCTCGAGCTGGAATGAACCACTCATGTTCTTCTTCTTCTTCCAGCATTTCCTGGAAACAGCGTTCAATAAATTCTTCTTCCCACAACTCCTCTTCAATCTAATAACAGAAAATTAATATTTCAACATAAAATATTAAGACATATTAGAAAACCAAATGCAATACTTTGTTTCTGTTCTAATAAAAGAGATTACTTTTTAAATTTAGTTGAAACATCTGCTTGGGGTACTTTAGGTATTTAGAACCATAAATTTACCAACATTAACAGGATATTTTTCTTTTCTCCACTGTTTATGTTTGACAGAAAAATGATAAGACAGAGAAGAAGGGATTACTTTTTTTTTTAAACCCTTATCTGCCACCTTGGAATCAATACTGTTTATTGGTTCCAAGGCAGAAGAGAGGTAAGGGCATTTGAGATTAAGTGACTTGCCCAGAGTCACAAAGCTAGGAAATGTCTGAGGCCACATTTGAACCCCAGATCTCCCATCTCTAGGCCTAGAGGGCATTACTTTTGAACATCTTTATCTGATGTAAGAAGCTGTCTTGGCTACCGCTGACAATTACTCAGTAATAGTCACTTGAAGAAGCTCAAGCCCTAAGAGAACACTACCAAGCGTATATTGTTTTATTTTTTATGGCAATGCTGAAAAACTAACACTATTAAATACAATTTTAAAAGGAGTAAATTGACATACCATTTTCAACTGCCAATGTTAGAAGGGCAGTAATACAAGCTGAATCGATAAAACATGTATCTGATTAACCCAAGAAACTAGTCATTTTCAGAGGGACAAATAGCTGTGGTAACTAAAATTAGAACTTTTAAGAAAATAAGGCTTTTACAAAGTTTGGTTAGGCTCCTGCCTACATGTTTAACATGACAGAGTAACCCTAGTATACCTAGATTATGTCTTAGGAAAGAAGAGTTCACATTTTAGGGAATAAGTACATAGCCTCAATGAGAGCCAACATTGCATAATACATAGGGGGCTGGCCTAAAAGCCAGGAAGACCCTGTAAGTCTTCCTCTAACAAGTGCCTGGCTGTGTGACCCTGGGCAAGTCACTAAGCTTCTTAATTCATAGCAGTAGCTCTAACACTGTACTATAAGTTGCAGAGAAGGAGCTGACCTACACTGGTACAAAGAGTTTCCTCATCTTGGCATTCCCTATACCAATGAGCCCATGGTCATATTTGTCTTGGTTACAAAATATGAAGGAACACACTCTCCAGGCAAACACAAGTCTATTTATTTCAATGCTAGAAAGAGCACAGGACTAGAAAAAAAAATCTTTACACAAAACAGAACTACAAACCTGTCTGTTGAATTCCTCTTCGTTTTCCATCCACATGTACTCAGCAAATGGATTATCATCTTCATGAGAATGACCATTAATAATCACATCTTCATTGATGATGCTTGGGCTAGTACTGCTGCGACTTGGATCTTTCATGGTTGTATGTTAGTTGTTTTGTAACCTTATAAGAAGAAGCTTAAAATTAGTTGAGATTACCAAGAAAACATGGGAAATATGAATTGAGATCACATAAGTCAACAAAGCACTTCAAAAATGCTTTAAGTTACAAGAAATATCTTGGAATTGCCAAAATTTATTGAAAATAATTCTGATAAACACTGAGCAATAATATCAAAATTTGCTTCCATTGGTTTTTTTTTTTTAAGGGAATCTCAACATAGACTGCTCTGAAATGGGAATACAGAGACCTGGGTTCTAGTCCATGTCCTGTCACTAACACAAAGCTTTGTGACTCTGAACAAACCTATTCTCTATGCTTCAGTTTCAATAACTATAAAATAGGGTAACTGGACTACATGATCTCTAAAATCCCCCACTAATTTTTTATTCATTTATTTGTTTTCCCCATTCATTACTTGGCTTTATAGAACTAGGCCCATCCTGAAAAAACTAGTGATCAAATTAATTCCTACAAAGCCAATTTTATTTTTAGGTTGATGCCCATTTTAGAAACCAAAGATACTTTTCCAAAGGAGAGAACAACAAAAACACAAAACCCCGAATAACACTGAGTTCATGTCCGGTGCCAATAAATTCAGGTTATTCTAGCAACAGTGTACTTATAAGTGCTATATATTTTCTGGAGAAAACTATGAGGCATCATTTAAGAATCTTTCCTCAATTATAAACTCTCCCTTCTCCAAACATCCTCTTTCCTGGGAACTTCACATTCAAGGATTCTGGCACATAACCACCTTCCTTCAGGTGTTTACAATTTCTATTTATGCTGGTATATAGCATCACAATTAACTAATAGATTACTATCAACTAACACATAGATTTATAAATGAAGAGTCCATAGAAGATATACATTCCATCCCCTTCATTTTATAGAAAAGGGAACAGAGTATCAAAGAGGTTAAGTGTCACACAAATAGTGTTAGAGGATGGGTATAATATAGGCAAGAAATCTTCTAAGTTTGAATTTTTATGTTTTAAAAGTCTTAAGAAATTTTTAAAAAAATTTTAAAGGGAAATCTAGTAATCCAAACAGTAATTTTAATGAATCGTGACAAAAGGGAAAAATGATATTGTGAATACCTATTCAGGCCTGCCTTTCCTCAGGCTATACTACCTTGAAATGTAAGATTTCCTACCAGAAATGTGGCTCCCCTTGGGGTAAAATTCATAGGAGAAGTTGATCTGCCATGTGTGATACCTGGGCCTTTAAATTCAGTCTACAGCTTTGTCTGTATCCCCAAGTATTAATATTCCCAAATAAACCTGAAAGCTATTCTTAATAAACAAATGTTTACCTTATGACTTCAATCTTTTGTTTTATGTAGTTTTATTTTGGGAGCGAGGCACAGCAGGGGGCTAAAATGATGACTTATTTCCAATCAATATCCCCTAGGCTTTTTTCTGTGAGTTATTTCTCACAGCTTGGCCCTGAAGGTCCTTCCCCACCACCTGAGAGCCCCTTAATTCTAGTTAGTTTCTGCTGCGATGGGAGAGGGTGTTGAATAGTGATAGAACACTAGTAAAGAACTGTCGGTACACTATGATGCAGTAAGTTCATTTGCCTCTTTTACTATGATAAAACCCAAACCATGTAGTAGAAATCTATTCAATTTTTCCTTCCAAGTTCAGGATTCTTTAGTCCACAACAGATGACAACTACAGAAAAAGAAATTTCAGTATCAGCTGGGGTGGGAAGCATGGCACTCTGAAAGCAGATAAGACAAGGATTCAGAAAATTAATTTTTATGGTGGAAATACTTTCCTGTTGATATATTTATAATGAAAGTCCAAAGAAGCAAAGCAAATGTCAACTACTGTTATTTGCAGGCTGAGTTCAAATGTTTAATAAAATCCTCTAAACTAGAAAAGAAATTCAAAAGAGAATTGCCTGTTTTAATTTCTGTCAAATACCCAATAGGCTCAGTTACATTTTTGATCTGACTCAAATATATTTACTAATAACTAGGGTCTATCTATTCTGCCTTACAATTGGACAGAACTAAATTTAAATGGGGTATTCAATACCCTCTGCAAGTAAGCTATATTCAAAGGTACCCTCTAACAACTTTTAACAGCACTTAACTCTTAAATTTCAGAGACAATGAATCCCACTTTTCCAAAAACTTCAGTATTAAACTAAAGACCACTTATCTCTTTGCATAATGTAATACAAAATTCCTAAGCTTAGGACATTAAAAAAAAAAAGACTATCCAACTAACTGCAGCTGTACCAGTCAAAATTTAACTTGCCAGAAACTATATACGTGGGCACGAGACATATGTACTGAAATACTTAATTTGGTTTCAAATATGCTTTAGCTAACTCACTTGAGTAGAATACAGAACCAGATCTAACAAAAGCCCTGAATTAAAGCCTTTTTCAAAAGTGTTATGGGCAAAAGTTTGTGCCAACACAATGAGAAACCTGCCTAGGCAAGTTCTGGAGCCTAGAAAAACATCAGGGGACTCCTCTCCTTTCTTGATGGCAACTACTAAAGGATAGCTGAGCAAGGAAAGGATTAGAAAATAGGTCTTAAGTCTCAAACAATGCAGTTAGTCAGGAGCTAGGTCAGCTTTTTCCCCATTATCACCTCATCAAACCACCTCTGGCTTTGAAGGCCATAAAAGACAAGTAGCTGACCAGGATCACTTTTAGTCAAGTAGGGGCTGTTCAAGTAATTAATAACTGCAACAAGCAAGAAGTAATTGAGGATAATGATAATGATGACGACAACTACTACAACATCTTAAATACAAGAGGAAAGAAAAAATTGCTGACTAGATTTTGGTCCCTAGTCAGAAGTGGGAGCCTGAGGGGTGAGTGTCCCCTACTCCCAGAATATCCTATACCCATTAAGGGGCTTAATGTATGGTGAGATTCAATATTTGTTTTATTCTTTCTTCCTACAGCCAAATCCTTTACCCTCTTGGTGCCACAAAAACCCCTCAAGGTTACTTCCTTTGGATTTCATCAGTTTTTAGCTTAATGTTCTCAGCTTTGTCAGAAAACTGATCATTACTATATTAGCTAATCATCGCCACAGCACTATACATACATACATTTGAACTTGATAACCATTCTGTTGTAGAAGGAAGGCAGGTGGAAACCACACATGAAGTAACCAAGGCTCAAAAATTTTCCTTTTATCTTGTACTCCAAAAGCAGGCATGACTAATCTAGACCTCCCAAACTAGATAATTAAATTAGTAATGCTTATTCATTTACAAAATACTATTGTAGGACTAGTGAAATTACAGGAGACCAACTCCCCAAATTAAGCTCAGAGTTGAATGGCCAGTACGAACTAACAAAAGCTTTTAGAACTGGAAAGAAAATATGTGTGGAAGTAACATATTCTAGCCAAAGTAAAACAAACCTCCAAAACTGGACTCTGATCAAGTCATTAAGATTAGTTGGAAGGATCTTCAGAGGCCATTTATTCTAATCCTCTCATTTTCTAGTTGAGGAAATTGGGATATAGAGAGGTTAAGATTCAACCATGGTCATACAACTGAAGTAGGTATATGAGGCAGGCTATGAATGCAAATTCAGTGTCTTATGCATTACACAATTTCTTCAATTTCAATTAGGAAAAGCCTTATTTGGTCCTTTGATTTCTCACTATAATTTTAGTTTAATTCATATATGGATATGTGCTGAATAACTGCAAATAAACAGAATTAAGGAGACACAAGGCAGGGCATAAAACTATTATCAAACATTTTATAATGGAATCTGCATTATCATTTTATCCAGGGACTCCTGTTGCATACAGAAAACTTCCTCAAGAACTTAATTCAACTATATTACCAGGTTAGCATATCTTCCTAAATAAAAGTTTTTTGGGAGGGAAAGGTAATGGTTGGGGGGGGGGGGGGGGAAGAAAAACATATTAAAAGCCACACTAGAATCTAGGGGCATTTGCAGATGATACATTTATGCTTAGTAGTAAAAACTCTTTTCAAACATCGATCTGTTGTCATCTTTTCATCAGGATATATTATGTCACCCACTTTAAATTTGAAAAAAGGAGGAATCCCAAAATTCTAAATAGTATGATTTTTTAAATCCTCAACTGTTACAGAATAAAATGAATGAGACTCATTTTTTTCCTCTGTTGATTTCAGGAAAAACTATAATTTTGACAGGATGACAGTGACTCAGAAAAAGGAGTTAACCACTTGCTAGTTCCTACAAAAAATAAAGGTTCCAAATGATCACTGCAAGAAGTTCCAAGTAATATTAAATAATTCATATTAATAGCATCATGTTAAATTTTACCAAAGACAATTAGTCACAATGCAATCACCTAGTATAAAATGTATTGGCATTGATGTGAAAAATATGCAAATTGTACATTTCTCTCTTGAAACCCTAGTAGTAGTACAGTAACATTTTATAAATTATAATATTTTTAGTTCTGTGTTTGTTTGAATGTGTTGTTTGAATAATGTCTTTTGGGTCCATTATCTTAGACCTTTATAACATGTTATTTTAATGAATGTAAAATCATGGGTCTACAAAGAAACCACCATTTTATAGCAACAGATTTGTACCCTTAATCTCAGCCAGCAGCATAACATGTGGATGGCTTGCAACTACAGGTAAGACTCAAAGGACACATCATAGTAATGAAAGACTACATTATACAAATACATCATATCAGCAACCTAACCTTACTAAATGTAATGGTAACTGAGAAGATTATTTTTAATAATGAAGTTTGAAAGTTAACTCAAAGCAAGTGTTTGTGTGTTAGGATGTAGTTAGGAACTCCAAAGACTAGAAACAAGTGCACTCAAATTTCAAATTCTGGAATGTAAATTTAAAAGTTCTTATGAAGATCCTATGTTCCTTGAGGACAAGAGATCCATTTCCCTTAATTTTTTCTAGGAAAAACTCAAAGAGTGGACACTTTCTATCAGATAAGGAATCTGATTCTAAAGGATTAGACTGTCTGACTGTCTGCTTTTTAGGAAAAAAAAAACTGTTAACTATCATACCCTTCTTCTAGTCAAACTTCGGTTTTATTATCTTCTCAAAGTGTTCAGCTTTGCACAGGCATTCTATGTCTGCTTTCAAGTATTCCACACCCCTTCCCCTCAATTTTTTTTCTTGATCTATATTATTCATCTCATCTTTCATTTTTTATGCATGTGCACAGGGCAAGATTATCATGAAACATCTAGCACTGTGATGGAGCTTAACCAAAATCACCCTGTCATATTAACTTGAAACAGCCTGCTCTATCCATTTCAATATGTCTTCTCCTAACGGTAAGGTACAGTCAAAATTAAATCACAAAATTTCAAGACTGATAGGGGAAAGAGTTCCAAACAACCTCGAAGAAATTATACTCCACAAAGGTGGCAAGAATAGGTATAACAACAATTACACTAAAAAACAAAAACAAACCCACAAGATTTCCGTATGTAGGGCTCAAAAATAAACGTAAAGTTATAGCCAAAGCCAACCTTCTTCCCAAGGTATTGTGTCTGCATCTCTCACAGAAAGAACTCAGGGGTTTTGGTGAGCAGTCTTAAGTGATCTGTAAAGTCAGCTGAAGGCTATTAAGCAAGCAGATCTGCTTTAAGGGCCTCCGGAAAATGCTCAGACTGTTTGCTGCGGTTCACTGTGTCCCGCAAACCTTGCCCCTGGTGAAGGATAGAAATATATTTTGGCAACTTGGGGAAGGACGGGTACGTAGTAGCTATCTGTGGCACCTGCATACGTGCCCCAAGCATGTGCCACACAATCGCCTAAAGCTGGAGGAGTGGTGGGCGGGGCAACAATGGGCTCAGAGAGAACAGCAAAGCTCCCAAAGGACGAGCAGCAGCTCTCCCCCTCTCCTCGCCTGGGGTACTTTGAGAGGTTCCCATTAGGACACCCACCCCTCTTGGATTTAGCAAAGACTGCGCAGGCGCGGTAAGGATTGGGGCAAGCGAGGGGGGAATGTTGCGCTTGGTGACGCGCAGGCGCAGACAGGGAGAAACAATGAGCTTTGTTGCCCGGGCGGCGGTGGGGGGCGGAGGGAGTAGGGGAGAGAGGTGTGTGCGGGGAGGGGGAGCGGACGGAGGGAAAGGTTGGTATCCCGGCAGCCCCCGCGCGCCACCAGAGACCCGGATGGAGAGCCGCGAGAACCCAAATAATAAATCATGACAATAAAAAAAGTCACCGCCATTTCGTGGGGGAGAAGACAGAACCCTCCGCCCCTCACACCCGCGAAGGCCAGGAGGGACTGGGGGTCCCTCAGCCCGCAAGGCCTTTCAGGGTCCCTCAGGCGTCATGGAGTCCCTCTCCGCTGCTGCGCCGCCCCCTCCTCCCGCCGTTCCGCCCGGAGGGGGCCCCCCTCACCCAGTGCACGGCAGCGGGGACGGCAGCCAGCGAGTCCTGTCGGCCTCAGCGGATCTCCACAGGCAGCGCCGCTCCCCCCGCTCTACGTGCGCTTCACCCGCCGCCTCCCTTCCCCAGTCCCAAACAAACACCCAGCCCGGAAGTGACCTCACTTCCGTCTCTGGCCCCGCCCCCATTCTCATCCTCCCTCCCTCGGCTTCCATGGAGCCAAAGCGCGCGCCTACTCTTCTCTTAGCTCCTCCCTCTCTCCGCTCTCTGGCCACCTCTCTGGCCGCGGGGTGGCTACAGATCGGCCTGCACCTGGCTCCTCCCCACCCAGACCGAAGGGTTTGTTTTTAGGGGAGTCAAGGGTTTTCTAGATTCCGCCTAGGGTCAGGGAAGAAGCATCTATGCCAAAAAAAAAAAAACCCACACCCATTCTACAGAAGCGAAGACACAGGACCCGGGAAGAGAAGGGGGCTGGGCGGAGGGCATCCACCGGGTTGGGGAGACTAGCCCCAACCCTGTTTGAAGAGGTAGCCTCGGGGGAAGCGACAGGTAATCTCCGACTCAGAGATGACTGACAGGTGCACAGGGGTCAGCATGGGCAGTACTGATTCAGACCCACTGACGCTCACCTCCCTCGCAGGCCTCCGAGAACTTGGACACAAAGGGGGTAGACCGTGAAGAATCCTTGAAAGGCTCCTAAGGTAATCGGATCAGAGGACTAAAGGACAGCTGTGATGAGCCTTGTAAAAGTCGGATGAAACTGCCCACAAGGGCGGCGAATTCCTTTCTCAGCCCACAAAGCGGTGAAGGACTTTCTCCCTCCCCTAGAGGGAACTCCAATGTGGGTCGCAGTTTACTACCTCAAGTTGTCTCAGCGGCAACTAATATTCCTAGATGGGGTTTTTCTCGTCCTGTCTGAGTAGGGATAAAAAATTATTGAGCTCACTTCTATAAATGTGTAATTTTGATAGTTCTTTATTATAACCTTTTGGAAAGATGTGATGACTCCATTATGTAGGAAAAGCTTTGGCATCTCCAACCTGGAGAACACTAGAAAAGAGCCCATCATATTTCAAGGAAGAATGAGGTGGAACCATTTTACTGATTTGTAGAATGAGTCACCAGAGAATAGGTAAGGCAATTTGGCTGACAACTCAACCTTGAAATTAAGAAAAGATCTGGTATAAAAATGCCGAGCATACTCGGCTGCGAGCCTAGGGGAAGTTGAGAGCTGGACAGAGTTCTTTAGGTTTCAGCTCAAGTGGAATGTCAGCTAAAACTATTTGAAGAAAAAAAAACCTTTCTGGCCATCAGTGCTTAGAAGAGGAGCAATCTGGGTTGTGACTTGCCCCAGGGTCACATTTAGTGTGCAGCCTAGATTTCCTTAAGTTGGCTTCAAGTCATTTGGCCAGTTACTCTCAAAGCCCAGATACCTATGTTGGAGTCAAGGACTTCCGTACTTAAGTGTACACCTATAGCCTTTGCCTGGTCCATTTGTACAAATGGAGGAGCTTGGAATCCAGGTGGTTTATTATTGTGATTCATCAAGTACTTCTGGGCTTGCCCTTTGCAAAAATGGGACTACTGCTACTGGACAAAGAATGTTTTGTCTCCATATCTCTAATGCTTGATAAATGTTTGCTCAATTCATATTTTCCTCCTGTGGGGAGGACTGACTCTTCATAAATGAAATATGGGGATTTACTTCTTTGGCTATGTTTAGCAATCTAGGTATTCTTTTATATATACTGAAGTATCAAGCAGGATAAGAACCTATTAAATTTTAATGTTAGAGCTCATAAAGGCATGGTCTAGAGGTGCAGATGGATTAAATGCCAAGCCTGGACTCAGGAAGATGTGTTCCAGAGTTCAAATCCAGCCCAACACTTCCTAACTGTGTGACTCAGAGCAAGTCACTTAACCATTTCCCTCAGTTCCTCATCTATAAAATAAACGAGATGAAATGGCAAACCACTCCAATCTCTTTTGCTAAGAAAATTATAAAATGGGGTCAAACACAACTGAAATAATTGAACAGAAAATGAGGGGAATCAGGCTGGATAGTATTTGGAGATGTCTTTTCAATGATTCTAATTGCTTATGACTGCATAAGTCCATCTCTTTAACGTTTTTACAATGCTAATAAGCCAATAACTATTGAAAATTAAACTTACAAGCCTAAAGGATGTCACAATAGGGGCAAGCGCCATACTTCACATGGACCCAGAACAGTTAAGCTGCCAGTATGTTACAGCAGTTCCAGTGGAAGAGGAAAGGACAAGGATTTTTTTAGGAGAGGGGGAAAGCTCAAGTTCTCCAATTTGCTTTAGTCAAAAATAAAAACTAAGCTTCTAAAACCAAGCCCAGTTTGAGCTCATGCTACCCTCACACCCCCCTTCGCCCCCATCAAATGCATCCTCCCATAAGGGTCCAAGTCAGGCCAGTTATAAGAAACTTAATGTTCCTATGAAGTTGTCCCTCTCCTCCCAAACCATAAGAATCTGTATAACCAAGCCTGTGAACAGATCCTTTAAACAGCAGTTGCTTCTCACTGCAGCCCAATTCAGTCTTAGCTAGGAAAAAGGGGGACTTATCTATCCCCTCCCCCAAACCCTTACTTTCTAAAGACAGAAGGCAAGGGCTAAGCAAATGAGTTAAGTGACTTGTCCACACAGCTACAAGTCTGAAGGCCGGTTTCAATCCAGGTCCTCCTTACTCTAGGTCTAATGCTTTTATCCACTGTTCCATCTAGCTGACCTGAAAAAGGGGAATTTCCAGAGACAAGTCCAAAGCAAGTAGGACTAGCTAAATAGTGCTCCATGATACAGTAACTAAAGTGGATGGGCCATTTTATAGATATCAATGTTTTAGAGTTAAATAACAAAAATGCTGGACTTTTAAGGATCTACCAATGCACTAAACCAAAAGAAAAACTATAGAAAGAAAATAGATCCTTTAATGTTAACAGTATTTGACTGTTCTAGATATTGGACACTCAACTGTTCTAGATATTGGACACTAGACTGTTCTCTCTTATAAATGCAAATATAGTCTACATTCAATAAAGCTAAACGATGTGTAAAAATTTTTTAAACAAATTCTGAGGTATTTAAAGTGCTTCACATGATAAAAGACACCCAAGTATTTAGTTTTAAAAAATCTTTTTAGTATAAATATATTTGACCTTTAATCAGAGTACATCTTCATGCTTTCTTTCCAAAAATCTCAAAGGTTTTACCCTTTCATAATACTTTCAACATGTGGTATTCATCTCAACTCTTGATACTGAAATGGGAATTATGGTCATTTGTATGTATATAGGACATAAAGCTGTCAGTTTCTATACAACTCTTTTAAATAATCTACGTGTTATGTGTACTATTAATATTCTTATTTGGATCAATCTGAAATGTCTACCACCAGTTTTCCCAAGGTTAGTGACTTCTACCCAAGACCACTGGCTAAGAATCCCTGCCTAGGCAAGGGCAATTTAAACTAAGAATAGAAGGGAAACTAGGCAATAGTCTGACCTGGGCCACAATGTGATCATTCAGTTCCCAGGCAAGCATTAAACTGATTGAACTAATCATTTCAAATGTGTTAATATAAGGCAGCTTCCTTTATATTGAAATGATAAACCTCAAATGATTAACAGTTCTTTCAACACTAACCTAAATAAAAAGCTAGTAATTTATGAAGAAAATGATGAAGGCACTATTTGGTCATCTTGTCCACACAAAGCAAAAGTGATCTCTGATTCTAGGAGGGTCTGGATAATGGGGCTCATCCCTAAAATGAGAAATCTGAAGCATTAACAAAGAAACCTAAACCTAGGTTTAAATTCCTTGACAGCCTCATTAATTTTAGTCAAATGTAGAAACAGTAAATCCTAAACTTACCTTGCAGCTCAAAAATGGTTGCCACTTAAAATACTTGACCATTAGTTTACAAGTTTACATTCAAACCAGGATGAGTTAGAAGTCCATCTCAGTAACCTTCCCCTCTTTGTTTCAAATGTATGAGGGGCCCTCTCGTTTAGATATTATTTTATTATATTTAGTGACCCTTCTTGCCTTCAGTAACCTCACATTCTAAACTGGCTATATGTAATTCTTCCATAACGGAAAATGTTTACTTGCTTCTCCAAAAGATCATTTATATTTGTCCTCCTCTTAACAAGGCTAACTCAGATGATAGAGGGACAGAACCAGATGACAAATCTGATTTTAGTCTAAGTATCTTTCTTCTTAGAGAATGTACAGTTGAAGAAATCAATAGATTCAGTAAATAGAAGTAAATTCAGGAAAATAGCAAATTTTCTGAAGTCAGGAACAGCTGCAGCATTCTTATTGCATACTGCTGCCCTCTACTGTATAATATCAGAGAAATTATCATTTACTTTTACTCTATCCACTACCAATACAAACTCAAAATTACTACCAAAAGAACTAAAAAATCTTTTTTAAAATTCAAAGTTCTTCCTGCCCTATATAGTATATAACTCTGTAGTCTATGATAAACCTTGAAAACCTCTCATTTGCAAGGAACTAAAATCTAACGGTCAACTGACATGACAGCAGCCAAAACAAAGGTGGGATTGGTTTATTGGCAACATTTCCTCCAAATGGCTCCTCTATATATATGATAATGAACACTTATTTAGGGCTCATTATGTTTTTAGCTAGTAAATAATGAAAATTATAACCCTACTACTGAAGCATGATCTATCCAAACATTAGCTTTTCATTATATTTTTCACCATTAGAATTTTAATTTCAAAAATTAATTTTAACATTAGAAAAACCCATAGACCCAGCTATGTAACTGGGACTATCAATTCAACAACACCTAAGAAATGAAAATTTTAGTAGCAGACACCCAGTTTTAAGAGTAGTAATTTAAAAGCATGCAGAGGAGGAAAAGTCTATGAATAAGTCACAACTGACGTACACTGGTTAATATTCCAAACATGTATAACCAATTATTGTTGCCTAGGTTTATTTATTGGTAATCACTTCAGGAACTTGAATCCACAGATATAAGCAGTATATAATCAGAAAATTACAAGTAAACACAGATTATACATGCAAATTTCTGTTCACAAAGGTCACAAGTGCAGGTACATTAGAAGCGTGCTTCTAGTATTATGACCAAACTGTTTTAAAATGCAGATATGTAAAATTACACTTAAAGAATATGAAGAGATGATCTACACACTTCAAAAAATCAAATTTTGCTTATACCAGAGATGTATGACAGCTACAGGATTCAAGTAACAAGCAATAAGAGCTCAAGAAATTAATACTGGTCAAAGAGAACGGGATTTTTTTGTTTCTTTTTGTTTGTTTTTACATTTCACTGAAAATACATTGACTACATGAATAAAGAAAAAATCTATTAGGAACTTAGAAAAAAATTACAAAATTTAAAGCCAATTACTCAATAGTTTTCTAGCATCTAAGTAACAGCAATGACATTAAAAGAAGCTGCACCTGCATTTTTAATTTGCCAACTTTACACTTAAGGACGTTTCCAGAAATGAAATACAACTAAATAGCTTCACACTCCAAATGAAAAATCTGCTAGGCTCAGATTAGAATATGGAATGTTTCAGATAAAATTAACAAAAATACAATGAAAGTTTTTTGTTCTTTATTGAATGGAATCAAAATCTGTTGACAATTCTTTGAAGCTGGAAACTAATAAAATTTCATTTCTTTGAAGGTTACTTTTCTTCACACATCCATTTTTTCCATAACGGTGCAAGAAGTTATCTTAATTGGCTTGAAAAGCCAATCTCTACAAAACACTTCTGTCTGTTGTCATTCACATAAAAGAAAAGTTATCCTGCATTAACTTAACTGTATATGCATTTTTACTGTAACATTTAACACATGAACAGACTATTTTTCACTAAAACAAAAGAGTACAATATTTCCTTCTACTAACTATCTGTACTGCATTTAAAAAAGGTTAACGTTAAAAACAAAGAACCACTTTTCCTTGGAAACCCTTAAGCGTCTTGCACATCTTAAGCTTCTTTCTTTTGCCTGCGATCTTCTGCCATTTTATTCAGAAATTTCTGGTGGGGGAAAAAAATGAAACTAATTTAGGGACATAAACAAGACTAAAAAAACAATCGCAAATATTGTAACTAAATTTTGGATCATAAAATATCATTTCAGACATCTCTGTAATAGACTAAAGTAACCATTGCAAATACTGGGCAAATGGACATGGTTAAGTATTGTAAGTGATGAAAAGTAGAAAGTATGAATTTAGTACATTGTGACTAATCAGGAGCCCCACAATTTATAGGATTGAAGAACAAGGCACTAAAAATAATGAAAGCAAATTAGCAGTGCTTTGAAGTATAAAAATTATTTTTAAAATTATTGACCAAAAATTTATCCACTAGACTAAGCTATAAACTAAAATATTTGATTACTTCAAAGGATACTTTGTCCATACATACATCCTGAATATTGTCACATTTAACAATGCATAGTGAAATAAAACTGACTATATATAAAATGTATTAAAAGTGTGCTCTTTGTTGCAAAAATACTCAACATACAAAAGTAGTTCAAAAATACTATACCGGGGGCAGCTGGGTGGCTCAGTGGATTGAGAGCCAGGCCCACTGACTGGAGTTCCTAGGTTCAAATCTGGTCTCAGACACTTCCCAGCAGTGTGACCCTGGGCAAATCACTTAACCCCCATTGCCTAGCCCTTACTGCTCTCTTCTGCCCTCAAATCAATACAAAGTATTGATTCTAAGACAAGAAGGTAAGGGTTTAAATATACTACTACTCCTAATAACAACAACAACAATAATGTACCAAACTCTTATTCAATAAAACCTAAGTGTGAACTTGTATCTGATTTGTTTGTTTCAGCATGTATTTATAAATTGATGAAATCTCCTTTGAGGATTGCTGTCTTTATTTTAGCTCAATACTGAAAATCAATTCTTCTCATTAAACTGTCATTCCATTACAAGGTGGTCCAGAATAAGTAGTTAATGAAATTCCAATAAACTGAAACATAGGTCCATTTCTAAAATTCCATATTTACTTCAGGCAGAAAATTTCAATTCCAATTTTAACCTACCAAAATGCTATCATTCAAAAATATTAATACAAATCTTTTGGTAAAGTGGTATGAAACTGTATGATTGAAAATGGAATTTCTAGTGAAATTAACCAGCATTTAAAGTTTATATACTGGGGGTGGGGGTGGGGGTGGGGGATAAATAAAGTTTATATAATACTGGGTTTTCTAACTCAAATTTTAAAAGAATCTTCTATTTGCCTACTTTAATTTCAAATAATTGTTTCCTTGATTTTATTAAAGGGGAACATTCTTACACTCAGGTTTGCTTTCCTAGTATAACAATTTAACTTTTTTCAAGCTATTGAAGAAATCTGACGACTATGGTATTAGAAGAATTCAACATCATTGACTATTCAAATTGCCGTATAACATTAAATGCTGGATTGGTCTCTCAATGTTGGTTGCCAACACTGTAAAAACCTTTACTTAATTTCATTTTGGGGCTAAATTTCATTATGTACCAAAACTACCTTTAACTTTGGAAATGAATAAAAACAAATTTTTATTGTACATGTTTTAGAGCTAAGGTCTTTCATTATTAGATTTAGAAGTAATTTCCATATGCTAAGTATCATTCTATAATTCTATAATTCGTATTTCAGTTGGCTAGTTCCCCATCCCAATTTTCCTTGTTTTACCTTTAATTTCTGATAATGAGGCAAGCTGCTGCAGTGAGTATTTTTTGCAACTTCCTCATTAGTGTAGAAGAGAGAACAAAGTTTACAGTAAAATCCTGTCTTAGGTATCACATAGTCTATGCCTAGGGGGGAAAAACACAAAGAATCTTAACCACAGGCAATTTAAGCAGCAAGTTTGAAACAAATATTTTCATTATTTACCATTCCTATACAATCAAAATTACACTGAGAAATGTATTCCTTGCGGATTGGTATCTTTAAGTAAGCTGTAATGTAAGGTAGTATTAAAGAAAATTTATTAAAAAAAAAAAAGACATAGCATGAAGTCCCATAGAACTTTAAATCTCAAAAGAGTGCATTAATGCCAAGAGAGCAGCATAATCCAGAACAAGTTTTGAGACATCCTGAGAGAAGTAGGCAAGTTTATAATGACAAAGAGTAGTAAAACATATCAGAACAAGGAAAAATAGAAAACAAAAGCAAAAATAAACTCTTCTAAAATATTCTCTATCATTTAAAATTACTTTTACTGGGCTAATATAGTCAAGAAAAATTCAGTTCTCACCAACAGGAACATTGGGTTGATATGGTCCAATTCTATACTCATCTGGGATATCCTCCCTTTTAATTTCGTTTTCACCATCTGTATTTTCACTTGTCTCTTGGTTCGGATCCATTCCCTCAACGTTCTCGGCAGATTCGGCACCTCCAGGCTCTGTACTGTCTTCGTTTTTAATTCCATTTTCCAACGATCCATCATTCTCCTGATCAAGTTCCTCCATCTTGTCCACCTTAATTTCAACCAAACTATCGTCATTTTTGTCACCAGATTTAATTGCCAATCCCGATTTACGAAGTTTCTGAAGTTCCGAATCTTCCTCATCACCAACCTCATCTAGAGTGACAAAACCTTCCATACTCCCTGGAAAGCGACGCTGTTAAGAGAGACAAAGTTTACTCTGCAACAGTTAGTTATCCTGCAGCATCCCTTCCATTTGCTTTTATTTAAAAAGGAAGGGTAAAGCGTCTTTTTCTTTCCTTCCTTGTCCTCTGGAAAAAAGATGGACAATTTTGCTTTTCCACTCAAAACACTAAGCTAAAAGCTTAATTTAAATTGTATGTTACAAGCAAATAGGTAAGCTGTAACACATAAAATGCTACTTTTGTGGGCCAATGACTTTCTAAGGATATAGAGTAAAATTTTTGTTTGACTCAGTTCCTTTGTCCCAAGCCCTATATTTTTCAACAAACCTATTTAGTTATCTCTCTCTATATAGATCAGTGTTCAATATCTTTAACACACCACAGGAGGAAAAAATGGATCTGGAGTATAAATGATATGAATTACCAAAAATAGTTAAATGCTCCACTTAGATGACTTCTTAAACTAGCCTTAAATGTAAGCTAAGATAAACACCTAGAAGAAGCATCAAGAACCCTTTTATCAATGAAAGGTATAAATTGCTACCACTGATTTTTAAGAATGCCACTCAATAACACAAAGGAAGCGGAATAAGTTATCTTTTCAATAAATGTATTTAATGAAATTTCTGCAGTTTAAAAAATAGTGAATACACCCAATTGTCTACATTTCCACCTTAAAACTAAGAAATTTTCTCTAATGTTTTTACCTTTTTGAGTTTTTTCTTTGCTGCTGCTGAAGAACCAAGACTCATTTCCATTTTTTTCAAAGCTTTTTCTGATGGTTCCTTTTTTATGTCAGCAGCCACATCACCTAAATTAGCAAGGTCAGTCTCATCTCCCACTGAGCTGCCACTTTCTAGCAGTGCCGCTGCTTCTTCTTCATCAACAAGTAGCTCATCTTCAGATTCAAGAAGCAAACCAGGTTCTTGCTCTGCCTGTTCATCTTTTATATCTTTATCAGCATCTTCACTTTGCTTCTCTTCTTGTTCTTTTCCTTCAGCTCCACTATCACTCTTCTGGCTGCCATCAGTCTTCGACTTTTTATCACTTGGAGAGTCTTTGCCATCTGGAGAGTAAGATCTCTTTCTACAACGAAAAATACTCAATTACTTTCTGGTCAAACGTTTCCAATACACTGAATAATCTAAACACTGTTTTTAAGTGAACTTACCGAGATTTATCTTTCTTTAACAGATCAATTCCTCTGTTGGGAATCTACATGGAAAAAGTTAATACAATTAAGACCCTATAGAGTTAGTGCACTAACAATTAATTTATGACCAGGGACTGGTAATCTCTTCAGTAGGTGAAATTAAGTTGCTTGATTAACCCTTACAGATTCAAAATGTATACTATTTTATTTAGCTTTACTGTCCTTAGTACTATCTATGCTACTTTCTTTTTGCGAACTTGGGTCTTCTTTGGCAAGGTGACAATTCAAATAAACCTACTTTAGATATTTCAGTAGCCATGAGAGAAGAGTGGGAAAAATAGGGAAAAGGGAAACAAGAAAAGTCCATAAAAGCCATTTCATATTGAAAAAATAGGCAAGGACCACTTAGTTTAATTTTTATATCAGCAAGCTTATACTTTTTTTTTTACAGTTATAAACAGGAAGGAAAAAAATCAGATAAAAAAACATACCCGAAGTACCAGCTTTTTATATTTCTCAGATAAGTCAACCTTCACATATCGGCCCTGGAACCAAAGTGCCTTTTTTGCACAGTGCTCAACCATAGCCATAGCATCCTCTCGGGTCTCCATTTCTATGAAAGCCTAAGGATATTTTGAAGAGGAATTAAATTTAGCATAATAATTCTACAAAAGACCTTTTATTTTAAATCTGTAATCACTCAAGTTTATATTCACCACCCACAAACAGAACTAAAGTGACCTTTACAATTGTTTCTCCAACTCTGAAATATTTTCAACAAAAAATTAAATTTCAATACTCCACAATATCTGCCCCAAAATGATGTATCAATCCTGTTAATGATATAACTGTTTCAAAAAGTAAAACAATTTCCTCTTTAAATGTTTAGCAATTTATTTTAAATGACAGCTTAGGAGGCAAGAGTAACTAGTGGCCAGCTTCAAATTCACCATTACTTAAGTCCTTTAAAATTATTCTAAGAGTTCAATAATTATAAAATCATTAAGGATTGTACCTGACTTTTCATCCTCATCAATATGTAATTCTTTATCTTTCCATAGGGCTCAGCAAGTTTGATGACAGCACTGTCAGAATAGCCAGAATGGGGCAAGTTGCTGAGATGGATCACCCGCCCAAGCTCAGGCTTTTGCTCAAATTTCTGATCGGGTTTTCCACCTTCGGGTTTCTTTAATTAAAAAAAAAAAGTCATCTATGTTGGCCATGAGCAAAATCAATTCATCAACCAGGATTTTATTAAGTAATTTTTATTTCAACCACTGTAATACATTGCTGAGGTTACAAAAGCAATACAGTCCCACCAGAGAAGACAACATAGCTAAAATATGAATAAATTGGGTGGGCCAGTTAAGGCATTAGGAAAATTTAGGAAAAGATTCAGGAATGACCTTTGAAATGCGGTTTTAAAAGAAGCTAAGGATTCTAAGAATCATAAGGAGAAAATGCATTTCAGAGATGGCGTGCAATTTATGAAGGAAAGCTTTTAAGCAAAGAAAAGCAAGTAAGTCAGTATAGCTAGAACATAGTATGTGAAGAAAAGGAAATATTACAATGTACCAGGAACTGTGTTAAGCATTTTATAATTACTATCCCCATCTAACATTTGTGGAGACTGGAAAGTAAAAATTAGGAAACTTGCCCCAAGTTATACAGGTAGACACTCATTTTGATTTGAACACAAGTCTCCCAGAATCCAGGCCCAGTGCTAATGTATAATGCTTCCCAAAAAATGTTTCTAAGGGCTTTAAATGCCAAATTTAGGCATTTTAATTTGAATAGAGAACCAGTGGAAAATACTTGCTTTTGCTTTAAAAATATCACTTATGGGGCAGCTAGATAGCAAAATGAATATAGTGTCAAGCCTAGGGTTGGGAAGACCTGGGTTCAAATCTGTCTTCAGGCATATCCTAGATGTGTGACCCTGGGAAAGACACTTAACCCACATTGCCTGCTTAGCCCTTGTTCTTCTGTCTTAGAATTGATACCAAGACATAAAGGGTTAAAAAAATACTACAGGGTATTAAAAAGGGTAAAAAAAAAATCTACACATGTAAAACCCAGTGGAATTGCACATCGGATACAGGAGGGGGTTGGGGGAAGGGGAGGGAAGGAACATGATTCTTGTAACCAAGGGAAAATGTCCTAAATTGACTAATTTTTAAAAAATCAATCTGAAAAAATTGAAGGGAGAGATTCTAGGTTGTAAGATCAATTAAGAATACATGGCAGTAAGAATTCCAAGAATGAAGGGGGGGACGGGGGGGGGGGGGGGGGGGGGACTCGGAGGCACAGATGGGTGGCTCAGTGGATTGAGAATCAGGTCTAGAGACAGGAGGTCCTAGGTTCAAATGTGGTCTCAGACACTGCCTGTTGTGGCCCTGGGAAAGTCACTTGATCTCCATTGCCTAGCCCTTACCACTCTTCTGCCTTGGAATCAATTCCAAGACAGAAGGTAAGGGTTTAAAAAAAGAATTCCAAGAATGAGAAGTGATAAGGGTTTGAACTAGGACAATAGCTATATGATGGGAGAGTTGGAGATAGATGGTAGAGATTATGGAGCTAATAATAGACTAAAGGAGCAAATAACTGTATATGGGAGAGGGAGTAGAGAGTTGAGGATAACCTCAAGGTTATAAACCTGAGTGACTGGAAAGTCAATTTTTTGAGAAAAAGGAGAAGGTATATAGCTGAGTGCAAAGATAATTAAGTGTTTTGGATATAGTGAGTTTGAGGTGCCTTTGGAACATACAGTTCAAAAAAACCCAAATAGACAGGTACTCAAATGTCACTGAAAAATTAATAGGAATGGGGGGTGTGTGTGTATAGACCAGCTGTATAGCAATGATAATAGAGGAGGGAAATGGGGGGTTCATAGAGTAATTAAAAGCGCACATAAAAAAGTCCTAAAAGAAAGCCACATTTAATGGATTGTAAAGCTGATGACTGAAGGAAAAAATTATATCAGGGAGAACAAGAAGAGCACAGACTTGTATAACTACCTAGAGAAAATATTCAGGAGGAGGAAAGGGTGATCTGGTTCAAGGATTAAATTCACTAGTCAAGAATGATTATGTTTACAATATGTCCAGCGGATATAAAAACCATTTTGACTGGCAACCCCAGAGAGAACATTTTTTTGGCTGCTGATGAGGTCAGAAGACAGACTGTAAACAATTGAAAAAGGAGAGAAAATGAAGGCAACAAATGTAAAAAGCATTGCCTGTGAAAGGGAAAAAATCAAGTGAAGGGTTTTTAAAGATAGGGGAAATACAAACATATTAGAACACATCAGAGGATCAACCAATAGATGGGAAGAGATTGTATATTGTATAACCAAGAAAGAGAGGACGATGGAGAAATTTTAAAAGAGAAAAGAGAGGATGGGATCAAGTACACAAGTATATGGTGTTGGTGAAAAAGATCAAATTTTCCGAAGACTAAAGTAAAATAAGAGAATGGGTAGGGTGTATTCATGTTTAGAGTTTAGAGACATAGAGGGAGGAAATGAAGTTTTGGATAATAGCATCTCTGCTTTTCTCAGCAAATAATCATGAGATTTTTAACAAAGTTACAGATATCTCCGGACAGAAAAAAATATACCTTTATTCTTTTATACTTCTGGGATAAGTGAACTCTTACTGGTTTGCCAAATACTAATGCTGGTGTAGTTGTATAATAGTCCACTGCAGCCTGAGCATCTTCTGTGGTGGACATTTCAATGAATGCCTGAAATGAAGGGAAGAAAACATTTCAGAAATATCTTCCAATATTGTTCAAAGGTGATCATTTAAAACACATCTTAAATTAGAACAGTATAGCAGCGTATTTGTAGACAATCGTAATAATTCTAAGGAAGTTAAATTTCAATTGTAGAATTAACATTTCACATTTGTACAGTACCTAACTTGCAATGTACCCATGAAGATAGTGCAAATAATATTCTCATTTTAGAAAGAAACAAAGCCCAGAGATTAAATTATTTGCCCAATATCAAACAACTGGCAACTGAATCAGGACTCGGGAACAAGTTGAATACTTCCAAACACAAGTGTTCTTTGTAATGTTATGCTTCTTTTCAAAGCAGATTCAAATGAAAAGGGAGAACAACCCTATCACTACTGAAAGAGAAGTCAGGATTCTCTAACTCTTTTTTGGTATTCAAGATTAAACTTGTTTTTCAGAACCCTATTCTTGCAGTAGTGAAATTATTTCTATAAGTACTAATGTGAAATATTAAAATGAACCATTTCTCATTTAAGTTACATGGTAGCATTAGTAGAATATATAAGTACTTTCCTAACAACCACCCTACAATAAATACAAGCCATATAAATATCTTTGTTCCCATTTTATGACAGGGAAATATAAGGCATGAAATAAAAATGTGACTTTTCTATGCTCACAAAGCTACAATGAGTCAGACTCAAACCAATTTCTTCTGATTCTAAGTCTAGAGTTCTTTCTGGTTTCAATAAGTATCTATCTATAGTACTTATGCCAGGGACAGACATCATCCTTAAACTAATGGGGCTTACTCACTTAATCCAGAAAGGGAGTGAATGCCCTTCGTAATACAAAAAGGCTAAGTAGATTTTTAAAAAGACTATTAGTTATACTATTTGCATTTATAGTTTACCTTCATTCCAAAGGATTTAAAAATGGTTTAAGCCTCACCTCATTGATTTTATTTAAGATCAGATGATTTGAAATTACTCCAAATGGTTCAACCAGCTGCAAAAGTTGGTATCTCAAGTTTTTCCCCCGTTGAAAATCCATAATGTGAACAACCCTGCTGGTTTCCTATTAATAAAAAAGAAAAGGATGTGGGCCTCAACTTAAACAAGAAGTACATGGCACAATGCTAGAATAAAACTGGTCTACATGCAATGTTTTAGTGAACTTAAAACTCACATAATACAATTCTAGAATATTTCTAGAGTTTTCTTAGGAATATGAAGGGCAGCTTGTCTTTAGAAGTGCACCACTCCCCTCCCCATTAAACACCACTTGACCCCCATGTTATACCTGTTCTCACACAATCAGTGAGACTCCTTACCCCACCTACTTCAATTTCTGCATCTGTCCATTCTCTTTCACTTTCCCTTCCTAGGAGAAAACCTTTTTTTCCTATCTATTGTCACTTCTCTTTAATTGTTATGCCATTTGCTTCATGCCTTTTTTTTTTTGCCAGCCAGTGCTAGCCTGTGAGAACATATTAATTTAGTTAAAGAACCGAACCATCATATTCTATTTAATTTTCAGGTATTTTAACAATCCCTACATTTTGTTTTTAGGAGTGGAGGACAACATATACTAGCTAGAAAATTGATTTTATAATACTAGAAATCAAAACATCCTAGGCTATAGTTATAGGGCCAAAAATGGGGGCTGCTACTGGATAGAAACAATGCCTCAATGAATAGGGAAACCACAATGGTTTGATCCTAGAAATTGGATAAAAATATGAAATCTCTATAGTAGGTGAAAGTGTTTCTTGATTTATATATTTGCTAGTATATAGATCAAAGATGTTCCCTTAAAATACATTTATTTTGAAAGGAAAAAGCACATACGGATGAAAACCCTGATTTTATGCAATTAAGCTTTGTACAAGTCAGATTGCAGATGGAAGAATGAAGAGTAAAAAATTATTGCCTATATATTTCTAGAAAGCTATATAGATAATATATTTCCCAGCAAAATAATGGTTTCAGAAGATTACCATTATTATCTTTAATTAACATTATGCTTTTAAAAACTTTGCTTTTCTGACTCTTAGCTTTGAAGTATTTTCCCATATGATGAACCAAAATTTAATGCATAAGGAAGAGTTGATTACTCAAGAGGCCAAGTACTTGATATAAACATTTTAAATAATCAGGCCCATGTTTTCATAGTAAATACATCTAAGACTTAATACTGACCATTCTGCCTTTTTGCATGTGTCTTGGTCCTTGCATATTTCCATTTCCAGCACCTGTTCATGAGTAAGAGGGGGGAAATGATTTTTAATGTTACAAATATACATTCACATACAATATAACTGTTGTTTATACCTTGATTGAAAGGGAAAGATTATCCAAAACTAATCTTTTAAATTATTAGTCAATTTTTATTTGATCACGGTATTAACCACATGAATGGCATTTAAATTAACCTTTCATCTAGTCGGTATTTTATTACTTCACTTACTGTTTCTTTCAGCTAATGATTTAAAAACATACCCATATTTCCTCTTGGTCCAACAGGTGGTCCTCCAAGATGGAATGAAGGAGGAGGGGGCCCCAAAATTCCTGGTGCTGGGTTTGTAGATTGCTGCAACATGAATGGATCACCCCTAGAAATATGAATATCAAATATTAAACATTCCAAAATATCCTGGAGTGATTTCATACTTGTCAGAGATGCCATATCTATATGGCCTATCAAAAAGAGGAAAATCTAAGCTATACTAACTTGGAATAGTACAGTAATAAATCAATAATCTGAAACAAAAAAAGAACTTGTATTTAGGAATTCAAATGTCTTAGCATATTTCTGGTACAACTTTCACTGATATATGAAATATAAAAGCTCTATAGACCCAAACTACTTATAATTATAAATAATGTTGAAAACTTAAAAAATATTAATTTACACTTACATTCCATGTCCAGAATCATTGTCAGGATTCCATTCTGGATAGCTTAAAAAAGAACAAAAAATTACCTTCAAAGTAAAAACATTATTTCTGCTTTTACTTCAGATTAGTGGAAATTTATATATTGTGGTTACAGAATATTTATAAAATTTCTTCCTTGGATAAGAGGCACTAAAAAGAATTTCAAACTTACCAAACTGAGTTAAAGGAACAAACTTGGTCTACGCACCTGAGAATTCTAATTTAGGGAAAACTTAAGGTAATAAACATTTTCCCTACAGTATGATCCATCAAGAAAGTGAAAAACATAGAAGGACCTTGGAATAGTCTTTCCCATATTCTTCACTTATTAAGATTTTCTTGATAATCAGGAGGCATGAATCTATTCCACATATTAAAAAGGATTCTCTTAGAAGCAGCCTTTTTAATAAAAGTTCTCTCAGGAATGGAATGGCTTAATAATAGTTTTTGTAGTAACTCAAAATACAACTTAATACAACTCAACCAATTAAGCACCTAAATTGTGTCTTGTCTCATCTGTAGTTATCTATTCAGTGAGGAATACCACACACAATTTTGTAGTTATAATAAAATGCACTTTAGATAAATGCCAAAAATCTGATTTAAACTGTTCTTGTGCCATAAATAAGGATGCTTAAGAGATATTTCAAACTCCTACATTTCAAGAAGAAGTTGGCAGCGTCGACTGTGTGTTGCTCCATTGATGTGTTGATTCCACTCCTGCAGCAAAGTAAATTTGTAAAATTAAAATAAAAAAATTTGTAAAATAAAGTTAAAATATTTTCAAGTGAACCAAGTTTTGGAGCACTAACACCATCTATTAATGGCCATAAAATAAAACCCACTATCTTTTGGAATCTGACCTATAAACGCATGAACTTGACAACTCTCCACTGAAGTTCTTCCTAGGGCTTGATCCTGCCCTCAAATATCTTATGCATATTCATGGGGAAAAATTGTAGCTTGGTCAACAGAACTGGTGGCCTCTGGAAAAATAGCTCTTCCTCATAGTTGATTGTGCACAATAACAGAAAGATTTTCTACGTTTTATAATCTAGTTAAGAGTTTAATTTCAGGCTGAAAAAAAATCCCCATAAATTTTGAAAATATTACATAAGGGAATATTATGGGAGGGAATTTTTAGAAAATCTGTTAAAGACAGCTTTTTTGTGGTAAGCTAAGGGGAGAGTATGCCTACCACCTTTTATATTCTACCTAATTTGTTAGTTCAACATAACTTTAATTACCTTTTTTACTCCCCCTTCTCACATTTAGGGTCAAAATCAAAGCCTTATCTTATAGGGAAATACTAATGGACTGTCACTCGGAATTAAAAATTAGTTAAGAGTATCCCTTTAATTACAAAACATGTTTTCCTAAAACAAACAAACAAAAAAAACCCTTAATGTTTTCACTTCAGTCCTATTTTTTCAGACATTTTCAAAACCTGAAACCTATTTCCATAAAAACAAAATTGGGAAGGGCAATATGATACAGAGGGAGAAATGAAAATGCTAAGTTTTAAATCAGGAACTGTGAAAACTTGAGCAAATCTTCATCTTTTGGGACCTCAGATTGATATATAATAAAATAAAGAGTTGGACCAAATAACTTCTCTAAGGTCCTTGGTAACTCTAAATCTATGATCTATAGTATAGCAAATGTTTCATTACCTGAAAACTTCAATTAAGCAATCTTTGTTTGTTAAAAGAGCTGAAAGTTGGGGCCTATGAAATTCACGGCACAATGAATTTTATTAACTCTTCTAGGGATTGTAGTCACCAAAAGTAATCCAGTTGTGTACTTCAAAATTGTATCCTCTTTAGAAGCAAAATCAACAGAATACACCACTCTGGTTTCTATGAGCTGGTCTAACATCAGACCACTGTCAATGAAAAATATTGCCGCTGGCCGAACAGGCACAAATATTAATAGCGAATGTTTTTACATCTCTTATTTATAGAATGACTATCTATAAATTAAAGCAGCGATAAGTAGGATTTAAGGGGAGAATTCACCAAGCAGGAATCTTATTTACACAAACCTATAGTAGATGGGACGACAATACAGAATACCAAGATGTTTATAAGTCAATTTTCCCACACTATACTTAACAAAGGGACCAACTTCCAGTAGAAGTAGCAACTTCTTTCTTTGTAGGTGAAAATGTGATCATCCCTGACCTAGACAAATTTTAACCCCAAGAACACATCTTCCCCAACCATGACCTAACAAAATCTAGTCCTAATTTTCTGGAAAAATTTTCAAACCACCCAATACATTAATATATAAGGTTCAACCTATCAAAGGGTTGCAAAGTTTCTCTAACTGTGGGGTTTGGATTTAAATAATTTTTTCCTGATTCTTCATGAAAAATCAGAATTAATCTTAAAGAAAGGTAAAGGTAATCTTGTGTGTCAGATTAATGAAGTTTATATGAGGATATGGGTTAGTTGTGACCTAGGCTAAAGTTTGAATGATCATCTCTAACAAAGACAAATGGGAAGCCTTTTTAAAGAATTATGAGAAAATAAAGACAAAGAATGTGGTAAGATTGAAGTGGAAAAAGTTACCCAGAAAATATCAAAGAGGGATATGAAAATTGTATTGCCTTAGATAACAAAAAAGAAATACTAGGTTGGTAAGAAAAGAAATATGAGATTCAATACTAAAGTTCTGAATACCTTCCTCTTAAAGAAAATACTTTAAAAAAAATCACTTTAAAACATTTCAAAGGAACTTTAGTGCCATCATAGTGACAAAAAATTCTACTCAAAACTTTTCTAATTCTTTTAAAACTTTGATTCTGCCTATTATTTAATGCCACCACCAAGCTATGACAAATTTTCCAGAATATGCAGTGCATATAAAAAGGGCAGGATTAAACCTAAAGCATAATCCCCTACTGCTTCATCTATGTTACTAAAAACGAATGTCTACACAAAAGCAACAGTCATGTTAATACAAACTAGAAGCATAAGGGAATAAATGCTTTTAGTAAAACATAAAAATTGGCAATAAACTTGGGGAAAATTATACGTCAATTTTTAAAAGAAAACTTGAATTTTTTTTTTCAAATTCACACATTTTGACAAGATTACAAAAGCAGGCTGGACACATGGCTTGTGATTTTTAGCAATGACTGATAAAGCTATATATCCCTTTGTTTACTACTTATTTTTTTATTTAGATCCACTTAAGTAGGTAAGTACTAAACGGTGCTAATTATTTGGATAAAATGCAATTTATATAAAGCACACATTTCTTTAATCTGAGTTTCCTCACACATTCCTTTACTGCATTGTCCTGTTCTATGTACCAGCAGCAAATTTCAGTTTACTGCTCAACAGTGCAACACATGGTTAAAATGAATCTTCAAATTCATGCAATTTTATATCTTTATAGTTCTCTATCAATTGCCTCAATAACAGCATTAGCAAAAAATGAAGTAGGCCCTAAGAACACAGTGTAATTGGCAATTTCCCTTGGGATTTAGAGATCTTTTATTGCGTTTCACCTTTAGGAATAAGCTTAATTTAAGAAACTTTTCATCCATTATATCAATTCACAATAAAACTCAAGGTCTAGTTTAGATGGACCCTAAATTTAAGTTTCATTAATATACAAGCAATATTTAACAGTTGGGGGGGGGGGGAGTGGAGGGAAAGGGGGGTGGCACCTACTGTGGAATAGAAAAATGCTGATTTAAGCATTTAGAATTAGCATTCTGGAGGGAAAACCACATCTCAACAAAAATTTCAATACTGCTACAAAGTAATTTGGCATTTTGAAATATACTAGGATTAGTGAAAACTTATGGGGTATTTTACCTAGTTAGTATTTTTAAAGAACCTGCATGTCATCAAAATAAACACATTCAACTGGTTATTCTCTAATTTTAAAGTTTAAATTTCCAAAGTGCTCTGTAAATTCAAGTATTTCAGATTAAAATTGCAATCTTTTTAGTGTCGTAAAGTACCACCCCTTATCTGGGTAAACCAAAATTCAGAGATTCAAGCAGAAAAGGAGAATATGGGTGATGATAAGTAGCTTTTTAATAAGTTGTTTTTTAATAGAAGTAACTTAATTTGGGTAATTTTGATCACTTAAAAATTAATACTCCTTTTAAATGTTTTAATGGAATAGATGTGGGTAGGAAATGATACTTTTAGATGTTACTCTAAATTCAATTTCTTAACAGAATGTTCCCTGAAAGTTGAATGACCTTATATCAGACCAGGAAAAATTGATGGTCAGGAACTACATCAAGGTAGGAGTGCCCTTAAAATCCAATTGTATTATATTTTGAAAATAGCGAGAATGGATAAAATTGAAAAAGTTGAAAGAGAAAGGACAATGTGTTCAAAAAAGGCATTTTGAGTAAGTTGCCATTTTGCCAGATGTGAATGATAATTAAGCAAACAGAGGAGAATTAGACTTTTTTTTTGTTTAAAATGAATATAATAGAAATCTACACCTAAACCAGGTAAAGAATATGCTTACTAGGAACATAGAGCAGGATACTGCAGTAGCTGATTGAAATTTCCAAGTTTCTAAAGGGATAGATGCAACATGGGATAATAAAAAGTGAATTTTGAAGTGCTTAAGAAAAGTGTGGAAAAGGAGAAAAAAAATGATGACAAATTTCAGCCATAGTATGAGAGTTTGTGTTAAAGGAAATTAAAAAGTTAAGAATGAACTAATCTAAAATATGAAACATACTGAAGCAAACTCCAGGGCTCTACATTAACTCTTTCCCTTAGCCACAGATAAGGAAAAAAAGAGAACTGTGCAAGAACACATCTTTACTATGTAAATTCAGCAATCAAGACAGATGTGGAGAGCTGAAATCAAGCTTCCTGAATAGCACAGGACACAGACTGCAAAAAATATTCAAAACAACTCAACAAAGCAGATAAAAAAAACCTGCTTAAATGTATGGTTAAGAGGAACATATAGATGCAAAATGCCAACAAGATATCCCAGTGGATGACAGCTCAGTGGCCAGAAGTAATCTAGGCAAACAGAATATATTAATGTAAAGCCCTGGTTTAAAATGCTCAATAACAATTATCTTCCAAATAAAGCAAGTGCTCTCAAAAGTATATAAAACTTTTAGATCAACTCAACGTAATCAGACTATCGAAAGAGTAAGATATAGGTAAAAACAGATAGGTACTACAATGTAAAGGAAATTAGAAGTATCTGTTGCATTAACTCACCTTATTAGAATGAACTGGCATATCACATATAGAGCACAGATGGGGATAACCCTTCGGTAAGAATCCATGGAAGTCTTCAATATTGCTACTTGGAGGAGCGCCTCTCTTTTTCTCAAAGAGAGATCTCTCTTGTAAAGGACCAGGACCACGACCCATTCTCTCATACTCACTGTCAAATTTATGATAGTTATGTGAGGGCTCACCATAAAAAGATTCATCCCTACACCTTTCTCCATCTCTTAATCTGTCATCTTCATAATCCATTCTGTCATAATAACCAGATTCTTGAGAACGACTTCCATGGTCATAATCAAGCACTGGGTTGAGACTAGGACCACGATCATCAAAACTATCTCTTCTAAAGTGCCTTTTTTCTTCCCAATCATCCCTAGGTACTCTGTATGGTGGCTCCCGTGTAGCAGATCTGCCATCTCTACCATAACTCAATGAAGGGCCTTCTTCAGTTCTCCTCCTTTTAAGTTGTAGAAGGATCTGGGGCAAATTTTCAGGAGTAATCTTGTCCTCTGGATAACGACTCAGTTCATCTAAGTCTCTAGCAGACAGACCAAAACTGGCCAAAATGTTACTGGCCTGGTCCGCATCTCCACGGTGTTGAGAAGACAAAGGGAGTGGACCTCTACTTCCAATGTTAAATATAGATTGCAAATTATGGGAAGAAGTACTAGCAGAAGACAGTGCACTATGAGATCCTTGTTGATTCAATGAAGAACTCATTCCAAGATTCATTAAACTAGCAAGGCGTGCAGTACCCTGGTTCATCCTTCCAAGAGATGCTGGCATACTTAAAGACTGGGTAGCAGCAGCAAGAAGGCCTATTCCTGCAGATAGGTCACGCCCATGACCTTGTGAGTCCCTACTGAGAGATGACTGCTGGAATGACTTGGACATTGTAGAACTATCTCTTGTCTACCTTATGGATCAAAAAAAAATTTTTAAAGACGGCCAAAAAGAAAGCTCACACTAGAAAGCTAGTTAACTTTGCTTCGAAAATGGTAACGCCAAGAAAAAAGGATCAATAAGGACTGTAGATTCTTCTTCAAGCTGAGAACCAGCAGACAACTCTGTAGAAAAATAAGCAATTTTAGTAATAAATCCCTTTAAGCAGATGCAGTTTTTTTTTAAAAAAACATGCATCATGTTGACTTTTTTAAAAAGAAAAAACATTTAAGATCTCAAACTTACAAGGCTTTCATTACATATCTTAAACAGATTCAAGATGTACCCAGAACCTATTTTTATGAAAAAAAAAAGTCATCTGTCAAACTAATCTTTTAACTATTAAAAGTGAATTTTGTACTGAATTTAAATGAAGTGCTGGATCTCTGCATATTTCTAAATTTTGGTAAAATAATCTAAGATGGGTCTCTTCCTTTAGAAGAATAAATATGCACCCTATATGATGCTTAAGTTCCAGGAGAAAGACTACCAAAAAATAAAGTCAGAAAGTCAAAGATGAATCTGTTGTATACTGCTCTGAAAATGAAACCTCTAACACTACAGAAAAGGACCAGACCAAGTGAAACCAAAAGTAATTGAAGCTTGGGTAACAAGTATCTATTATAAGAGCTAAGACCAAATACAATAGGAGAGCTTAATGCAGCAAAATTTTTACAGAGGTGAAGACAGATGTGAACAAGAAAAACAAGTTATTTCCTATTTTAAAGATTTCTGCCCACACTTAAATCATATTGCCTTTGGTGCCTTCTTGCTGCCAATTCTACCTTAAGCTGTGCTTAATCATATAAAGTAAGGAGAAAAGGGAGATTCCAAAGAAAAAACCCAGTGCAGGAAGTATATAGGTGATCCAGGAAAGGGCACTTGCCCAAGTTAGTATTTTTTAAAAGCTCTTATGATGCTTAGGGATTATAGCACCTCTAGGAGCTTTCAAAATAGAGGAAATGAAAAGGAGATTCGAATACTTAGAAATCCCAATATTTTTTTCAAAAGAATACTTTTTTTCCTGGAAAAACTAAATTATGAATACTATCTCTTCCCAAGAGTTCTTCTTCAAACATGGATGATGATGTTGTCTTTTCTTTCCCTAAACTGATGCCATCGTCCATCTCAGAAGTGATTTCAGTAATATAAGAATTTGTAAAGCACTTTGGTAGATTCACTTAAAACAGTTTCACAGTTCAAAGAAACACATCACAAATAACTTTAGCTAAATATTGATGGCTTTATACATCACAGTAATTTTTTATATATACACATATACAAAATTAAGCCTGAAGTTAGTTCCATGTCAAGAAATTTCTTCCTTACGAGGCATTGCTCAAGTAGATACATGAACACTTTATCAACAATATACCTATATATATATACACCAAAAGTTTTATAAATTAAAAACTTCATTACAGTTAAAAAGCAAGCATTAAGTGTTAACTATTTACTAATCTACTATTATAGAACAACCTACTTTGGCTAACTTCAATGTTAGATCAAAGCTAGATATATATACATACTGTATGAATACAGTAGCAGAGGAAGAAAAATGGTATAGAAAGAAGAGATTTTAAGACTAGATTAAAAAAAAAAGATGTAGCAAAGGTAAAGAAGAGACACAGAAAGGCTATCAGAGGTGGCTTGAGTTACAGAGAATGTTCTCACATCAAAAGAGATGAATTTGAGAAAAAGACATTGAAGAAACCAATGCTAGATGAGATCCACTAGATATATGGATTAAGTTTTAAAACAAGAGACAATTGTTTAAAAGGAGGTTGTCAGTAGACTTTGAGATGAAGGGGATAAGATAAATTCCTAGGTCTGTTGAAAGTAGGCAGATATTTGCTAATGATTTTTAAAATGCCAGAATACTATTTGAACTAATTTGTATGTGGAATTACAGGCAGAATCTTTGCATCATTCATTTATATACATGTGTAACAGAGCACAATTAAAAGGGGTTTTCATAATCAAAATCTCAAAATGTTAAAGAGCAATATTAAGTTATAGCCATGTGCTTTAATTTTAGCATTAAATGTATTAGTAGTTCAGTTTAACGGCTTTGTTAAATAGCTAAATTTCCCCTCAAGGAAATCACGTGGCTTGACCACTTACAGGAGCCTGCCATATTTTCTAAGAAATGAAATAAAAACCAACAGCTATCTAAAAAAAATTTTTTTTAACTGCAGAGGAGCTATGGATCTGCAAAAAGAAAGTTAAGTGTTGGAGGCAAAAGATGACAAACAGAAAATGGATGCTGAAATAACTTAGAAAAAGAACAAGACACGGAAACAATATTGAATTTCCATGAGAACTTATACTCTCATAAAGGTTAGCCTTACACATTTAGACTTTATTAAAAGATAGCAATTCAAAGTAAGTCCTGCCATAGGACTTATTAAATCTATCAAAACCAAAAGTAGAACCAAACTTCTAAGTTACTTTAAATTACTGTAATAATCCAGCCACACAATACATATTGTTGATAAGTACATTAATGAAAGCATTTCTTATGGTTTTTTCTTGACTGGACATTAAGATATTTAAAAAATTAAATTAGGGGGTTAAAAGAAAATGAAATCTAACCAATTAGTGTTTTTTGTTAAAATCCTATTTTCAAATTTACTAAATATAAATACCACAAATATCAGAATTTCCAATTCTATTAAATGCCATCACCATATATATGTATGTACACACACACACATATATATCAATCACAATGAAGAAATTTTATAATTTACAAGGCAACTATTAATTGGACTTTGCAATTATCTGCCAAAATTGGAATATCTAATGTCCTGCCAACACAGTATTTTAAAACCATTACCATTTTTGGAGTTACAACACTAGAGAAAGACATTCAAGAAGAAATTATTGAAATCAGTATTTAAGTATACAAATTTTATGAACCTTTTTCTTCTAGAAAAATAGTTATGATACATTCTGAATGGATAAAAGTTACCTTTAAATACATAAAAAATTTTAAATCTTGTTATCAAATACATTTATGAATTTTAAGATACATCCTTTTAAAAAGGAGACATTTCTGAAATCTCATTTTTTAAAAAGTATACTTATTTCTTTTTCACATTATAAAGTTTGCAGCTTAACAGAGTAATCTAATGTCAAATAATACTACAAGTTTTTTCTCTAGTAGTTGAATCAGCCAAGGAAACACAAAGAGGGGGGGGGGGGTGTCCCTCCTTGTTCTTCATGTAGAACACAAGGATAGCCTCATATTTTCTTTCAAATTAAGAATTAATGAAAATTAATTTAAACCAGCTTTGATTTTTGAGAATGTATAATTGTTTTAAAAGGAGGGCTGGCTCTAACTTCTATCAAAACAAACCATTTTAAGCTCTAATGTAATTTTTATAAAAATTTATTTATAGGGGGCAGCTGGGTAGCTCAGTGGATTGAAAGCCAGGCCTAGAAACGGGAGGTCCTAGGTTCAAATCTGGCCTCAGACATTTCTCAGCTGTGTGACCCTGGGCAAGTCACTTAACCCCCATTGCCTAGCCCTTACCACTCTTCTGCCTTGGAGCCAATACACAGTATTGACTCCAAGACAGAAGGTAAGGGTTTTTTTAAAAAAATTTATTTATAAACTATTATATCAGATTGTGGAAATAATGGGTACTCTAAATAAACCAAAAGTGATCATCTCAATTGAAAAACTTGATGAAATGTGGGGGGAGCTTCCTGGCTCACTTGACTCTAACCTGAATCATATTGTGTATGCTAAGAAAATAGATCAAATCATAAGTTACTAAACAAAAGTGAATGTATTTTCTCATTTTGAATTGTGGTTTCAAATAGTACTACTAGTGTTCAAATTAAAATCTTTTACAAGCATTTCAAATTTTCTCAATGTTCTTAAAATTCCTGAGCTGTTAATTTACCAAATAGTCTAACCAATCAATGGTTAGAATATAATTGCACGAATAGCAGCCAATCTGATTGGCAGAATAATAATATCCTTACTGTATTACAAATTGCAGATGCCTAAATAAATTAGCTATTGTACTATACTGCAAAAATGAGAAACAAGCAATTTAACAAATCCTTTCAAAAAGTTGCTTGATTTATTCAAATGCTTTTCCTGTTCAAGCTACAAATTCAAATCTACAATATGGCATCTTTTTATTTCATTTAAAGGACTTAATTGTTCTGATTAATTTAAACTGATTACCTTTCTATATTTTCACTAGAACATTTAAAATTTTAAATTTTTTGTAAAATTTATTTTTGGTAAAATTTTTATTTTTGTAAAATTTATTCAAGGGCCAATACCTTGAAATTGCCACCAGATATTCCAATCAGAAAATTCTAAACATGTAAAATTTAATTTTAGTAATGTTTTTGTAGCTTTTACTAGTTTTTCAATTGCTAGTTTATATAAGTTTGATTTTTTCCATTTTGAGGAAACAATTCTCATTTTGAACATTAGAATCTTACACTGTGAGGTTTTCTCAAATAGAACCACAAGTGTCTATGGCACATACCTTTGAGCAATTTAATATAGTATCAAAAAAATTTCTTAATAAAGACCAAATAATTCAAATTGGAGACTCCTTGGGGACAAAGACCTAGTGTTTTGTTTAGAACATTTTACAGTTATGTATAATAGCAATATATACATAATGGTACTACTTTACAATGACAAAATTTGTAGTTTAAAACATCAGGCAGAGTGAAAAACTACCTAAAATTTAATAATATGCAAGACTATTGCTCTGCACATCCATCTGACAGACCTGGATTCAACTTCTAGCCCACTTCTTGATCCTTAGGCCAATGATATATAAAGTTTGTTGCAGAGTGCATTCAGCTGCTGAGAAGATAAAAAGCTTTATGTTAATCAATTGAAGGTATTTCAGTGCAAACTTGGAATAACTTATTTTGTGAAAAATTTCCAACTTGATGAAACAATTTAATAAGGTCAATGACTTTCACAACAGGCACTGAATGACTTTAGTGGGGAGGAATAATGGCAAAGAATTCATAGTACAAAATAGATTTTTTTTCAATCTGAACATAATCCTTTTCTTCCTAGAAACTAATTTCCTGATTCTCTTACTTCTCAGACCAATTTCCATCAAACTCTGTGGCCTCAACCTTCCTTAATCAATCAGTGCTAAGCAGTCAGAGCACACACACCCCCCCCCTTGTCTTTTGTTCTACCTATCCTACAGTTCTCCAGGCTTCAAGGATCATTTATATGCAAATGATCTCCAAACTCACAACTCAAAACTCCAGACCTCACAGGAATTCTTAAAGCCCCACACTTCAAATGTTCTTCTGACATACAGAATTAACATTCGGGTTTTTTTTTTTTAATTCTCTCCCCCAGCTTCTTTTTTTCTACTATAGAATCATTCTTTCCTATTCTCCCAGGATGAAAAACTCAGGAAAGATTACCCTTTGTTTTTTCCTTCTTCATCTAGGTTAACATGATGGACAGAGGATAGAAGCAGTATCTCAGTAGTCTGGGAAACTACTTTCACATCCTGCTTTTGAAAATTACCATCTAGGTCACCTCAACTCCTAGGTAGCACAGTGGATAGAATGCCTCACCTAGGGTGAAGTCTTCCTGAGATCAATTTTGGCCTCAGACACTTACTAACACCCTGTGACCCTGAACAAGTCACTTAACCCTGTTTGCCAGTTTCTCATCTGTAAAATGACAAACCACTCCAGTGTCTTTGCCAAGAAAATCTCAAATGAGGTTATTATAAAATCAAACATAATTGAACAGAACTCTCACTTGAACTAGTCATAAACTCTGCACCTTGTTTTCCTCATACATAAAGTGAGTACCTGTTAGACTAGATGGCCTATGAAGTCTCTTCCTGCTCTAGATGAGAAATTTAGTATTAGTAATGTCTTCAAAAATATCTTGGGGGAGGGCAGCTAGGTAGTGCAGTGGATTGAGAGCCAGGACTAGAGATGGGAGGTCCCAATTTCAAATCTGGCCTCAGACACTTCCCAGCTGTGTGACCCTGGGCAAGTCACTTAATCCCCATTGCCTAGCCCTTAACCACTCTTCTGCCTTGGAACCAATAAACAGTATTGATTCCAAGACAGAAGGTATGGGTTCATTTAAAATAAATAAATAAATAATATGCACACACACACACACACATATATATATTTATGGGGGGGGGGGGTTTGCACCAAGGGTCAGGAAAAAAAATCATGTATGAATCCATGCAAAGTCAACAAGGACACCTGTGCAAAAAAAAATATATGCGTATATATATAATAATGTAAAGATTAATCTACTTTGAAAGACTTAGGAACTGATCAATATAATGACCAATCACAATTCCAAACAAAGGATTCATGATGAAACATGCTATCCACTTCCAGATAGAACTGATGGATTTCAAGTGTAGATTAAAGCATAATTTCTTTTCTTTCAATTTGGCTAATGCAGTAATTTGTTTTACAAGGCAATACATATTTCTATGTGTTTTTGTTTTTCTTGCCTTCTCAAAGAGTGGAGGGAAAATGGAAAGAATCCAGGGAATACCTACATTAAAATTTAAAAATTAAATTAAAACAAAAATGTCTATTGTGGTTAACTTTGCTCTTGGCAAGTCTCGAATCTAGAATCACCTCCTAAAACATAGCTATCTTGAATATACTTAGCTGAATTTAAACTAAAATTCAATTCAGATATCTATTAAGCACATAAAAATGTTTACTTCCTTATTGGTCATCTTACATCAAATTTTTTGTTTATCTGCCCTTTGAGATTGCAACAATTCTAATTGGGCCCATCTACTCTGTAAATCAACACATTCCTATTCTCCCCAACCTCTTACCTGTCTTTAGCTTCATTTTCTAAAACTCCAACCTACTCATGCCGGAATGTACCCCTTGCAATCTTTGAAGAAACAAAAAGATATTGTTCCCCTTTATAAAACTCTTTCATGCTGCTGTAGTCCTAATATTCCTATTCAGACTCAAATTCTAAGGGACTATATCCGTCTCATAATCCAATTATATATGTATTCCATAGCAAGTAGAACAGAAAAGTTATGCATTTACAAAAGGCTGTCTTCTGAGTTAACCCTTTAAATAAAAGCTGGGATTATAAACACTCTATATACAAATTTGTGTATAAGTATATACACACATATGTACAATCCCTCCAGATGTGATTAAGACATTTTTAACAAGTGCCTACCATGTGCAAAGAACTGTGCTAGTATAGATACAAAGACCAAAAAAAATGGTCCTAAGGAAACATATTCTCTGGAAAAGATAAAATATGCACACAAAGAAAAGTACAAAGAAAATTGAAAAGGGAGTCTTGATTGGAGGGGAATTAGAGAGGGAAAGCACTACAAAAGCATGGGAAACAGTTACTAGTCTGTGTGAATGAATGGAAACCTAGGATGGAGTAATTAATTCAGCTTGGCTAGAATACAGATCATAACAAGGAGTACTAAGAAATAAGGCAGGTGGTAGCTAAACTATAAAGAGATTCAAATATCAGGCAAATGATTTTGCATTTTATCTCTAGGAACAGAAATGCCACTAAAGGTTTTTCAAAGAAAACAGAAAGCAATATGGAAAAAAAATATGACAAACTCCAAATAGATCAATTAGCTGATTTTTAAAAAATGTAGTAGATGTATTTGTGAGAAAGAACATTATTTTCTCGATGGAAGACATTATAGAAGATTGATTTGATTCTGAATTGGTTCCTTAGCACAAAAAATAATTGATCTAGGATAAAGAATTGAACAGAATGAGGGGGGGAAAGGCAGTTGTATTTCTGATGAAAAAAAAAAAGGTAAAAAATCCAAAAGCTCCAAGGAAACAATGAGTAAGATGTATGTTCTAATGAGAAGAAAATAAAAAAAGCATTCATGTTGCCTAAAATAATGTTTTAAAACTTTAAAATAAGATTCAGAGGATATGGAAGCAAAAAGGATGATTTTATTAAGTGAACATGCACATTTTAAGAGCAAACCACAAATAATGGAGTCTATCTTCTGTACAATTTTGTAATTTTTATGTATTTGAATGTTTATGATTACTGCTGAGTTCCAAATACCACCTCCTCACAGCACCCACTCAAAAAAGGGAAAAAATAACATCCATACAAGAAAAGCATATCCCAAAATCAATAAGTGTAATCCTCAAACTTTAAGCATATCCTGATAAAATAAGCAACCCAAGAAACTGTAAGCTCAACTTTGGGAGATGGTGCTTAATATTAAACAAATATTCCTTTCAAACAACAAACAATTCCCCTTCTCTGTACTTTTTTCTGAATACTAAATAAATGCCTCATCCAAAAACCAGTGAACTTCTAGTATAGGCAAACCTCTCTATCCATTTCTCTTTTCTATTTCCTCATTCTCTTTGTCTTAGGTGCCTTTCATAGGTATTGCTTAGTCCTGGCTTGTTGGTAGTTTTAAAGACTATTTTAAAAGCAATTAGGATTAATTTTCAAAAAAATTGTAATTAAACAAGTATTCAAATAAGCAACTACCATGTACCCAGCATTGTACTATTTAATTTAATAAGCACAGTCAAGGGGCCCCAGAAGCTTACAATTGCTATAGAAAATAGGTAAACATTAAAGTAAATAAAAATACAAAGTAAATAAAAGGAAAGGGAGAGGGCAGAATGAAAAAAGGCTTCTCATGTGGAAAGTATTAATTAAGCTAAACTTTGAATACCAAAAGTGAGGATCAGCTGAGAATGTATTTCAGGTATAATAATCAAAGATATGGAATGTTAATGTGAAGAATAGGGAGGGCAGAAGTATGAGTACTATAGTACTCTAAGTTTATATACTAAAATAAAAATAAATTATGCTTTGTCCTCAAATTATTTACATCATTTCTGAAACTTCATAACATCTAATATCTTTGGTCCTCGTTTGATAGTAAAAGCATGGAAAAATTACACTTTTAATATCAAATCTGATATATTTCGAATTGGGAATTCAAGACCCTTTGAAAAAAGTCAGGGTTATTAAAGAGTTTTTGCTATCTCTGTGGAAAGAAGTTTAAGTGTAGAAATTCCCCCACACCACTTCAACCATTCAATTCTTCCATGCTCCCAGGTGACTCAAAAGTCCCAGCACTAGTTACTAGTTTTCCCCCTTTATATAAGAGGGCTCCCTACCTAATCTTTCCATCTTCAAACACTACCCCCACAATCTGCTCCACAAAGTAAGGCAAACCTCGCAATATTTCCCTGACCCTAACCCAGATCTCTGCTTTTTTAGGCTATTAAGGGCCTTTGTTTTTACCTATATATATAAAATGAAAAGGCTGAATTACATGACCTTTAAAAAATCCATTCCACTGTCTCTCATAAAGGCGTTCATTACTTAGGGTGGTGTAAGATTAGGTTTTGGGTCCAGAAACAGTATGGCCCTGAAGTCTCCTATTGGCTTGACCATTTTTAAATTAAAAATATGTATTTTTAACATGGCATATTTGATCAATTTTCCCAAATTCTAAGGCTTCTGGGGAAAAAAAAGTTCTATCAATAGTTCTTCAACTACCTTAATTTATATAGTTCCATAAATCCCAAGTATCAACTACTGCAAAATGTTCAAGCCAGAAGGCCTTGGTCCCAAGACCCAGCTACACACTGTATTTGTGATACTCTGGCAAATAAGTCATCTCCAATACAGGGAATTCCAATATGTAGATGTGGGTTTATACTACCTAGTTCACTAAATTACTGTGCAGTTCAGATAGTAGTGTTATGCATTAGTCCTTTCAATATGCTAAATTATATTCAATCAAAATACGTGAATGACCAGATTCTGATTGTAGACAAGTATGAAATGAGAAAAGATGCTCTCAGAAATCAGAATAAAACTAGAATTATTCAAATGTCTAAAAATAAAATCTTCAATAAGCTGTAAAGTTTAAACCTAAGGAAGCTTTCAGCCAAGAATTTAAAGGAATGTGGTTTCTCCTTTTGGGGACACCTGAGTGGCACTAATAACTATGAATTAATATTAAAAGTCTTTAGCATATCAGTTGGCAAATCTTACTCTAGGTTAAGTGTTAAGAGCTCTAGTTGGAAGATCTTAATCATGCTTAATGCTCGGCTTCTCAGCACTCCATGCAATTTCTTTCTAGTTCCAAGTACTAATTTTATCTATTGCTGTGGTCTTATAATAAAAACACTTAAAAAAAAAAAACTCTTACCTTCCATCTTAGAATCAATACTGGGATTGGTTCCAAGGCAGAAGAGTGATAAGAGCTAGGCAATGGGGTTTAAGTGACTTGCCCAGGGTCACACAGCTAGGAAGTGTCTGAGGTCACATTTGAACCCAGCTGCCCCCTAAAAACATTTTTAATGGACAAACCAAGATGGTAACAATGAGAAAAATCAATATGTAGTAATATTAAAAGTGAAAATCTAACAAATCTTAACAAAGCTTTATGATCAAACTCTTAAAAGTGGCACAAGTTCAGGAACTTCAGATAATATGACATTGCAATCTGTAACAATAATTAGTAATCAATCCCACTAAGATTCTATTCCAGTCCAATTTAGGTGCAAAATTGTTTTGAAACACACTGACAGTGTTTAGAAACGTAAAAAAAAAATTGGGTTTTTTAACAGTTTCTATAATACAGAAATAAATTTGATTTTACCTTAAAAATGGAAAATATCTTTACAAATTTTCTAAGATGTTTGCCTATGAACTATATACACCAGAAGTAATACTGATGAATACCTTGCATATATCCCTCATTTTAAAAAATGCATGAGTAATTTATGAATTATTTACCTTAAATTCCTTCATTTTTTTTATACCACTGTTGTGAAGCAACAATTTTATGGAAAAAGCATTGGACCACAGTCAGGAGACCTGGTGGTCCTATACATGTTGTGTTATTATTTTAAATATTCAAATTATGAAATCAAATGTAAATATCTTTTAAGAATGCCACTAAAGGCACTCTATATACACAGTGCTGATGGGACTTTTTAAGATGAGTAAAGATGGGAAATCAGTGTAGTCAGTGTCTTATAGTAATGTTAGTAAATGTTAGTAGTCTTATAGTAAAGTTAGATAATTCTAACATTTTTTCATTGATCACAAGCCATCTAAAAGTAAAACTGTAATATTTTGAATCTCATTTTTATAGCCAGGGGCATCTATATAGAAATAAAAACATTACAAAAATTTAAATACATGATTTTGCAATGTCACAGGAGTAATTATTATATATGCCAGTACAGAGGAAAGAGCACTTGTACCTGGACCCAGGAAATCTTGGTTCAAGGCTCAGTTCTTTACTTGGTTAACTTTCTGAATTTATTTCTTTACCTGTAAAATGGGGATAAAGGTAGTTGTGCCTTATCTCTTTCCATACTTATATTTCTTCCCCTCCCAATTCTTCTTTGAACTTACAAACTCAGGATAACTAATAACCATTATCTACATCAAGTAAAATGTATTTAATAGTAGTTGCCTAAAATTAGACTCTGTTCACCATAACGTCTACCACCTGAAATATGCAATTTGTTTACCATAAATCTAGAATCATCCATTGAATATTTTTAAGTACCAAAATGTAACCATTAGTAGAATACAATCCTGACCTGTGAGATGTTTCACACTATCCTAATCAATTCGAATCACGATATATCTTAAATCTCCACTATAATTTTAAAAGATTCCAACTAGAGCTGAACATTAACTTGTCCAATAAGAACAATCAATCTGCCTCCAACTCATACAATACAACCAGAATTTAGGTATCATAGCACAGTGCCTGGCACGAGGAAATGTTTAACAAATATTTACTGATAACTAGATTTAAAGTCGCCTCTAATAAAAAGCTCCACACATCATTAACACTAGCAGCATACACTATCAGCAGGTCTTAGGCCCAGCCTTTGTCCAGAAACCAGAAAACCTCCTCATACCATTCTTTTAAAGACTAATCCAGACTAAAGACATTTAGGTCGTTGTTTATTTTTTAAAACCCTTTACCCAACAACTACTCTAAAATTAAATTAAAGGCTTCCTCCGCGACGCGACAAAAGAAAATCCAACCAGCATTTCACTGAGCGGCCATTTCAATCGCTAGAGATTAGGGTCACAAAAAACGATTTGATGAGTTGCAGAGAAGGGAGGCGGCCAGAAGTCTAAGGGGGCGCTGTGAACAGCAGGAATGGGGAGATGAGAACCACCTTGAGGGGAGGGGGAGAGGGAGCGGGAGGAGGGGGAGTGGGAGTAAAACCGGAGGAGGAGCGGGAGCTGGGAAGAGGAGGGGGAGTGGAAGCTGGGAGGGGAAGGCGGGGAGTGGGAGTCGGGAGAAGAGGGGGGAGTGGGAGTCGGGAGGGAGGGAGAGTGGGAGTCGGGAGAGAAGGGAGGGGGTGTGGGAGTAGGGAGGCGGGGGAGCCTGCGTTAAATCACTCGAGTCTCAGATTCTAGAAAACCTTTTCTTTTTTGGCTGCCATTTTCTTTTGCAAAAGGAGAGGGAATCACACCCTCTGCCGACATGGAGGGCTAATTGGGCTAGGGAAGGGGGAGCCAAGAACGAAGCGGTAGCGATCGAAGCCGCCAACACTTCTCACGCTCACTTGCTCGCGCGCGCGCACACATATATACATATATATATACACACACGTATATACATACACACACATCACGCGTAGTTTTCGTCTCTTCCTACCCGCCAAAACACGGACCCGGGCCCCAAGAGTCCACCTGCCCCTCCCCTCCGTGGCGCCCCGCGTGTAAGTAACGGGTTTAGCTTCCCGTACCCGCCCACAACCTAGAAAGGAAGGTATGAAACGATTCGGCTAGCCACCATTCCCTCCATCCGATGAACCTCCTCGGCGAAGGCTGGAGAACCAGGCTCCGAGCCTTGGCCCTATCCCAACCCGCCCTCACCTCAGCCGCCTGAAGAGACTAGCCGCGCTACCACTGCGTTCCCAACATGGCGGCGGGCAAGCGGGCGGCTCACATACGCAGCGCGGAGGAAGGGAGGGAAGGCGCGCGGCTGCCTCCGCCCCCCCACCTCCGCCCCCGACTGCCACTAGCCCCGATTCTCCCTCAATCCAGGTCCTTGGCACGGAAGGCGCGGGGCACCCACTCACCCGATCCTCACCCGTCTCACTGCTACCTCAGGGAAGGGGAGGAGGAAGAACGACGACACCTCTCTCTTCGAGCGGGACGCGAAACCTCCCACAATCCCCCGCAGCAACGGCGGTGTGGCGACGGGCGGACAGCAGGAGTAGCAAAAGAGCGATTCCACTCTCGCGAGAACCGGCCCCAAGCGCGCACCCAGTCTAGCCCCACCCCCCTCTACCGCCCAGCGCGCGCCAGCTTCCTACCTACCTCATCTCGCTACACTCTAAAGCCTGAGCTCGTACACAGGGGCTGCTTTCAGCAGAGCCGCGCCTCCTCCAAGCCAAGTAACGCGCAGGCGCAGTTTACTCTCAGTGCTCTCCGACCCTCCCCCTACTACCCCTCCCCCACCAAAGTGGCGGCATCGGTGGGGGAGGGGAATAAGAGACCTAATTGCGGCCTAGAGGCCTAGCAATCTGAGAAAGGCCCATCCACTACCCTGCAGATACTTGCTGGGGAGATTGGCCTGTTAAAAGGCCTCGAGGCTATTCCCTTTGTTTGCCCACCTCAAGGAAGGATCCAGCAAGCTGAGCTCTTTACTTTTTACCTCAGGAATCTGTGGAATAAAACTCAACGTGGCCCCGGAGGTCGTCCAAGCCCACTTCACACACCTAATTTTGAATAAGGAATAGACTCAGGTTTAGGGTTCCCGTGACCCCGCCCTCCATGTACCGTCCCAGGATTCTTCTACAAGTCACCAGCCCTGGGTCCCAGGCCTTTCTTCTTTATCACGTGGCACATTTTCTCTGGGCCTTGCTCTGGATTCTTCACAGGTGGCCAAAGCCCGATTGTCTTTTTCCTGTAGCACGATTGCGTTTTAGCAAAAGTTTTATGGAAACACATATTCCTCCTTGCCTTCCTCCCCCTCCTATCCAGGAGGAAGCCATTTTTGCCTTTCTATCCCCAGATAGTTCTTTTCAGTTGGTTTTTTTTTTTTACTCAGACTTGTTTTGTTTTACTGATGTGAAGAAAATCTTTTAAACCATGCATCTTGGCAATTATTCTGCAATTTAAATCTTGAAGATAATGGGGATAAATGGGTTTACCCTGAGAGGTAAAGCGATTTTTTCTAAACAGCCTCTTTGTTTAAAGTGGCACAGAAATACAGGTCTTCCTAACTGCAATAACCTCCCTTCTACTGTGTAATCCCACCTCTTGATTTGCCATAGATACTTAATAAATGTTTGTCAATTGAGTTGGATTAAATTAAAGACTTTACCTCTTGACCCTAACCCAAGAATTTTGTAGTCAAAGGATTATGTAATATTAGAGATAAGAGTAAATTTAGAGGTCATCTAGTCAAATGTCTCTAATCTTCCAGCTGAAATAGAAGGTGCAAAGAAGTTCGTAGACATGTAAGATATATTTAGAGCTGGGAGGATCTTCAGATATTAACTATTATAACCCCATCATTTTTCTGATGAAGAAACTGAGGTACAGCAAAGTGAAATTAGTCACTATAATAACCCCCAGTAGTTAACTAACCCTTGAATAAAGCCTAAGGGAAGCTCAAATCTTCTAAATCACTTTGCCAACGTGAGATCTGTAGGGATTATAAGGGCCAAAATCCCTTTCCCAATGCAAGGAAAATTAGACTAACCTACTCCCTACTGTGAAGTAACAAGTTTAGTTTAGATTTTGCTTCCTGCAATGGTTGTTTGGTTCTTAGTTTCCAAAAGATACAAGTTCAGACAGGAGCCTTTCCTTTCCATTTTTTTCTATAGAAAATTAAATGGCTATTATTTTCTGCCAATTACAGTTTGTCTTTTTTTTTTAGGCAAATTATGGCACCATATCAGATCTCAAGCCCCAGTTATACACCCACTTATATTTTCGTTAAAGATTGAATGCATTGGTTAAAAAAAGGCAGTTTTCAAAGAAAGAAATCAAATTCATCAATAGTTACATGAAAAAATGCTCCAAATTACTAACAATTACAAAAATGCAAATTAAAATAACCATGAGGTACCACCTCATATCCATCAGATTGGAGAATATGACAAAAAAGGAAGACAAATGCTGAAGGGAATGTGAGAAAAGAGGGACTTGGCAAACCTGTGAATTGATTCAATCATTCTGCAGAACAATTTGGAACTATGCCCAAAGGATTATGAAGCTAGGCATACATATCCTTTGACCCAGCAATACAACTATGAGGCCTGTATCCCAAGAAGAGGAAAGAAAAAGGAACCATATATACAAAAATATTTATTGCAACTCTTTTTATAGTGGCAAAGCATAGGAAATTAAGGGGATACTCATCATTGGGAATAGCTGAACAAGTTGTGGCATATGATTGTGATGTGACAAAGAATAAAACTCAGAAATGAAATAATTTAGAAAGAAATTTATTAAGTTGTCTGGCAGAAGGGAGAGTCAAAAAAAGGTTGGCTCATCCCCCACTAAGTGTCTATAAGTTACACATTATATAGGATGTAAACAAAAGAACAAGGTAACTGTAGTTGATTGGCCAACATGAAAGCAGTTTCCAGATTAAAAAAAAAATGGGTTGCTTGAGATGTATAGCAGAAGAAAACTCTTTACATTAATCTTCAGATCTGACTGGGTTTCTAGCCAGTATAATCTAAGTCTTGAGTTAAGCATTAAGCAAATCTGTCATCAAGCAAGAAGTCTGGTTTCTCATCTGGGAAGGGCTAAGTTCCAATAATGAATTAAGTTGTCCCATAATTGTGATGGAATACTATAGTGCTATTAAAAATGGCAAAGGGAATGATTTTAGAAAAACCTGGGAAGACTCATATGAACTGATGCAAACTGAAGTTAGCAGAATCAGGAAAATACTGTGCATAGTAGTAACAATATTATAATAATAATCAACTGTGAAAGACTTAGCTAATTATGAACCTGATTAATATGATCCACAACAATTCCAAAGTACTCATGATAAAAAATACTATCTACTTCCAGAGAGAACTGATGAACCCTGATTGAGATTGAAATTTTTTTTTTCTCAGAACATGGCTAATTTGGAAATGTTTTACATATCTTCATATCTATATAACTTGTATTATATTGCTTGCCATCTTAATGGATGTAGGAGAGATTGGAAACAATGACTATCTAGAAATGAAAAAAATTTAAATGAATGTTAAAAAAAAGATTGAATGCTTTCTGATAAAGAAGAAAAGTCAAGAACTTTTCAAAAACATTTATTCACAGCCTATGTGAATTCATAACCTCCAAGGCTATGCTGTGTTGGAGAATAATGGTCTCTTGTAGATAAATTACATGTTAAAAAAATTAGAATACATGTTGACATAAAATAAAAAAGAGCTAAACTGAATATAATCCAAAACCATCCAAATTTTGCCTATACAATGAAAATAATAAATATTGGGAAGGAAAAAGAACAATGTTGGGTTTTTCTGGAGCCTCAAGGGGAGCTGCTAAAGATCCTTCAATGCAAGGGATACAAAGGTAGGAGAAGAACATATAAATTTGGAGTGGAAATGGACTTTAGACATCATTTAGCCCAGTTCTCTCCTCTTACAGATAAAGAAAGTGACCAAAAGACATAAAGAAATTTACTCAAGTCACACATGTAAAAGGTGATATTTAAATATACATCTTCTGACTCCAAAATACAGTTCAATCCCTTTTGAGATGATGTGGTCCCTGAATCAGGAGAGATCTATGTCTAAATCCTTCTTCTAACACTTTTTAGTTATGTGACTATGGAAAAGTCACTTAATTTCTCTGTTTCTTCAACTATAAAATGAGGATAATAACACCTGACTTACATCCCAGGGCTTTTGAGGAGGTCAAATAAAATAATATATAAAGTACTATAAAATGTCAGTTATTACGTTTGTATTACATGGAGAGGCCATTACCAATAGGCTTTGGCAATATACTTTTTGACCACAATAATAAAAAAAGTTAACAGACCAGTAAGCCAAATAATAAGTAATTATGTCAAAGAAAATATAACAATATGTCAATATAATAAATGTTTGAAATGCAGATAAAGCAAACCTTCTGAGAAATCTTTTACTTCTAACCAACTTTACTCAACAAATATTTATTATTTACTGTGACTGAGAGATAAATATTAGGGATACAAAGACAAAAATGAAACAATCCCCACATCAATAAGTTTAAATTCTATTAGGAAGAGGCAATATATACATATATAAAGATCTACAAAATAGTTTCAAATACTCAAAAGGATCTGTGATATCATGGATTTTGAAGTTCCTTTTAGTGATGCAGATCACAACAACCAATCCATGCCTATCCATCCTGTTCAATTCTTATTGCTAGGCAACTCTTATTCCCCCCCCCCTTCCCATAAACTTACCAGAAGTGGTCTATCGAATATACCTGATGCTTTCTGTGGGAAAAGAAATGTCTTTTTTGGTTGTTGTTTGAAATATTTTTATTTTCAGGACCAAATTTGTTCCCTCCCTTCACCCCTCTACCACCAACTGAGAAGGCAAGAAATGTGATATTTATTATACATATGAAAGAATGCAAAATGTTTCCATATTAGCATGTTCTGAGGGAGAAAAAAAGGCAAGAAAAAGAGAAAGAAAAAATGCTTCAGTCTGTATCTAGAACTGGATGCCAGCTAAGCATTTTCCATCATGAATCCTTTGGAATTTTTGTGGATCTTTGTATTGATCAGAGTGGCTAAGCCTTACACAGTTGGTTATCGTTGCAATATTGCTGTAACTGTATTTTGTTCTCTGGTTCTGTTCACTTCACTTTGCATCTTTTCACATAGGTCTTCCTAGGGTTTTTTGAAACCTTGCCCTTCAACATTTTTTATGATACCATAATATTCCATCACATTTGTATACAAATAACATGTTTATTCATTTCTAAATTGATGGACATCCCTTGGTTTCTAATTCTTTGCCAATGTAGAAAAAGTTGCAATAAGTATTTTGTACATATGGATCCTTTTCCTTTTTCTTCAATTAATTTGGGATATAGACAGTATTGTTATTTTAAAAAAAAATTTTCCCCTCTCTCCTTCCCTCTCCTGAGTATTGTTATTGCTGAGTCAGTGTGCCATTATAATGTTCGATGTAACATTAAGAGTTACTTACAAGAACGTACTTAACTAGCATAGAGATCTGGTACGAGTATATGAAAATATCCTTATAATGTTATGTGGCAACAAAGTGGATATTAAGGTCAGAAGAGTCAGGATGAAATTAATTGTCTTCCATAAGAAGAACCTCCAATACTATGACATTTAAGCCAAAAATAATTACAACTTTAAGAAGCCCTTCCTTTTGCTTGCTAGAAAGTTTATTGGAGACCTTCATTTGGAGTTTCTTCCCATTCCTGCTCTTGCAGCTCCAGAAGTTGTCATGACTGGCAGCAAAGTATAAGCAAGACTTAGAGATTGCTCAGACAACTGTGCTCCCTGATGAAGATGATGACCTGTAAGGGAATGAAGCTAGAACCCAGCATCAGAGATCCAGTTTTATAGGCAAATGTCCTATGATGTCACTGGTATAGCATGTTTGCCAGTTTATTATATAGCTGAGCAGAACATGTGCTTAATCTTTGGGATGCTGAAGGAGATAAATAGATTTCCAAGTGAAAGTGGCTGTTTTATTTTTTTAATTTAAATTAATTTATTTAGTCAATTTATAACATTATTTCTTGGTTACAAGAATCATGCTATTTCCCTCCTTCCCCTGCCCCCATTCTTCCCATAGCTGACGCACGATTTCACTGGGTATTACATGTGTCCTTGATCAAAACCTATTTCCATGTTGCTGATATTTGCACTAGGATGATCATTTACACTCTACATCCCCAGCCATATCCTCTCAACCCATGTATTCAAGCAGTTGTTTTTCTTCTGTGTTTCTACTCCCACAGTTTTCCCTCTGATGGTGGATAGTGTCTTTTCTCATAGATCCCTCCAAATTGTTCAGGATCACTGCATTGCCACTAATGGAGAAGGCCATTACATTCAATTGTACCACAGTGTATCAGTCTCTGTGTACAATGTTCTCCTGGTTTCACTCTTCATCAATTCCTGGAGGTCATTCCAGTTCACATCAAATTCCTCCAGTTCATTATTCCTTTGAGCACAATAGTATTCCATCACCAACAACAGATACCACAATTTGTTCAGCCATTCCCCAATTGAAGGGCATCCCCTCATTTCCCAAATTTTTGCCACCACAAAGAGCGTAGCTATGAATATTCTTGTACATGTCTTTTTCCTTATTATCTCTTTGGGATACAAACCCAGCAGTGGTATGGCTGGATCAAAGGGCAGACAGTCTTTTAGTGCCCTTTGGGCATAGTTCCAAATTGCCCTCCAGAATGGTTGGATCAATTCACAACTCTACCAGCAATTCATTAATGTCCCAACTTTGCCACATCCCCTCCAGCATTCATTACTGAAAGTGGCTGTTTTTAAAAATATGTAATTCACATTTTGGACCTGTATTTAGCTATTTGGAACTGCAATTACCTCCCCTTGAGTTTCAAGTCCCAATTCACCACATTACTCATTGTCATTGCCTTTCCTTTTTCTGTTAAAGTTGTATTTAAAACATCCAAGCCAGTGAGGTCATATCCCTTGTTTATATTAAGCATTTAAAAACCTATTTTGTATGGTCTGGGGTATATAAATACCATGTTACCATTTAAACGGCCTTCACATTTTTATAACTGGTATCTTTTAAATATCATATAATCCAGTTAAGACATATTTGAGTCATACATTTCACAAAGTAAAGACAAATAGATCCTGGAAAGGTTAAAAAAAAAACCTTTGTGTTATTGTTAGATGACTAGTCACAAGTTGGTAATAAAGTTAAAAAGGTGTGGGTATATATAATTTAGACTAATCTAAAAGTTTTCACACTAGCTAAAGTAGAGTCCCTGAACTGGCTTTTGTGAGAAGGGTAAAGTTGAAAAATAAAATAATCACATGAATATTTTATCTTTTTCTAATTTATAAGCTGCCAATAGAATAGATTTTTTTAATTTTATTTAGTCAATTTAGAACATTATTCCTTGGTTACAAGAATTATATTCTATCCCTCCCTCCCCTACGCCCACCCTTCCCGTAGCCCACACGCAATTCCACTGGATATTACATGTGTCCTTGATCAGAACCTATTTCCATGTTGTTGGTGTTTGCAATAGGATGTTCATTTAGTCTATAATCAAGCAGTTGTTTTTCTTCTGTGTCTCTACTCCCACAGTTTTTGCTCTGAATGTGGATAGTGTTCTAATTGTACCACAGTGTATCAGTCTCTGTGTACGTTTTCCTGGTTCTGCTCCTTTCGCTCTGCATCACTTCTTGGAGGTTGTTCCAGTTCCCTTGGAATTCCTCCACTTTATTATTCCTTTGAGCACAATAGTATTCCATCACCAACAACAGATACCACAATTTGTTCAGCCATTCCCCAACTGAAGGGCATCCCCTCATTTTCCAGTTTTTGGCCACCACAAAGAGTGCAGCTATGAATATTCTTGTACAAGTCTTTTTCCTTATTATCTCTTTGGGGTACAAACCCAGCAGTGCTATGGCTGGATCAAAGGGCAAACAGTCTTTTATCGCCCTTTGGGCATAGTTCCAAATTGCCCTCCAGAATGGTTGGATCAATTCACAACTCCATCAGCAATGAATTAATGTCCTGACTTTGCCACATAATAGAATAGATTTTAATTTATGTAGATTGAATATCAATTGAATGCTGTTTTTTGAAGACTATAAGAATATACACCAGAACTGTAACCATGCATTAAAAAGGTGGTCTGAAGTGATTATACAATAAGCTAGATTCTATTAACTTCAACTTTAATAAGCTTTAAGTACACAGTAGCCAAAGTATTCTTGCTGGGAAGGAAGCATATGGAGACAAGTCATTAATCAGGTAATGCTGTGATAACCACTATGGGAATAGTGAGAAAAAAGACCATTTTTAGTGATGTCAATCTAAGTTGAAGCTTCTGAATGAGTTTTGTATTTTGGGTACTATAATAAAAGTGAATAATTTAATTTTTAATAAATAAATAACACTTAAAGATCAACATATCAATAACACACCCAAAAGCAGAAAAATAGAAACAAGGAAAATCAAAGAAATAGAATTGAAAATAATTAAAATTGAAAACAGAACTTCTTTTAAAGTTCAATAAAATAAAGAAACCATTAGCCAATCTGATGAAAGGAAATAAAAGATAACAAAATGGTCAAAACAAAAATTGAAAAGGTAAAATGTACACACACCCCCAAATAGAGGGAAAAGTTATTATTTTTCTACAAAACTAAACGTTTAAACAAAATGGATGAATATTCACAAAATATAGAATGCCTAAATTAATCGAACAGAAAAGAGATTTAGCAAGCTATAAGTGAACTTGTAAAAGGGAAAAATACTAAGTCCAAGTGAATCCTATTTAGCATTTAAAGAATCTATGCTATATAAATCATAAGCATAAATTGAGAAATAAAACAACTTATAAAACTCCTTTTATGAAGGAAATATGGATCTGAAACCCAAACCAGGGAAACATAAAGCAGAAATAGAAAACTATATCATTTGACAAATATGGACCAACAGACAACCTATGTTTATATTTGGCTCTGATGTTTATTATCAATGTGACCTTAGGCAAGTCACAATCCTCTTGGGTTCCAGTTTTCTCCTCTGTAAAATCATGAGGTTGGAGTGAATGGCCTCTGAGCTGTAGGTCTATGATCCTTACTACAATCTTATCAACAATAAATATAATAACAAAATAACTAAAATATTTTTCTAAGGGACCCTGGGAAGTCTCAACCTCTCAGTGTTCTAGGTACCTCTCTGAGACTATAAGTTTTAGAAAAGGGGCAAACTTGCTTTGGTAAAGGAATTTTTCTAATTTGGAAGATTCATAGGAATAATCCCTAGGAATCATAGGTACCATCCCTATGCCCATCTTTATTGTCATGATTGCATCAATAGAGCATTAAAAAAAACAAAGAAACTCTGACAAAATGAACCATTCACTTATCTTAAAAACACTAAAAAAGAGTAAATAACATTACCTTTTGTTAAACCCTTACCTTTCACCTTAGAATCAATTCTGTGTATTAGTTCTAAGGCAGACAAGTGGTAAGAGCTAGGCAATGGGGGTTAAAGTGGCTTGCCCAGGGTCACACAGCTAGGAAGTATCTAAGGCTAGATTTGAACCCAGGGCCTCCCTTCTCTGGGCCTGGCTCTCAATCCACTGAACTATCTAGCTGCCCCTAAAATGACCTTTTCTTAAGGTGATAAATATCACCTAAAACCAAGAACTACCATTATTGATATATGGAGAACTCTTAAACTTTCTCAACAAGAGTGAGAATGTCCATTGACTCTACTATTCTTTGAAAGTGATAGCCACATTATCTATACTAATAAGGCAAAAAAAAAAATAAATTAAAGGAATAAACTCAGGCAAAGAAAGGACAAAATTATTTTTATTTTCATATTAAATAATGATTTACTTGGAGAATCTCAGCGATTAAATGAAAAATTAATGAAGATAGCAAATTCAGTAAGATTGTAAGATTCAGAAGAAACCCATGAAAATAATCAGCTTTCTTTTATTTTTCTAACAAAACCCAACAAAAAGAGATATAGAAATTCCATTCAAAGTAATTATAAATTAATTCAATATTTGAGGGTTAAACTTCCAAGATACACCCAGGACTTATATATAAGGACAATTATAAAACACTAGAGAAATAAAGACAAATAATGGGAGAGATATGTATTACTCATGTTTGGGCAATAACACAATTTTTTGAATGATGTTAATATATACATTAATTTACAGACAGTGTTATATCAAATTGCTAAAGGATTATTTTATAGTATTATATAGACCAAAAGGAAATTTTATTTAGAAAATAGGAATAATAATAATAGTTAACAGTTATATATCACTTACTATGTACCAGAAAATGCTAAACATGACAACTCTGGGAGGAAAAGGCTATATTTTATTATTAATATCCTCATTATACAGATAACCTTTGCCTATTTTTAGCTAATCAAATCAAGAACTTAAAGTACCTTTACTTGACACTAAGTAAGAGAGTTCAGCAAGTCACTTGCTAGAGTGGATGACAACTCCAGAGGCCACTGCCCTGCCCCTGGGCAGTGATAGGCAAATTGAAAGACTTCAATTGGTTCCCATAAAGTGGGGAAGGGAAAGGAAGTGATGTGGGGAAAGGACTATAAAAAGTCCTGAACTTCCTGTCCAAGAGTCTTCTCCTTTGAACTTCTTCTCCTTTGGAGTTGCTGCATCAGTGAGCCAGACTGGAGGAGGAGACTTTTCCCCTGGATCCTGCATCAGCTTGCTGGGTGAGAAGCTTGCCTTCCTTTCCTAACTTTTGGAGAGACTGGTTCTGGAGATTCCTGCCTTGGCTTTGGAGGAGGCTGCATTGGTGGAACCTTGGCTGAAGACACTGCTAGGACTTCTGGCCAACGATTAGTGGGAAAATCCAGGTAGAGACAGAGTCTTGAGGAAACCCTACTGGAGCTGAGCTTAGCATCTCAGGAGAACGGCTTGTAGGCTTATTAGAATCCATCTCTACATTTTTCCACTTTCACTCTTTCCACCTCTTTGTAAATAAAGCTACTAAAAGTTATTTTGACTTAAGATGTAATATTTTTAAATTAGTGACCACAATATTACGTTAGAACTTTTATATTAGCATAAAAACTTAAATTTAAATTCTTACAGTACCATGTACCAAAATGAACTCCAAATGGATAAAGACAAATACATCTTTTTATGACAGCTATTTTATGACATTTTAATTATTTTGTATCAAACAAAGCATAAATACCTTATTTGAACTATTATTTTCTGGCTGAACACAAAATGAAAAAACCTTCATACTTAAAAAAAAAAACTAGTGGTAAGGAATCTAGTCTTCCATTTTTTTTTCTTCACTCTCTCACTCTACATCCTTGAATGCTGGCACAACAGTTTCGGTATGAACCTGCATGAGAGCTCATAGGATTAAACATTCTCCTTTGTCCCCTTTGCCCATCACTTCTTATTCCTTACCATGGGATATGAAGGTGAAGATTGAGGTCCTTGATTGCTGCTGGTAGGTAAAACCAGACTAGCTGACTGCCAGGCTGATGCCTTTCCTTGACCTGTAGACCTTGTACCAGTCTCCCCAAGCCCTATACACAACTCTCCTTTTCCCCTTCTTCCTTCTCAGTAACAAACATCACAAAAGGGTTGAGAGGCATAAGAAGCTGGAGGAAATTTGGAGATGACTAAGTGAAGACCTATACTATTATGTAAAGTTTTCTGGTATTATTTATTAAGTTCAATAAACCATATGATCACAAAATGTATGACTATGAGAAATGGACTATAAGGAAAGCCAAACTCTGCAGAAACAAAGCTTTTGAATTGTGTTACTGGAGAAGACTTTTGAGAGTTCTTTGGACAGCAACAAGAATAAATCAGTCAATACTTGAAGAAATTAAGACCATTCACTGGAAAATCAAATACTGAAACTGAAGCTTAAATAATTTGGCCACATAATGAGAAGACAGGATTAATTGGAAAAGACCTTGATGGTGAGAAAGATTGAAGGAAAAAGGAATGGCAGAAGATGAAATGGATAGATAATGTCATGGAAACAATAAAAATGACTTTGGACAGGCTTTGGGAGGCAGTGGTGGGTAGAAGAGAGGTCTTGAAGAATAGTTGGACAGGACTGAACAACTCAATCAAACAAACAATAAACATTTAGAAAGTCCAACTATATGGCTGATTGATTCACTGGCCTCAATACTGAGCTCAGGTCAGTGAGAGTTTCTTTGTAGCTCAACAGTCTGAAAGCGCACTATTGAGATGTGGACAGCTAATGCAGGTTACAAGGAAAATCTCAAAGTGCATAGGGAGGATCTCCCTTACTGGTAACAATTAAATTTGATGATGTGCTTTCCTCTAGGTTTAGCAAAACAGTAAAGAACTGGGTGTGGGCTGCATTATTAAAGTATCATTCAGCCTGAATCAAGTTTGTCACATTTAGCATATTCTGCTCCAAAAACTAACCATTTTCAATTCTAGCAAGCATTTGTCTCTGTCATGGATAATGGGGAAAATTTCTTAGTCATGGCTTTTAGAAGTAAGTTCCACAGATTTTTATGAATGATACGGATAACAAATAAAACATTTTCCACGTATCATCTATCTCAGGACATTAATGTCTCAAACTTAAAGAGATTAACAACTAATATGAGCAACAAAGAAAAATGAACAAATTCTTTTTTTTCTCCAAAGTTCATTATGGGTGTCAGTTCTACTTTTGATAGTTTCATGGGATATTAGTAAATTAAAATATCCTGAAACTTGATGTATTTTGGTTATTGCCATCTAAAGCCATAAGCCTGTGGTGGAAAAAATAAGAAAGATAATGAACAGAGTAGCTGGAGTGGCCTGGAAATAATTGGACTGTATAGGATATTATTAAGTAGAAAAGTGGAAAAATCAGGTATGACAGGTCTTAAGCATTTCAGGGAGCAGGAAATGACTAAAAATTTATTTGGAAAGGAATGCAGAACTTCCTTTTCCTCATTTGAAGAATGAATATATATATATACATATATGTATATATATATATATATATATACACATATCTTCTAAAATTGAGAAAAAATTTAAAGAGAGAGAAGGTATAGACAGACTATAACATCAGAGGAAAAGTAATGAGAAAAATTTAAGGAAGTAATGAGAGATCAGGCTAGAAAGGTAAGTACGGGACAAAGTATGAAATGCTTGTCTAGCAAAGGGGCCTCATGTGTGACAGAAATATTTTATCTTGGATAGATTATTCTGTGGTTGGTTTTAAGCAAACTGGATTGAATAAGGGGGAAGGAGAAGATTGAAGACAGAGATATCAATGGAGCATAATTATTATAATAGTCTATTAGTGAAATAAAGGCCTGAAGTAGGACGTAGAGTGGGAATAAAAAGTACTATCTCAAAAACATATGAATGGATATTCATCCACTACCTCATAGACAAGGGATAGGGTTTGGGTCTGTAATTTCATTGCTAAGGGTAAGGAAACTCAGTCAGCACCTTTCTGAAACAGTTTTAGAGAATTGTCTAGAGTATTAGGTGTTTAAATGACTTGCCCAGGGTGGTTGACAATGATATTTATGCCAGAAACAGGACTTGAATTTGTTTTTCTGATTTTGAGGCCATTGCTTTATCCAATAGATCATTCTGCCTCTCTTCTCAATACCTCTACTGAGAAAAAGAGTGGAGTTGCCATGGTAAAATCCATAGAGTCAAAAGCAGAACCAGGAGAGAAATGAATGGCTTAAATGATCCAGGCTGTCTCTCAAAATGGAAGTACTCAGAGGAACTCACCATTGGGAGATGGTATCCCATCAGAGAAGAAGCATCTTCCAGGTGATGGTGATAGAAGAATCTCCTTGATCAAAAAGATGTCTTTAGATCAGTTCCAGTAAATTAAATAAGCAGCCTCACAGACATATGAATGGACCCTTTTCAAATATCCAGTATTCTCTTAAATCACTCCCTTGAAAGGAATTATTCTCTTAAAGGATTCAATATACTATTTATTCCCTTGACTAGTGTGAAGTCATATTGCAGGAACTTACTATTCTGAATCCAAACTTCTTAGAATCTTAATAGGATTAAAAGAATTAAAAGGCCTCCAAAATGATCAACCTCAAAACCCAGAGTTCCAGTTCTCCATCACCAGCTGTCTGGTAATGTTTCTTAGGAACCTAAAATTCAAAATTGTATAGCCAAAGTGAAACTTATTATCTTTCTTTTTTAAATTGTATTTCTTTTTTTATTATCAACTGAACAAATGCCAAATAAAGTGAGCATTTTCAAACTAGAATAAATTAGAAAAAAATATTTTAAACTATAATTATATTTTTAAAATATACAAATTAGAATAAAAAAGATTGTACATAAACTGGGTATCTATTATATAGATTATTTTTCCTTTAATGTATATAATAAATTCAACAACATACGTCTTGCCTATCTAGTTCTTTCTGATCTTCCTATTGTTCTCTTTTATTAAAAATACTTCAATGACCCTCTTTTTTTTCTTTTTTTGGCAACACTGTTCCTACCCTAGCCTTGACCTTCCTAAAAAACTTGAAAAAAAGAAAACACTTCTAACAAATTCATATGCAAAGCTTGTATAAAAAGCAAGGGAAATTTGTGCCTTGGTCTTGTCTGAAAATGAACATCTCATTTTGTATCCTGTGTCTATCACATCTCTGCAAGGAGGTGGGTAGCATCCTTCAACATGAACCTTTTAGAATCATGTCATTCATAGAAAGGTAGGCCAACTATTTATAGTCTACCTAGAAGGGCTTTTACACTTTAAAATATAACTTATTTAACATTCTTAGCAAACCTGACCCCTGGATTAGAGCAACTCTTTATCTTTCCCTTCCCACCTTAGCCAGTCTTTTATCCTAATGTCTTTATTTTTATGAAGTATGCCACTCTCCTTTTAGTTAAGAAGAATTTAACACTTTAAAAATTAAGTGCTTAAGATGTCAGGCACTATGAAAAGTACTGTGGATGCAAAAAAAAAAGGCAAAAATTAATCAATCAATCAACCTTTTAAGTGCCTACTATGTGCCTACTATGAGCAAAGGGTTGGGGGTACAAAAAGAGTCCAAAGACACTCTTCAAAGGTTTCCCAACCTAATGGTGGAGTCAATAGAACAAACAAGCTATCTATAGGATAAACAGGACATAATTAACTGTGGGAAGGTACTAGAATTAAGAGGAGTTATAGGGGGCAGCTGGGTGGCTTAGTGGATTGAGAACCAGGCCTAGAGACAGGAGGTCCTAGGTTCAAATCTGGCCTCAGACACTTACCAGCTGTGTGACCCTGGGTAAGTCACTTAACCTCCATTGCCTAGCCCTTACCACTCTTCTGCATTGGAACCAATATACAGTATTGATTCCAAGATGGAAGGTAAGGGTTTAAAAAAAAAAAAAAGAGGGGTTATGAAAAGCTTCTTGTAGAAAGTAGGATTTTAGTAGAGACTTAAAAAAAAACCAGGGAAGTTAATAGTAGGCATTGAGGAGAGAGAGTGTTTCAGGCATTTGGGACAGTTAGAGAAAAGAGATTCCAAAGTGCCTTGTTTGTGGAACACATAGGAGGCCAGTGTCATTAGATCATAGATTAAGGTTTATCAGTTGAGGAATGGCTGAACAAATTGTTGTACATGTTGGTAATGGAGTACTATGTAAGACCTGCTAAGCAAAACGATTTCAGAAAAATCTGAAAAAATCTGCAGGAACTGATGCAGAGTAAAATAAGAAGAACCATGAGAACATTGTACATAATAAAAGCAATATTGTACCATGATCGTCTATGAAAAATTGGCTACTCTCAGCAATGCAATAATCTGGGACAATCCTGAAAGACTTAAGACAGGGAATGCTATCCACCTCCAGAGAAAGAACTGCTGGAGTCAAATGAATGTGGATCAAAACATAGCATCTTTCACATTAATGTGTTTATGGTTTTATTTGGGGATTTTGGTTATATATAATGTGCTTTTATAACAATGACCAATATGGAAGTGTATTTTGCATACTAATAAAAATAAAATTAAAATTAACAAAGAAACATTAATTAAAATTAAATTAAAATTAAATTTTAAGGGGCAACCAGTGGGCTCAGAGGATTGAGAGTCAGGCCTAGAGACAGGTGATCTTGATTTCAAATGTTCAGATACTTCCTAGCTGGGCAAGTCATTTAATCCTGTTTGCCCAGCCCCTACTGCTCTTCTGACCTGGAAACAAAACTTACTTTTTGTTCTAAGACAGTAGGTAAGGGTTTTTAAAAAAGGTAGGGGAAGGGGAAATAAAATATGAAGGTTTAAGAAGCCTGGAAAGGTTAGGAGAAGGCTAGGTTATGAAGGGTTTTGAATGCTGAGCAGAGGAGTTTGTATTTGATCCTCAAAAGGATAGAGAGCCTCTGGGTTTGTTGAATAAGGGAGTTGACATGGCCAGAACTGTGCTTTAGGAGAATCATTTTAAAGGCTTCATGGAGGATGGATTGGAGTTGGGAGAGACTTGAGACAGGCCGACTCACCAGCAGGCTATTGCAACAATAGAGGCATGAGATGATAAGGGCCAACACTAGAGTGGTAGCAGTGTCAGAGTAGAGAAGGGGGAATATTTAAAGCATGTCACAAAAGTGAAATTAGCAGGCCTTGACAACAGATCGGATAAAAATGATCCCTAAATTGTACTTGTTTGCCTCAGTTTCCTCATCTTTAAAATGGGCTGGAGAAGAAAATGGCAAACCACTCCAATATCTTTGCCAAAAAAAAAAAACCCCTAAAAAATCCAACAACAAATGGAGTCCTAAGACACATCTGAACAATAACAACCCTCAAGGGACTCACATTCTAATTGTAGGAGGTAACATTCAACTAATTAAATACATATAAGGTAGATGGAGGATAATCTCAGAAGGAGAACCTTAAAAGGTAGTAATAGAGTTAAATCTTTTTTTTTAAAGATTTATTTAATTAATTAATTGAGAATGTTTTTCCATGGTTACAAGATTCATGTTCTTTCCCTACCCTCCCTCAACCCCCCTTCCGTAGCCAACAAGCAATTCCTCTGAGTTTTACATGTGTCATTGATCAAGACCTATTTCCATATTATTATTTGCGCTAGGGTGATCTTTTAGAGTCTATATCCCCAATCATATCCCCATCAACCCATATGGTCAAGCAGTTGTTTTTCTTCTGTGTTCCTACTCCCACAGTTCTTCCTCTGAATGTGGATAGTGTTCTTTCTCATAAGTCCCTCAGAATTGTCCTGGATTATTGCATAGCTGCTAGTAAAGAAGTCCATTACATTCGTTTGTGCCATAGTGTTTCAGTCTCTGTGTACATTGTTCTCCTGGTTCTGCTCTTTTCCCTCTTCATCCATTCCTGGAGCTTGTTTCAGATCACATGGAATTAATTCCTCCAGTTCGTTATTCCTTTGAGCACAATAGTATTCCATCACCAACAGATACCACAATTTGTTCAGCCATTCCCCAGTCGATGACACCCCCTCATTTTCCAATTTTTTTTGCCACCACAAAGAGTGCAGCTATGAATATTCTTGTACAGGTCTTTTTCCTTATTATCTCTTTGGGGTATCCAAGCAGTGCTATGACTGGATCAAAGGGCAGACAGTCTTTTAGTACCCTTTGGGCATTGTTCCAAATTGCCATCCAGAATGGCTGGATCAATTCACAACTCTGCCAGCAATGTATTAATGTCCCAATTTTGACACATCCCCTTCAACATTTATTACTTTCCTTTACTGTCATGTTAGCCAATCTGCTAGGTGTGAGGTGGTACCTCAGAGTTGTTTTGATTTGCATGTCTCTGATTATAAGAGATTTAGAACACTTTTTCATGTGTTTATTGATAGTTTTGATTTCTTTATCTGAAAATTGCCTATTGGTGTCCCTTGTCCATTTATCAATTGGGGAATGGCTTGATTTTTTGTACAATTGATTTAGCTCTTTATAAATTTGAGTAATTAGACCTTTGTCAGAGGTTTTTGTTATGAAGATTTTTTTCCCAATTTGTGGCTTCCCTTCTAATGTTGGTTGTATTGGTTTTGTTTGTACAAAACCTTTTTAATTTAATGTAATCAAAATTATTTATTTTACATTTTGTGATTTTTTTTCTAACTCTTGCTTGGTCTCAAAATCTTTCCTTTCCCAAATAACTGAAAAGTATATTATTCTTTGTTCATCTAATTTACTTATAGTTTCCTCCTTTATAGTCCTTCTTTATATATGTCATTCACCCATTCTGAGTTTATCTTGGAGTAGGGTGTGAGGTGTTGATCTAAATCTAATCTCTCCCATATTGTCTTCTAATTTTCCTAGCAGTTTTTTGTCAAATAGTGGATTTTTGTCCCAAAAGCAGGGATCTTTGGGTTTATCATAGACTGTCTTGCTGAGGTCACTTACCCCAAGTCTATTCCACTGTTCCTCCCTTTTGTCTCTTAGCCAGTACCATATTGTTTTGAAGTATAGGCAAGGCCACCTTCCTTCACATTTATTTTTCATTATTTCCCTGGATATTCTCCATCTTTTGTTCTTCCAAATGAACTTTGTTGTTTTTTTTCTAATTCAGTAAAAAAGTTTCTTGGTAGTTCGATGGGTATGGCACTAAATAAGTAAATTAATTTGGGTGGGATTGTCATTTTTATTATGTTAGCTCTTTCTACCCATGAGTAATTAATGTTTTCCTAATTATTTAGATCTAGTTTTAATTGTGTGGAAAGGGTTTTGTAGTTATGTTCAAATAGTTCCTGTGTTTGTCTTGGCAGATAGTTTCCTAAGTATTTTATATTGTCTAGGGTGATTTTAAATGGAATTTCAACAGAGCTAAATCTTGCAGGAAACTAGCAAAATGAAAGCAAAAATGAAGAGATAGAGCAGGACATTCCAGACATATGGGGCAGCCAGTGCCAAAACACAAAGTCCAGGAAGATGGAATATTATCTGTTGGCCAGGACTTTTTTTTTAAGAGGACTTAAAAGAAAGAGGCATATGATTATTTCAAGAAATGCAGAAAAAGCCTTTGACAAAATTCTGCACTCCTTCCTATTAAAAACACTGGGAAACATAGGTATGAATGGATTTTTTTTCCTTAAAATGATATAAAACATCTACCTAAAACCATAAGTAAGTATTATTTATCCCAATCAGATCAGGAGTGGAATAAGATGCCCATTATCACCAATATTATTTAATATAGTAATAGATATATCAGCAGGAGCAATAAGGGAAGAAAAAAATTGAAGGAATCAGAATGGCAGAGAAACAATAAAATTATCTCTTTTCACAGACAATAGGTTGGCATATGTGGAAATTCCTAGAGACTCAACTAAAAAGTTAGTTGAAATTATTAATAATTCTAGCAAAGTAGCAGGATTTAAAACAAACCCACATAAATCACCAGCATTTTTATATACCACTAATAAAGTCCTGCAAGAAGAGGTTGAAAGAAATAACTCATTTAAAATAACTACACACAGAATAAAATATGGGGGAGTATACCTGCCAAAACAAACCCAGGAACTATATGAACATAATTATAAGACTTTTTTTACCCAAATAAAGTCAGGTTTTAATAACTGGAGAAATAGTCTTGTTTATTGGTAGGCAGAGCCAATATAATTAAAATGGCAATCTTACCTAATCTACTTATTCAATGCCATTCCAATTAAATTACCAAAAACTTATTTTATTGAGTTAGAGAAAATAATAAAATTCATTTGGAAGAACAAAAGATTAGGAATATTAAATGAATTAATGAAAAAATATAAAGGAAAGAGATCTAGTAGTACTAGATTTTAATTGTATTATAAAACAGTAAAAGAGAAAAAGGGGGGAAAGGAGAAGAAAGGGAGAGAAAAACTATGGCACTTATAGACATCTTTCTCAAAGAATTTAGCTTGACTAGTGAAGAGTTGTAGGATGATGGCTAGCAAGGATGATAGATCTACTAAAGGTTTTTTATGGATAGGAAAGAGTTGAGCACTTTAGCAAGCTGGTAGTTTCATAAACTTTCACTTGGGAACCTTCACATTCTTCCTTTTTCTCTGCCCTCTCCTTTTCTTGCCACGTGTTGTCAGTTCTACCTCTCTATTTGCTGGTAGACATCATCTTCTTTCAGGCCCTTAATGTCTCTATCTGAACTACTGCTTTAAAAAAAAATTTTTAAACCCTTGTCTTGGAGTCAATACTATGTATTGGCTCCAAGGCAGAAGAGCAGGAATGGCTAGGCAATGGGGGTTAAGTGACTTGCCCAGGGTCACACAGCTAGGAAGTGTCTGAGGCCAAATTTGAACCCAGGACCTCCTGTCTCTAGGACTGGTTCTCAATCTACTGAGCCACCCAACTGCCCCCTGGACTACTGCTTTAAAAGCCTCCAAATTGATTTCCCTGACTTGAGCCACTCTCTTTCTTTTTCAATTGATTCTCCATAGAGTTGCCAAATTCATATTCCTTGGACAGGTCTGTCTTTGTCACTCCCTTGCTCAAGAAGCTCCATAATTTCCTATGACCTAATATAAAATACAAACTCCTATTTGACATTTAAAGTGCTTTGCAATCTTTACTCTATCTTGGTAGATTTTACCATATTCTCCCTGAGGTTCTCTCTTATTCCAACCAAAGAAGGATACTTACTGTTCACTGTACAGAACACTCTGTCCTCCATGCTTAGAATGTTCTCCTTTATCTTCCTCTTTGGAAATCCCTATAATCATCTCAGGTGGTTCTCAATCCCAGGTGGATCTCAAGCCCTCAATGTGAGGCTACTATCTTCCCCCAAAATTGTTCATGCTTCTCTCACTGCTGAAATTACTACCCTTATATTTTAAATTCACTAACGAATATGTTGTTCCTATCCGTTCATTACCCTGCCCCACTAGTGAGATGTAATAAAACTATCTGAGGGCAGGGAGGGACTATTTTCATTTTTCCTTCTATTCCTAGTACCTAGTATTGCTTGGCACATAGATAATAACAGGTATCTGTTCATCTGAATTGAACCCCCACTTTTGGAGATCTTGTCACATCAAAAAAAAAAGGTGTGAGTGATATCTCTACGCTTTCCATTTGCTTGGCCATATTCCTGAGCTATTTCTGAACAAGCCATCTTCTAAGATAAGATGTTTTACCAAGATCACGTAGGTTTAGGCTATCTGCCAAAGGAATATCCCACCAGCAAAGTCATGACTAACTAAAAGGTCAAGAAATAACACAGTGGCTATGCAGAAAAAAAGAGTTCAAAGATATCTTGTCTTCTCACTGATTAATAAAACACTTGCAAAGCCAAAAGTGAAGATGGAGATGCAGGAGAAAGAGTCAGCATTTCAGAGGAAAAATAAAAAGAAGAGATGGACAGTAAGAGAGTACTGTCCCCATCCTGAGGTGTCTCTTGGAGAACTTAAACCAATTCATCAAAATAATTTAAGGGCTTCTACTCGGTTTTTTAATGAAGAAAATAGACCATGGAGAGAAGGTAGGCTGGATCTTCCCTCAGTGTCTGGGACCTTCTTCCCCCTAGAATGGCCCTCTACCATGCCAATCCTCTTTTCCCACTGAGGTAGTCCCTGGGGGAGGGGGAACTCCATTTTGGGGGGAGGAGGGGGGAAGGATTCAGGTCAAGCTATGCTTCATTCTCCTCCCAGGTTTGCTTCTTCCAAAATCACCACCTAATACCTGGGTCAGTACCTCTTTCAGCTCTCTTATCTTTTGTCTTTCTCCATTAGAATATAAATATAAACTCTTGGGGTTAGGCTGTCTTTTTGCTTCTACTTGTAATCCGTGGATAGAATAGTGATTTTTATTTAGTTTGAAGAACTGACTTAATTTAGTCCTTAAAGTAAAGACTAATATAACTGCTTTATTACAACAAAAGCTTACACACATAGTAAATACTTCATAAATGCTAGTCTGTCTTTAGGGGATCATATGGTGAGGGACATTTCTTTCTTTTTTTTTTTTCAAAAATTAAGACATAAATATTTAATGATATTTTGGAATCCATAGAACTCTGACATCTGTTCATATGAGGGGGAAAATACATTAGTAGCTTTCTGCAATAACACAATTCATTCAAAGGCAAAATAGAATTAGCCTGACTGCTAAGATAGTGCCCTCACAATGTCAAATCTAGGAAAGGCTCTGGTCGATTGAATGTACCTCTTGATGTAAATGTAAAAGAGTCACACCCTGAGGGGCAGCTGGTATAGAGAGCCAGGTCTGGAGACAGGAGGAGATCCTGGGTTCAAATGTGACCTCAGACACTTCCTAGTTGTGTGATCCTGGGCAAGTCACTTAACTCCAACTGCCTAGCTCTTGATGCTCTTCTGCTTTGGAACTGATACTTAGTATTGATTCTGAAACAGAAAATGAGGGTTAAAAAAAAAAGTCACACAGGATGGACGACATGGTTGGGAACATCTTCATCAATGAGATGTCAGATCTAGTTTGGAGGGAAACAAGCATTTATTAAGTATGTGCCAGTCACTGTGTTGAGTCCTTTGCAAATATTATATAATGATACTCAAAGCAACCCTGTAAAGCAGGTGCTATTACTGTTCTCATTTTGCAGAGGAGGAAATAGACAGCAGTTAAGAAACCTGCCCAGGGTCACATAGCTACTGAGGGTCCGAGGCTGCAACACATCCATCTGACCCCAAGGCCAGTGCTCAATGCCTTATGCCACTTAGCTACCTCTAAGTATCTCAATTAGTAACCAACAGAGTAGTATTTCAGGCACAGTTGTGCCCAGAGAATACAAGGACAAACAGCAAGTCCCTCCCCTCAAGGAGTTTTTGTTCTTTCTATGTAGGGATATAACACAAAGAAGTCAATACACAAGCATTGCAAACTAACTTAAGGGCAGAAGGAGGCACTGACCTCTTGGGGGAATCAGGAGAGACCCTACAAGAAATAGCACTTGAATGTAGTTTTTTTTTTTATAATCAAATTTTTTAATCTATCAGTCAACATTTATTGATTAAACATTTACAGTGTTCTAGGTGCTCTGCTCGCTTCTGGATACAAAAGCATTATCAAAAAACTTAAAAAATGCCTATTATCTATGTTCTGACATAGCAGTCGTTCTATTATTATCAAAGGTTAAGATTCAGGATATCTATTGCCAACTTGAAATTTCTATGCAGACAAACAAATGATCAATTGTATGGTCAGCCAAGTTACTTCAAACTTTTTCAAAAACTGACTCCAATGGTTCTCTTAGCTCTAAAAAAAAAAAGTCTTTTGAATGTAGTTTTGAAAGGAGGAAGTCCAAGGTGACCACTCCGGGGCTGGAGGACCTTCTGGGCAAAAACCAGGAGACAGGAGGTAGAGTGGTTCCAAAAGGACTGGCTTGGCCAAAATAGATCCACTCATGTGCTCTAAGACTGGAAAAGGAGGTAAGAGATGGGATGTAAAAGGCAGATAAGATTGGTGTCAGCCAGGTACAGGGCAGAATCAGACAGCCATTGAGATCACTCACCCTTATCAGGAAACATCAGGAATACCAGTGGAACATGCAACCTTGAAAGGGCCAATGGGACCATCCTTGTTGCTTCCAAGCTAAGAGAAGCTTTGCTACTCCAGATGTATTAGATGGGAGGAAATGATTATTCTACAAACCATGACAAGACAGGGTCTGACTGATCCCCAGGTATTAGGATGAACTGGACACTATCCTCCCTACTACTAAAGGTTCCCAGTCCTTTCTTTGCCACTCCCTGGCAAGACTCAAGAAACAAGAAAAGGGTAGCTAGGTAGTTCAGTGGATAGAGTGCCAGACTTGGGAAGTCCCGAGTTCATATTTGACCTCAAGACTGTCCCTGGCTGAGACCCTGGGCAAGTCATATAATGCTGGCTGCCCGGTCCTTCCCATTTCTCTTGCCTTAGAGCCCAGATGCAAAGCAGAAAGGGATAAAAAGAAAATTCATCTCCAAGCCCAGCACCCTATCCACTGAGCCATCTAGCTGCTCCTTGAATTTTTTATTGATGTAGAGATAAGGGGCCTTATTTTCCCGTTTGTATACCTGGTACTTAATTTTCAAATATTCTTTCCCTCAATGACCTATAATGGGTACCTAACAGGGTCAATCAAGTTGACCCAAAGGAACAATTAATTGAATTGCTGGTATAAAACTTCAACATTAGGAAGAGGGGTCAGGAGAAATACTGCCATAAGCCTAGGCTTCTGCTAGGGGTAGTTCATCAGATATTTATTTTCTAAGATAACACTGGCAAAAGTGGAGCTGCTCATATACTAATTATGCAAGACTCAGGAGTCATTTTCTCCCCTTCAAGCCCTTAATTAGCTGCTGTTTTGTAAGAATTCACAGGCATTTGGCCATCTTTAGTACAATATTGGGTTCAAAAGCTTTGTACTTTGGGTCATTCTTGCAGCTTTTCGTTTTTCACTTGAGGCCTAGGTTCCCCCCCCCCCAAACCCAATGGTCAAAAGTGAAGAAGTTAACTTTTAAATGTCCAAAAAGAAAAGGGTCTATAGGTGTTTATTCAAAATTTTACAATTCAGTTCCCTATCACAAATCAACAAAAACTACAAAACAAGTTTCTATATAAGGTTTATTTAATATTTCAATGTCATTTCAGTCACTCATTATTACCAGGAAGGTAAATAGTTTAAAATAACAATAATCAAGTCAACAGGGATTAGATGAGTAATTACTTTTACTTCTCAAAGTAGCAAATCCTATTAGATGATTTTAATTTGCATGATTAAACTATCCAACCCCCTCAGGGCATGTGTACTGGCACAAAAAAACATAAGAGAACTAGTAATTATTCTTCAACAAGCAACTGGCTCCTCCCAGCTCTGGCCGCTCCACTTCAGATTCCTCTGCCACCCAGAGGAGCTTCATACATAGGGGTGGGGAGGTGAGACGATTTCTGGGCTTTTCATCCTTGTTCCTTTGCTGGGACTTCTGTCCTGTTCTCAATAAGCTGCAGATGAAAGAGCAGAGATACTTAGGCAATGAAGCTAAACATGACACTTCCAACTCCAATTCAAGGCAGCTAACATTTGACTCTCTGGCTATTACACTTGGCACTGGAGATACAGACAAAACCAAAAATCCAGATCTCCAGAACCAAAGGTCCCTAACTTCCTTAATAACGTTTCAAAAGCTAAATTTAAGTTCACAAAATAAAACACATCTTACGACAAAGGAAACCAATACTACCACCATCACATTACAAAGCCACAAATTCAAAGTTAAGAACCCTTGTCCCAAACTAAATGGGATTGTTTTCTCATCCTTTACTTTTGGGACACATTATTTTGCTCATCTTACCTTGCTCTTTGACTTTTAAGATTTTTATTCTGGTGTTTCAAACTAGAGAGGAGTTTTAATTTGTTTTTTTTTCTAAGAATTTTATTTTAGTTTTTATTTAGTTGTATGTATAATTCATCTCTCACTTGGATTTTCTAAGTAAGGCCTGCTTTGGCTGCATTCTAAATGTTTACAATCATGGAAAACTGACCTTTTTTTGGCCGTTAGGACCATAAATCTAACCTCCCAGCCATGGCTCCAAAATAGAATATTGTAAAATACCTACCCTTGTAGCCACGCTGGAGTAGTATCACAAGTCACCTGAAGTCCACATACAGGTGCTGGTCCTGGTAGCAAAGAAGAGGGTGATTGGATCATAGGATCAGAGCTGGAAGGGACCTTAGAGGCCATCAAGTCCAACTCACTTTATAATGGAAGGGTCAGAGATAAATAGACATGTGTGCACCTAGACTAGGACTAACTTCATAAAGGAAGTTAATCCACTCTCAGTGGTGCAAAGCACTATCTAAGGCAGTCAGCCTGGACACTAAAACAGTGCCATGTGACAAGACCTTGGTGGCGACAGTGCATTTCTCTCCCAGAAATGTAACACCGTCACAGGCATGGTGTGGCCTGGACAGCTGACAGTCACTGGGTAAAGCCTCAGAAGCTTCAGGTGAGACTCTTGGGTACTATCCTTACCTGGGCAGGACTGCCTGGGGCGGGGTGGGGCCTTCCCAAATGGAAAGGGAGGGATAGAAATACCCAACATCCATTCCTACACATAGGAAGGGCCATTTACCTGAATCTCTTGTTGTGAATGGTCTTTTTATTTCTTAGGGGGGCCACCAGCTCATTTGGTTACCCTAAAAAAAAAGGAAAGGAAATCATAAATTTGAACTCAGGTCTCCTGATTCCAAGTCCATTCCTTCTACTTGCTTCTATTTCACCAACAAGGATATGAAAACAATAAAAATTAGGTGACCCATCCAAGGTCACACGAGTCAAGTGGTTGGGATTTGAACCCCAATACTGTGGATGTATTCAATCCATTGAGGTCCTTTCTAGTTCCAAATGGGTCTGGCTTCAAATTCCCCCCTCAATGCCCTTGCAGTTCTAATCCTGTCACTGGGTAATGAAGGCGCTGTGATGGCATACTGATGAGGTTATTCAAATTAGCATGGCATGAACCAGCTTCAGGGTACCATCTAGCCTTGGGCCACTGCTCTCCCAGCAGTGTAACACTAACCCAGATACAGGCCAACTGGGAAGCTGCCTTACTGCTGGAATGGAGGTGGGCAAAATGTGAATCACAGTAGGCAGCGACTTGCCCAAGGGATTAAGAACCACTTTATTTCTTCATAACTAAGAACATTTCAGATCAAAATCAACCCAGAAAATGAGCAAGAATTTAGAACCCCATACAGGTAAGAAATAAATGACAAGTGATCTTGAATTAAAGTATGAAAACATTTTAGTAAATTGATCTGGCAGCCTCAGACAAATTGGTAGCTGGATAAAGTCCAGATTCTTAAAAATTGATTATCTACTCTTTTTCCCAACTCATAAATCCATTTCCAGTTTTCTGTTTTGCAAGGGGGATGTTCTGTGATTTCACTGGGGGTGGGTTCCTTGGAGAATAACCTCCAAAAATGTGACTTGTCCAAGGTCACAGCCAGTAGGAAAGATTTGAAACCTGTGTCCAAACCAAAGAGGCAAGGATTTTATAGATTTCTTTCCACCAGTCCTCAATCTAGATTGATAAAACGAATCCTTCTAACTACCTCCTCCACTTTTAGCATCACCGCATTAACTAAGGCTTCATTTCAAAACCGTGGTTATTTGCATAGAAAAAGATGGAGGGAACCCAGGGACAGACCTTGGAGGAACTAATTATCAAGAACCTTAGAACCTGAAAAAGAAGATTGATATGTTAATTACTCACTACGAAAAGCACCGACTTTAGTGGCAAAGCAAGATATAATTTCGTTTAGGCAAAATCCCCACACTCAAGGTTCTCTGATCATTAAGAAGGATGATACAAGGGGTTATTAATAGACCCAATAAATGCGTTAGGTAGATGGAAAATGAGAGCGGGGTTGGGGGATGGGAAGATTAGCAGCAGATAGGAGCTTAGCACGTGGCCCTAAGGTTAAAGCTGCGAAATCATAATTATCTGGCGGTGGGGGAAGTTTAGAATCGGGGTTTGTTTCCACCCATGATCTTCAGCGCTAATAAATAAGACAATGTCCTGCCTTTTAGTAAAGGCGAGGGTGGTGGTATTAAAAGCAAGGGCAGCAAACCTTGGGGCTGCAGAGCACCCACACACACATACACACACATCTGCAGAGCCCAAGCCATGCGGGAAGGAACCCCTACTTTCCCCACTGCACTCTCCTCCTCTGCCTCTCAGCTCTATCTCTCCTTAGCAGTAAGCAGACTTCTGGCTCCCTGTAAGGGAGCCATCACTTACCCCCACGTGTAGCAGAGCTCGGAAAGACATGACCTCACCGGCCGAGGCCACTGGAAAGAAAGACCGCAGTAAGGGCTGCGGAGCTCCTCCCCGGATTCTACTGCAAAGAGGTGGAGCTAGAAGAGGGAGGACCTTACACAGGGCTCTGCAGAGGGGCGGGACTTCAGCCGGTCTCTGCAGAGGGGCGGCGACTGCGCAGGTCTCCGCAGAGGGGAGGAGACCGATCCGGGCTCTCCAGAGGGGCGGGGCCCAAGCCGGTTTGTGCAGAGGGGCGGGGCCAAGCCGGGCTCTGCAGAGGGGCGGGCCCGACAAGTCGATCCAAAGAAGCTAGCACCGCACTGAGATAGAGAAGGATAAGAGTGACTGGGGCACGCCCCAGCCCCGATGGAGATATGCCGGCATGCTTGCTTGCGGCTTGATACTAATAAAAGAGAGGAAAGCAAAAACCTGGACCAGGTTTCCCACACACCAAACTAGCAAAGAACATTGAAAAAAAAATGGTCAAAAGCTTTTGTGTATTAAATGACATCTCAAATTACACAGAGCCTTTCAGCTTTATCATTTCTTACTGCAGAAAAAGGACATCTCGTATGCTAGAGGTCACTTAGTGATAGCCCAAACTTCCGTACGGTCAAGTGGACAGAGCCTGCTCAAAGCCAGAAAAACCTGGACTCTGGTTTCACGTGACACATACCGGCTGCCTAATATGGGCAAGACAGCCTCTCAGGGTTCTGGCCACCTCTCTAAGACTATAAAGTGGTAGTGAAGGTGTAGACCTTCGGTTAAGAAAGGACGTTTTCTCGTGTTAAGAGTTCCACATAGCCATGAGAACACAGGTCTATTCTTCCCATCTCCTCTTCCCTCTCCCCCTTCTTCGGTGCATCTCCTTATTCAGGCAAAGCTCAACCCTGTTCTAGCCTCCGCCTAGGTTCCATCTCCTCTTCTCCCCTCCCCTCCCCCTCTTTCCATCTTCCAGGCTGAGTGTCATTGTCCCTTAGCTGTAGATTGATGTAAAAGACTTGGGAGATTTCTCTGGGATAGTCCCTATCCTATCCCTCTATTTACTTTCTCCCTACTCAATTATCTTGTTCCTTTGTTCTCCTATCTCATCTTTGTTTCCTGGAGGGTCCATCCCGGAACAATTCAAAGGGGTCATCTTTCCTTTTGTGGGAGACCTCCTCTAGAAGTAATCACATTTATATGGGTCTTTAAAGCTGCCTTTCTCACCAGAGGCAAGTGGTGAAAATATTGAACTAGAAGGAAAGGACCTTAGGTAACTAGGGGTTCTTAACTGTGGACCTCCAAGGGATAGATTTCAGGGTGTCCATGAAATTGGATGGGAAGAATTTGTTTTTGATTTTCGTTTGGATTTTCACTTTTCTCAATCCTCATCCTTCTAGATCTTTCTGTAACTTTTGACATTGTCTATCATGCCTTCTCCTTGATACTCAATAAATTCTAGTAGCTTCCTATTGTCTTCAGGAGCAAATACAAAATGTTTGGCATTCAAAGTCCTTTCTAACCCCTCATACCTTTCCATTCTTATTACATTTTTCTCCCCATCACATACTCTTCAATCCAGGGACACTGGCCTCTTGGCTCTTCTATAAACAAGACACTCCCTGTCTTGGTTCCAGGTATTTTCTTCATCTACATTGTCTGGAATATTCTCCCTCCTCCCCTCAGACTACTGAGCTTTCTGGCTTCCTTTTTATTGTTGTTTAGTCATTCAGTTGTATCCAACTTCCATACATGGCAAAGATCCTAGAGTGGTTTGTCATTTACTTCTCTTGTGTGCCCTCATTTTCCAGATGAGAAATTGAGGCAAATAGGGATTGAGTGATTTGCCTAGTGACATAGCTAGTAAATGCCTGAGTCCATATTTGTACAGAAGAAGATGAATCTTCCTGGCTCCAGGCTGGGAGTTCTATCCATTAAACCAACCTATTCCATGACTTCCTCTAAGTCCCAACTAATACCCATCTTCTACTGGAAGCTTTCCCCCAAGCGTCTTAATTCCAGGGATTTCTTTCTTAGTTATCTCCCATTTATCCTGAATATATATATATATATATATATATGTATATATATATATATATATATATTCAGCAAGAGGACTTCATATCTGTCTGTCAATCTGTTTTTGACTCTCCTGGATCCTAACTCCATTTTTGTTATCCCCATCCTCAACCAGCAAATAACTTGATTAACACCTTACCCTTAGACACTGACCCCTCTCTGATGCAGGACTTCATCCATCACTCCTGGATTACCATAATAGCCTGGTAGTTGGTCCCCTACTACAAGTCTCTTCCCCCACTCAGGGCCTAAGTGATTCTCCCAAAGTGCAGGTTTGACCATTTCAGTTTCCCACTCAATAAACTCCATGGGCTTCTTATTACCTATAGAATAAAATAAAAGTCCTCTAGAGTTCAAAACCCTTCATAATCCAACCCCTCCAAATACCATTCCAATTCACCTTGACCCCCTTTTCTCTTCCACATACTCTCCATTTAGTGATGAGACACTGACTTCCCTGTTATTCTCCAAAAAAGACAATCCATCTCCATATGTTTTCTCTGTCTGTGGCTCATTCCTGGAAAGCCCTCTCTCATATCTGCTGCCTAGCCTCCCTGGTTTCCTTCAAGTTTCAGTTAAAATCCCACCATCTACAAGAACTCTTTCCTGATCCTTCGTTTTTCCCCCTAGTGCCTTTTCTCCATTAGTTTCAATTTATCCTGTGTATATCATATATATATATATATATATATATATATATATATATATATATATATATATAGTATAAATGGAGATTTTGAGCCTTTGGACTTCATCTCCCAGAAGTCCCTTAGTTTTTCCCTGGATTCCATTTTCCTGCGTCCCCACAATTTGCATGGCGGTAACTCCTCCCTCCCTCTTCCTCTTTTGAACCTGTGACTGGGTTGAAGTCAGGCAGTTTTTTTTTGCTTTAGTTATTATTAATAAAACTTTATAAAATATAATATATATCTATTATTAATTTAAAAACCCACAGTTTGGCTTACCACGAAGAGATTACGAATTCTCAAAAAAAAAATATTTTTTTAACAGATAGCCTTACAGTAAAGATAGTAAATTTGCCTAGTTGCCACCCACCAGGAGGATCCCTGGTGGGGTGTGCCTGCGCTCCTGTCCCACCCTGCTGCCTGCTGCCGCCTGCTGTTTCTCCTTCCCATCTGCTTGTCCAGCATTCCTCACCACTGTCCACCCAGCTTGGAGCCTCCTCTTGCCTAGACCAGACCCGCCACAAGAGCCTGCCAATCCCAGTCATTTTTTTTCCACTGAGGGTGATGTATAATAATCTTTCCACCCCAATCCCTTTTCACACTCGATGTGTGTGTTTCTAGTCTGCCATCGCCATTTTTCAGTGAGGAAAAAAGAACCCCACACCTTCTAATTTTCAAGCAGATTTTTTTTAAAGCTGATCCTGGACTCCTAGTTTAGAAGACTGTTACTAAAGTTTTTTCACAGGAAGGGCAGTTAGTTCCAAATCAGTATATTTAAAGTCAGTTTGGGGGAATAAGCCTAATTTTTTTTCTTCTTTCTCTTGACCCAAAACACCAAGGAGTATTTTTTTCTTCATATGCAAATACGCTATTGTTTTCCCTCAAAGTTTTGCTTCTTTATGTTTACTCTTTAAACAAACCCCATTCAGCCTCTTTCCCGAAAAATGCTATTGCAAAAGTATGCTTGAAACTTGGAAACCACACTTTGAGTTGATAGAGCTAAAAAGTGCAATTTGGATCTGCTTAATTCTTTTCCTGGGACTTTTTATTTTCATTGGAGATTTCCCACTTTATATTCCCTCACCTCAAGAATATACCACAAGCTAGACTGCTTATGCTACAAACCAACCTGAAACATTTTGACAAAGTTGTAAAGGTCCTAACTGCTCTCAACATGCAGAGTGGAGATTCTTCCTTGTGCTTCTATGAGGAAATTCAGACCTCTGACAAACAAAATCAAAATGGATAATAAATACTGGGGGAGGGGAAGGAAACTTTAAAAGAGATCTGGAAACTTATTGTTAACTATTTTGAGTTTATTCTCTTCCTATAATACTGAACAAGTCTATTGGGATTGATGAAAAGGATTTTGACTGAACGGACTGTCTACACCTCCTCATTGGTTTATTTTATTGTATTTACTGATTGCTTTAAGGTTTAATTTTTTTTTAAGTTTACCTGCTTTAATTTAATCAATATCTTTCTGTTATACTGAATCATTTTAAGCTACTATGTTTTGCCTATATTGATATTTAATTTGTACTTTTACCTCTGCTGAAGAACAAAAATAACACTGTATAAGCCCATGAACATCTTGGCTAAAACCCTTGTCACTAGATCCATTGACGATCATGTATTGTCTTTGTTAATTGTCACATAGATGATGATGGATGGATTTCAACAACACTGGTTAAATTATATACAACCTTTAAAGAATTTAATAAGATAAGAATTTAATTGTAATTTTAAGGGGTCTTCAGAAATAATTTTACATAACTAGTGGTTTCTGAATAGATGATATTTTATATTTATATTTATATATATTTTAAAGAATAATGTATTGAAGTAGAGAAGCAAAGAAATATTCCTACCAAGGTGTTTATATGTAATCAGGAAGCCAGAAAAAGAGCTCCTGCAAAATTCTTCATTTTGATTTACTTCCGGCAGAACAATCTAGATTTCTTGATGATGTTCTAGACCCAAATAAGTTTTACTTTGTTTAAAAATATGTTTGCCAAGGTTGAAAGATTTGCTACATCTGTAAAAATTGTGACAAACATCCATCAGTTCATAGATTTTTTATGTCATACAGCAACTTATGTGAAATATGATAGTGGGTTTGTTTGCTATTGTAATTTACTGGGCTATTGTGAATTTTGGGGACTTTGGTACTTCATTAAATGTTCATTATCTACTGTGTTACTGTTTTATTTTGAAAATCATTTTGTACTCACACATGGCTGACACAGTGTGTCACTGATTTTAAGCTATATATTTTAGATTTTTAAAACTTTTTTAAAAATAACCTTTGAGGGGGCAACTGGGTAGCTCAGTGGATTGAGAACCAGGCCTAGAGACAGGAGGCCCTAGGATCAAATGTGGCCTCAGACATTTCCTAGCTGTGTGACCCTGGGCAAGTCACTTGACCCCCATTGCCTAGCCCTTACCACTCTTCTGCCTTGGAGCCAATGCACAGTATTGACTCCAAGATGGAAGGTAAGGGTTTTTTAAAAAAATAAATAAAAATAAAAACAATAACCTTTGATTTTTTTAAATTGCATGTGCAATATAGTATCTGAGTTTTATTTTTTCTCTCCTTTTTGTATTTGAGCTCATGTCACCAGTACTGAGAAGATTTTTCTTTAATTTTTTATTTTGCAGTAATATAAGTTGTAAAAACATTTGTTCTAATATTAATGCATGTCCAAAAAGCTTTAGATTATAAAAATGATGCCCTTGATTGTTTAAAAAAATTTTTATGGGACTTTGCTTAATGATTCTGTCTGATTCCAGGACAAGAGAATACAAAAAGAGCCATTGCACAGTGCCAAAGAAGCACAAAGCTAAACTGCATAGTACCAATCGAGTACAAGGTCAAAGAGACCAACCAATCCTGGTGAGATTGATGTAATTTTGAGCAAAGACAAGATGACTTGAACTTATTTGGGGTTCAAGGTTGCAACTATTTAACATGTGTTAAAGGCAGGTTCACATTCTACCAAGTATCTCAAATATAATAATATAATATAATAATCTCCTATAATCTAGTCTCTTTTCTGTCTTTTATAGTGTCGCAAATTTTCTATAATTCTGGCTACTGATTGGGTAAATGCATAATTGCTTAAATCATTTTAATTGGGCCCTGATTCAAGGACCTGTTATAGATTTGTTTTTCCTTTATTTAGATTTTTTAGACATAAGACTTTTACATTTTGTATTTCATCCACACGTTATTTTTCTCTTTTATTTGGATTTTTTCATTTTTTTTTCTTTTGCAAATTGATTCGTATACCTCATAACTCAGCCATGCATCCCTGAGTGATCCCTGTGTTTGTTATTACTCACCACAGGGGGGACAAGTTATTGTTATGAAGTTTGATTTAAATTTGAGCAATTTTAAGATAAGAAACTTGCTACCTCCCAGAATCCAGAATGCCCCATGAAGATAGATGCTTGCAGAGACCACATGCTTCCTTCACCAGAAGATCCAGAGTGAACTTTGGGATGTGAATTGAATTATGGGGTGGTAGTGGTGGAAATGCCTTTGTTTTGAATGTATACTCTTATGCCAAAGGGGACTGCCCCCAAATTGGCTTTTTGTCAACCTAGTAATCATTGGTTTTGTTCTCTTTTCCTTATCCACAAATTATTGCAATTTTCAAGTTGATAATGTTTCCATGATCCTTTTGGGGAAACTGGTTTTGCAATAGGATCACAGGGGGAATATGTATAAATGGAGATTTTGAGTCTTTGGATTTAATCTCCCAGAAGTCCCTTAGTTTTTCCCAGCATTCCATTTTCCTGTGTCCCCACATTTTGTGTGATTGTATTTAAGTGGTGGTAACTCTTCCCTCCCTCTTCCTCTTTTGAACTTGAGACGGGGCTGAAGTTAGGCAGTTCTTTTGCTTTAGTTATTATTAATAAAACTTTATAAGATATAATTCTTAGTTATTGATTATTAATTTCAAAACCCATTATATATATATAAATATATATGTATATATATAATTTGTACGTAGTCCTTTGCATTTGCCTCCCCCATTAGCCTGTGAGCTCTTCAAGAGTAGGGATGCTTTTTTGCCTTTCTTTATATACCTAACAATCCTTTCTCAAATACTTACTAGCTGTGTAACCCTGGGCAAATCATTTAACCCTGTTTGCTCCAGTTTCCTCATCTGTAAAACAAGCTGGAGAAGGAAATGGCAAACTACTCCAGTATTGCTGCTGAGAAAACCCCAAATGGGGTCATGAAGAATCAAACATGACTGAAAACACTGAAAAACAAAATGATATATTCCCAGTGCCTGTCACATAATAGTTGCTTTTAAAATGTTTATGAACTGACTAAAATTCTAAGTAAAATTAAGCATTTCCTTATTTACTGAAAAACATTATTCTAGGGTAGTGTGGACATAGTGAACAGAGAGTCAGGCCTGGGGTCAGGAGGTTCTAGGTTCAAATTTGACCCCATATACTTTCTAGTTTTGTGACCCTGGTCAAGTCACAACTCCAATTGTCTAGTCTTTTCCCTTTTCTCTTAAGAGTTGTTACTAAAACAGAAAGTAAGGATTAAAAAAAGCAAACATTATTTATTTTATTCTGAGACATTATCTGAGAAAAGTTTGTAGTCCTTACCAGACTGCCAAAGGACTCCATGAAACACACAAAATATTAAGAACCCATGTTTACAATTTTCATTTTACAGATCAGAAAATAGGGTCAAAGAAATAAAAATTATTTGTTCAAGGTCATATTTTCACATGTAATAATTAGATTTGCAAAGTTCTTTATATATGTTTTCTTATTTCATCATTATAATAATCCTGTGAAGTAGGTCCTATCATTATCCTTATTTTATAGTTGAGGAAACTGAGGCATAAAAAGATTAGTTTAAGTCACAATGCAGTAGTAATGTAACTCAATTCAACCACTCAAATATTTTTAAAATATATATATTATTTTAAGATATTTTATTTTACCAATTACATGTAATAACAAATTTCCGCATACATTTTCTAGAGTTATATGATCCAAATTGTCTCCCTCCCTCCCATCCCTCCCTACTCCTGGAGGTGGCAATCAATTTGATTTGGGTTATATATATGTATTATCATGCAATATATATTCCCATATTGTTCATTTTTGTAAGAAAATAATCATATAAAACAGAACCCCAAATAAAATAATGTGAAAAATCTTTTGCTTTGATATGCATTCTGACTCCAATAATTCTTTATCTGGAGATGGATAGCATTCTTTGTCATAAGTCCCTCAGAGTCATCCTAGATCATTGTATTGAAAATAGTAGCTAAGTCTATCACAGTTGATCATTCCACAATATTGCTGTTATTGTGCCCAATGTTCTCCTGGTTCTGCTTATTTCACTCTGCATCAGTTCACGAAGGTCTTTCCAGTCCTTTCTGAAATCATCCTGTTCATCATTCCTTATAGCACAATATATTCCATTGCCATCATATTTCACAATTTGTTTAGCCATTCCCCAATTGAGGACATCCCTTCAATTTCCAATTCTTTGCCACCACAGAAAAAATAGCTATAAATATTTTTGTACAAGTAGGTTGTATAAGTGGGATTTTGAACACTTGGACTTTATCCCCCAGAAGTCCTTAAATATTTCCCAGAATTCCTCTCCTCTCTCCACCACCTTTTGTGGTCTGGTTTGTATTTAAGGTTGCTGTAACTCCTCCCTCGCTCACTTCTCTCTCAGCTGGGCTGGGTTCAGGTAGTTCTTTTACTTTAGTTATTATTAATAAAACTTCTTAAAATAGAATACTTTATTTATTGTATATTAATTAAAAATCCCCTGAGGTCCTTTCCCCTTTTATTTGGATTTCTTTGGGATACAAACCTAGTAGTGGTATTACCAGATCAAATGATATGCATTATTTTATAGCCCTTTGAGCATTGTTCCAAATTGTCCTCCAGAATGGATCAGTTCGCAACTTCAAAACAATGCATTAGTGGCCCAATTTTGCCATATCCCCTCCAACATTTATTTTGCTGTCAAGCCAAGCATTTATTAAATGATTACTACGTGCTAGGCAGCTGAGTGGTAAAGTGGATAGAGCAACAGGCCTAGGGTTAGGGAGACCTGAGTTCAAATACACCCTTAGACACTTATTAGCTGTGTGACCCTGGGCAAGTCATTTAACCCTGGTTGCCTCAGTTTCCTCATGTGAAAAATGAACTGGAGAAGGAAATGGCAAATCAGTCCAGTATCTTTGCCAAGAAAACCCCAGATAGGGTCAGGAAGAATGAAACACAACTGAAAAATCTGAACAGCAAAAAACATGTGCTATAGGCACTGGACTAAACAACTGGGATACAAAGAAAGGTGAAACACAGGCCTCACTATAGTGAATCTCTATTACCTCAAGGACTAAATATAAAATTCTCTGTTTGGCACTTAAAGCCTTTTACCATCTTATCCCTTCCTGCCTTTTCAGTCTTCCTATACTATCGCCTTTTCCCACATACTCCAGCTCCCTGGGCTACTAGATTACACTTCATCTCTCAAATGCTTTTTCCCTGGCTGCCCTCTGGGCCTGGAGTGCTCTCCTTACTCACCTTTGTCTTTTAATACTGAAGGTAATATGGAACCACCATTTACATATCAAATGGGAGTGGAAGTGGGAATAACCTATGACTCAGGAAAATCACTTTGAGGGACAAGTGGGTGGCTCAGTGGATAGAGAGTCAGGCCTAGAGTTGGGAGAACCTGAGTTCAAATATAGCCTCAGATACTTGCTAGCTGTGTGACCCTGAGCAAGTCATTTAATCTCAATTGTCTAGCCCTTACCTCTCTTCTGAAACTAATACTTGTATTGATTCTAAGGCAGAGGGTAAAAATAAAAAACAAAAAAAGAAATAAAGAAATCACTTTGGTAGCTGAGTGGAGGAGTGAATTTGAGTAGGGGGATAGACCAAAGTCAGGGAAACCACCAGTGATAGGTAGAGAAGATTTGAACTAGGACAATGGTTATGAAAGTATAGAGACAGGAACCTGTGTGAGAGATAGAGTGAAGAAAGAAACAAGATTTATCTCAAGGTTGGGTTTTAGGGTTAGTGAAAGTGTGGGACTGGGGACCTGGGTGACTGCTAAGATAGTAACATCCTTGACAATAATGGAAAAGCATGGAAGAGGAATGAGTTTGGCAGAAAAGAGAGTGAATACTGTTATTGACATAATGAGTTTGAGATGCCTACAGGACATCCAGTCCAAAATGAATTAAACATGTATGAATTATACACCCCGAGATTTAGAACTTGAGGGAATCACAGATCTTACTTACCCTCTCCCTTTACACAGGAGGAAGCTGAGACCCACAGGGGTAATATATGGTGGTAGAGCAGTGTTTAGACCTTTAACTACAAATTCAGTCCTCTGTCCCCACTGCGCCATGTTTTATGATACACAAGGCATTCTGCTGGGGATACGAAGAGAAAAAATTAGTTTAGGCAAAGCCTACCTCAGGCTAGTCAATGATTCAGTTTCAAGATGAGAAGCCAGTGTAAGCCTTGAAGGGAATGAAAAGCAATAAAACAACTTTATTTAGAATAAGGTTAAAAAGTCTACAAGTCCTAGTTCCTAATTCAGACAAAACTTTCCTCTCCTCTATCACATTTGTCATGATAATGGCAATGCTAGATCAGAAGGTCATCCCCACCTCTGGTACTCTGAGGTACCACCTTACACCTAGCAGACTGACCAATATGGCAGAAAAGGAAAACAATAAGTGTTGGAAGGGAAATGGCAAAATTCAGACATTAATGTATTGCTGGTGGAGCTGTAAACTGATTCAACCATTATGGAAGGCAATTTGTAATTATGGTTTTGGTTTTATAAGATTATTCTCGATTATTCTCTTATAAAAATAACTAAAGTAGAAATGTGTTTTGAGTGGTAATACATGTACAACCCAGTGAAATTGATTGTCAACTCTGGGAGGGGGGAAGGATGAGGGGAGGGAGACAACATGAATCATGTAACTTTGGAAAACTTATATGGAAATTTGTTATTGGAATAAAGTAAAGATAAAATTTAAAAAAAGAGATGGAATGAATCTCCATCATAAATCTTCAAAATCACTATAGCTCATTGATCCTAGTTCTTAAGCCTTTCAAAGTTGTTTTACTTTACTACAATGGATAGTCATTGTACAAATTGTTCTCTGGATCTACTCCAAATCACTAATTGTGTAAGAAATAGAGATTCAAACAACTCTGAATTTCCACAAATTTTGGCAAAAATGAGAGAAATGGAAAATAATTGTTGGAGGAGCTTTGGGAGGACAGACACAATAATACACTATTGGTTGAATTGACTAGAACTTATCAAGTCATTCTGGAAAGTTATTTGGATTAATACCCCAAAAGTCACCTTGGGTAGCAAGAGAAACTTGCTTCAAATATTTTTTATTCCAGTTAATTCTTTCATCAGATTTCAACTTACCTGATTTTGTCTGCATGGAAGCTATTCATTTTTATCTTCTGTGATCCCCCTCTTATCTTTACCTATCTACTATCTACTACCTATTTACTATCTACCTACATACTGTGAATACAGGCCAAGGTATCTCCTTTCTTGTTCCTCTAGTTTGTTACCTTTTATTATATCTAGGTCATATATAGATTCAGAGGCAGCATAGAATAGTGGAAAAAGAGCTAGCATCAGAAAAAGGAAGGCCTATAGGTTCAAGCTCTGCATCTGATACTTAGTGGTTATGTGATCCTGGGAAAGTTGCAATCCCAGTGAGAAATTACAGGCAACTCTCTAAGCCTATAAATTTCAGACAAAGTATAACTTTTTATTGGTAGAGAAAATTTCCTTATCTGCTAGTTCTTTACTAGTAGAAGTAATTACAAATTTAGTCTATATCCCTGGTATCTAGTTGTAATTTATTAGGGAACATGGTATAAGGGTTTAGTCTAAATCCAGTTTCCACCAGACTGCTTTCCAATTTTCCCAGCAGTTTTTTGTTGAATTGTGAGTCCTTATCCCAGTATTTGAGATTTGGAGATTTATTTGTGTGAGTAGGTTCTTTGATTCTAATATGTTGTATATGTAATTTGTTCCACTGATTGACTTTTCTACTTTTGTAACCAACACCAAATTGGTCAGCATGGTCAGAGTTCTGTGTTTAAGTGCTACCTCATTTAAAAAGAGACTTTTTCCTGCCATTCCCCAATTGACAAATGGGCAAGGGACATGAATAGGCAGTTTCAGATAAAGAAATCAAAGCTACCAATAAACACATGAAAAAGTGTTCTAAATCTCTTATAATCAGAGAAATGCAAATCAAAACAACTCTGAGGTACCACCTCACACCTAGCAGATTGGCTAACATGACAGCAAAGGAAAATTATAAATGTTGGAGGGGATGTGGCAAAATCGGGACACTAATACACTGCTGGTGGAGTTGTAGAATGGTCCAACCATTCTGGAATTTGGAATTATGCCCAAAGGGCTTTAAATGACTGTCTGCCCTTTGATCCAGCCATACCACTGCTGGATTTGTACTCCAAAGAGATAATAAGGAAAAAGACTTGAACAAAAATATTTATAGCTATGCTCTTTGTGGTAGCAAAAAATTGGAAAATGAGGGGGTGTCATCGACTGGGGAATGGCTGAACAAATTGTGGTATCTGTTGGTGATGGAATACTATTGTGCTCAAAGGAATAACGAACTGGAGGAATTTCATGTGAACTGGAAAGACCTCCAGGAATTGCTGTAGAGCGAAAGGAGCAGAACCAGGAGAACATTGTATACAAAGACTGATACATTATGGCACGATGATTGACTTTCCTACTAGCTGCAATGCAATTATCCAAGACAATACAGAGGAACTTATGAGAAAGAATGCTATCCACATCCAGAGAAAGAACTGTGGGAAATCAAGAAAACATCGAATGCCCAGTGGACTTACGCGTCGGCTATGGGGGGTGGGGGGGAGGAAAAGAAAATGATCTATGTCTTTAACGAATAATGCTTGGAAATGATCAAATAAAATATATTTAAAAAAAAAAAAAGAACTGTGGGAGTAAAAATGCAGAAGAAAAACATTTGCTCAACAAAAACATGGCTCAATGACTGGAAATGTAGCCTCTAAATGGTCACCCTATTGCAAATATTAATAATATGCAAATAGGTTCTGAATAATGATATATGTAATACCCAGTGGAATTACTTGTTGGTTATGGAAGGGGGGATCTAGGAGGGGAGGAAAAGAACATGAATCATGTAACCATGGAAAAATATTCTAAATTAAATAATTAAATAAATACATTTTTTTAAAAAAGAGACTTTTCCTGACTTCCTTATTTATTGGTGCCTTCCCCATCTCCCACCATCACCTCAAATTATATATCTTGCATAGTTATCCAATATATGCTTCTCTGATCATTTTGTATCACCTGAGTTGAATACAGGCTCCTTGATGGTAGGGACTATCATCTATCTAGACTACTATTGTCTTTGTAATCCCAGTGTCTAGCACAACTCTAACATATACCAGGTACATGATAAATGTTTACTGCCAGTTGATTTATTGATGGTTGCTTCTTAATCTCTAAATGACAGCTAGCTAGCCTCACTGCCCATAAGCACAATAACTTGGGTGGGTAATGACCATTTTTAGGGAAAAATTGCATTTGTATCACATATATCTTCTTTCCTTTCTACTAAATAGCTGAGGGTACAGAATTGTCCTGAGAATTTTAAATGAGGGTGGAAATTAACATTTTATGTCTGTAAAAACCTGGCCTAAAAAAAAGGCCTGTATTTTCACAGACTCAGTATAATCTTTCTCAGTAGTTCCCTTTTTGTCTTGTCCTTTCATCCATTGTTTGCTCTAGGAATATTAAAAATTGGTCAGGGTCTAGGTCATCATTGCCAAACATGAAAAGTATGAATGTTCACTAGACAGATAGGTAAACTGAGAATCAGAGAAAGAATATAGTATGTATATTCTTAAGTCCATTTCTATTATTCTCTGAGACCTGGACATACCTCCCCTCTCCACCAATGAAGCCAACTCAACTCATCTATACACTAGCCACATCCTGGGTATCAGTTGCTGCCCATGGCATCTGCCAGCATATTTTTACAATCAAACATTTTAGTACTTTCAAAATGGAAAAGAGAAAACTTTCACTGGCTCCCAGTTCTTCCCTTACTCTCCTTGAAACAACTTAAGACCCCCTAACTCATCACAGAGAGAAACCAATGGAATTAGGGGGCTAGAGGAAATACCCACAAGGAAGAAGCGATCATAGACCATTTTCCATTTTTATGGAGCTGGCCACATGCTCCAGTTGGAAAGCTGTTTGCATAAATACAGTAATTAAAACAATCACATGATCAGTGCTGGGGTAGTAGGTATAAACTTGGTTTTGCAGATAAATAGGAATTGGGCTGAGGGGCTGCTGCTGTAATTGATGCTTGCATCCGGCTGGCACCATGTGTTCATAAAGAAGGGTTATGAGAGCTATAAAACAGGGCAGATTGGGTGAGTAATTGTCCTGCAGCGCTCTGTTTAGGGAGAAATTGCATTGGCATCGATATGTTTTGCTTTCTTTCCCTTCCAACTAAGACACAGTTGAGAGTGTAAAATTGCCTGGAGAAGTTGAAGAGGGAATAGGATGAATTGTTTCTTGTGTATATTAATTATGGCCCAGAAATAAAGTCTGTTTTTACATGTCTTGAGTTTAATTTGTGGGGGGACTTCTCATTGGTTCTCTTACCCAAGATTTGCTCTGGAAACATAGGAATTTGGGTAGCATATAGAACTTCACATGAAAAAAAAAGAAAAGGACTTTCAGTTCTTGTTATAAGTAATTAGATAACTATTAAATGAAATAGAAAGCAGGCTTTATGAGCCAACCAATCAAAATGTCAAATGTTCATACCTGAATCCATAAACATTCTAGGTACCTCTCCTTCCCTTTCTAATGAAATGTTCCCTTTTCCAGGGATCTATGAATTCTCCAGATTTTGTCAATTCTACCCTAGATAAAGCCCACTCCAAAACAGAAAGAATTTGGGATTGCTAGACCGCTAAGAAAGCTATTCCTTCAAGGAGTCTCACTTTGCAGGGACCTATACAGTCCTCCATAGTTATGATATTACTTTGTTTGGGATCTCTGATTTAAGGAATCCACTTGGGGACAATAGATAATCTACCTCTAGACCTCAACAGTTCAAATGACTCTGTCCCAGTGAAGGAAGAGACCTAGATTTGTGCCTTTAGATTATGGTCTATTCCTCACTACTCCAGCTTTCAAGAGGCATAGTCCCAGAATTACTGTAACACTCTATTGAAGTTCCTCAGCTCATGCAACACTTACCTTGGTTCAGGATTGTCTTGCTACTTGTCTCCTATTTCATCCAATGTCATCTCTGAGGCCATATACTTCTCTGGTGGATGTGTTCCCTGGAAGGGTCATATGGGTCTTCTTTTGGGAGGAAATGTTCTCGCTAAATATGAAATCTGGGGCTTTTGGCACCCCCTGTCCTCTCTTGTTTCTCTCCAGTTCCCAGGCTCCTTTAAAGACCAGAGTCCAGCAGTGACCTATTATCAATGTGCTGTTACAATGAGCACTTAGGACAAGGCAAAGAATTCTTACCTTATCAAAGAAATAACCTTCTCCAAGTAATTTCACACCTTGTTTTCACAATGTCTTTAGGGGGTAGAGAAAAGAGGCACCCTACATAAAACCCAGGACAATCAATGACTGGAGACTTGCCTCCCTGGGAAGGGGCGAATAAATGGTGAATGGAGAATAAATGGAAACTCAGACAATTGGGAAGAAACCATAAATCAAGGAAAGTGGTGATAGAGTAACTGACCTTTAACCTTGAAAAAAGGTTACTTTAATGTGCACCTTGGGGTGTGACAAAAAAAGTATACTTGATTTTTGCCATTCTTATTGGATTATTCAGAAAGCACTCACACCAGCCATGCTCACTCCTACCCCAGTTCACCTTCTGACTCTCCAGATTACTTTCTACTTGACCTTTTGTGTGATGTCTTCTTCCACCACACTGTAAGCTCTTTGAGGTCAGAAACTTTCTTTTTTCTTTTGTATTTGTGTCCTTAGCACATAGCACAATAATTGCACTCACAAGTGAGCCTATCACTTAGTATGTGCTTAATAATACTTTCTCTCTCTCTCTCTGTCTCTGTCTCTGTCTCTGTTTTATAATGGATTTCCATTGGCACAGTGAATTGGTCATTTTTCCAGTGGTCTTTTTTTCTGTCCTCACTCTTAATTTTTTTTTAACCCTTACCTTCTGTCTTAGAATTGATTCTAAGTGTCGATTCCAAGGCAGAAGAGAAGTAAGGGCAAGGTAATTGGGGTTATGTACCTAACTTAGGGTCACACAGCTAGGACATGTCTAAGGCCAAATTTGAACCCAAGACCTCCCGTCTCTAGGCCTGACTCAATTCACTGAGCCACCTATCTGCCCCTGTCCTCATTCTTTTTTTACTTCTCCACAGTCTTTAACATTGAAGACCACTGTTTTTTACAGCTTTTAAAAAATAAAGCTATATTGATTTATTTCATTTTTATATACATTGTTACATCTTTTCTGGATATACTACCTCCAACCCACATCTTATTTTACAATTGAATAGTTCCATGTAACAAGGAAAAAGATAAATTAAAACAGTGATGGTATCTGACAGTATGTGCAACAGTCTTCCCCAATAGCCCTCTCTGGCAAGCAGAGGCACATAAGTATGTTACCTTGACAACAGCTTCTCCCTTCCTCTCCTGGTAAGTTTCTTAACTGTTTTCTCTGCCTCCAGTCTCTCCCCTTTCCAATCCATTCTCCCCAGAACTACCCAATTAATATGAGTCCAAAAGATACATATCACTCTCATACTCAAAATCTTCAGCATTTCTCTTTGGCCTCTAGGATAAAATAAAACATTCTCAGACTGGCATTGGAAGCCCTTCATAAACAGGCTCCCATACTTCCCTTTCCAGTTTTCTTTCAAATTATGGCATATGAATATAATGGAATACTATTCTGCTATAAGAAATTACGAAAGGGGCAGCTTCATAGAAATTTGGGAAAGCTTCTATGATTTGGTGTTGAGTGGAGTGAGCAGCACTGAGAGAACAATCTATACCACAACAATGTAAAGAAAAACAGCTTTGAAAGACTTGAGAATTTGGACCAATAGAATGATCATCCAAGATTCCAGAAGGCTGATGGTGAAACACATTACCTACCTCCTGACAAAGAAATGATCAGAGACATAGAATGCAACATACATTTTTGGTCATAACCAATATGGGAATTTGTTTTGTTTGACTATGCATACATATATTTTGAAATTATTTTTTAGTAACAATAATTTACTTTCTCTCTTTCCCACCTCCCCATTGAAAAGAAGAATTAAAATCAAACTCTTATAACAAATAAACATAATCAAGCAAAATAAATTCCTACTTGTCTAAAAATATAGGTCTCCTCATTTTGTACCTGGAGTCAGTCCTTCACTTCTTTGTAAGGTGGTAATATTTCTTTATCATCAGTTCTTTGAGTCAGTGACTTCTCATTATATTGGAAAAAAGTTCTACTCACTTTATGCTATATCAGATCATATAATTCTTCCCAGGTTTTTCTGAAACCATCCATTTTATTATTTCTGAGGTTCAATTCTATTTCCTAATATTCAGATACTGTAATTTGTTCAGCCATTACAGTTTAGAGGTTGGAATTATTAGGAATAGGAAGGTAGGGATATAGTTCCCTCCCAAATGAAAAAAAGACAAAAAGGGAGGGCAGAAGGAAACACAGACAAGGAGGACAGCTTTGAAAATTACATGTTGTGTATAACCTTTATCCAATTGCTTGCCTTCTCATTGAGGAGGGGGGATGAAAAAGAGGGTGGGAGAGAATTGGAACTCAAAGTTGTTTAAAATGAAGATTAAAAATTATTTTACATGTATTTGAAAAAAATAAAATGTTAATGTTAAAAAAAGAAAATTCCATGTTAAAATTATTATATCCTTAAAAAGAAAAGCACTCTTTACATCAGGAATTCTTAACATTTTTTGCATCAGAATTTTTTGGCAGAAAATTGGAAAATGAGGGGATGCCCTTCCATTGGGGAATAGCTGAACAAATTGTGGTATCTGTTGGTGATGGAACACTATTGTGCTTAAAGGAATAATGAACTGGAGGAATTCCATGTGAACTGGTACAATCCATTTTTAATCTTTGTCACACTGGATTGCTAATTGGACAAGAGAGGGGAGAGACATATATTTGGAAAAGAATGTAATATAAAACCAAAATGTATATCTTGAAAAAGAAGATAAAATTAAATAAACAAGTGGTTTTAAGAATTCTACACATGTTGCATTTTAAAAAAAAACTTACCTTCTATCTTAGAATCAATATTGTGTATTGGATCCAATGTAGAAATGCTGTAAGAACTAGGTAATATTGGGGTTGTGACTTATTCAAGGTCACAAAGCTGAGAAGTGTCTGGAGCCAGATTTAAACCTAGGACTATTCTATCTCTAGATATGGTTCTCAATCTATTGAGCTACCTGGCTGTCTCCTATGAGTATTGGATTTTGAGTACATATTGTTAAGCATGTTTGGGAATGGGGCTGCAGAGACCATCCTATGGACCATTTGATGAGCTATTCTGTCTGCCTGTGGTCAGCTGTTCACTGAAGGATGGAAGTATTTTTTGGATTTTGAAGTTATTGCCTTATTGCCCCCTTGTTCATTGTAAGTGCTTAAAAAAATGCTTCAAGGTTTACGATTCAGTCTCTGGGAGTATATTTCTTTTTGCTGAAGAAATAAACAGCTGTCCTCTATCTGATTAACATTATATATTGAGTTCCTTTCTATTCTTTGATTTAGGGAGAACTTAGAATGTAGCTATTACTACATTTTCTAGAACTTATTTTCTGTGGATTTCAAGGGTAGGAGTGTAAAAAGACAGAGAGTTTCAGAAAAAATGTCTTAGTCCTTTTCAGAGTTTTCAGAGGACTAAATTTAGGTCTTGCAAAATGAGTACAGAGCTAAAAGGGGTGGGCCCCCTTAGAGGGAAAGAAGATGAGAATGAGTGCTCACTCCTCTTGCGCAGTAATACTTCCAAGTTGTCCAAGTCTGGAACATTTTGCATGAGATATTTTGCATGTTGGAGGGAATGCACATTCTGACTGTGCAAGGACTGTGAGAAGAACATTAAAGGAAAGGTTCTTCATTCCTTCTAGAGAGACACTAGTTGTAATTCTAGACTCTTTTCTGATTAACTCCAGGAAAGAGAAAAAGACTTTCTTGTAGATATCTAGAGGAGCAGCAGCTAGGCAACACCATGGAAAGTGGCCAGGCCTGAAATCGGGAGGACCTAGGTTCAAATGTACCCTCAGATATTTCTTAGCTGTGTGACCAGAGGCAAGTCACTTAACCCTGTTTTCCTAGCCTTTGCCCTTCTGTCTTAGAGTTGTTACTAAATAGAAAGTAAGGATTTAAAAAAAAATAAAAGAAAAACAACAACGTATAGGGGAAACTGGCTCCTAAAATATATCAGATTTTCAGCTATCTTTCTTAGAGATTCTGGAGAATTTCCCTTGAATGATATCAGGGCATTTCTCTTAGTTTAACTCTATCTTCCTCCCATCTAAAGAATTTATTTATTCATTCATTTACTTATTTTCTAGTTTATTTTAATATATATAATTCATTTGATTTCTGTTTGCTAACTGCTTGGATAAAATGAGTTTTCTTGATATTTATTATTTGTGCTGGTCTTTTATGAGATGGGCACTGTACCCCCAAAAAACTATTATCAGGGCAAACTATTATCAGGGAAACTCCCTTGCTCCCTTACATCCTTGTGACTCTGAGCCTAAAACATCCAATAACCCCCCCTAGGGTCCTGAGATGTTTATCCTCCTTGATCGTCCTCTAGATTTAAGATGGACAGGAAGAGGCACCTCCAGGCCACACCTCGATCCTATCAGACATCTGTTTGTCCCCTAAAACTAAGGAATCTTTATGTCCCCAGGCAGATGGTCACCCCACCTCACCTAATGCCTGAGTGACTAGCACTCTAGGTCATGTCCACACCATGACTAACACTGTTGTAAAAAGTACCAATTCCCCAGAACTGATGTTGCCTGGGAGGACAGCCTTTCCATTCATGTTGTTCTCATGGGGAACAGCCTTTCCATTCATGCTGTCCTCCCAAGGAACTGCTCCCCATCTTGCTGTTCCACCTTGTTATCCTCCTGGCCATTCTCAACATTACCTCCTAAATTAATAAATTTCTCTTTTTGTTTTTAAGCTAAGTTTTGGAGTCTTGCATTCTTGCAAATGCAAGACTCCTTCCTGAACCCCAGGGGTATATATCTGCACCCCATAACATTTTGGTTCCCAACGTTTTTGACTCTCCTGAAAGCTACTCCTGTATCCTGGATCATTCACGAGTACACAGATTCTCAGGTAGGAAGGAGCCTTTTCTTTGACTCCTGAAACCCCCAGCTTTTGGGTGATATCTTTGTAGGAACTCTTTTGTGCTCTCTCTCCCATTGGCCCCAGATCAGTCTGGCTGCTGGATTTTGGGGTCTATCAGCTTCCCCTTCTGATACTGGAAGATGTTCTGGTGTGGGGGAAGTCTTGCCTCAGTGTTAAACTGAGTGCTCTTGGTCAAGCAACCTCTGTGGACACACAGTTATTGACCCTCCGGTATGGAATTGGCCATTCTGCATCTAAATGGGACAGAGACAGAGTGTACCCTGAGATTCCCCTTTGGGGTGTATACATAAAAATTGGAAAAAATTGGCACTAAACAGCATAAAGAAAAAGCAACTAATTTCTTTTTGTAATGTTGAATGGCCACATTACATCCTTGGTAAGCAAGAGGCATGGCCTATCCATGGCACCCTAAAATTGTAATACCATCCTCTACTTACAATTGAATTTTTTTTTCAGCCTGAGGTCAAGCCAGATAGGGACTAACCAACACAATTAAGACAAAGGGAGAAGCATGCTTGCAGGCCTCTCCTTTTGGGAAGAGATCAAGTCTAAGCAGCCTGAGAGAAAATTCAGTTGGGTTTTTTGTTTGTTTGTTTGTTTTTGTTTTTCTCATGTTGCATAGCTGAGCAACATCAAGGGAAAAAATGAGGAAATTGGCTTTTTAATACCCTAAATTGTAACACCAGGTGGCAATTGGACATATTTTTTGGACAGAAGTTCCTTACCTTTTAGCTTTTATCCCCTTACTAGGCTCCCAGTTCTCCAAACTCTACTCTTTACTTGGATTTTAAGGAAAGGACCCACCAAGAAATCCAGGCGGAGATGGGGAAAAAGGAGAAGGAGAAGCTGTCAGTTCACTGATCAGGTCTGCCTTCCTCCTCTACTGCAGGGAGGAAGAGGGTTGATTCTGAACAGAAAGACAACTGGTGAGACACCCCTATTTTGGGGATTTTTAAATGTCTTACACTTTTAAAACTAAGGTTTTTTCAACTTGTAGAACAACCTATTAATTATCTTCTGTTTTAAGGTAAATAGAGAGAGATAAGAAGATCTGATAAATCTCCTTTCCCTGTCTGCTAGCCAAAGGGAAGTAATTCTTAAATCTGTCTATTAGAGGTATTTATTGGTATTTTATTTCAAAATTGTGATCATGTATATATGTGGGTTTAGAAAATAACATCCTAATTTTAATTTTGTCAGAAAGTGAAATTTCAGTTTGCATAGAAAAGCCACAGATCGTTTTGTAAAATAATTTTTAGCAGTATAGCCTCAAGAAGAGGGTGTTCCATCCTTATCTATATTTCTATCATAAGAGGCTTAAAGGGGAAAAATGGGTTTAAGTGTTTAAACTTACCAAAAATGGGTTTTTATTTAAAAATTATCAACTGGTTTTCATCTCAATGGTTTTCATCCCAGTGTATTAAAGTTGGAATAACTTTATTATTACATTTGACTTCTTGGTCTTGAAAATAGATAATCAGCCTGCTTGTCAAAAGGTTTGCTTTAAGGTTTATGGTCCTTAAAAGATTTCAAATCTCTAAATTTAAAATAGATCCTGTAATACTAAATGCTTTATGAAATTTTTTTGAAATGTTATGTGACCTGCTGCTAAAATATGTATTTCAAGTATTGTTTGGATGTAAACAAAAGCTCCTTATAAACTGGATTTTGTTCAATACTCAGTGGTTACCTCAGTTTACCAATTTTTTCTATGAACTGAAATTTGTAATGGATGAGCCCTATGCTAAAGATACAGTGTTTCAGTGATGTAATCCTTTAAATCAGAATTCTTTTGGGTTACTGATTAGCAATTGAAGTGATACCGAGGGAATGTTTGTTTGACTTATGATGGTAAAAGCAAGTCAGAGAAGGTGGAGAAGGTTGTTGGGTTTGAATTCAGAAGAAAGAGGGACTTTGATCTAAAGTCCATAAAGCTTGAGTATGTAGGTTTGTGAAGGAAGGATGGAAGTTGTGTTCTGCTTTTAAAGCAGAGGGTTTTGAAGGAAAAGAGAGAGACAGAGAGACAGAGACAGAGAGACAGAGACAGAGACAGAGAAGGCAAAAGAGAACAGATAGATGTTCTGTTCTCATAATTGGATCTTTAACAGGAATAATTTCTAGAATTGATGTATGTAGTTTTGTAAAATCACAAATAATTCTGGAATTTCTCTGAAAATTCCTTAGAGAGATTCCTGATTGATCTTGTCTTAGTTCTTTTACATGGCCTAAGGCCAGGATATGATCTAGCCCTGATTTGTATTTACTGTAGAGCTAATGAATTCAACATACCTGTTCAGGTTTTGTGACTAAATTGTGATAAATTAATTAATGCCAAAATATGTAAGAATAATTGCTATAATGTAGACTCATAGGCTTTAAGGAATTCTTAGAGAGGGCATAAGGTCAGCAAAGCTTGTTTGAGGGTATGGAAATTTGTTTCTGGATTGCTGATAAGCAGAATTTCTCTGAGTTATAATGGGTGAAATTGGTCCTTTAAGGAAAAAGAAGGCTTCTGGGATCTAATGGTGACAAAGTACAGAAAGGACAGAGAACATCCTGGGATAGTTACAGAGGCATATTCTGGACTCACCTGGGAATGGACCTCTTCTGACCATCTAGGCTGTTAATCCTTAATGGCACAAGCCAGTGATAGCTTTGGCCTGTACTCTGTGTCCCTTGGGACATGAGGAAATATTTTCCCTTTTGGGCCTTTTACCTTTGTGACAAATTCCCATAATCAGCACATAATGCAAATTGTAAACCTGAAGTTTCCATTTCCCCAAACAACCTATTAGGTTAATAATCGAAAATTCTCAAATTGTTAGGGAACATACTTTGAGAAGTAGGTGAAGTTTATTAATTGATGGCTTGCATTTGTAGCCTTAATTCACCACAGTTGAAGTTTGGATCTTAAGCTTGGAAATATAGCTCAAAGTTTCTTGAATTTTCCCAAGAATCTGGGGTAAAGAAATTCATCTGTAAAATATTGTTATTCAAGTGTTTATAGATGTTAATAGTTAATGTGTACTTTGCAAAAGGATATTTTTAACAGAAACATCACATACCAACTCGCAAACAACTCAGGAATTAGATTTCCTAAAGGGATCTATTCCTGTCAGAAGATGATTTCTGAAGATGGAATCTGTTGGTTAGCCAAATGCAAATGTGTAATGCCAATTGCTATTGTACTAATTTTATCTGTTTCTATATGGTGTTCTAGTGTTTGCCCTAGTCCTGGTTTCTACACTTCTATCTTAGAGGCTGACTCTCCCCCTTGTGACTTGTCTGCCAATCAGGGGAAGCAGCCGCTGGACATATCCTTCACATCTCCAAGCAGGTCCCCAGCTACCTAGGACCCAGGCATTCACTGAGGACATGTCCCTAAGACCCTGTGCCCACAGCCTTTCCCTCCCTGTTATCTTAACCCCTTTTACTTTAGCTCTTAACTACCTGGCCATAACTATTTCTTTCCTTAAATTTTGGGTCTTCTATGTTTTAAATCATGCATCCCAGCCTGAAGCCCTGGACAATTGCCTACAGGCAATACCTCTCTCTCCTAATGTTAGGCAGGGACAACTCTACGCACATTCTCATCTCTGAAGAAGTTATAGAAGACTGAGACCATTTCCCCTTTTCTCTTACATATTAGAAGAGGAGGGAGATGACATGGGCACTGTACCCCCAGAAACCCAGGCAAACTATTATTGGGGAAACTCTCTTGCTCCCTTACATCCTTGTGACTCTGAGCCTAAAACATCCAATAACCCCCCCTAGGGTCCTGAGATGTTTATCCTCCTTGATCGTCCTCTAGATTTAAGATGGACAGGAAGAGGCACCTCCAGGCCACACCTCGATCCTATCAGACATCTGTTTGTCCCCTAAAACTAAGGAATCTTTATGTCCCCAGGCAGATGGTCACCCCACCTCACTTAATACCTGAGTGACTAGCACTCTAGGTCATGTCCACACCATGACTAACACTGTTGTAAAAAGTACCAATTCCCCAGAACTGATGTTGCCTGGGAGGACAGCCTTTCCATTCATGTTGTTCTCATGGGGAACAGCCTTTCCATTCATGCTGTCCTCCCAAGGAACTATTCCCCATCTTGCTGTTCCACCTTGCTATCCTCCTGGTCATTCTCAACATTACCTCCTAAATTAATACATTTCTCTTTTTGTTTTTAAGCTAAGTTTTGGAGTCTTGCATTTTTGCAAAAGGTATCCTTCCCAAACCTCAGGGGTACACATCTGCACCCCATAACATTTTGTATAGATGGGGGTGGCAGGAAGGGATCAAGGAAGGAGGTCAGTCATTGCGGTGTTAACTAGGGATTCCTTTTTCCTCTTAAAGATAATGAGAGAAGCTAACAGACTTTTGTTCAGAACCAATCATGCTCCTAAGGCAGGTCTCTACCCTTCTCTCTCTTAGGGGAAAATAAAGCACCCTTTCTTGTAAATCTACTCTTTCTCCTCTCAAAGCAGGAATCTCAGGCTCCTTTGGACAGGAGCAGGCAACATTTCAGAGATATTTATCAATGCCCTCTCCTTGAGTCACCTTTCTATTTAGACATCCCATATGGATGACTATATATGGGATATACATGTGTGTGTGTGTGTGTGTGTGTGTGTGTGTGTGTGTGTATGCAACACCACACTGTACACACAGTGTGAACTTCTCCATTGATACCACATTTGGGACTCTGGTCACATGGCATTAATGGAATTGTGAATAAGTAAGCATCCTTGCCCTGAATATAGTGCCTCACATAGCAGTAGACATTTAATAAAATGTTCATTGAATTGAATACAATTTCGCTTTATCCACTTTAATGCTTGAAACAATAGCTCACATTTACACAGCATTTAAAGGTTTATGAAGTCCTTTCCTCCCCACAGTCCTGTGATATAGGCAGACAACTAATTTGGTGGGAGGTATGAATAAGTAAATAACAAATAATGTTCCTTTAGGCCTCATAAGGATGTCACATACTGGAAAGAGTCCTTGTACTAGGACTCAGAAGATATCTGGGGCTCGACTCACAGTACTGATATTGCCCAATCACTTAATGTCTCTCCACCACAATTTCATTTTTATAAATTGGTTGGTATTTGAAAATCTGTATCATCCAGATCTAACATTCTATGAGCCTAGGAATGAATGCAGTCATATCCATTTTTAAAACTTATTCAAGCAAAACTGTAAAATGACCTATTTGAGGATAACTGACTCCAGGCTGCTTTAGCCTCCTCTCCTCTGCTCTTGAATGTTTTTCCTTCTTTTGGATTTCTTTCCCTTCCTTGTCCCTTTGAAATCTGCTAACTTTGATCCCATTTTCCTTCCTTGACTCCATCTGACCTGCCTATGAGATGCCTAGACATGACAGGCCATTATGATGTTAGGAGTATGATCCAGCCTCAATTCTCCAATTTCTCCTTCCTCTCAAGGGAGGAGGAGCCAGTCTCATTGTGCAGCTGTCTTTTTCTTGCTCATTTGATTTCTAGACCCAACTTATTTGCTGATGTCCACATCCCAGACTTGATCACCACCCCACCACCCCCACAACATTCAAATTGGTCCACTGATAGAGGCACCATTTGCCGGAAATTCATTAAATTGAACATTTGCGAAATTATGGAGGAGATTTCACTTGTCACTTAGCCTCAAATATAGAAAGTAATTTTAAAAGGACAGCATCTAACAGCTATTTTTAAGTTGGTTGTTCTAAGTTTTCTATTACTTCTTATGTTATCATCTCTCTGCTGGCTGTCTTTGACTCTTTTCCTAATTTTGTTAGTTCTTTCAGGCCTTGCCTAGGCCCTCTTCAGCTCATTCTCAAAATAGTTTTATTGCTGCCTTTCTTTCCCATTGCTACCACTTTGTTGTCTTCTTACAACTAAGACAGTTGGTGGGGAGTATTCTGACTGGAGAATGTCCAAATTGGACCATAAAGAGTCATGGCTAAGTGATTGCCACCATAAGTGTTTACCTAAATGATGGGGACAATATGCACAATGTCCATTAAAAGTTGTTGGAAGGAGGCATCTAGGTGGCTCAGTGAATGAGAGCCAGGCCTAGAGATGGAACTTCCTAGGTTCAGAACTACCCTCTGACACTTCTTCTTCTTCTTTTTTTAATTAATAATCCCTTGGACACTTCTTAGCTGTTTGATCCTGAGAAAGTCATTTAACCCTAATTGCCTAGTCCTTATTGCTGTTCTGCATTGGAACTGATACATTGTGTTGATTCTAAGACAAAAAGTAAGGGTTAAAAAAAATCATTGCAGCAAAGGAAAGTAATAAATGTTGGAGGGAATGTGGCAAAATTGGGACACTAATGCATTGCTGGTGGAGTTGTGAATTGACCCAACCATTCTGGAAGCCAATTTGGAATTATGCCCAGTGGGCTTTAAATGACTGCCTGATGGTTGATCCAGTCATACCACTGCTGGGGTTGTACACCAAAGAGATAATAAGAGAAAAGACTTGTACAAAAATATTCATTGCCATGCTCTTTGTGGTGGCAAAAAATTGGAAAATGAGGGGATGCCCTTCGATTGGGGAATGGCTGAACAAATTGTGGTATATGTTGGTGATGGAATACTATTGTGCTCAAAGGAATAATAAAGTGGAGGAATTCCATGTGAACTGGAACAACCTCCAGGAAGTGATGCAGAGTGAAAGGAGCAGAACCAGGAGAACATTGTACACAGAGACTGACACACTGTGGCACAAGAGAACGTAATGGATTTCTCTACTAGCAGCAGTGCAATGATCCAGGATAATTCTGAGAGACTTATGAGAAAGAGCACTATCCACATCCAGAGAAAGAACTGTGGGAACAGAAACACAGAAGAAAGACATTTGCTTGATCACATGGTTTGATGGGGATATGACTGGGGATGTGGACTCTAAATGATCACTCTATTGCAAATATTAATAATATGGAAATAGGTCTTGATCAATGATACTTGTAAAACCCAGTTCAATTGTGCGTGGGCTATGGGAGGGGGGAGGTAAGAGAGGAGGGAAAGGACATGAATCATGTAACCATGGAAAAAATATTCTAAATTAATTAAATTTTAAAAATAAAAAAATAATGCGATGAGGAAAATAGCTACATATACATGTAAGATATATATCTATATATAAACATGTATATATGTATGAATATACATACATACATATGAGTAAAAGAAAAGAACTATGAAAAAACTCACTGGAAGGTTGGGAATAAATAAACTCATGAGAGAAATTACCAAGTTGGAAAATAATTCCTTAACCTGTGGATTCTTTCTATTTCCATTTTAGCCTTTGATTGTAAGAGATCTGCTTAATTTTCTCTTAAGGCTTCTTGAAATATTATGTCTGGGCTCTTGTTTTGTCATGGTATTTAGGTAGTACCTGGTTTTTAAAAAAATCCTTATCTTTCATCTAAGAAAAAATATTTTGACTCCAAGGCAGAAGAGTGGTAAGGTCTAGGCAATTTGGGTTAAGTGATTTGCCCAGGGTCATACAGCAAGGGGGTGTCTGAGATCAAATTTGAACCCAGGACCTCCCATCTTTAGATTTGAGGCATGATTTTAATTTTCTCTCCTCAATCTGTTTTCCAGATTAGTTGTTCTTATTTTGAAATTTTCCTTGTCTTCTATTTTTTCTTTCTTCCTTTTTTTAAACTTTGTTTTAATATTTTTTATTGTCTCAGGAAATATTAGCTTTTATTTGGTCCATTCTCATTTTTAGGAGCTTTGCTTGGCCAGGGTTATGTCCTTTTTGTGCCAACTTGCTTCATCTCTTCCAAAAATTCTTTTATTTTTAAACCCTTACCTAAACCTAATACTATGTATTGGCTCCAAGGCAGAAGAGTAGGAAGGGCTAGGCAATGGGATTTCAGTGACTTGCCCAGGGTCACACAGTTGGGAAGTATCTGAGGTCACATTTAAACCTAGGACCTCCCCTCTCTAGGCCTGGTTCTCAATTCACTGAGCCTCCCAGCTGCCCCCTCTTCCAAAAATTCTACATGAATTTTTGTGCCTTAGCTCTATTTTTCTTTGAGGTTTTGCTTATGGATGTTTTGGAGTAATTTTCTTCTTTTGAATCTGTCTCTTGAGTATCTCTGTCACTATAATAACTCTTTGTAGTAAGATTCTTTTGTAGTTTCCTCATTCTTCTGGCCTACTTCCAGATTTTAGATTTTACATTAGAGTCAGGCTCTGTGCACAGTTGTAGAGGGATTGCCCAGCCTGGTCCTACAATTGCTTTCTGGGATATTGAGTGTTATGTTGCTTGAGCATCTCAAGGACAACTCAGGCTGGGTACCTGAAAGCTTTCAGAGCTCTTGAGTTGATCAGGGCAAAGTTTGATTCCTACTTCCTTGGTCTGAGTTCTGCAAGATACTTGAATTTGGGTTAGAGGAACAGGTTTCTGGATTTGCACTCTTTGGAGTTTCAGAACATGGTCATTGGACTTAACTACTAGTCAACTGGAAAGCTCAAGTGGTGCAAAGTGACAGAACTGTAGGTTTCCCTTTGGTCTGGGATTCCTGTTTTGGCTTCTTATTAGGCTGGAAACAGGAACTGAATCTGTTCCTGAGCTCTGAGTCACACAGCTGCTATTTGCTTCTGAACTTATTGCTTGTTCTGCATGCAGCCTAGGCTTATGGTTCATCCTGACCCTGGAGCACAGGTCCCCTCCTCAGCCTGCCCTGAATAGTGAGCAACAGAGCTGACAGCACCTGTTCCCACATTCTATACAAATTTAGTCCCCTCCAGTCTGGATTTGGCATCTCTTCTTTCCCTGGGACACAATCTGTCTCTAGGCTGGAATGATCTATGTGGCAATTTTCTGGCCAGATCCCATTCTCTAATATCCTCAGATTTCTTTGGCTGTGCCACTATGCTCTTCTAAGCCTAGAAAAATGACTCACTGATTTTTTTCTTGGATTTCCTGATCAGGATTCAGTCTGGTGTGATTTCTATATCTGTTTGGAGGAGTTTTGTGGGGAGAAGGTACTATTGCTGTTTAAAGTACCTACGACTAAGGCATTTACTCTGGTTTATAAACTTGGAATAATTGTAGATTCTTCTTCCTTCTTTCTATGCACAATTATTTGTAAAGTACTTTCAGTAGCTTGTAGAACTATGAATGGAAACATTCTCTTATCCAATTTATTTCTTGCTTGGACTATTTGTAATAGCCTCCTCTAAGGTACTCTGCTTTCAAAGCTTTTGGTTTAGAGGCAACTCCAGTTCAAGAATTCAGTAAGGACTGCTCAGAGGATTTCCCCCAATAAATTGTATGGTTAGACATGCCTGGGACTCTTGGGGGGATGGGCTCTCTTGGGAGCTGCTACTTTAATGCTGAACTATAGAAAAGTGAATTGACAGGCTACATTCAACCCTTTGGGACATTTCTCCTTTTTCTTTCTACCTTTGTTCTAGATTGTGGTAGGTTGGAGGTGGGACAATTTCTCTTCCTATCCCAGGAGCCAGAGCAATTAATGAATAAACATCTTGGGGAAGGGGGAAAAGGGAGCTACCAGTGCTTACTCATTGGGACTTAAAGGAAAAGTTAATGGCTGCCTTTTAACCTTTCTGAGCACAGTCAGTACCAGAGTTCTGAGGATGAACTCTGCAAACTCAAAAGTGACCGCAACATCTGGGACAATGGAGGAGTATCTTGAAAAGAAATAGGCCTAAGAGCTTACAGTTGTTTGTCCATATGCCCACAGAGGGTACATTGATCATTCCTGAGTCCCTGCCTGACTTTGAGGAGGGGAATTTCTTAGGCAGCATGATTTTGGAGATCTTTAGAGCATAAAGGACTTATACTGGCATTGACAGGAGGAGAGAAAGACAGGGATGGGAATGGACACAGAAAATCTGTACTTTGCTCTTCTCTGTGGACCATTTGAATTACCTTTCCAAAATGTGCTATATGTGGAGTGGTAAGAAAAAGGCGAAATGATTGAGGAAACAAAGGATTGAGTTTCTGAGCTTGTAAATTTATTAAGCAGTGCATACCAGTTGCCTAACAAATCAGGACCAGTCACCTTCACCTTCCTCAGCTTTGACATTAGACTCTGAATGCAGGAGTAAACAGATTTTTAAAATTAAAAACAATCACATAGGGCCAATTAATTAAAAATAATACAACATTAGGCAGTCTGATTCTTGAATGGAGGAAAGATTTGGGACTTTCCAAGTTGGGATGGGGAGATTAAACAGGTTCAATTCTCTGAATTCAGGAGAAGACGTGTCCCATTCTTCCCAAGTGTCTGTACATAAAGGAACTTGGAAACAATAACTGATCAGTACAGGGTGAGTTTTCATAAAAAACATACGGGTTGCTTGAGATGTGTAATTGTGACTGGGTTTCTGATCAACATAACCTAGGTCCTTAGTTAAGAGTCTCTAAGCAACAAGCAGAGGTGATCCAGCTTCTCAGCCACATAAGGTTAGATTTAAACAATGCAATAAGTTTCGCCCAATTCCCACAATTGAATAAAGTTTTTTCAACTAGACCCATAACTGAATAGAAAGGAAACTGAACTAGTTCCAAAATTGAATCTCAATATGGAGTCAATGATGTTCCCTCAAATTCTGCAATTAACTGTCCTAATTACCTCAGTTCCTTCAGTGGGGAATCCAAACTGTGATAGTATTGAGTGCAAAGGACTTTAGGACCCTGAGAGAAGCATAGGTCTCATTGGAGTGGGAGGGGGATAGGAGAAAGCCTTTTTTGATTGCTTATTGACTTTTTAAGTTCTTTATACATTTTACCCACTTGTTAATAGATTTCAATGAGCATTTTACATCTTCATTTTCTGAACGGTGAAATAAAATAAAACCCTTATATTTACATATAGGTATATGTGCATGTATGCATATATTATGTATGTATATGGGCATCTCTCTCTCTCTCTCTCTCTCTCTCTGTCTTTTCCTCTCCCCCTGTTCCTCCTAGCTAGCTCCTGTTAAGACTTGTACTTCCCCTAGAAGGCAAACACAATTTGCAAGTGAATAAGAACACAGATTAATACAGCTATGAGATTTAATATAATACTGAGAAAATCTGACAAAAATGTGACAATCACAGTCATTATAAGCCTAGAACCTGGAAGCTTTATTGTTGTGTTCAGCTGACCCTTCATGATCTCATGGACCCATAGGTATATTTGCCAATGCTGTCCTTAGGGTTTTCTTGGCAAAGATACTGTAGTAGTTTGCCATTTTCCCCCATGGATTAAGGCAAGCAGGGGTTAAGTGACTTGACTAGGCTCCTACAGTTAGCAAGTGGCTGATGCTGGACTTGAACTCACGTCTTTCTTATACCAGGCCCAGTGCTCTATTCACTGAGTCACCTGGGTTACCTCACTCTCATCTATATGAGTACCTTTCAGTGATGCAGATCACAATCCCTAAATTTTTCTGCATCTTTCCATAAATACTGCAGAAAGGGTGGACACCACATATATTGCTGGTCTTCCACTAGATCTCTTGAGATTTGTTGGCACCCATAGAGAATATGGGTAGTCCTTTGCTTAGCTACCTTTTGCAACATGCTTGGTTCATTTCTTCTCTTTGCGACATCACTTATCCAACATAGAGAATTCTGTTTGTAACGTTTTGCCACCAATATGCTCTCTCCAAACAATGTGTCTATCCATTGCCATTTGGATAACGCTCAGTTTTATGGCTTTAGAGACTGGTATTCTATGACTTGCTGCATAGAGCAGAATATTCTTTTAAAATGGGCTTTCTCTTTCATGGAAGAACTTAAGATTATTTAAAGAGTTTTCAAATTTCCCAAACACAGTTCTAGTTTCACCTGGACCAGCTCAATGTCTATGTACAATGTCTTAGAGGACTGTCCAACAAACTAGCCTAGAGAATTGGCATTTTTCAGATTTATTTGTTTTTTTTCCCCTGTACAGATAGTTAGGCTAAATTATTTTGAGTGAATATGAATTTCATTACATGAGAATGCAATGTTTGAGCAATCAGCATTCTATCATCTCTAAGAGGTGCATCTGGAGGACCTTGCTCTCCTAAATAAAATACTGATGCAATTCATTTTACAGCAGTCATTTCCAGAAATAACCTCCCCTCCCCAAATGTAAGAAACTAAAACAATCAGAATCAAAGGACATAGTTTTCTCATCTAACACCAACTGCAATATTCTGTATACTAGGTGGCATAGAGGGGACAGTGCAGTTCAAATCTACTTTCACGTACTTACTAGTTGTGTGACCCTGGGCTAGTCACTCAAACTCCTCATCTGTAAAATGAACTGGAGATAAAATGGCAAATCACTCCAGTAACTTTGACAAGAAAATCCCAAATGGAATCATGAAGAGTCAAACACAACTATATAACAACTGTACCAATCTCTATTCTGAAAGGAAGGGTCTTATTTCTTTTCCAACATCAAGACTGGTTTCATTTTAGTAGTCTTTTAATTTACATTAAAGTAGCTACCACATATTGTTCTAATTCTACATATTTCCTTTGTATTAATTAATATAAATCTTCCTCTGTTTTTTCTGAATTCCTCATAATTGCAATTTCTTATTCAGTAATATCCCATTATATTAATAAAATAATCTGTTAACCAATCAATGTTTCCAGTTTTTAATTACCACAAAAAAGTGCTGCTAAGTATATTTTGCTATCGAATGTTCTATGTTTCTTTCTGTCTTCTACTTCTTACTCAGTATTGAGACTTCAGGTCAAAGAGCATGAACAGAGGGACTTTTCTTGTCTGATTCCAAATTGATTTCCAGAACAGCTGGGCTAATTCATCACTCTACCAATAGTGCATTCGTGTGCCTGCCTTCCTGCATTCACTTCAACATTGCATATGCCTATCTTTTGTTATTTTTTTCCATTTTGTTTAGTGAGAGGTGAAATGCCCTAATTGTTTTAATTTCCATTCCTTTTATTTTCTTCTTTTTTTCTTCAGAATATTTTTCCATGATTCCATGATTCATGTTCTTACCCTCCCCCTCCTGGAGCTGACAAGAAGTTCCACTGGGTTATTCATGTATCATTGTTCAAAACTGATTTCCATGTTATTCATATTTGCAGTAGAGTGATCTTTTAACATAAAACCCCTAATCACATCCATATCAAACTATGTGCTTGATCATCTGTTTTTCTTCTATGCTTCTGCTTCCAAAGTTCTTTCTCTGGATGTGGAAAGCATTCTTTCTCATAAGTTCCTCTGTATTGTCTTGGATAATTGCATTGCTGCTAGTAAGAAAGTCTATTACATTTGATCTTGCCATTACGTGTACTGTGTTCTCCTGGTTCTACTCCTTTCTCTCTACATCAATTCCTGGAGTTCTTTCCAGGTCACATGGAATTCCTCCAGTTCATTATTCCTTTTAGCACAATAGTATTCTATCACCATCAGATACCACAGTTTGTTCAGCCATTCCCCAATCAATGGATATCCCCTCATTTTCCTATTTTTTGCCACCACAAAGAGCACGGCTATAAATATTTTTGTACAAGTCTTTTTCCTTATTATCTCTTTGGGGTACAAACCCAGCAGTGGTATGGCTGCATCAAAGGGTAGGCATTCTTTTAAAGCCCTTTGTGCATAGTTCCAAATTGCTCTCCAGAATGGTTAGACCAATTTACCACTCCACCAACAGTGTATTAGTGTCCTAATTTTGCCATATCCTCTCCAACATTTATGACTTTCCTTTGCTTCCATATTGGCCAATCTGCTAGGTGTAAGGTGATACCTCAGAGTTGTTTTAATTTGCATTTCTCTAATCTAGAGGAATTTAGAATACTTTTTCAAGTGCTTATTGATAGCTTTGATTTCATCATGTGAAAACTACGTATTCATGTCCCATGTCACTTGTCAATTGGAGAATGACTTGATTTTTTGTAAATTAGACTTAGTTCCTTATATATCTGGGGAATTAAACCTTTGTCAGAGTTTTGTTATAAAAAATAGTCTCCCAGTTTATTGCTTTCCTTCTAATTTTGGTTGCATTGGTTTTGTTTGTACAAAAACCTTTTAATTTGATATAATCATTTTACATTTTGCAATATTCTCTATCTCTTGCTTGGTCTTAAATTCCTTCCTTTCCTACAGATCTGACAAGGATATTAACAGTCTTTCATTTGGTTATTTCTATTTTACATTCCTTCTGTTAAAAACTATTTGTTGACATCTGACCACATGATAGCACAATGTAATAAATGTTGATTGATTGATAATTCTCAAAATATCTCAGATTGATACCAGATGTATACCAGAGATATTGGATACAAAGACTCTCTTGGCTCTTCCCTCTTTCCCTCAGAGTTTCCCTTATTATAATGGCTGCATAGCTGGTTTTGTTTGTGTAAAACCTTTAAATTTTATGTAATTGAGATAATTAATTTTATTGTTTATGATTACCTCAATCCCTTGTATGACTAATAATTCTACTTGTTAGCTAGACTGTAAAACTAACCTCCTTGAATTTTCCTCTAATTTTTTTATGATGTGACCTTTAATATTAAGCAATATGTCCTGCTAGAACTTATTTATAATAAAGGGCATAAAATGTTGGCTTAAAGCTATTTTATGTCAAACTGCTTTCCAGTTCTTTGAGGTATTTTTTTTAAATAAACAGGGAGTTCTTAAGTCCTAGTAGTTTCTCTCCTTGGGTTTACTGAATGCTGAGCTATTCTACTTGTTTAGTTTTGGGTTGTTGGGTTTTTTTTTAACCTAATTCCAAATAATTTTGACAATTATTACTTCATATTATAGTCTGAAGAAGTACATTAGCATTTATTAAATACCAACTGTGTGTTAGACATTATTCCCTATGTTCAACAAATATTATTTCATTTAATCTTCACAACAATGCTGGAAGGTAAGTGCTATTATGATTCCCATTTTACAGTTAAGGAAACTGAGGCAGATAGGGGCTAAATGATTTACTAGTTAGTGACTGAGACCAGATTTGAACTTGAGTTTTCTTGACTCAGAACCAAAGTTTTAACTATTAAAGTTCTCCCTAACTCTCACATACATGGGAGATATTTTGTTGGGATGATTGCCTTTAAGGAGTTATTTTGCTCTATTTAATTGAATTTTTAAAATATTCAGCATACAGTAGGGTCTTTTATTTTTTGTACCTTTCAGTCTAATATATGAATGAATAAAGGTGTGGTCTGCTATTGAGTATCATTAGGTTTACAGATCTGTATTTAATAATATTTTTTCAGTTGTCTTTTTTGAATAATATCAGATTTCCCCTCCTATGTCTTTGGTGTTCTCTCCTCAAAATTTTGTGACTTCCAGTATGGATCCATCTCCTCATTATTTGCCTTTTTTGGTCCAACTGTTCTTCCCATTTTTCTTCCCTCTAGGGTCAAACCCTTTAATAGCACCTGCTTCCAGGATCAATTCTTCCCCCACCCCCTCCCAGTCAAATCTCATTAAAACTTCTAGTATTGTCTGTGCCTTGGAATACAATCTAATTTTAACTCCATACCCCTGAATTCTTGTGTAACACCCTCTCTGGCCTTATTCTTCCAGCAGTCATTGGTAATGGCAGTTTAGATGAACAGAGGGTGGATATTGGTATTCTCGGGGCTCCTAGGGATAACTCTGCAGTTATCTAATCTCCTAACACTGTAGTTTATAAGCCTATCCTCGACTACCATAGACTCAGTTCTTAGCAAAGACATTTACTCAAATAGCATAGCCAGAACAGTAGTTACAAAGCATTTCCTCCGAAATCTAGGCAACTAGTGGATAGAGCCCCAGGCTTAGAGTCAGGATAGTTGTTGTTCAGTCATTTTCAGATATGTCCGACTCTTCCTGACCCCATTTTTGGATTTTCTTGGCAAAAAACACTAGAGTGAAAAAACAACAACCCCAAAGTGGTTGGCCATTTCCTTTTCCAGATTATTTTATAGATGAGAAAACTGAGGCAAAAAGGGCTAAGTGCTTCTAAATTAATTAATTAAATAAAATCCCCCCCCCATTTTTTTTAAAGGGCTAAGTGACTTGATCAGGGTCACATAGATAATAAGTTTGAACTCAGGAAGATGAGCCTTCCTTATCCCAGACCTGGTACTCTATCCACTGTACCACCTAGCTGCCCCAGAGTCAGGATTGACTTTAGTTTAATTCTGGCTACAGATGCTTCTTAGATGTGTGACTCTGGGAAACTTACTTAACATCTTTGCCCCAGTTCCCCAATTTATAAAACAGAAATCATAATAGCTCTTACCTACCAGGGTTGTTGTGAGGATCAAATGAAATAATAATTGTAAGGAACTTAGCACAATATCTGTTGTATGTACTATATATTGTTAGCTATTATTATTATATCTTGGAGCTAACTCTCTCAAATATGCATAGAACCCCTGGACTTACCCTTCTGTAATTGGTCTCTCTAACTACCTTCTGTCCCTTGCTTGGCTAGGTGGTACTGCACCCTGTTCTGCTCAAATGCTATAGTGCCCTTAGCCTGGGCATTGACCTTTAACCTAGGTTTAGCAGAAGCCTCTCCTCTTTGGTCTCCTCAGAACCTGAGCTCTGAGGTTTGTTACCTCAAGGAGGGAGATGGGAGAGGTCTAGTTTTTCCTGTTCAACAATCCTTTCTGGCTTAGTTTAGTTTATGGTGCTCTGCTCAGTTACATTTCTGAGGGTCCTATTGGGTTTTAGGCTAGTGACAAAGATAATGAAGTAGTCTCTCCTAAAGTAAGTTCATTGCCTTACTGGCTTCTTTAAAAAAAAAAAACTCTTATCTTCTGTCTCAGAACCAATACTAAGTCATAGTTTTAAGGGAGAAGAGTGGTAAAGGCTAGGTGACTGGGGTTAAGTGACTTGCTCAGGGTTACACAGATAGGATGTGTCCCGGCAGATTTGAACCAAAGACTTTCCAGTTCTAGGCTGGCCTGGCTCTCCATCTACTGAGCTACATAGCTGCTCTCTCTTACTGTTTTTTTCCAAGGCAACTAATCTATTCTAGACTCACACTTTCTCTAAGTTGTGCAATGTTTCCTTTATATCTTTTCTTCTGACCATTTCAATGTCAACTCTTTATAATCTTTAATTTTGTTGAAATCTAAATAGGGAACACCCTTACATTTTTCTGCCTTCATAGCTATGCTGAGGTGCCAGCTCTTAAAGGAGTCTTTCCTGATCCCCCTAATTTGTTTACCATCTTCTCTCCTTTCTTAATTTACTTGATTTGTTTCTTTGTGTTGTAAGGGACAAAAAGGGGTTAGTTATATAAAAAGGTTGGACTGGATTATATTTAAAATAGGGTAGCCAGGAATTTAATTTATTCCAAAGAGATTTATTCACAAAATATAGAAAGAGTGAAGTAACAAAATCAGAGAATAGGGTAAGATATCTAGCCTAAGCACTAAATAATTTACTCCTGGGCCCCTGGCTCAACTCAGGCAGGGAGAGTTAGTCCTTAGTGGGAGAGACCTCTGCAAAGCCGAGGACCTGGGGAAGTCTCTCTCAAGAGATAGGTCTCTCCTAAGGCTAGTCTCTTCAGAAAATCCAGGAAAGGAGTCAGCCTTTTCACTCAGCACGTGCCAGTCCAAAGGAAGAGATTTAAGAACAGCCTCACCAGGAACAGGGTCTTAGGTCCAGTCAGCACATTCTTCTCCAGTCTCAACTCCAAAGAATGATGAACTGTATCTTACAGAAAGTTGTAATTCCTTTTAAAGACACTTTTCTTTGCATCACTTCCTGTGCCTTCCTTCACTTTTTATGTGGGCAAATCATAATCTAAAGCCTTGCTTAGGACTGCCCAGGAGGCAATCAGTCAATTCTGATCGGTCATCCACTATTGCACATGTGGGTCACAGACCTCTCCCACTAAATGATTAAGTGGGATGTTTATACTTTTGGTGATTAAATCTAAAAATGGGCAAGGGTTACAATTTTCACAATCAGGGGAGAGTTAAATTTAATCTTCACAATGTACATGCTGTATCCTCTCCCTTCTTCTAAGCTTCTTGAGGAGAGAGACTGTTATTTTTTTTCTATGGATCTTAAAAAGTCCTCTTCCTTTAAAAATGTCTCTCTTTAAGGGGCTAATCTTACTTAATGGATATGGTATAATCTCAGTTTGGCATTTAAAAGCACTTCACAATCTGGGTTTAGCCTACTTTTCTAGGATTATTGCACATGACTTCCTTTAACATATTCTTCATTACTACCAACCTGGCTTTCTTGCTGTTCCTCTTAAAAACATCTTTTCTCTATGCCTTTGCAGAAGCTGTGCCCACTTCTTAGAATGCACTCCTTCCTCGATTCTACCCCTAAGAATCTCTTGCTCCCTTCAAATCTCAGTTCAACTGCTAGCTATATAAAGTCTTTCCTGACTTTCCTAGCTATGGGTCTCTTCATCTTCAGCTTTGTTTTACTTAGTATTATATCCTACTCTGGGCAACTGCTCACTCCCTGTCACAAGTTGAGATCCTTGGAGATTACCCAAGGTTTGGTATAGCCTACGGTCAACTCTTTTTAAGAAGTGTAGTTTGAAAGCCCCCACCAATGGATTTACTTTCAATAGTCAGGTAGTTCATACAATTGCTTCAAAGCAAAAACATTTTCTGAAATGACACAGGAGGAACAATGGTAATAACATGTGTTACCCCCTCTCCCCAATCTTTCTCATAAATAGCATATTGGGAAGAGTGAATGCCCACAGAGACCACAAGTTTAATAGTACAGAGGCACTGTACTATTGTATAGGGATATAGGATAGGGAATACATAAAGACAAGGCACATGTGATGAACGGCAACTTAAATTTCCCATGATGCAGGGCTGTAGATATCCTCCAAATGCTCCCTCCATCTTTGATTCCAGAATATTGATTTGCTGAAATCTTGGCCTAGAATACTACCTTGTTTTTCCTATCCAATTTGCTCGACTTAATTTTGCAACTGAACTCCTGCACTATTAGCTTCTTTTACACTTTCCACTTTGTATTCTGTAAGAATATCAAAAGGGAAAATGAAGAGAAGTGACCTCAGAAGCTTACTTCTTCCTCAATGGATAACTTTCTTAACTGCTGAAAATCACTTCCTTCTCAGAACTCACATTCAAAGCATATGTCTTGTCTAGCAAGCCCGAGCCTGGATTTGGGGCTCTCTCTCTTTTTTTTTTTTTGTATTTTTTGTTATGTTGATTGATAAATGGAATAAATTATATCAACAAGCACTTATTAACTTTTTACTATGTGCCTATCAGGAGATGGCTTGCAAACAACTTTGTGGATTTGAGAGGTCCAGAAGTCCTGGGTCTCTTTGATTGAAGCTGACCACTGATGGAGCTGGGGAATGGGGTATGATCCTATATCAGAGAAGATATCATTGGGGACAGGAGAAGGAGCCCAACCCTGATCTGACTTGTCAGAAGAGAGACAGTACAGAACTAAGGTGAAATATAAAATAACTAATCAGTATTCCTGCAAGCTGCTTTATGTTCTGATGTTTATAACCAACCTCCTGGTAGGGTGTCACAGTAACTAAAAACTATAAAGTATTGATTGCTAAAGTCTTATCAGTGTGTGCTCGGAGCCTTTTGTGTCTCTTAGCATTTCTTAAACTTGTTATTTTAGCCAGCTAAACCACCATATCATTCCATCTCAATGACTAAAGAACTTCACACTTCATAAAGGACTAAGTTTCCCACCCTTCTTTTAAATCAGTCAATCAAAGTCTGAAAAGGATCCATTAGAGGTGAAAACATGCAACTTCAAAGTCTGAAAGGGATGAATTCCAAAATTCATTGACTGTTACCATTCCATAACAGATAGTAATTTAATCTAGAGTTGGGAGAATTCAACTGACTGGTGGTCACCTGGTCAATTTTTAATATTACACAGGTGATGAAAGGGAAACCTTCTTTAAAAATAGCTCTCTTCAGGGGGAAGCTGGGTAGCTCAGTGGATTGAGAGCCAGACCTAGAGATGGGAGGTCCCAGGTTCAAATCTGGCCTCAGACACTTCCCAGCTGTGTGACCCTGGGCAAGTCACTTGACCCCCATTGCCTAGCCCTTACCACTCTTCTGACTTGGAGCCAAAACACAGTATTGACTCCAATACACAGTATTGACTCCAAGACAGAAGGTAAGGGTTAAAAAAAAAATAGCTCTCTTCTTAAGGCAGTATATTGCTGTTGTTCCGAACCAATTTGTAAAAAATTAATAAGCATGGTGAGATCTTATATTCTATGTACTTCTCAGTCAATTATATTATGGTAAAGATTTAGTGTATTATGGAATATCATTTATTAAAGCCTGATTTTCCTTTCTAATATGCTCATGTATTATGCTCTCATTGCATGTATAGATTATATTGGTAAAAGTTTTATATTGTTAGGGAAATTGTCCTATGATTAAATTTTTATTATACTAATAAATAAAAATAGCTTTCTTTAAGGAGTTCATCAGTGGACTCCCCTTTATTCTCCCTGTTAAACTTGTCTATCTTTTAAATTTATTTATGAAACCAGGGCCCTCTACTACTAGCTAATATTTATATAGTGAAGTGATGGTAAACCTTTTAGAGATGGAGTGCCATGCCTGCCCTGCCAGAGACTAAGTGCCATGTCTCCCCAGACCAAGTGTGACCCTTCCCCACAGTGTTTTACCCCAGACAGGGGAAGGAAGAAGCACTCCCATTGGGCTCCTGGGCAGAGCGGCAGGGGAAGTGAGGAATGACCTCAGGTGCATGGAGAGGTGGAGGGAAACTGCTCTATCCCAAGTCCCTCCGGCTTTCTAGTAACAAACTCCGGTTGGTGACTGCAGGAGTGCCCACAGAGAGGGTTCTGTATGCCCTTTTCAGCACACATGCCATAGGTTCACCATCACAGATATAGTGCTTACTTAGCATGTGCCAGGCACTGTGCTCAGTATTTTGTGATTATTATCTCATTTGATTCTCATAACCAGGGAGGTAGGTGCTTTTATTATTCACATTTCATAGATGAGAAAACTGAGGTAAATGTAGGGTTAAATGATTTGTTCAGGATCATACAGCTAGCAAGTGTCTGAGATTAGATTTGAACTTAGGTCTTCCTGACTCCAGGCATATATGGGCATGTGCAAAACTATCTTTTCTACTTTTAGCTGGCCACACAGATATCATTCAGAGTCGAATGGACTTGGCACTGAGGGCATTTTCCTTATTGGCTACTTGCTGGAGGCCATCAGACCATGACGCCTTGACAGAGTCATGCATAGTAGCTGGGGAGACCACAGAGTGGTCCTTGGTGAGATGTGACAGCTACCCAGCCCCCTTTTACATGACCTTTTTCATCAATGCCCATTACCTATGAATTGACATGATTATTATTCCCCCTAGTCTCAAAAGAAATAATGTAAGAACAAAACACATGTACCCTCATTCCCCAAAACAAAACCAAAAGATCAGAACCTTAAACCCAATCCCAAAAAGACTATCATGGGTTAACTTTTACTTAGGTAAATAATTCCTAGCAAAACTGCAGCTACAGACCAAGCCCAAAACTTTCTCATGAAGCCAGCACACAAATCAATCATAGAGGCCCATATAATACGTATAGGTACAGTACAGATACACTAAGCTTCAATATGCCTCAGTGACTTAATTACACAAATCAGTAACTCAGAAACTCCCTAGTAAGCCACCTGTGGCAAAATCATTTATCTTGTATGCTGTCTGTAATCACAATACAAAATATAGAATGTTAATCAAGTGATTTGTTAAAAGTTAATGTATCACTTTTCCAATTATCTCTTTGAACATGTGTGTTAGGTAATGCAATCTGCATGCCAAGAAAATGGGTATAAAAATAAAAATCAAGCCTGGGAATGGCGGAGCAGCTGTCAAGATGCAAAGCAGTCCCAAGGCCGTAATGATTACGCTGTCTTCCATTTGGTTTGTTATTTATTTTGACTGATTCTTTGTCACCTGTTGGGAACCCTGGAGTCGTGAGTGAGACTAGACCCTGACCATGGAAGCTACTGAACAGGAAGAGCTAATCCTAATGGATATTTTAATTTTAAGGTTAGTTTGGGAGGATTGTTAGAGCTGGTCCAGCTTTTACTCCTACTAAGCCACCATCTTGGCTCCATGCTGCCACCCCTCCCCCCTTGGATATTTTAAAAGGAATGATCCTGTTTGGAGTTCTCTTCCCTTTTTGACTTCTGGATCCTATCAGAACTATTTCAAATTACTGCTCTGGAAGAGGAGGGGACTTATAGCTTATCTTCTAGCATCTGTTCTATGTGTAGAAAATAAATACCTATCCCTTATCTGACTTCTATTAAACACTGAGTACTATTTGGTTCCTCCTAAACCTAAACCAAAACTTTACTTTTAAATAATTTTTCTCTGGGATGATAGGGATGAGGTTTAAGGAGTCAAATGACATGAGAAAAGAAAACCTAGTCCTTTTCATTGGCTGCCCTATTCCACCAGGACTGAATCTGGACTGGATCATTTCCCATATTCAGAGCATTCTCCAATAGGGAGAAGCCAATTATGTCTGTGCCCCTTGGACCCAAAAGGGGTTCCTTAATATAGATTTAGGGGCAGCAAAGTGGTTCAGTAAATTGAGGACCAAGCCTAGAGTCCGAAGACCTGGGTTCAAATTTGCCAGCAGACACTTTTTAGCTGTGTGACCCTGGTCAAGTCACTTAATCCCACTGTGTAGCTCTTAATGTTCTTCCTTGGAATCCATACCTAGTATCAATTTTAAGACAGAAGGTAAGAGTTAAAAAAATATTTAGATTTAGACTTGTACATATTTTCCCTCTACTGGTTCTTAAAAGGTAGGTGATGTTTTTGTTTTTGTTTCCAACTCCTCCACTCCCAGCAACAGGCCCTGCACATAATAGGTGCTTAATAACTGTTTGCTGATTGATTGATTGATGTTAACTTCTAGGGGGGCAAGGCAGAAACAGCTACCTGCCTTGGGGCTATTGTGGGGAAAGGGCTTTGTAAACCTTAACAGGCTCAATAATTGTGAGCCTTTCCTGCAATTATTTTGCTAAAGAATATGTTTTTGAATCCAAGGATTGCTTATTTCTTTCTTTCCCTTCCCAAACTGGGTGTGTTCTTTGAGGTAGGTAGGAGGGCAGTGGAGAGAAAGTTTATTGTTTCCAAACTTTGAAAAAGAAATGAAAAGAATTGAAGTCAAGAACTCAATAAACATAATTAAGTAGCCAACCTTTTTGTTTACCTAACTCCTACTCTGAGGTGAGTAATAAATCTCTACCCTTCTGAGAAGTCAGGTGAGAGCTGGGTCTCTGGGCAGAAACAAGCAGAGAAATATCCATCTGTGTCTTAGGAATCTCAGATAAAGAATCTGAGGCAGTGGGGGCCCAGAAGTGGGCTAGCTCCATTCAGAAGGCACAGAGTGGGGGTTTGGCCACTTTAGGATTTTTCCTTTTTGTTTTAAAATCACAAGACTCTGTTTTTCACTTCCATTCTTTTTTTTTAAATTATCATTATTATTTTTAATTTTTCATAACATTTCCACATAAGTTTTCCAAAGTCATATGATCCAAACTGTCTCCCTCTCTTCTTCTCTCCCCTTTCTGGAGTGGACAAGCAATTCAATCTGTGTATTACATCCATTAAAATTTTTTAAACTTGTTACCAATTATACATAATAACAAATTTCCACTCAAGTTTTCCTGATTTATATAATCACATTTATTTCTCTCCCTCCTTTCCCTGTCCCCTCCTGGCAATTCAATTTAGGTTATACATGCACCATCATGCAAAACATTTCTACATTGTTCAATCTGATTAATCCTTTTAAAAAATCTTTTCAAAGAATTTAGTTCTCTTTTCTTCCTTTCTTCTCCTCTTCATTCTCTTTCTACTCTTCTTTTTCCTTTCTTTTATTTTTTTCTTCTACTCCCTGCTCCTGCTCTCTTATCTTATTTTTTCTTCTTTTTCCCTCTACCTCCCCCCAATCTCCATTTTAGCAGTTAGCTTAGCCCACTGGGCCTTGTGACTCAGCTGCAAAATTACTTTTCATTATTTTTTTACATTTTACATTTTAAATACATTTTAATATATAAATATAATATAATTATAAATATAAATATAAAAATAAATATAAATAAATATAAAATAAAAATTTAATATATAAATATAAATATATAAATATATAAATATAAATATAAATAAATAAAAAATACATTTTAAATATAAATTTTTCTTGATATATCTTTTTCACCTATATTTCACAATATGTTTTTTCCCTTCCTTTCCATCCCTTATAACAAAAAATGAAAAAGTAGTGGTGGGGAATCTCAATAGTTCAGCAAAATTAATCAACACATGGAAAAAGTCTGACATTCTACATAGCATTCTATACTCATAGTCCCCCATCTCTGCCAAGAAGGTTGGAAGAAGTCTTTTCTGCCATCTCTTCTTTTGGAGAGCTTCATCATTATAATTTCAATGCATTAAAAAAAAACCTTCAGTGCATTCTGTTTAAAATGAGAATTTAAGTTGCCTTGGTTTGTGTGATGCTGGGCAAGCCACTTGATCCCTCAGTGCACTGGGAAAATCCCTAAGATTATAAATTGCAGAAAAAGTGCTAATTTCCTTTGGAGGGGGAGTTTTTTCACCATTATATAAATGAAATCACAGGTCTAGTCCTTTTCCCTTTCCCTGTCTGCATTTTTTTTTTACTGTTTGCATCTGTGTTTTTGTAATAAACATGAACATTTTTTTCCTGGTTATATTTATTTCACTTTGGATCAGTTCATACAAATCTTCCTCTACTTCTTCATATTTATCCCATTCGTCATTTTTTATAGCACAATAACATTCCATTACTAGGAATGTTTAGTAATTTTGTTTAGTTTAGTCATTTTCAGTCATGTCTGACTCTTTATGATTCTTTTTTGGAATATTCTTGGCAAAGATACTGAACTGATTTGCCATTTCCTTCTCCAACTGATTTTATAGATGAGGAAATAGAAACAAACAATAAGGGCTATTTTCCCAGGGTCATACAACTAATAAGTATCTGAAGCCAAGTTTGAACTTAGACTTTTTTGATTTAAGCATTTTTGTATAGCCATTCCCCAATTAATAAGCATCTACTTATAGCAATACAATTTTCACAATAATTTACATTCAGGCACAAAAATCCAAAGAGGAAAAATGCACTTTAAAAAACAGAAATGACCTACTGGGGAAAAAGGCAAAAAAATCCAGTGAAAAAAAGAGTACCATGAAAAGTAGAATGGTCCAAATGGAAAAGGAGGATCAAAAGGTCAGAGAAGAAATTCAGTCTTTAAAAATTAGAATTGGGCAAATAGAAGTTAATGAATTCACAAGGCATCAAGAAACAATAAAACAAAATCAAAATAATGAAAAAAAATATAAGAAAATATGAAATATGTCAATGAAAAAACAAGTGACCTAGAAAATGGATCTAAGAGAGACAACTTAAGAATTATTTTACTACAGGAAAATCATGACAAAGAAAAAGCCTAGACATCATATTGCAATAAATTATCCAAGAAAACTGCTCTGATATTCTTTAACAAGAAGGTAAAATAGAAATGGAAGGAATCCACAGATCATCTCCTACAATAAATCCCCAAATGGGAAGGGGAAGGAACTGCATGTGTGCAAGTGTGTGGAGAGGACAATGGGGGCATCCGAGTTTGAGTCCCAATTCCTCTTTTTTTCTTTTTTTTTCTATTCTCATTTCCCCACCCCTTTCTGGCGGTGGTGGGTGTAATCTTTTTCCTTCCTAGATCTCTTCATTCATTTCCTAACCTTTTTTTATTTGGAGGTTGGGGGTGCTGGGAAAAGGAAGGGAAAGGAGGAAAGGGGAAGGGAGGAGAGTGAGTAGTGGTGGTGGTGGTGGAGGAGGAGGAGGACATGGACATGGAGATGAAACAGAAAATTAGCCTGGAGTTAAGGAACAGAGCCCCCGAGGAGGTGACAGTTAGCCCTTGATAACTGTCATTCTGTCAACGAGGAAATTGGGGGGGCTCAATGACACTTTCAAAGAATTAGAATTTCTGAGCATGGTCAGGGTGGAGCTTCCCTCTCTGGCTCAGCTCCCCAGCTTGAGTAAACTTTGAAAGTTAGAACTTAGTGATAATTTTATTTCTGGGGGCCTGGAGGTCCTGGCAGAAAAATGTCTAAATCTCACCTACCTCAATCTGAGTGGCAATAAAATCAAAGATCTCAACACAGTAGAAGCTCTGCAAAATCTTAAAAGTTTGAAAAGCCTTGATTTGTTTAACTGTGAGATCATACACCTGCAAGATTATAGAGAAAGTATTTTTGAACTGCTACAACAAATCACATATCTCGATGGATATGATCAGGGAAATAATGAAGCCCCGGACTCTGAAGAGGAAGATGATGATGATGATGATGATGGAGGATGAAGATGAAGAAGAGGATGAAGCTGGTCCCCCAGGAGGATATGAAGAGGAGGAGGAAGACGACAATGAAGCAGGTTCAGATTTGGAAGGAGAAGAGGAGGAGGTGGGTCTCTCATACCTAATGAAGGAAGAAATTCAGGATGATGATGATGATGATGACTATGTTGAAGAAGGAGGAGATGATGAGGAAGAAGAAGAAGAAGAAGAAAGTGTTCAAGGAGAGAAGAGGAAATGAGATATTGAAGATGAAGGAGAAGAAGAAGATGATTAAATGTACCAGACTCCTTTCTTCTATAGTGTTTGCAATAATAGAGTGATCTTGTGGATCTCCATGCTTCTTTATGTACCATGCTGTCCCTACAGAAGATAATATGTAACTTTTTATAGGAAAGGTGTGATTTTACTATTTTTGCCTTTTTATCATTCCAAATAAGATTTATTAGCCTTTTAGTGACCACATACAGTATATAGAAAAAAGAAATCAGTCCTATATAATCATTGACCCCCCCCCCCCATGCCCCATTATCAGATTCCCTAGCAGTTCATTTGAGATTTTAATTTTTTTACTCAAACTTAATGTTTTGGTCATGATTAGCTCACAATGAAAATATGGTAGGTTTTCCATAGGTATAGTATGGTGCATTTCATTCATAAGGTTTTAAAGTTATTTATAAACTAATTGAAATCAAAATTGCTGTTCTATGCTGTAATATGAGAAGTCAACAGTCTCTTCTTTGAGAAGACATTTTGATTATATTCTTTAGAGTTGGCCACAGGTCTAGTTAAAAGCTAGGGAGTATTTTGATGTGAATGGTTTTTTAATGGCTATATAATTAAGTCAGAAGCCGAAGGGTGAGGGTTCTGTTCAGAAATAGCATTTTTATAGTTTATTGTTAGGCCGCTGAAACCTGTCCCAAACCAGGTGGCCATTTAGGTGTTTGCGTTTAAAAGAATAGTTCTTGTATTCCAAGTTGAGCACATATGTGGACCCTTTCTTGTTTAGGCTACAAGTCATGGCATGATGGGGTTTTCCAAGGTAAATGTTTTACTCTTTTAGCATTTCCCTTGCCCTTTCTGATTTCTATATCTTCCCAAAGTGGAAGACAAACTGTTTTCCGTTGGAGGAGATCAAGCAAAAACTTTAGGCCTTTCCTTGCTTTGCTTGGATTTTTCATAGGCTACCCTTGAATAAGAGGATTGACTAAAATTGTCTCACATATAGGCCTGATTTATCCACCTAACTTTGTTCAAGAGCCTCTGCTTACCCTGCGTTTCTCCTGCTTGATACTGTGAATTAATTATATCAGGGTGAAGTCAGAGGGGATTCCTGAACCAGTATCAGAGTCCCCTTGATGTCAGATAGCTTCCATGAATGTTTAATGAGGCATTCTATCCGTGGATAGACTTTACATTTAACGTTTGATTCCTGAATCAAGATTTGGACGCTGCAGACTGGAGATCTGCAAAGCATATTTTATTTTTCTGAATAGAGCCTTAAATTATTCTTCCCATTGTTATGAAGCATAACCAGTTTTTAAGACTTTTGAATGGCATGTATTAGGTAGTTGGCAAAAATATCTGAAACTAGATTGGTTTTAAGATAAAGATTTTTTTAAAAATGGTTATCTATAGAGAAAATAATTGGGGGAAACCTTGCAATTCTATGTGTGCACCTGTGTATTTTTCCCATTAAGTTTCCATGTTTTGTATAAATTCTAAATCAAACAAAAAGAATTAGATAAATATATTCCCCCCTTTTTTTTTGTCATGGAGGCTCAATTTTCAAGACAGTGACTTTTTGTTTATCTTGATTATCTCAAGTATATTTTTCCTTATAAGTTTGGAAGATTTGTAACTTTTTAAAAATTAGCATCAAGGAATGATGATTATCTTTTTGAACTGAAGTCACACTTTTCTTCTATATAGGGCCACATTTAAATGACTAAAATACATATTTTTTTTCTTTTTCACTTAGGACTCAAAGAATGTGACTAGTAACTTTAGGGTTTCCAGAGAAGCATAATTACAAAGTCATCTTTACAAAAATCTAGTTCATAAAAAGCTTGACTAGTTAATTGACATAAAAATTCTTGGGACAGAGTTGGTGCAGTGATAAGGATGCTTGACTAACAATCTACTTGTTTTTAACAGTTGAGATGCAGCATTTCAGGCACTTTACATTCTTAAGTTTCATTTATTACTTTTGGTTTTCAAAATATCTGTTTTAAAATTTAATTTACATTTTTAAAAAATCATCTTATTGTGCAATCAGAATTAATACAGTTCTTTTATTTTAAAAGGTAACATCTAGAGCCTCCAGATAACTTCTAAAACTTACTTTGCTTGGTGGGTGGTATTTTCATGCAAATATGTAAGGGAGGGTTTTTATATTTTGTAGAGGTTTTTGTCCTATTTTAATGCTCTTTGTAAGGCAGTATGTATATAGTGTGTTAAGTCCTCTAATAATTTCTCTCCTAAAAACTTTGAAGTTATTACTTTTGTACAACTGTGTTTTGAAGAAAGCCACGACAGTGTTAAATTTTTTAAAAATCCCCAAATAACAACTCCCAGGGATGTTATAGACAAGTTCAAGAGCTCAAGGTTGAGGAGAAAAAACTGCAAGCAGCCAGAAAGAAACAATTCAAATACTGTGGAGTCCCAGCCAAGACTACAGGATCAGGCAACTTCCACATTGAAGGACTGGAAGGCTTGGAATATGATATTCTGGAAGGCAAGGGAACTGCGTTTACAACCAAGAATCACTTACCCAACAAAACTGAGTATAATCCTTCAAGGGAAGGTATGATCACTTAATAAAATAGAAAATTTCCGAGCATTCCTGAAGAAAAGACCAGACTTAAACAGAAAATCTGATGTCCAAATACAAAATTCAAGAGAAGCATGAAAAGGCAAATAAGAGAAAAAATTTAATGGCTTCAATAAAGTAAAATAGTTTATATTCCTATATGGAAAAACAATATCTGTAACTCTTAAAAATTGTTATCAGTATCACAGTAGTTAGAAGAAGTATATATAGTGTAATATAGGAGCAAAATGGGGTCTGTCACACTCCCATTGGGGAACTAGAGAGAAATGTGTGAAGGAGCTAGAGAAATGGAGAAAGGGAAGAGATTGATCCTCCCTTTTGGGGAAGGTAAACCAAACAGTCTTCTGGAGGGACAGAATATGTCTCCTCAGAGATTAGATTGACTAAAGAGGTTAAAGACTGAAGGAGAAGGTGCTATAGAAGAAACCCACTGCCCCCCTCCCCCTTGATCTTGGCTGTTGTAGGAGAGCAGAGTAATTCTACTGTCCCTGAATTTCAAGATCTTCCAACTCCCCCTTTCTCCCTTTAGACCTGAGTCACTCTACAGTTTGGGTTGGAGCTGATTCTCCTTCTTGAGGAAAAAGGTAAGATTTTCCCCGAAGCCTCAGTTCCCTTCAATGACATTAGAAGCACACCTGATCTAAAAAGGTAACTCTTTATTCTAGGGGACACACAAGGCAGGGAGAATGGGGTTGTTAGATAAGGAAAGTGGAAAATGGGAATCCCTGAACTAACAACTGACCTCCCCCCAAATCCTGTGGGTTCAGACTGTTGCCTGACCCTCTTTTGGTCAGTTGTAGGGGTTGTCCTTCTTCCTGATCTAATCTAGTTTTAAAGTGAAGTCCAAGGACAGGGTTTTTGGGGATAGAGAGAATCTTCTTTAGTAGATGGCTTTTCCCAAAAGTCCCAATCTACTTTTATCATCTTTAGCAGGAACCAGAGGAATTTGGGGTTCACTAGTGTAACTGCGAAAATGTGGGTTTCAAGACTGTGAATTGCCAAAACTGTAAAGATAATTTTTAGTGTCTTGATTTAAATAAAAAATGTGGTCATCATGGGAAAAATTCCCAAATATGAAAATACCCAAGTCAGCTGGGTTTTATGGAGATTTTAATTAATACAAATGAAGGAATTTAAAGGAAGGGAGAGAGAGAGAGAAAGAGAAAATAGTAGGAAGGGTCTAGTAGGCCTGAGCCTTAAGAGAGACTAGTCAGTCTTTTATCCCTCACCACAAGATCGTCCTAAAGCAAAACTCCAGTCCTTCACTGAAATCCTCAACTCCTGAACTCAGTTCAGAGACCCAGCTCCTCCAAACTTCAACTAAATTCATAGAGCCAGCTACTCCAAACTAACTCCAAACTCCAAGTTCAGAGACCTCAAATTCAATAAGTCCCTTCCTTTTAAAGAAATTTTCTCTTATGTCATCTCCCCTAAATTTTCACATCTACCAATCACAGTAGACGCTCTTTCCCAGGACTGCCCATTTTTAGTTCTCACCTTCTCTGGGTAGATTATATCTTCTGAGTACTTCACACCTCTTTTGTTAAACTTGCCTTTTGTAAGTTGCTTGACCTTTTAGTGAATAATTTAACCTTTAGAGGTACTTAGCACCCTTTTGTATTATATCTAAAAATAGACCACCTAGCTTAGGGTTTTTGCTTCACTATAAGTATGAGTTGGGGACTTTTCATTGTTCAGTAAGGAGTTTACAACTTTATCTTCCCCTAAGGCACTGTCTGAGCAGGGTGGAGTAATTTTAAAAGCTCCCAATACATTCCTAATCAAGTACCTCCATTGTTTAAAATGGGGAATAGCTTAACCAAATCTTCTAAGATACAGTCTGAACAGTTTTAAGATTCACACTGGAAGGTGATCAATGTCCAAAGAAGTTCTCTGTTTCAGAGGCTTCCTCTCAGACCATCCACTCCAGGAGGGCTCCCAAGAAGAAGTGAAGTAACTGTTTTTGAATCCTCACAGCTCATCTCTTCTTTTCCTGGAATCTTGGATCTTCCTTGCCTTTCCCTCACTTGGGTTGCTCCTTGGCCATGCTGGATCTGATTTCCTCTCTTAACACAGACAGAGGATGTTGTAGTAAGCTATATATATGTATATGTATATGTATATATATATATATGCATATATATAAAACTAGGAGTGAAAAAGAGGATTGTACTAAGAGAAATGGGAATAGAGGAATAAAAATGGGGTAAATTATATCACATAAAGTGGTGCACAGGTGGGGGCAATGGATACTATTACAATGGAGGTGTAAAGGTTAAAATTAAAGGGTTGAACTAAATATAAGAGAAATGTGGTTGCCAAAATTAATTATTCAAGTTAGAATGACTTTTATGGTTGTTTATTTACAAAAGGAGAAAGTGATAATAATTATAGAATGTAAACAGGATGAATTCATCCATAAAATGGAAGTGGATAGCAGAGTAGATTGGAAACCAGAATCCATCCATATGTTGTTTAAAAGAAACTCATTTGAGGCAGGTAGAAACATACAGTGTAAAGGTAAGAGGATTGTGTGAAGGAAGTTATTTAGGAGACCTTGATCACAGGGACAGAATCTAAGCTCTGGTGTCTCCTGAGGTCAATGTGAAAGCCAGAAATTAAGGTGGATGACAAGGCAGGGTGAATGTTCCCTGGGCTGTCCTAGGGAAGGAGGAAGGGCCAATAATTGACCTATGGGCATAATTTGTGAAAACAAGTAGAATGGGGAAGGTTTGAAAAACCTAGGTGAGATCTCACTGCAGACTTTCTCTGAATTTCCTCAATAGAGATAAGACAATACCCCTGCTTCTGTTGCAGATAGGCCCTAGCCTAGTCAGTCAAATGTAGAATCAGTACAAATCAGGTTAATCTTTCCTTAAGGTAAATATATATATATATATATATATATATATATATATATATATATATCTTTTCTCTCTAATCTCTCATTTTATCAATAAATGCTTATATAAATAATAAAAATTATAATCAATAAGGGTTCTTGGAGAGGTCAATTAAAATTTAATTTGAATTTAAATAATCTAATTCTTCAAAACTGGTGGGTCAAAGAACATATCATAGAGGCAATTACTGATTCCATTGAAGAGAATGACAATGAGGAAAGAACATATCGAAATTTATGAGATACAGCTAAAGCAGTACTCAGGGAAAATTTTTTATCACTGAGTGTTTATATCAATAAAATAGTGAAAAAGCAGATCAATGAAATAGACATTGTGAAAGAGTATTCTTTATTGTAGATCATGAGTTAACACTAACTTAAGTACCTCACTAGATTGTGAAGACAGGATTAACTCTCCTTTGTCTACTTTTTGATTGAATCAACACAATCTTGAACTAGGTGGAGGAGCTCCCAAACCATTTAGTGAATTCACACCCTTAGAAACTCAATCAGCCAGGATGAGTATTCACCTCTTCAGAAGGTGAGATTTAGAAAATCCATACCCTTAAATGAGAACCTAACCATCAGAAGGTAAGAACTTAAGCTTCAGAAGCAATCCCACAGACACTGCCCCTTGGGCAGTGCTAGATAATTTGGAACCTGTGATTGGCTCCTGTGAAGAGGGGCAGGGACAAAAAGTCACCATAAATGCAAGGCCCAAATTCCCTCAGAGAGATTGTCTTTGAGAAGATAGTCTGAAAAGATTGTCTTCTGGAGATAGTCTTCTGACTGGGGAGAATCTTTGAGGGAGCTTTGCTGGAGACTGCAGCTTGGATTGTGGGCTTGAAGCTTGGCTTCAACTTAGACTCTGACTCCTGGACTACTTGTTTGGATGAGTAAAAGGCTGACCCCTTTCCTAGTTTCCTAAAAGACTTGGAGGAGGTTGAATGGTTAATCACCACTAGTCTTCCTAGTTGAGAGCTAATTAATCTCTGCTTGGATTAAGATAGGATAGATAGCTTTTCTATCCCCTTCACATTTCTCTACTTTGTTGTTTCCTCTCTATTTTGTAAATAAATTTCTGACTCAAAATATAATAAATATTGGCAACTACATAATTTCATAAAATTATTGTCCAACCATTAATTTTCACCTTTATAGCATTCAACTAAAAAAACTAAATAAAGAACAAAATTTAAATCCCCCATTAAAGACTAAATTGAACATCCTAAAAATCAGAGGAGAAATTAATAAAATTGAAAGTAAAAGAACTTTTGAACTAAAATAAATAATACTAGGAGCTGGATCTAGTAAAAAATAAAATGGAGTATTGGTTAATTTGATTAAAAAAAGAAAGAGGAAAATCAAATTACCAGTATCAAAAATAAAAAGGGTGATTTCACCTCTAATGAAGAGGAAATAAAATAAATTTTAGGAGCTATTTCACTCAATTACATGACAAAAAATGTTAATGTAGGTGAAATGGGTGAATACTTACAAAAATATGAACTGCCTAGATTAACAAAAGAGGAAATAGAATACTTAAGTAATCCCATCTCAGAAAAAGAAATTGAACAAGCCATCAATGGACTCTCTAAGAAAAAATGGCCAGATGGATTCACAAGTGAATTCTATTAAATATTTAAAGAACAATTATCCCAGTACTATACAACCTATTTGGCAATGTAAACAAAGGAGTCCAACCAAATTCTTTTTATGACCCAAATATGGTGCTGATACCTAAACCAAGAAGACCAAAAACAGAGAAAGAAAATTACAGACAAATCTTCTTAATGAGCATAGATGCAAAAATCTTAAGTAAAATACTAGGAAAGAAACTATAGCAATATATCACAAGGATTATTCATTATGATCAGATGGAATTTATACCAGGAATGCAAGGCTGGTTTAATATTAGGTAAACCATCCACATAATTGACCATATCAATAATAAAAATAACAGAAATCACATGATTATCTCAATAGATGCAGAAAAGCCTTTGACAAAATACAATACCCATTCCTATTGAAAACACTAGAAAGCACAGGAATAAAAGGGTCTTTCCTTAAAATAATAAGTAGTATTTATTTAAAGCCATCAACAAGTATCATCTGCAATGGGGATAAATTAGAAGACTTCCCAATAAGATCAGGAGTGAAGCAAGGATGCCTATTATCAACACTATTATTTAGTATTGTACTTGAAATGCTAAATTTAGCCATCAGAGGAGAAAAATAAATTGAAGGAATTAAAGTAGGCAATGAGGAAACTAAACTGTCACTCTTTGCAGATGATCTAATGGTATACATAGAAAATCCTAGAAAATTAACTAAAAAACTAGTTGAAATAATACCTTTAGCAAACTTGCAGGATACAAAATAAACCCACATAAATCATCAGCATTTCCATATATTACCAGCAAAACTCAACAGCAAGAATTAGAAAGAGAAACTCTATTTAAAATCACTTTAGATAATATAAAATGTTTGGGAATCTATTTGCCAAGACAAATGCAGGAATTATCTGAACACAATTACAAATCACTTTTCACACAAATAAAATTAGATCTAAACAAATGGAAAAACATTAATTGCTCATGGGTAGACCAAGCTAATGGTAGTAGTCTCTCCGTAACCGAGGATGACTATTGTCTTTGTGCATTTTTGTGTACAAAGACACTTGTGCATGAAGATTTAAGTGGAAAAGTCGATGCACAGAGACAGTCCCACTCTCGGCGTTGGAAGCCTGGGTCTAGTGGCACGAAAAGTCGTTACACCTGGAGACTTCCTCAGCTGCATTGGATGGCCATGTTGTCTTGTGCTCCAACACGCCCTAAGCACTCCACAGTGCTTTGCTGCATCACCATCTCAGCCATTGAACCTTCTTAATGGTTTCTTCCGCCTGTTCCGCCAAAGCAGTCTTCACATGCTGGGTGAGCAAAGCCCTGGTTCACCAGGGATAGACGACCCGATGGCTACCCACACAAGGTTTAGCCGGCCTGTCAAAGCTGTTGCTCGGGGTGTGGCCGCTGCTGCATGCTAGCAGCTACTGGGAGCCACAAGTGAGAGCTGGGTGTCAGGTGGGGGTCAGAGGCTGGAGAGCTGCCCTAGGAGGGCACGACAAGCCCTCTATAACAGAGATACTACCCCTCCCTGAGCACCCCATACACCCCCACCAAGCTAATATAATAAAAAATAACAATCCTATCTAAATTAATTTCCCTATTCAGTGCCACACCTGTCAAACGACCTCAAATCTATTTTATGGAACTAGAAAAAAATAATAACAAAATTCATCTGGAAGATCAACAGGTCAAGGATACCATGGGGACTAATAAAAAAAAATGGTGGATGGTGGTCTAGCAGTACCAGACCTTAAACTATACTATAAAGCAGTGGTCATCAAAACAATCTGGTACTAACTAAGAAATAGAAGGGTGGATTTATGGAATAGACCAGGGGTAAATTTAGCAATCTAATGTTTGATAAACCCATCAGCTTTTGATATAAGAACTCACTATTTGACAAAAACTACTGGGAAAATTTAAAAACAGTATGACAAAAATTAAGTTTAGATCAATACCTCACATCCTAAATCAAAATAAGGTCAAAATAACTATGTAATTTATTTATTTTTTGAAAATTTTATTTAATTAGTCAATTTAGAACATTTTCCCTTGGTTACAAGAATCATATTCTTTCCTTCTCCTCCTCCCACCCCTTCCCTGTAACCATTGTGCAATTCCACTGGGTTTTACATAAATAACTATGTAATTTAAACATAAAGAGTGATATCATAAGTAAATTAGGGGACCATGAAATAGTTTACCTGTCAGAATTTTTGACCAAACAAGAGATAGAGAACATTACAAGATGTAAAATGAATAATTTTGATTTTGTTAAATTTAAAAGGTTTTGTACAAACAAAACCAATGCAACTAAGATTAGAAGGGAAGCAACAAACTAAGAAAAAAAATTTATAACAAATTTCTCTGATAAATGTCTAATTTCTCTAACATATAAGGAACTAAGTCAAATTTATAATAATCCAAGTCACTCCCCAATTGAGAAATGGTCAAAGTATATGAATAAGCAGTTTTCAAAGAAATCAAAGGAATCGCTCATATGAAAAAAAAAATTCTAAATCTCTTTTAATTAGAGAAATGCAGGTGCCACCTCACATCTATCAGCTTGACCAATAGGATAGTAAAGGAACATAATAAATATTGGAGGGGATGTGGCAAAATAGGATACTAATGTATTGCTCCGCTGGTGGAGTTGTGAATTGATTCAACCACTCTGGAGGGCAATTTGAAATTATACCTAAATGGCCATACTAGGTTTGTATCCCAAAGAGATAAAAAAAATTATGGGAAAGGGCCATTTGTACAAAATTATTTATAGCTGTACTTTTTGTGGTGGCAAAGAATTGCAGACTAAAGGGATGTCCTTTAATTGGGGAATAGCTGAACAAACTTGTATATGATGGTGATGAAATACTTTATTGTGCTATAAGTAATGATGAACAGGATGATTTTGAAAAGTACCAGAAAGATCTATGAGATCTAATGCAGGGTGGAATAAGCAGAACCAGGAGAACATTATACACAGTAAATGAAATAGTATGGAACAATCAAATGTGATAGACCTTTTTACTAACAACAATACATTATGAAAAAGAATGCTATCTACCTCCAGAGAAAGAACTGTTGTAGTAGAAATGCAGATGAAAACATATGATTTATCACTTGATTATTTGGGCATATGATTTGAGTTTTTGGTTTTATAAGATTATTGACTTACAAAAATGAATAATATGGAAATATATTTTGCTTGATAATACATGTATAACCCAGACTGAATTGCTTATATCAATTCTGGGAGGTGGGAAGGAAGAAGGGAGGGAAAAAACATGAATCACATAACTTTGGAAAACATGTAGAAATTTGTTACTAAAATAAAATTGAGAAAAAATAATTTATATTCATATTGTACTTCATAGTTTAATTAGTGTTTTCACATCTATTATTTCATATTACCTTCACAAATCAAGTTGACAAGCATTTTTTAAAGCAGGAAGTTACAAATTCAAGTGGGAAGATAGAGATTCCCTGCATCTAGGAGCTTAGGCTCAAAAGGAAAAGATGATACATAAAAGGAAGGAGAATTGGGGGAAGGGATACTTTTTTGTTTGTTTAAATCCTTACCTTTTATCTTAGAATTGGTATTGATTCCAAGGCAGAAGAAGACTTAGGGCTAGGTAATTGGGGTTAAGTGATTTGCCCAGGGTCACAGAACTGGGAAGCCTCTGAGGCCAGATTTGAGCTGTCTCCATACCTGGTTCTATATCCAAGGTGCCACCTAGCTGTCCCAGAGAAGGGGGTACCTCTGAGGGGGAATCCATAGCAACAGAATGTAGTCTGGAGAGGAATGAAGACATGAATATTCTGGATATCTTCCCTTAAAGTGTTTTGGGAGGAAGAAGACAATCAGAGGAAGAAACCTTCAGAGTTGTGAGGTAGACAAGGCAGATATCCTAAATATACAGATTTGCAAATTGAGGTTTAGAAAAATGAAGTGATTTTCCCCAGGTGAGCAGGTAGGTGGCCTAGCAAAGTGCTGCACTCAGAGTCAGGAAGACCCGAGTTCAAATGTGATCACAGATACTAACTAGCTATGTGATCCTGAGTAAATCACTTAGCCCTGTTTGTCCCGTTTCCTGATCTATAAAATGAGCTAGAAAAGGAAATGGCAAACCATGCTAGTATCTTTCCCAAGAAAACTCCAAATTGGGTCATGAATAGTCAGACATGGCTGAAAGGACCTATTAAGTACATCTAGTTCACAGTCAAGCTCAGACTATTCTGACCCTTATTCCAGTGCTCTTCCCACTACAAAACACTATTATTTGTTATGATAACTAATCTATGGTTTCATGGTTTTATATAAAAAGATTAGCGTAAGGGGAATTGGATTGGATTGGAAGGCACACTATGGAACATGGTGACGAGCCAAAAGATGTTTCCCATTGTTAAACTGGAAGGAACACAGAACTATGAAATAGAAAGAAAAAAACATATCTTTAATTAAGGAGAAGGGTTCAGTGCTTTCCTCCAGGCCTCCCATAGAGCTGGGTTACAAACCCATAGAGCCCGCCACTCTGGCTGCTCTCGCCACCCACCCGGGAACTTGCCAAGGGTGCTACATTGACAGCTGCCTGCCTCGAATAAAAGAATTTGGGAAGCTTATGTACTGTTTAGGGGACTGAGGATGGGAGTATAGTTGATTGGCTTTACAACAGCAACAAAGAAAATGAGGATCTCTAGACTGGATTATCAGGGAGAAGCTGATGCTTTACAATGGACACAAAAGGGGAAGATCCAGTCCAAGGGGGACATAAAGGGAGAAACTATTAGGACAAAAGGTGTACTTAACACCTGATGGAATTGACTAGCTCCATCGAAACTACTTTAAGGTCTATTTCTATGGAAACTTATGAAGTTGGAGTTTCCCTCCCTGAGAAACTCTCATGTGACAAGGTCAAACTGGAGCTCTTCACCTTCAAGCCAACAAACTGGGGGGCTATCAGATCCCACATGGCACAAATTTGGGGTTTCTAGATTCCACCTCGACGCTGTGTAACAATGGTGGAGTTCCCTTAGCAGCCAGGAACATGCGATTTAATTTGGAATGGAATGGATGAGAAACAAACTGAGTGGTCTTTTGCTTCTTTTCTCTCCCATAGAGATGACGGCTGTGTGGGGGTGGAGGTGGGGGTGGGGTGGGGGAACCATTCGTCTCTTTCTCCCTCTAGTATCTGTGGTTAAGTGACTTGCCCAGGATCACACAGCTAGGAAGGGTCTGAGGTCAAATTTGAACCCAGGACCTCCCTTCTCTGGGTCTGATTCTCAATCCACTGAGCCACCCAGCTGCCCCTAGCTTCAGTCTTCTGAATAGGAGGAGTTGGCCACAAGATCAAGTCTGCCTTGTCAGAAGATGTGAACCTTTTGGGAGCTGTTCAGAAATAGTACAATGTCAAGGTGATATGTGAAATGTCAATTTAGCTGTCCTATAAACTGTCTCATGTTCAGAAATTGCCTCCCAATCAATTTGAAAACCCTCTTTGTGGAATATGGGGTAGACTGGATGGGACAAACAAGCATTGCACATGATACTTTTTTTGCATTTTACTAATAATCATTGTGTTGGGGCAGCTAGGTAGCACAGGTCTGGAGCAGGGAGGACCTGGGTTCAATTATGGCCTTAGACACCTCCTAGCTGTGTGACCCTGGGCAGTTCACTTAACTCTCATTGCACTTCTACCTTAGAACCAAAACATATTAATTCTAAAATAGAATGTAAGGATTAAAAAAAGTCAAAATATTAAAAAATAACTGTCTATTCCAAAAGATAATTTAATCTTTTTTTTTTTAATCCTTATCAGTTCACACCTTGATTCACACCAGGATTCATTGCTGCTAAATTTTTAATAATTGGCTCCAAGGGGAAAATTGTTTATCCAGAGACATTTTTAAGCTTAATTTGAATTATTAATACTTTCTTCATCATTTCCCCAAATCTCCACAATGAACAAAACAATAAATAGACCCCTGATATGTAGAGTTTGCTGAATACGTAGATGTCAATACTCACAGGCAACTAGGTGATGCCTGGAGTCAGGAAGACCCAATGCAAGTCAGAATTTAGACAACCTACTAGTTGTGTGACCTTGGGTCAATCACTTAATCATTTCTGCCTTTGTTTCCTCATCTGTAAAATGAGCAGGAGAAGGAAATGGCAGACTACTCCAGTATCTTTTCTCTGCCCCTCCCCCCCAAACTCTTACTTTCAGCCTTAGTTACAACTTGAAGACAAAAGGGTAAGGTCTAGGCAAATGGGGTTAAGTGACTAATCCAGAGTCACATAGCTAGGAAGTGTTTGAGGTCACATTTGAACCCAGGTCCTCCTGGCTCCAAGCTATCCACTGTGACACCTAGCTGTCTCCTCTATTCTAGTGTCTTTGCCAAGAAAAGACAAATAGGGTCCAAAAGAGTCAGACATGATTAAAATAAATGAACAACTTGGCTCTCATGAGCTAGCTCTATCACACCCCTACCAATTTCCTTTTACCCTAATTTAATTTCTTTCAGTCATTTTTGCTTATTTTTATATCTAGGATGAAATCTTAAACGTTTTACCTTCATGCCTTTGTCACCTCTCTTCATGCATTCCCTTCTCACTCATGTCTACAAAATCCCTAGCCTTAGTTCATGTGTCCCCTCCTGCGGGAAGTCTATTCCAATTCCCCAATTGCTAATGCCTTCCCCATATTAAAATGACTTTATATTTACTCATATTTGAGCTTATTGTTTCCCCTGATAGAACGTAGAGGGCTCTTCAAGGGCAGGGATGATTTCATTTTTTGCCTTTGTCATCCCAGCATCCAGCACAATTAAAGAAATGAAAGGGAGGACGCTGGGTGGCTCAGTGGCCTAAGAGTCAGGCCTAGAGATGGGAGGTTTGGGGTTCAAATCTGGCCTTAGATACTTCCTAACTATGATCCTGGGCAAGTCACTTAACCCCCATTGCCTAGCCCTTCCTGTTCTTCTGCCTTAGAACTGTTACATAGTATTGATTCTAAGATAGAAGGAAAAGATTAGTAAAATAAAAAAGAATGAATCTATGAGGGAAGAAAAGCATTTTCGGCACAGCAGAGGCAACTTTAAAATGATGGCTTGAATCTTCCTGGGCAGCTTTTATCCTTGCAGTAATTCTGGCCTTCCCCAGTTTCTCTCTTCATCCTCTGCCTTTTACCCTCTTATCTGTCCCCTAATTCAGAGTCACCACCGCAACCTCTTAAAAGAGAACCTCTTAGATGGGAGGAAGGACTCATCTGCTGAGAGTCATGAAGAGAAAGGGATTTAGAAACACAATACTTACCTATACCCCAGGTCAGGAATGAGATCTTTAGGAGACAAGTGGACAACTCTCTGGGCAGATAGGTGGCATAGTAGATGGAGCACTGGGTCTGGAGTTGGGAGGTCTCATCTTTCTGAGTTCACATCTGGTCTCAGATACATAATGACTGGGTGACCTTGGACAAGTCACTTAACTCTGCTTGCTCCAGTTTCCTCCTCTATAAAATAGCTGGAGAAAGAAATGATAAACCGTTCCAGTATCTTTGGCAAGAAAACTCCAAATGGGGTCACAAAGAGTCAAACATTCTTGAAAACAACTGAATGACAAGGGCAACTCTCTCATTCCTGGATTGGGGAGCCCATCTCTAGGGCCAGGATCTCCTGCCCAGTCCTGCCGGACTCCTGGCTTGCTTGCTAAAATGGCATTCTCCTTTCCTGAGCTGAGCACCAGATGGCATCATAGGCTCAGAAGCGGGACGGCCGAGGCTGTGAATCAGCGGCGACACATGGCACTTGAAAGGTGGTCTCGCCTGCCTTGGCATCGGGAACCTGCCTGAGCTCCCCGCCTCGGGACCTTGAGGGCAGGACCCCGGCTGCCTCAGAAGGACAGGTGCATGAGCCAAACAAGCAAATCTGGCGGAGAGAGACCTCCAGCCGAGGAACAGAACTATGGGGTCTTTTCAATGTACAGAATAATGAAGCGAGGAATGGGAGATCTCGGATTAAGTGCTGCTAGTATAAGTCTATTTTGCTGTCTCAGACGAGTGGTTCCTTATTCCTAGGGACCACCTTACTTTGAGCAAAGACCAAGGGCCACGGGTCCGGCCAGATTATGTCCTGGAAAGGGAGGAAGAGAGCCAGTTTTTCCCAAGCTAGAATGAGGCTTGGCCCCCACCCCCAACCTTCTTATCTCTCTTACCCCCTAACCCCCAACAGCTGGGATGTAGCAAAAGAAGAGCTCAGGAATATTTAGGGAGGGGGAAACAAGGGCCTCTCAAAGGCCAAGTAGAGAAAGCTCTTATCAAGGGACCCACCCTAAAACCAAACCAAACCCCCACCCTATCCTTGCCCCAGGGAATAGCACAGATAAAGGTCAAGCCATGAGCACCTTATTATGGGATAACCTTAGCATCTTTGTTCCCAGCTGCCTCTACTTCTTTTCCTATTGGTGAAGAGGGAGGAAAGCATTTTAACCAAACTCCTCCCTTCCTCGGTGCAGATGCAAAGCTCCATTTCTACCTCCTCTAAGAACTTCTCCCATTTTCCCTTTCTCTTAGTTTCTACAGGTCAGCTAAGTGAAGGCATTGGAGGAGAAAGCTTGGTGTTGTTATTTTAATTAAAAACCCTTACCTTCTGTCTTGGAATCAGTACTGTGTATTGGCTCCAAGGCAGAAAGTGCTAAGGGCTAGGCAATGGGGGTCAAGTGACTTGCCCAGGGTCACACAGCTGGGAAGTGTCGGAGGCCAAATTTGAACCCAGGACCTCCCATCTCTAGGCCTGGCTCTCAATCCACTGAGCCACCCAGCTGCCCCCAAGAAAGCTTATTATAACTAAGCAGCCTTGGAGCTCTCACTAACTGCTGTGCTTGGGGACCAGGTTATATTGGAGGAGGCCATATTTTTCTGATTTTTACCTTTTGCCAGGACCATTCAGGGACATCTCTCCTAGCAGAGGTCTCGACCCTAGACCCTATTCCTTATCCTGTGCCCCTGCTTTCTTTTCTTCTCTCTCACTTCAGAGAGACTATCCTTATACATTTTAGAGTTTTCCTTTCATTTTACAAAATCATTATTTTTTTTAAACCCTTACCTTCTGTCTTGGAGTCAATACTGTGTATTGGCTCCAAAGCAGAAGAGTGGTAAGGGCTAGGCAATGGGGGTCAAGTGACTTGCCCAGGGTCACACAGCTAGGAAGTGTCTGAGGCCAGATTTGAACCTAGGACCTCCCGTCTCTAGGCCTGGCTCTCAATCCACTGAGCTACCCAGCTGCCCCCTTACAAAATCATTATTAAAAAAGTTGTCCTATGCCTGGCCCCATAATTGGTAGATTAGTTAGGAGCTGAAACACTGGACAGGTCTGTCCTGCAAGCATCAAAAATAGATGGCCTTAGACCTTCGACACTAGCAACCAACAGTCCGTTTATCCTCAGCTTCCTGGGCCTGGATGAGACATGGGGTGTCTTTCTGCAGGCTTGTTCTCCTTCTTACTCTCCTTTCCATTCCATCTTACATCCTTTTAGTTTCTTCCTTTTCTTCCCCTTCTTGCTCGGTGGACTTTAATTTCACAACTCCCTTCCTTTCACGCACCTCCCCAACCAGTTACTGACCCTTGGAAGGGTGGTCCTTACTCCCAAGTTAGGAGATAGTTGATAAGAACTGGCTGGCTCAGTGGATTGAGAGCCAGGCCTAGAGACAGTTCAAATTTGACTTTAGATACTTCCTAGCTGGGTGACCCAAGTCACTTAACCCCCATTGCCTAGCCCTTACCTCTTTTACTCCTTGGAACCAATTCACAGTGTTGCTTCTAAAACAGAAGGTAAGGGTTAAAAAAAGAAGTCACAGTCTTTTTTGGTGCTGTCCACACTATCTCCTCAGACCTTGGGCTGAAAGGGACTGAAATCAGCCCCATTCTGAGAACTGGTAAAAGAATATGGCTTTGAAAATTCATCACCAGGGCAGCTACATAGCACAAAGGATATGGCATGACACCTGGAGTTGGGAGAACAGGATGTGGATTCAAATTTGGCCTCAGACACTTCCTAGCTGTGTGGCCCTGGGCAAGTCACTTAAACCCAACTGCCTACTTGTTACCACTTTTCTGTCTTAGCAATGATACTCATGTAGAAGGTAAGGATGTTTAAAAAAATTAGTTTTCACACCAGGTGTGCTTTGGACTGACATCTGCAGTAGGCAGAAAGTAGGGGGTGGTGTGACCCTGGGCAAGTCACTTAACCTCCATGGTCTAGCTCTTACCACTCTTCCACCTTGGAGCCAGTACACAGTATTGATTCTAAGGCAGAAGGTAAGAGTTAAAAAAAAAAGTAGGGGATCGTAGGGTAGGAGAAAGAAGGTTTGAGCTGTAGGTAGAGATGGTCTTTCACCTGGGACAGAAATATTTAGAGGAGAGGAAGTGGCATTTCAGTTTGTCTGGCGGTGTGGTGGCTCTGGAGTCCTCCTCCCCTACCCCCCAGGCAGCTAGAAGGCACAGTGGGTAGAGCTAGAGACCTGAAATCAAGAAGATCAGAGATCAAAACCAGCCTCCAACACTTCCCTAGCTGTGTGGCCCTGGGCGAGTCTGTCCCAGTTTCTTCATCATTAAATGGGATAATAATAGTACCTACCTCCCATGGTGAGGATAATATGAGATAATATTTGTAAAATGTTTTGCAAACCTTAAAGCTTTCTATTATTAGGCTGGGAGAGAAGATGGGCTTGAAAGGGGGGCGCTCTAGCAAGGTTTAGTGGAAGACCTTGCGGGAAAGGATTCTGAGAACTATGCCCGCCTCAAGAGAAAGTATATTGCCCCTCCATCGGCGCACTGAGCCAGAGCCCTTTGTGCCCTATGCTAGTTCCAGCCGCTGGAAGTATTGCTGAGTAAGGAAGAGGAGAAAACTAATATAGCATCAAACAAATCACTTTTCAAGGAATTACAGTCCACAGATGGAGTGCTGGGTAAAGAACAAGAAGACATTCTTCCCTCACCAGGGAAAGGCAGACAGAGTGGAAAGAGGGAGGGAAAGAACAGACAGGAGCTTCAGGGGACAGAAAGCTGATCTTTCCTGGCTCTCCCTATTTTCTTTCTCTTCTCTGGCTTCCATACCACCCTTAGGTCCCTCAGCTCTTACGGGAAGACATGATATACAGGTTACTCAGGGGGTCTATTCAAGTCCATAAAACATTTATGAAACATTTACTGCGTGTTCAAAGGGGACAGTAGTACTGAAAAGACATTTATTTAGTTGTGGTTTATACAATGCATTACATACTTAGGTCTCCACCCCAGATACTGGGGATGGAGAAAATTCTAATCCTGTCTCTAATCTTGACTAGGTGGTATTTGGGGGACCACCTGACCTCATGGGGATACCAGACACACCCATGGCATTTGACCTGATCAATAGAATGAGAAGTTTCTGATATTTCAGAAAAGAAAGTGGAGCTTTTGAAATCCAGAACGTCATTTCCCCTCTGTCACATTTCCCCTATTTTATATTTACTGTAAGTTCTGTTAGATGGCACATAAAAGATGGAAGTAAATTAGCTTCTGTCAGAGAACAGAGGCTGCAAAGAAGCCTGAATAGACTGATTCATTCCAAGGGGAGCTGTGAAGGTCGGGGATTAGGAGCTCATTTGCCCCATGTTAGTTATATCTCAGCTCAGCTCTAACAGCTCAGAGAAAGCTAGTCATCCTTGGCTCTTTCCAGGAAGCCCAAAATATTCAGCCACACTTACCTTTATACTTTTCCTGAGAGGAGAAAAGTCAGGGATGGTACTGCCCATTTCACAGATAGGAAAAGGTAAAGTCCAGGTATGGCCAAAGCACTGTAAAAATATTTAGTCTCTAGTAATAAAGTATTATATTTTATGAGTTTTCTTAAGGATTATTAGAAATCAAGGATACAAAATAACAAACCATGTGCCTAAGCTGATTAGCCCATTCACAGCTTACTTACTACATTTTGCAAATGGTCAAGCAGAAGAAGAGGATCAGATAGGTGTTACTGCCAGTTTAAATACTGATTGTGATCTCACCCAGGTAGAGACTCAGGTGAGATTATAGGGAATTCTGGGAAATACCAAGGACTTCTGGGGATTGACGTCTAGGGTTCAAATCTCCATTTTATAGCACTGGGAAAGGATATATATGGATATGGGTATATTATGCCTGACCATTGAATGGCTGTTTTTAGCAGTTTATGGGATCATCTGGGATCTAGTTTAATTATTTCAGCAATATAAATAATGATTTAAAAACAAATAATGATATTTATGTCTTTGTTGTTTAGCCATTTTTCAGTCATGTCTGACTCTTTATGACCCCATTTGGGGTTTTCTTGGCAAAGATACTGGAATGGTCTACTATTTCCTTCTCTTTCTCAGTTTATAGACAAGAAAACTGAGGCAAACAGGGTTAAGTGACTTTTCCAGGGTCACATAGCTAGTAAGTGTCTGAAGTCAGATCTGAACTCAGGAAAATGAGTAAATCCATTTGTTCATTTTATAGCTGTTAAGGAGAAAACTGTGGATGTGGAGGTGTCAGGAGACCTACTGGCATCCTGAAATCAAAGCTTAATGTATTAATACATTGAAAGTAGTTAATATGTATGGCATTTTTTTTTTGGAAACCTTATCTTCTGTCTTAGTATCAATTCTAAAACAAAAGAACCGCAAAGGTTAAGTAAAGGGTTATCTAACTTGCCTAGGATCCAGGATCACAAAGCTGGGAAGTGTCTGAGGCTAGATTTAGACTTCCTGACTCCAGGACTGGCACCCTATCCACTGTGCTGTACAGAAGCCCCCATATCAGACTTTTAAATTTATTTTTATTTTTTAGGCAGATGGGGCTAAGAGTCTTGCTCCGAGTGGCATAGCTAATAAGTGTCTGAGGGTAGATTTGAACTTAGGAACATGAGTCTTCCTAACTCCAAGCCCAGTACTCTATCTGCTGTGTCATCTAGTTGCCCCTATGACTTTACTTACAAGGCACTTTACATATATTATCTTATTTGATCATTTCAACCCTATGAGGGATTTTAGTGCCTTTTAGAAAAAGGAAGTTTAAGTGATTAGCTCAATGCCACAGGGCAGGTCAACAGAACTGGGATTCAGGTCTGAGGCTTCTGACTCCAAATACAGCTTTCTTTCCATTAACCACACAAAGAGAAAGGGAAATAGAACACGAGCATAAGGCATAAGGCAGACAGCGAAAGAGACAGAGAAATACTAAGAGAGAAACAGGATGAGAAGGAGGCAAGAAAAGAAGAAAAAAGAAATGGAGTGGAAAAGAGGAAATGTATTTGTTCTCTAAATAAATGTCACCTCATGCCAGGAGACCTTACAAAGTCTTCATACCAAGGTCTAGGGCCCCTGAGGATCTAGAATCCATTCGTGATGAATTACATGACCCTCTTACACTTTTGGACTTAAAAAGCAGGGGGACAGAATGAGGGAATTTCCCAGGGAAACTTTTCTTGTCCTCCCCCAAATGAGCATCTAAATATTTCCAGTGTTCAACATGTCCTATATGTCTTCTAGCTCTGCCCTGATGGGTTGGAAGGAGGCAGTGTGATTGAGAAGCATGAAACTTATAACCAAGAAGCTCTGGAATCCACCTCATACCTCCTAGCTAAGGAGTGCCCTGCTAAATAAAGGATCCTTTCCATCAGCAGCCAACTCCATTTCCTGCTGAATAATTCTCCTTCCTTCTCAGCAGCAAACAATTATGGACTAGCAGGTGACTACTTTCTTTCCCTCCATCTGTCCCTCCCTTCTTCCAAGTCTTCCCAACCCCTAGCTCAGCAAAGCAGTATTCATCCTCCCTCTTCCCTAAAAGACAGGGCAGCAGTCCAATCAAACAAATGATCATAAACAAATATACATTTCCACAGGATTCATCCCCTTCCCTAGGAAGACTGATCAGGGTCTCTTGCCCTGTACTGATTTGTAAATGGGATAATCTAGTGGAAATATTATATTCCAGGAGTCTGAGGATAAAGTAACCGTAAAAAGACCATCAATTATCCACTGAGGCTTGGTACTGGTTAACTCTCTCCTCTCCTAGCCCATTCTCCTATTGTTTCCCCTACCCCACTGCTCCAGAGGGAAACCCACACCATCAAGAGCAGTTAACAACTGCTGCTTTTTCCTCCTTCCTGAAACCATAGTGAGAGGAGCGGAAGGGACCTTGAATGGGTTAAGTGGCTTAGGAACATGGGATTCATTGATCTAAAGCAGGAAGGGACATCACAGGCCATTTGGACCAAAGGTGTAGGGCCAAAATATGCAGGGCACAACACTCCTGAGTGTAGCCTGAGTCAGATTAAAATGTAATTGGGAAATATTTAACAAAATAAATAAAAATGCAGTTTAAAAGAGATAATATAACATTTTAAAACAAAGTCAATATGCAGTATATAGATTGCTATTGCTCAATCATTTTCTATCATGTCCCACTCTTCATGCCCTAATTGGGGCTTTTTTTTTTAAGCCCTTGCCTTCCATCTTAGAATCAGTACTATGAATTGGTTCAAGGCAGAAGGGTGGTAAGGGGTAGGCAGTGTGTAAAGATTAAAATTTAGGAATAGTGGAGACTGGGGAGACTGAGGCAGGTAGAAATTAGTTTCTCTCTGCAAGAAGTATTATATTTTTTAGAGGTTTATTAAAGGTTAAAGATTAAAGAATATACAAGTAAGAAACATGTACCTAGGCCAGAGGCCTAGACAAAATAACCTCACATCATGCAAGAGACCGCCTGCTCTAAAACGGAAGTCCAAAAAAAGCCAAGAGAGAGCCTCAAAAGCCTTTGAATCAGCTTAAATACCTTCTCGATCTCGGCCCAGGTGAGATTACAAGGCATTATGGGGAAGTGGAGCAAAGGCTCATGGGGATTGTAGTCCTGTATTCGAGTCTATTTTTTACATTGGGGGATAAGTGATTTGCCCAGATTCATCCAGCTAGGAAGTGTCTGAGGCCAGATTTGAACTTGGGACTTTCAGCCTCTAGGCCTGACTCTCAATATACTGAGCCACCCAACTGCCCCTTTGGGGTTTCCTTGAAAAATATACTGGAATACTTTGCATTTCCTTCTCTAGTTCATTTTACAGATGAGGAAACTGAGGCAAGCAGGGTTAAGTGACTTGCCCAGGATCATACTACTAGTAAGTGTCTGAGGCCAGATTTAACTCAGGAAGACAAGTTTTCTTGACTCCAGGTTCAACACTCTATTCACTGTGCCACCTAGCTGCCATGGTATACAGATTAGTGATCCCCATTTCAATATGAGTTTGACACCAAAGGTTATATATAAGTTAGTAAGTGATATAGCTGGGATTTGCACCCAAGTCTGTTTTCAGAGTGTACTAAAGAAGCACTTAGGGGAAAAGGCAGAGAAAGAAGCAGAAGAGAGATAAAAAGAGATCAGTCCTTTGTCCCAAAATCTTCAGTGGATTCTTATCATCTATGTAGGATAATCCAGACTCATCTTTCCCCTGCAGTGAGTGGGAAAAGGCTTGACTTTGGAGTCAAAGGACCTGGAACTGAATTCTGGCTCAGCTGTTTATTCTGGTGACCCTGCATAAATTCCCTTATCCTCAGTCTTCCTATCTCTTAAATAAGGACTATGGAAAGGACAATCTATTAGGTCCATTTCTGGGGGCCATCAAGCCACGATGTTTGACACAGTCACATGTGGAAACTGGGGGTTGCAAAGTGGCCCCTAGGAAGGATGGAGACACCCACTCATCCCCCCCCCCCCCCATGCGACGTCTCTCACTAATATCCCTTACTATTGGAATTGCTATGATTATTATTCTCTCCTTAGCTTCAGGAAAAATAATATAAGAGCAAAATACTTGCATGATTAATACTAATGTTCAACATTAACCCTCCCTACCCTGAATATCACCAAAAGATCACACTTACCAAATCAAACCTAAAAGACTCTTATGGGTTAATTTCCAACAGAGCTGTACTCAAAATTCTTCACCCCCAGGTACAGGCCAAAGAAAATGTTCTCCTAAGCCAGGATATCAATCACCCTAGTGAGAGGCTAGTATACCATGCCTCAGTGACTTGACCAACTAAAATTTATCTTGGAAACTCCCCATGAAACACTAGAAAAAATGATTAGGCTCATATTAAAAACTTGGCAGCAGTGTTTGTTTTTTGTATTCTAAAGAATTCCTGATTATCTATTTTATTAAGAGTAAAAAGTGATTTTCTTTGATTGTATGCAAGTCCAAGCACCTCACAGGTTAATGAAAAAACTGACCTCTAGCTATGCCACCTGTGACAAAATCATTTATCTTTTGCAAAAGCTTCAGAATCAATAGTAACAATATAGTTATATAGAATGATCACAGAATGTTAATCAAATAATTTGTTAAAAGTTAATGTATCACTTATCCAATTATCTGCATTTGAACATGTATGTTGAATAATGTAGCTGTGTGCCAAGAAAGTATGTAACCATTGAGGGGTATAAAAATAAATGCAACTCTGGGCCAGACAGAACAGTTCTGTGCAAAGCTTGACTGTCTCCTATCATTCATTTGTATCTTGCCTTCACACCTAGTTGAGGACCCCTGAAGCCCTGGACAGGGTGGGACCCAAGACCATGTCAGTCCATTCCATCTTTCTATATGAATCTCCCTAACCCCACTTCCATCCCAACCTTTTATTCCTGCTGAACATTAAAAATGCATTATCCTGAACAGTAATAATACAATATGGTGTACTAGATAGAGTATAAGACTTACAGTCAGAAAACCTGGGTTTAAATCTAGTCTCTAACAAGTAAAGCACTAAACCCTTCTTGGGCCTCAGTTTCTTTGAGAAAAGAATTGGTAGATGTTAGATGTAAACACTAAATAATATTTTTAAAATGAAATATATTTTAATGAATTTATTATTGATGTAGTTATCCCTGAATAAGCTGTTTGGGTATAGTCAGAGCACCAATTTGTCAAGCCAAAGAACAAAATTAGTGAAAAGAAAGAGAAAGAAGCATGATGAGAAAAAAGATATGGTGTATAATTCAAATAACTCCTTAACTCTTTAGATAAATAGTCAGCAATGGGAAATGGACATCAGAAATGACATTGACACCACTTACAAAAATTTAATACAGAAATTTAACAGCTGAAAATCTTTTGCTACAGCAAGAAAACCAAAAAAAGGCCAGAAAACACCTTTAGTCAGCAAATATTTGACAATCTGTACTTGTTAAGTGAAAAAAGATGGAAGTCAAAGTCAATACTAGTATAGAATATAAAATTTTCATAAAATCATATAGAAGAACATGATAGGTAATAGTGAGATATATTATTAATCAGTTGTCTCATAAATCAGAGATAAGCAATGGTAGTAAAATCAGTTTAAAGAAAATACAGCAAGTAATCCAAATAAACAAAGTCATCTCAAGGGCATTTAAAGGATGAAAATAGGACCATAGAAGAAAAATGGAGATCTGTAAAGATTATTACTATAAGAAACTTTCTTTACCATCAAGACAACTAACATCAGAACTACCACTTTTGGACCCTCATATTACAGTCATAAATGTGCTTACAGGGAAGATATAAATGGCATTAAAGAGAATAAAGATGGAAAAAGAAGCCAGATTGGATCCAATATATTTAGCACCAATCCATGCTGAAAAAGATTCAGTTAACAGAACAGTCAGATATGTATGATGAGATTATAGGTCCATCTGAGTCTTTTAAGAGTATGGGGGTGGGGTGGGGCAGGGAAGCTGGGTGACTCAGTGGATTGAGAGCCAGGCCTACAGATGGGAGATCCTAGGTTCAAATCTGGCCTCAGACACTTCCTAGCTGGGTGACCCTGGGCATGTCATTTAACCCGCAGTTGCTTAGCCCTTCCCACTCTTCTTCCTTGGAACCAATATATAATATTGATTCCAAGGCAAAAGGTAAGGATTTAAAAAAAAAAAAAAGAGTATATTGGAGGCTTTGGGCAGGAGGCAGCTAGGATAGCACAGTGGACAGAGAGTCAAGAAGATCTGGGTTCAAATCTGACCTCAGACACTTACTTACAAGCTCTAGGATTCAGAGCAAGTCACTTAATCCTATTTGCCTCAGCTTCCTTATCTATAAAATGATCTGGAGAAGGAAATGGTAAACCACTCTAATTTTTTTGGTTAAGAAAACCCCAAATGGAGTCATAAAGAATCAAACAGAACTGAAATGACTGAACAACAACAAAAGTATACAGAATGCTTTAAAGCACAATTTAAATGTCAGATACTATGATTTATCCTATATTTATGACTGTCAGTTGTTTATTGAACTTTATCCCAACTTTACTACCTTAGGTAAAAAGAATATGTTCATGTGATCTCTATCCAAACTCACTCTTATTACAATGCCTTCTATTCCTTCCAAGCCCACTTTAACCCAGTTCACCCATTGTCTAGCCCTGTGAGGGTGAATTATTGGCATGTGTGCCAAAAAGGGCATGCAGAGACCTCTCTGTGGGCACACCTACAGTCTCCCAACAGAGATCATTACTAGAAAGCCAGAGGGACTCAGGGGTAGAGCTGTTCCCCTCCTCCTCACTTCCCCACCCCTCTTCCCAGAAGCCCAATGGGATTGCTTCCTCCCTCCCCTGTCTAGGGTAAAAGGGGGACTCACATGCTGCATGAGGGTACAGTGCAGTGCAGATGGAAGCTTGTTGAGTCTAAGAAGAAGATTATTTCTGTGGTAGGGCTGGAGAGGAGCTAGGTTTGAGGGGAACAGAGCTCACAGCATGGCACATAGTTGGAGGGGAGGGGAGTGCTGGGGCCACTCTCGTCCCCCTCTCCACACATGCCTCTCATCACCCACCCCTCTGTCTAGTAGTCCAATGGGAGTGTTTCTTCCCTCCCCTGTTGGGGTAAGGGGTGGGGCAGGGGGCAAGGTGGTGGTGGGGGACAGAGCATGGCACTCAGTCTCTGGGGGTGGGGTCCCACACTTTGTCTCTAAAAGGTTCACCATTACTGGTCTAGCCCACTACACAAGCCCTTTAGAATCTACTCAACAAATTCCCCTATATTTTTACATTTTTCAACCAACATTCCTTTACATTTTCTTTAATAGAAACTTGATGCTCCCCTGGGGCTTTAATATCTTTTTCAACCCTCTTATTACCTGCCTGCCTTTCATTATTCATTCAATAAACATTTATTAAGCACTTGTGTATTGAACACTGTGTGGAGTACTAGGGAAAGATACAAAAAGACCGGATGTGTTTCCTGTTCCTATGATGCATGTAAGTTAGCAAGAAGAAGTCATAAGCACAAATAAAAATAATATGGAATATTACATAAGTACATTAGAAAATTAGAGAAACAACATGATATAAGAGGTCCAAGAGAGAAGGTCTTTAACAACCAGGAACAATCAAAGAAAGCTTCATGGAAGGCTTTCTGCTGGTGACCACTTCTTTTCTTCTTTTCTTTGAGTCATGGGGTTGGAAGAGGAATGGGTATGATCCTTGTCTCCCACTGTTGTTCCAAACTATACCATTACCATCATACCTCAGTGACTTTTTTTTTCTTTTTCAGGGCCCTTGTAATCTTCTTTATTCACCTCTTCCTATCTCACAGCTATCATTCTCTTAACCTTTTCAGTGACTTTAAAGTTCCTGGCTCATGTTCTTCCTTTCCATGACATCTTCTGCCATCACTCTTGGGGAAATCATTGTCATTATGCTGACAATTTCCCCATCAACCTGTGGAATTCCTCAACCTCATGAATTCTGACAACCTCTTTCTTCCACCTTTTTTAGCCTTATATCGTCATAATTGCACCTATGACCTATCTTTTAATAATAATAATAATAATAACTAGCACTTATATAATGCTTTAAAGTTTGCAAAGTGCTTCATAGCTATTATCTCGTTTGATCCTCACAACAATCCTGGGAGGTAGGTGCTAGTATTTGACTGTTGAGGAAACTGAAGCAGATAAAGTTAAATGACTTGCTCAGGATCAAACTGATAGTATCTAAGGAAGGATATCAACTCAGATCTTCTTGATTCCAGATTTATTATTCCATCCAGAGCCCCATGCAGATAGCTATTAGAATCACGCAAACTTCTAGATCCCAAATTTTGACATTTCTCTGACCACTGTAAAAATGGAGATTTGAACCCTAGACTTCAATCCCCAGAAGTCCTTGGTACTTCCCAGAATTCCCTATAATCTCACCTGCTTCCCCACCTGGCGAGATCACAAAGAGTATTTAACTGGCTCTTCCTTTACAAGGACATTGCAAGATGTTGTGAGTAAGCTGTGAATGGGCTAATCAGCCCTAGGCACATGGTTTATTATTTTGTATCCTTGATTTCTAATAATCTTTAATAAACCTCATAAAATATAAAATTTTTATTACTAGAGACTACTATAACTGTTACACCACTCCTTTGTATTCTTCCTTGATAACACACTTTTTGGTCTTATGACTTCCCTTAGTCCAATTATGTGTATAAAATGCCTTCCTAAGAATTATGAATTATGCAACGAGGAATAAAACAAAGTTCCTATCTTCAAGGAGCTAGTTTCCAGTCTAGTTGAGGAGCTAAAATAGGATACAAATCACCATATACCATCTGAAAGATATAATGTTGAAGGGCAACCAGAAAGGTATAAGGAAAGGACTCTGGAAATTCAGAGGAGAAAAAGATTACTTAGGCTTAACAAAGCCCCAATTTCCTCATCTGTAAAATGAGAGAATTGGATTAAATATCCCTTTTAGCTCTGAGTCTATGATTCTATGGTTTTCCTACTTCTAGATCTCAGCATAAATTTGTGTGTATGCATGTGAATTGTCAAACCAGACAAGAGACTTTTTGAATTATCTGCACTTCTTTCATCTGTTAACTTAGATAATTGAAAAATGAACATATTTGAAATAGAATTAGAAAAATAATGAAGTATTTGTCAGGCAACCTGTTGTTGAAGAAGAGATAATAGAAAAATCAGGTCTGAATATTTAAAAATGCTTAGTAGTTAATTGTACAGTGGAAATAATCCTGGTTTTAGAGTCAGAAGACTTGGGTTCAAATATGTCTTGCTATGTTTGCTACCTCTGTTGTAGATAATTTATTGAATTCCTGAGCTTTAGTTTCTCCATATGTAAAATGAGATGAGGTCCCTTTCAGTTTTTGATTTGTGATCCTAATATCCATAGGCATAAATTTATGATATGATGACTTATTCCTATTGGGCAGGTAGGTAGCTCTGTATTTGTAGAGTGCTAGGCCTGGAGTAAAGAAGTCTCATCTTCCTAAATTCAAATCTGGCCTCTGACATTTATTAGCTGTGTGACCCTGGGCAAGTCACAACCCTGTTTGCCTTAGTTTCCTCCTCTGAAAATGAACTAAAGAAGGAAATGGAAAACCACTCTAGTATCTATACCAAGAAAACCCCCAAAGAGGGATGGAGAGTTAGATAAAACCAAAAACTACTGAAAGCGATAGTCCTATTGTTCTAGCTCATCTGCTCCAGTCTGTCTTCACTTGCCTTCATACCCAGCTTTGATCTCATAGTCTGCTGCTTTAATGTTTTCCTTCTCCTGATCCACTAACTTTCCTAACCTATAGATTCTCATCCCTGGCTAACTTCTGCCATCTTATTTCTATACTTTTGGTCTAGAGCTTTTAAGTATCACTGGAATCATATAATTATGAAATCATTATATAGAATTTTAACTGGAACTTCCAAATTTTTCCTTCTTTTCACTCTGATCCAACCACACCTCTACTCTCAACACTTTTCTTGGTATTGTGGTTTCATGGAAAGTGGGAATTTAAATGAGGATTATGCATGGACATGGCTAGGAGGCATCCTGGTACAGAGAATTAAAGTCAGAAGAACTGGGTTCAAATTCCAGCCGAGCTCCTTACTATTTATATAACCCTAGGCAAATCACTTAATCTCTCAGTCTCAGTTTCCTCTCTTGTATAATCAGGGGCTCGGAAAAGATAACCTTTGAAGTCCTTTCTAGTTCCAGATCTATAATCTTATTTTATAGCTTGAAGTTAGAATTATCCTTACTATGAGTGTTCCTCTCAGGTCTGTCTGTCTTTGGCCCTCTTTTGTCTATATTTTCTCACCAGGCTATCTTATAATCAGAGATCAAAGACCTCAGAACTCCCAACGGCCTCCCAGAGAAATGATTTTTGAGGGAAACAATCTACTCAACATTGGTGCCCTGGGGCAGAATTGACTGGGCTGGTGATTGAAGCCTGGGTACTAGGACTCATCAGAGTTGGGTACCTGTATTCCATCTTGTTGTTGTGTGCTATGGGTTTACCTTTTCCTTTGCACCCTTCTCTTCTACCTCTAGCTCACAGATTGTTAATAAAATTACCAATACCACCGCTATGGTGAAGAGAGGCTCTACTATTGCTCCACAGTTCTACTAAGGATCTAGGTGATTCAGAATCACAGGCTAACTAAGCTGAAATTCCCTTTCCTGGCTACTGCTTCCCCCATCTCATGTCAGCCCCATCCTTCCAGTGTCCTATCCCATTCTACCCTCCTTTTCTTTTGTGTCTCCTAGAAACCTCATTGTGTAGTTAATAAACTGATGTTCAGATATACTAAACAAGCAGTTCTCACAAGAAGAATCACAAACAAAATTAAACAACCATATGAAAGTCTTTCAGATCACTAATAATAAGAGAAATGCAAATCAGAAGAATCCCGAGGTTTTGTTTTATTCCCAGCAAATTAGCAAAGATGACAAAAGATGGGAATTGTTGGTGTTGGAAGGGTTGTAGAAAGACGTGCATATGCATTGTTGGTAGAGCTGGGAAGTGATACAATATTCTAGAAAGCTATTTGGAATTATACAAAATGACTAAAATGTCCATTTTCTTTGACCCAGAGAATTCACTGGTAGGCATATGTCCCCAAGTGATCATTGGTTTCAAAAGAAAAAAAGTTCCACATACACAAAATATTTATAGCAACACTTTTCATGGTAGCAAAGAACTGGAAATAAAGTACATGTCCACTGCCTGAGGAATAGCTAGCCAAATTGTGGTACATGAATGTAATGGAAAATTACTGTGCTATAAGAAATGACAAACGCGATGAATGCAGAGAAGCATGGAAATGGCTGATGCAGAGTAAAATGAGCAGAGTCAGGAAAACAATATATACAATGACTACAAAAATGTAGAAAGAACAACCACCACAAAAAATTGAAACAAAATGTTTCCAGTTAATAAATGCAACCTCATTTCTGAACAAGCCTGAAGTGTTGTCTGAGAGTTCTTTGAAGGTGCTAAACTGAGTATATGTCAGGGGATGTGACTCCTGATTAGCTGAGACAATGATTGGCTACGAGAAAGGGAAGTATTTTAGTTTGTTATAAACAATTCAAGAAAGGAGATTGAGATAGATGAGTCCTGAGTAGGGGTCAGCAAACTATGGTCTGGGGGCCAATTCCAACCTGTAGCCTGTTTGTTTTGTTTTTGGTTTTTTTTGATGACCAGAAAGCTAAGGATGATTTTTATATTTTTAAAGTTTTATTGTATGTGAAAAGGAAAAAGAAAAATCTTAATTCCTGGGTTCTACAGAAGCAGTCAGATTTGTCCTTTGGGCTGGTGGTTGTTGACTCCTGGGCCACGGGAACCTCTTGGAGTTTAGCTACATAGGCTGCCTCCCTGACCCATTCCTTGATTTCTAGCACCCGGAACCCTTGTGACTGCTGAGGATAGACTCTCCCGTGGTCAGTTCATTCACTCTCCTGGTTCGAGCTGAGATCCATCACTCAGCTAAAGAGCTCATTTACTCTTGTGGGTTTTTTAGTATATGCTAATCTGTATGATTTATCTGACCTCTGCTTACTACTTTCTTTGATAAAGAGGATTTATTAGCTATTCAGAATGGTCTTCTGTACAATCAAAATTTGGTAGGAAGGGGCTAAGCTGGCTGGTGTAAGTTAAGGGCTACCCTCCTCCTCTGAGAGCAATCAGACAAGCGATTTTAATTCTTAACCCAGATTCAGACTCCTTGATTAGAGATATTTAAGGGCTTGAAGCTATGCATGTGTCTAGCCCCATATGCCTCTTGGAGTCTAGAGACGACAGCACCCAGCTTCAGTGGTCCTGGGTCTTGATTGCCCCTCTCTCTAACGAGGCTGCTGATATAGCCTGCAAAGGGGAGCTAGATGGCAGATTATATCAATCCATGCGATCCCTGGGCTATATCTTTATATATTTAGAAAGACTTGCATACATAGCTATCTTACATTAAGAACAAGTTTGAAAAAAAAAAAAGGAGGAGAGGTATGGAAGTGGGTTGGTGGATAAGAGAGCCAGGCCTGAAGTCAAGAGGACCTGGGTTCAAATCTGGCCTCAGATACTTCCTAGTTGTGTGACCCTGGGCAAGTTACTTAACTCCAATTGCCTAGCCCTTACCTCTCTTCTGCCTTTGAACCAATACTTAGTATTGATTCTAAGACGGAAGGTAAGGGTTAAAAAAAAAAAAAGAATGGGCTCAAGGAAGAGATATGAGATATGCTTCTCACTGTTCCTTTGAAGATGTTTGGGTACACCTGTGTGAAGCATGGTATATAATGTCAGATCTTTTTAATGTGTTGACTGTCTGCTGATCTTTTCCCTCTTCCTCCTCTTTATTTATTTAAAACCCCTTACCTTCTGTCTTGGAATCAATACTGTATATTAGTTCTAAGGCAGAATAGCAATAAGGGCTAGGCAATGGGGGCTAAGTGACTTGCCCAGGGTCACACAGCTGGGAAGTGTTTGAGACTAGATTTGAACCTAGGATATCCTATCTCAAGGCCTGGCTCTCAATCCACTGAGCCACCCAGCTACCCCTCTTCTTCCTCTTTTAAAAACATTTTTTGTTCTTAGGGATGGTTCTCTGAGAGAGGTGAAAGGGAGAAATATGGGAGAAAATCTATATAATGTAAAAATAAAATATATCATTAAAATCTACCTTAAAAACCAAATTGTCCTTCATGTTAGGCTTCTTTCTCTTGGCCCCCTTTTATTTCTTTGAAATCATAGAAACCCCACTTTCCCCCCGAAACCACTGCATCTCTGACTATCTCTCTCATCCTTTCCCCCTCAAATTCAGATCACTATTTTCTCCCTTTTCCAATCAAATGCTTTTCACATGACTGTTCTACTAGATATGTCCAAAGCACCATTCTGGGTCATGTCAACCTCCTGTTTAAGGAACTTTAGTGGTCATCTCTTCTCTTTGGGTTAAAATAAAGCCCTCCACAGACTAATTCCAGACAACTTTTCTAGACTTAATGCATAATACTTTCTTTTATGTACCCTACGTTTTAGCAAAACAGGCCAGTTTAGTCTTCCTCATTCATAACTTTCCATCTCCCATTGCTAATCATTTATATAGGCTGTCCTCCAACCCTGGAATGCATACCTTCTTCAGCTCTCTTTCATAGAATTCTTAGTTTCCTCTCAATCTCATTTCAAGTGCCACCTCCTAAAGGAAGTCTATCCTGATTACCCCAGTTGCTAGAGCTTTCCCCCCAGAATGTTTTAAATAAATAACTATATATTTATTATCTTCATATTGCTCCTTCCAACTCAACAGAATGTAATCTCTTTGAGGAATGGGACTCTTTAATTTTTATCTTTATATCCTCCTATGCCTAGCAGAGTGCCCATCACACAGGGCATCACTTAAATACTTGAATGTAGTCTCAGACACTTCCTAGCTATGTGACCCTGGGCAAGTCACTTAACTCCAATTGCCAAACCCTAACCTCTCTTCTGCCTTGGAACTGACTGATACTTAGTATTGATACTAGTATTATTCTAAGACAGAAGATAGAGGTTTAAAAAATGCTAGTTGAATGAACATAATTATATGTATATGGCTTAAATTATCACCATGCAGATGATTCTCAAGTCCAGTCTTCACTGGTTTTCTGAGCTATGGACCTTCTTCTCCAGCTGCTGACAGTATATCTTTACATTGATGCCCCACTGGCACCTCAAACTCTTTCCCCACAATTGAGGTTATCACCTTCTCCTCTAAACTTGCTCTTTCCTGTGTCTTTACTTTCTCTGTTTGGGTCATGATCATACACCGTGTTTCTATTGTTCACCTCCCTGGTATTGTCTCTAGGTCTGCCTTCTCTTTCAGATCACATGTTCAGTCAAGTACTAAGTCCCTTCGATTTCACCCCCATAACATCACTCATCTGTCCTTTCCTAGCTCTCCCATTGCCGTTAGTTTAGTGTAGTACAGAACCTCGTAACTGCCCATCTGTACTATCAGAACTGCTGCTTCACAGATACTCCCACTTTTGCTTTCTTCCTGGCTAATCCATTCTTCATGCATCTTTTAGAATAATTCTTTTTACACCTGGATCTAGTTGTATTACACCTCTACTCAAAAACCATGAACAATTCTCTAATGCTGTCTGAATCAAATTCTGACTCTTCCACTTGGCTTTCAAAACCCAGGATAATTGAGCACTACTCTACTTTTCCAGTCTTATCTCATTAATCCCAAGGGCAGCTAGGTTGCACAGTAGTTAGAGTGCTGGACCTGGAGTCAAGAAAACCTGAGTTCTAATCCAACCTCAGACATACTAGCTATGTGACCCTGGACCAGTCACTTAACTCTGTTTCTCTCAATTGCTTCATCTACAAAATGAACTGGAGAAGGAAATGGCAATCTACCCCAGCTCCTTTGCCAAGAAAACCCCAAATGAGGTCACAAAGAGTCAGACATGACTGAAAAGTGACTAAGCAACAATAATTAATTCTAAATTCCAGTTAAACTGGATCCAGTCTCTGCCTCCAAAGCTTATATTATATTCTCCCATCACTGTGCTTTTGCTCATACAGTCCTCTGTGCTGGCTACCTTTTCTCCCCCTCTTCATCATCCTCAAAGTCCAATTCTTCCAGATCTTCCAGAGAATCTTTGGTCTCTAAGGTTGATAATAACCTTCCCTTTTAGCTTCATGTAACACTTTATTATGAGGTGGTGAATAAAGCACTAAATTTCCTATCAGGAAGATCTGGGTTTAGTGACCCTGGGAAAACTGTGTAAAATCTCTAATATTCTAGATAATTCTCAAAGACCTTTTTGTTATAGAGGAGCCCTCTGTAAGCTTGAAAGACTACCCTGTTGAACCCACAGGATCTGGGAGCACACAAAGATGACCAGAGAACAAAGCAAGTGATGTAGGACCCACTCTTGGGTACATCTTTACCAAAAGGGAAATTGCAGTTAAGTGCTGGTAGAAGTAGTTGTCTCCTCATGTATCAGATTCCTGTAACAGAGGTGGGGGGATAAAAAAAATCCCTCATGGGGGAACAATGTATCTACTAGTAAAGGGCCCCACTTTCCTGATTTTGATTACATTCTACTAAGTCTTCAACAAGCATTTATTAATCATTTACTATGTGCCAGGCACTGAGCTGAGTGCTGGGGCTCCCAAGGAGCTCACAGTCTATTTGAGGTAACATATAAATGACTACTTACAAACCAGATATAAAGAGGATAAAATGGAGATAATTTCAGAAGGTGGGCAATAAGATTAGGGAGGAAAAGGCATTGTATTTTTTTTTTGGTAGAAGGTGGGGCTGTAGCTAAGACTCAACCTAGAAACGGAGGTTTTGTGTTTAAAATGGTCTCAGGCACTTCCTAGCTGTGCAACCCTGGGCAAATAGCTTAATCCCTATTGCCCAGCTCTTACCATTCTTGGGGGCAGCTAGATAGCCATCTTTCAGGGGACGGAAAGCCAGGCCTAGAAATGGGAGGTCCTAGGTTCAAATCTAATCTCAGATACCTCCTAATTAATATGACCCTGGGCAAGTCACTTAACCCCCCTGTCTAGCTCTAACTGCTTTTCTACCTTGGAACCAAAGCACAGTATTGATTCTAAGATAGAGGTACGGGTTTAAAAAAAAAACCCAGGGAAGCCAAGAGGCAGAAATGAGGCAGAAATAAGGAGGAGGAACAGCAAAAAACAATCTCCAGAGTTAGGAGATGGAGCATTTATGCAAGCAAGAGCAGAGAGTCCAGTGTCATCGGATGACAGAGTCCGTGGAAGGGAGGAAGGTTAACATGACTGGAAAGACTGTTTCAGGGTTTTCAATTCCCTTTGGGTTATAAATCTCTCTGCTGAAAATTGTTCCTGCTTATCAGCTTGAGCTGCTTGAGAATATGGTTGCAAATTGCCTTCAGGATTGACCTTACTAGCCCTGCCACCTCCCTTTGCCTAATGCTGAGATGGAATTTGTCTATCCTTTTCTACCAAGATGCTTATCAATCAGTGAGCATTAACCATGAAACAAGTATTAGTAGCCACAAATTTACTTTTTATTAAAAAAGAAATGGGTAATAGCAGTGAAGTAACAGAGAGCAGTGGGGGAGAAGTATAGTTTATGGGTATGTATGTAGCCAGCTCTGTGCTGCTGCTTGCAACAGAAATTAATTTCTCCTGCTTTAACATCTTTCCTTCATGGGGAGCTCACAAGAGCTACTCAGTTAATAGGAGTACCTTCCTTCCCTTACTTGGAATCACAGGAGAAAGGGATACTTGGGTCATCTTACCAAATATGATCCACACCAGTGCATCAATAGCAATAGTGGCCTCTGGTGTCAGCCTCTGTCTGGAGGCGAAGGTTGAGGAGCACCCTGTCCGTGTGGTCCAGAAATGGAAGATGATGCTATAATTCTAACTCTTGACTAACCTCTACTCCTTCTTGTATCTTT